>NC_143061.1:19515000-20162500 GCF_052426305.1 Pelodiscus sinensis | reverse complement strand
TAAAGTATTAATCCATCAACTTCGTCACCTAGTAGGTCAGGAGAGTTTCCTGAAGTATATTTTCATTTACATTTATAGCACTGGAGATGAAATACAGAATGGAATGAATTCCTAGTTAGCAATCTAACCTGTTGAAACAGGAAAAAAATAAAGTAAAATTTCCAGAGCATTAAATCTTGCAGATCTAAATTTATAAACTTATAAACAAACACATACATACATGAATGCTATCTTTCACTATGCCTCATTTCTTGTGATTTCAAACAAATGCCTTAACAGTTATGCACATCAATATTATTTAGTAGCTCTGGGGTAACTCCAACTAGCTATACCTATGAAAATGCACAGCTCTGTAATTAGTGAGTGGGAGAAAGTTTTAATATTTCAGAAATATCACTTTGGATGTGTAATTCATACTAGCTCCCACAGTCCTAAATAAAATCCACATGAATTACTTTCTAAACAATTCTTGATGAATGATCAGTCACATCTCTTGGGGCTGATTCTGAGTTAACCCCCCTAATTCTCTCCTCACAGATGAGATAATAAAATAAGATCAGTCTAAAGACCTTCATTGAAATATACATATCTATTTTTCAAGAAATGGTGCTATATTGCCTGTAATAGAGCAAAGATGATGAGGTGCCCTGAAGTGATTAGACATGCAGCAAGAGTGAATTTAATTTGGAAGATTGAGAGGTGTGGAGATAACTGCTTTCTGCCTACATATTTTTACCACTGCTCAGTATAACTGAGACTTATAAATACTTTATAAATTAAAGAAATTAACCACAGCACTCCAAACTGCAAGAACCACCTACATCATTTGTACATTATTCTATTAATAGTGGCTAAAGCACTAGCTGCTGAAGCTCTGGAATAAATTAAAATCGAAGCAGAACTTAAAAGAGACAGGAGATTGTTTTCTCTTACTTGTAGGCATGTTAATTGGGAGGGACCATTCAAGATATTAATAAATATTCATGTCTGAAATGAACATAACATCAGTTAAGGATCAGGACTTTATCCTGTCTTTCAGTACTTTTAAGGAAAAAGTAAGATGTTCAGCATGGGTTTGACTGGAAACATATGTCTGACATCCAAACATATATTTTTCCACAATAAAGCCTCATATATATTTGTGAGGCTGCTAGGGAGCAAAACAAAATCGAACAATGTTTCTCCCGTTGTTGACAATGGCATAGCAACTACTGTACCACAACTAGACTTAATTTTGGGCTCCTGAAGAGAGGTGACTGCCCCCCCCATTCCTGTCTTAAGCTATCATCATCCATCTTTTCCCTTTCAGAATATTTGACCCTTATTTATAGTCACCTGCAACCCAATTAAAATCCTGTTCAAGTGCACACCTGCATTGACTTTAGCTTCACATCATTGCATTATAGTCATTAAGGCTGAGAGTCCAAATTTTTCTGCGTACTGTACATCTAATCTAGTCTATCAAAAGATTTGTAGGCTTGCATACAAAGACAGAGTAATCAATATTCATGCATCAAGATTTCAGCTGGGATCAGGAAGGAATTATCTCTCCTTATGAAGCATTGCTAGATTAGTTAATTACTTTAGGGCATAAGATTTGGTCCTAAATCAACTGAAGTATGTGTAACTGCTTTTGGACTTTTAACTGGTTGGATGAGTAATTTGCTTGCTTTTTGCATTATATCAGAAACCATATTTAAACCAATAGGATTTGGAGGTATGAGTAACAGATGGTATTTAGGTGTTTTAGACATCAAAAATTTAAAAGTAATTTATCTGACAAATCAATATTTCTTACTAAGATTAAAATATATTTGTGGGATTCAATGTGCTAAGGAGCATATTCATATTGTGAATATGAACAACACACAGCAATTTAGGAACTTTGCCATTGGCTCATCAAGCCCAATAGTTTATCTCTAGCAGTGGCTCTGAGGAAAAAGAAAAACCCTGCAACATTCTCTGATAATTTTGCAGTGTTGAATATACTGACAAATTCCTTCTGACACTTGAAATTATCAGCTTGGGTTTTGGTTACTCCTGTCTTATCATACACAACTGAAAAATGTTTTGTTGCTCCTAAAATTATTTGCTGTTTAAGAAATCCAGCCAACCTATTGGTTGTTTTGAGCTTCCCTAAATAAACACACTCTACAGTGTCTAAGAGGGAAAGATTAAATTAGATTGGACTGTGAATGATACTTTTAAAATCACAACAGCCTTAAAAAAGAAATAAAACAAATAATTAAATGGAAAAATAAAATGCACAATACTGAAAAGAAAGATTGAGGGATAAAGTGAGTAGTAATAGTGTGTGTGTGTGTGTGTGCGCGCGCGCGTGCGCACGTGCATATGCACACAGATAATGGAAAGGTCTAGGAAAAATCACAGTGGAATTTTAAAGCAACAGAAGTTGGCACAGAGCAACTGAAATAGGTATAGTGCAGAAATGGGGCAATTTGAAAAAATAAGAATATTCAAACTGCATAAGAAACAAGTAAGGGGAGGTATGCACCTAGAACTGGACTAGAAAGCTTCTGTCATTTGCTAGGAGAAGCATGATGGCCCTAAAGACAACAACAAAAAAGAGGGGAATATGGGCATAAGAAGAAATCAGTATGGAGAACTAGTACAAAAAATCTTTTCTAGAGATTATGTTCAGAATACATCTCTTTCAAGAAAATATTCATTATCAAAGTTCTTAAAGGGACTGTAGTTATTTACGATTCTGTTGCAAGGCAATCTTATGTCCTCTGAAGACTGACTGTAGGGACTAGATCGGCTTGCTACTTAATTTAACTCAAGTAGTAGAGTGCTGTGGTTACAATGCTGAGCATACTAGGTTCTTTCCCCATGGGTGACAATGGTGTTTCATATGTATGTAACCCCAGATCACATAGAAGCTAAAGAAGACTAAATACTTTAACTGGCATGGGAGGTGGTGGTATCTCCTTCCCTAGAGGTTTTTAAGTCTGGGCTTGATAAAGCCCTGGCTGGGATGATTTACTTGGGATTGATCCTGCTGTGGCCAGGGTGCTGGACTCGATGACCTCCTGGGATTCTATGATTCTGTGATTAACAGAACAGGCTGAAATACATGATAAAGGTGTTGCGTTAAAGTTATGCCACTCTTCCCTGTCAGATTTACTAGCTATCTTTTTAACGGGTGCCAAAAATCTGGATATGAATAAATTATATAATATAAATTAGAGATGAATGCCTGGGGAATTCAGGGTGTTAGTTTCTAGGTTTATATACTCAACATTATAAGGAACCTAAAAATAACCTAATTTCAGATGCCTTACCCAGCATATCAGCAATACAGAACTTGAAACATACCAGACTGAAAAAGTAGTTGCTCTGTATATGATCCTTATACCCCTCAGTTGAATAGACTCAAAACCACAGAAGTTAACATCTGTTATCTCTACAGGCTGAGTTGGTACAATGGGCATCTTAGCTCACTAGGCAGAAAGACTTATGTTATTAGAGCCAAAGGCTATGAAAAATTCTCACTCCCTCTCCTGGCCATGCTATCCATACATGCCCATAGATCATATGGATCTAGTATTCAAATGATGAAATGAATACCAAAAGGGTAAGATTAAATTTTTCCTGACTAATATTTAGCAACAATTAAAGAGCACCAGAAAACCACCTAGCAACTTGTTACTGAGGAGAGATAAAAACGAGTTATGAAAAAAGAAAAATGCTTGCTCCCCATCTACCCAGAGTGAATCAACTGGCATGTGGCATATACTACAGATTGATCAGCAGTGGTAAACATATACAGCTGCACATATCCGTTACACAGGTGCTTGGTTTTGTAATTGTTAGCTAGCCAAGTGCAGACAGATTTGCTGGCAAATCCCCATAGCTGCACAGAGAAACACAAGTGAGAAAGTAATCAGCTGGCACTCATATATCTCTTCAATAGGCTGCACGCTTGGGCCAGAACTGCTGCTCTCATTCCTCACCCATATCCTGAATCACTGTCAGATTCCTGACCTATTTCTGCAACTCAGTGGGACAAAGTTATGGCTGAAATTAACAGAGCAGAGATACCATACTGCTTGGTGAGAACGTCCTTCAAGTTTTCTGATTCTTGCTCACCCTGGCATATGGCTTGGTCCTTTAACAGCTAATTCACTAGAAGAGCAGGAAGAGTAAGGGGGCTGTCTGACATTTCAGTGTTGTGGCTGGTACTGATTAAATATAATGTTATTTAATAATTAGACATATTGCAGGCATAAAAGCTGTATTATGATGGTTATTATGTCCATCTGAATCAGCTGTTGCCGATGTTACAGAACCAGCATGGAGCCTGTGGAAGCGTGACTCATAACAATGACTGACATGAAGGAAACTTTCTGATTAATATTAAAAGTGGAAATATTTCAATTTTTAGACAAACCTATAAATTGTCAGTCTATAGAAATGGATTACAGTGGATTGATATTATTTTGCATTGCGGAGTTCAGAACCCAGAATACTTGATAAATTAAAAATTAGAACATTATGACGAAGTTTAAAATATGGTATGCTTACTACAGCCTATATCAAATGATACAGAAGCCGACAATCAGCTGATCCGACACAGCGTGGCAGTCTATACACAGATCTGTTGGCTGGGGAAGCTGACCGATCCTGTAAACCTCATTTCACGAGGCATAAGAGATCGGTCGGCAAAGGCTTCCTCAGCAGACAGATCCACATCTAGACTGCTGTGCTGCATCGGATCAGCTGATCATCGGTACAGCACAGCGGCCATGTTTATTTTAATGAAGCAGGGATTATTTAAATCACTGCTTCTTTGACTATGCCAAATAAACTAATTTACATGGCTCCATCAACGGAGCCTTGTAGTCTAGACACACCCTACATGTTCAATGTAAAGACAATTTTTTGGTTGCTCCACTAGTTTCTCCATAGTTTATATTTAAATTTCATTTTCCAAATATGAACTGACACAGTGATGTTTTATTAAGTTTGTTGATAGAAAGAATCAATGACACATTCTTTTATGTGTTTATAGAGCAACAGTCACATGGGTACCTAGATCTGTGGAAATCAATCCAATTTCTCTAAGGTAAGTGTCAACTGACCTCACTCAAATGAATGTGATGTTAACTTCTAACTGAATGGCATCAATTTAAATGTGATCATTATTAATTGCACTTTCTTTCAGAAACTAAAATCCCACTCAGTATGGTAGTCAGAATTTTGGATCCCAAGAGGATATGTGAGTAGCATAACAGCACATCTTCCCCATCAGCCCCTGGTTGCTAGCTCCTTTTGAGCCAATCGAAATCTCATTAACTACCGTGTACATACAGTGAGATCTACTTTAAGGTATCTGTCCAACAGGCACTGGCTGTCTTAAGCAGCTACTTTAAAGTATCCTCATGCAATTTCTAGCACAATTTTGTTCGACATTTACCACCTACAATGGGTGACTGATTTTTTGCTGTTCCCTTCATTAGTCACTTATGACAGGTTTTATTGTATTTGCATAAGTGTAGGATAGAGAGATATGACTAAATGAAATCAGCACAGCATAGGAATGATGTAGTAATGGTATTTTATAAAATCCTTTTCCAGGGCAAGAAAAATGAAAGCACATAATACATTCACACCAACAAAGTCAGCAAGTCAAGTGAATGAGTTTAAATTTCATTTTATTTAGTTTTTCTTCCCCTCCCTCCCACCAACCCACATGCTGCATAAACAGAAGAAGAAAAATACTACATATATTTTAAATGTTTAATTTTTAAAAAGCTTTGCATGTTTACTATCCCTTTTCCTTTTCTCATTTTCAGAAACAAAGTGAAATCACTTGAAATTTGGCTGTCATTTTCAGAAGTACCCAGGGTTTAAGTAGCTTTGCTTTCTTTGAGATTCACTATTGACACTACTGACAGTGTTAAGTCCACACTGAGGCTTTTGGAAAATCATACCCATTATAAGTCAATAAAAAAGGGTTGCTTTCTGAACTAGAAGAATCAGCTGGGTGATGCACAGAGACTCATAATTTTTCAATAAATATTTCCAGTGGTCTTAATAGCAGGAGCGAGGCAGATAGCAGGTGGTAAACTTTCATTATTCTGTAAATCACCACAATCCTCCATGTTATAATATTGTTAGCAATAATAATAGTAATTTATAAATAAATGTATGTATGTACTTCAGGTTAAACCTTTCTAGTCCAGCACTCTCTGATCCCGCAACATCCATGGTCAAGGATGATTTTAGCCAGAAGTCCACTTATCGTGGGCATGGCCAAATTTCCAGTGGTCCCATAAACTTTCTTTACAGCCACCAGTCCTGCTCTGTGCTGTTATTTAGCTCTAATTTACCCCTAATTATCTTCTGACAATCCAGCGATAGAAGTGTTGGTAATGCTGCTAGACATTATTGACAACACTCTTTTAGGTATTGAAAGCTGTTGTCATGTCCTCTCTCAGCCTTCTCTTTTCCAGCTAAAACAAACCCAGTTCTTTCAGTCTTCCCTCATAGGTCTTGTTTTCAAGATCAGTGGCTTTCAAACTTTTTTTTCTCATGACTCAGTTAAAGAAAATTGTTGATGCCTGTGGTTTAACATAATTTGACTGGAGTGGGGGCTCTGGGGTGGGGCTGAGGATGAGAACTTCAGCTTTGGGGTTGGTCAGGGCTGAGGCAGGGTGGGCTTACCTCATGTAGCTCGTGAGTGCAGCTGAGGGTGCTAAGGTAGGTTTCCTGCCTGTGTTGGCACCACTGACCATGCTGCACCCCAGAAGCAGCCAGTAGCAAGTTTTAGCTAATGACAATGCAAAGCTAGTGCTCAGGGCGGGAGCAGTGTATGGAGGCCTGTGCACTCTTCTGCTCCCTGCCCTCACCTAGGAGCTGGGCCTGCTGCTGGCTGCTTCTGCTGTGCCGCGCAGTCTGCAGTGCTAGGACAGTCAGAAAGCTTACAAATGCACTCCCTGTGATGGGCCGTCCTCGGCCTGCATTCCGGCTGGTGGGAGGAGGTGGGGAGTGAGTGAAGCCGTGGAGGAAGAGCCCCAGCGGCAAGGCGCTGACGCGGCAGTGCGGCGGGGCCGGAATCTGCCTCCGTGCCTGCACAGCTGGGGAAACACCACCCCCGCCTTCGGCGTATGGCCAAGAGGGTTGGAGAGTGACTGCCCAGACACTGCAGGGGAGCGCCCCATGTCACCGGGAGGTCGGGCCCTCCGGACGACGTCACGTCCAGCGGGCCATTTTAAAATGACTTGCCGCTGGTGTGGAAGGGGGCAGCTGCCACAGCCGCCGGAGGGTGGACCGGGGCTGAGAGGCCACCTGGAACAGCCCCCACGACCAACAGACGGCGAACCCTCTCCGCAGAGTGGCCCCTCGCCAATCTTTCCGGAGGCAAACGTTGCATCCCGGACTCCAAGCAGCCCAGGAGAACCCCCGCAGAATGTAACGGAAGTGACGGACAACCAAGAAGTCCCCCAGGCACCAACTGTCAGAACCATGGCTAGGTGCAGGGGCAGTAGAGGGCGGGCCCAGGGGGCCCCTAGAGGGGAGGAAGCAGCTCGGGGTGGGGCCTTGGTGGCGACCGTGGGCAGACGTGTTGAGGGCGTAAAAACCCCCACCTGCCATGCAGGGGCACTGTTGGCCCCCTGCACTTAGGGCCCCAGGCTGGGACCCGGTGGAGAGGGTGGGCCCGGGTCCCTCTCCCCCTCTTTACCCACAGCCACATGCCCTGCTGTATGGCAGCGTGCGTTGTTGCCGGCAAGCCAGGCAGGCATGGTCGGAGGGACTAGCCCCGAGGAGGGGGTCTAAAACTAACTGTGGGTTCTGGACCCACAGGCCACGGAAGTAGGATGGACAGCGGGTTAGCTGAATCCCCCCTGCTCATCAGAGAGAGGGTGATCATACCTGACCCACCGGCCCCCGGCCCAAGGAATCAGGCCCCGGGGATTGACTAGTTGGACAAGAGGGTCCACCGAACCTCCTTTCCCCGTTGGCATGGTGTGATTGCACCCCAAAGCTCGTCCACACTCCCCATTGATCACTCAGCAACAACAAGGCCCAGTTCCTGACATTCCATGACCCAGTACTGTGTTGTGACCTAGTTTGAAAATTACTGTTTCTAAATCTTTAATCACGTTTGTTGCTTGTCCTCTGGAACTTCTCCAATTTTCCCCATCTTTCCTTACATGTGGTGCCCAGAACTGGACACAGTACTCCAACTGATGCCTAATCTGTGCAAAGTCAAGTGAAAGAATTAATTCTCATGTCTTGCTCATAAAACTCCTGTTAATGCATCCCAGAATCATGTTTGCTCTTTTTGCAAGTGTCATATTCTTGGCTCATTTTGAGCTTGTGGTCTACTATGGTCCCTATATCCTTTTCTTCTGCACTCCTTCCCAGACAGTCGCTTCCCATTCGGTATGTGTGAAACTGATTGTTCCTAAGTGGAGTACTTTGCATTTGTGCTTATTGAATTTAATAACAGACCGTTTTTCTTGTTTGTCCAGATTATTCTGAACTATAATCCTATCCTCCAAATCACTTGCAATCCTGCCCAGTTTGATATTATCCATAGACTTTATAAGCATACTTTCTATGCTGTTATCTAAATTGTTAATGAAAAAATTGAACAGAACTAGTCCCAAAACTGATCCCTTCAGAACCACGCTTGTTATGCTCTTTTATCATGACTGGGGACCATTGATAACTACTCTTTGAGAATGTTATCAAAGCAGTTATGCATCTGCTTTATAATGGTCCCATCTACATTGTATTTCCGTTGTTTAATTATAAGAAGGTAATGCGAGACTATGCCAAATGCTTTCCTAAAGTCTATGAATTCCACACTACCATTTCATATATATCCAAAAGGCTTGTTAACCTTTCAAAGAAAACTATCAGGTTGGTTTGACAGATTTGTTCTTTACAAATCCATGCTGACTATTACTTGTTACCTTATTATCTTCCTGATGTTTGCAGATGGATTCCTTAATTATTTGCTCCATTATCGTTCTTGATACAGATGTTAAGCTGACTGGTCTGTAGTTTCCCAGGTTATCCAGCATTCAGTTATTATTATTCAAACACCACCCACCTTCTTAGTGACATCCAAAACAAAGAAGTCTTTATGTGCCATTTTCACATTTTCTGCAATTATTTTCCCCTCTTCATTGGATAATGGGCCTACCCTGTCCTTGGTCTTTCTGTTGCTTCTAATATACTTGTAGAACGTTTCCTTGTCACCCTTTATGTCTCTAGCTAGATTGAGTTCATTTTGTGTCTTCATCTTTCTAATTGTGCCCTTACATACTCATGCTATTTGTTTATATTCATCCTTTTTTACTTGGATCTAATTTCGATTTCCTGTTACTGACTTCTAAGGCCTGATACAAGAAATTTATATTCCCTAATTAAAAAGGTAAAAATATTTATCAGGAAAAGTGCTTGTTGCAAAGGAAGATGTCAGACTTATTTCTTGGAGTTTATTTGCATCTGCTTCTCTATCATTTCAGAGTTATCCAATCTGCCAAAATGAATTATGAATTTCACCAAAGCCCTCTGTCTCAAGAGAATTCTGAATAATGCTTCTTTCCAGCTAGCATCTTTCTGTATTTTGCTTCCCATTCAAGCCATAACCAAGTAGTACAGATTAAGGCAGAAATAGTTATCCACATTTTTGTTTTGAAGCCATAAAAAATATTCAGTTAGTGTTTGTAGAAAACATTGGGGGGATTTTATACAAACTAAGCCTGGTACTCAGTCCTACAAACAAAAGGGCCCACTCCTGCAAAATAACAATCTCCTTCAGCTCTGAATGACTTTACCCAGAGACTTGTCTAAGTAATGACAATGCACTATAGGATAGGGCCCATGTTCTACAGTTTGTAATTTTTCTATAAAAATCAGGAAAACTGATTTATTTCAGGTCTCAATGTCAAATCTAGTCACATAGGAACAAATCTGAATCCCTCCTTCAATGTGCAGACAACACGTCATTTAATGAATCTGGGCTGATTCCATTCGGTGTCAAGGAACAGAATTATTCAAAAGTGGGGATGCTCAGTAAGCATTTGCATCACTTATCCAGAGCCCAGCACCACTGGGGAGTCATGCCCAGGGTAAAATGGGAGAAAAGAGCCAGGAAAGATAGACACTGGTTCTGGATCCATTGCTTTGAGCCTTTGCTCCCTGGTGAGTGGGATCATGGGCAGCAGAGATGCTGCTCAGACGGGCTCCACAGTGGGTTCTACAGCATAGGGGAAGGATTCATTTTCTGTTTTGAGTCTTAGTAGGGAATACAGTAGACTTCCAATAATCCGGTACCTTTTGGACCTAGGTGGTGCTGGATTATCAGATTTGCCGGAGAATCGGGAGGTCTCGTACAGCTGCATGGCTTAACAGCTGGCCAGGACACAATCTCTCTCCCTCTCCCCTCCCCTTTCCTCTTCAAGACTCCTTCTTGCTGTAACGTGATCCTTCTTCCTCTCCCCTCCCCTTCCCTCTTTGTGTCTCCTCCCTGCTGTAACCTGATCCTCCTTCCACTCCCCTCCCCTTTCCCCTTCGCTGAAGCAAAACGCTCTTCTCCATAATGTAACATGATCCCACTCCCCCCTCCCCCAGCCTTATGCTCCCTCTGGTTACTGCCAGCACATGTGCTGAGCAGCAGACTTTTAATCGGCTGGTCAGGAGCGCTTGGCATTTTGATCCCGGAGTATTGGGAGTGCCGAACAGTTGGATGCTGGACTGTCAGAGTTTTACTGTACTAATGAGTGATTACATGGGCTGTGTGATAATTTCCAGGGACAGGGCCTTAAAGAAGCAATTATTCAAAGTTTAATAACTCTTTATAAAAGCCCTTTGATTTAACAAGCAGTTAAATATTTGTTGTGTCCAGAAAAGTTATCATCTGTTTCTGTCAACTAAATTGCAACTGCATCAGACTCACAGTGCTATGACATTGCCTCTAAGGACCTACATCAGTTGTGCTTCTCAGACAATATTATAAAATACTGTTATTTCAATTTTTATATTTTCTGTAACAGATTACTATGTTTCCTTGAAGTGAGACTTTAAGCCACTAGTGTTTATGATATGTACATCATTAATCTTCATACTTTAATCTCTGTAGTCCTATTAAACATACTCTGAGTGCCTTATATTGTTTATTGGGATACAAAGTAGAATATCAACTAAAAAATCTGGGAAATCAATATTATATTCATGGCATTTTGTTTAATTTACATAATAAAGTTTATTGTTAATCATGTTGGATAGTTACCTGTATGTTTGCCTTGATCAATGGTAATATGGACATTCTAGAAAGGGTAAAGCTATTAATTAGAGACCTGCACAGCTTTCTTTCTTGCTAGTGTAATCATTAAATTGATTTTTCCAGTCCATCATGTAATTGTTCCAGCGATGGAATCCTGCTTTCCATTCTCGTTCTGCTTCATCAATATTTCCTGTAAAGCACAAAATGGGCTGTATTAATCTAAATTTGAATCTCTTTGTACATTAATTGAAAACTAATTTTCTCTAAAGAACTATACAACAGTCCCTCCTCTTTTTCTGTCACCCCCAACTATTGGAAATTCAGTAGCTAAAATTTTAAGGCTTCATCAGGAAGTAGTGAGTTCAAATGAAGATCTATCATTCTGGCGGGTTCTTAGGTATATTTATGAAGATGGACTTGCTCTCTTTACATTGCATATATGTTTATCAAAGATCAGTGTATCTCAGCTTTTAAAAGCAAGCTCTGTTTTAATTTTAATGAAGATGGGATTATTTAATACAAAGTTTATAGTACAGCTCAGATGCCCCAATAAGGATC
Organism: Pelodiscus sinensis; assembly: GCF_052426305.1. Taxonomy (NCBI): domain Eukaryota; kingdom Metazoa; phylum Chordata; order Testudines; family Trionychidae; genus Pelodiscus; species Pelodiscus sinensis. Next base: position 20,150,676 of record NC_143061.1, on the reverse strand, counting down.
ATATTGCCACTCGCAGAGGTATGGAAGGGGTTAAGGAGCTTCATTGGGCTGGAGTAGCAGTGCCACTCCTCACCTGCAAATCATTCCAGGACTGGAGGAACTATTAAACGAAGGAAACTCCACTCAGCTGGGGTAACTCTGGGAAGGAAATAGGCCGCTGAATTTCCTCAGCCCCAGGAGAAGTGAAAAGCATGAAGAGCCCTTTTCCCCACATACAACTGGTGCAGATTGACTGAGCTAAAAGGAGGGGGGACTGAAACTTTCACTGGAAGGAACCCATTGAACTCTGAAGTGGACAGTGGACAAGTCCCAGGACCTTCTGAAGGAACAAAATCCCATGTTCTGGAGGGAACTGCTGACAGATTTTTGTTTAATTTCATTTGTTGTCTGTGGGCTGCTTTTTTGATTCACCTGGGTCCTGAAAAGGGGATGGAACAACCAAAAGGCCTTGGCTGAAGATTTGAGCTCTGACCTGCTAGAAAGAAACACCTTACAATACCTGTTGGGGTGGGGACAATAGGAGTAATGCCTGCCCTCGCCACATAGCTCCTGTATAGTGCACTCTACCATTGACAGAATCATGACAGTGCTGTACAAAATCTTATAGAGATAAGTGGTGAAATCACACTGCCATTCAATTTAAGCCTGTTGTAGAGAAGCACCCAAGACATTATCTTTAGATAATGTATCTAGGGAATTGTCCCAGAGGTGTCAATAGTACTGGAACAAATTGATTAATTAAACAATGAAAATTCATTGGGACTGGATGATATTTTTCTGAAGATTCTGAAGGAATGCAAATATTAAATTGAAGAACTAATTGTGTTATGTTACCTGTCACTTAAAATCAGACTTTATACCAGGTGACTGGAAGATAGTTACTGTAATGCCAATGTATTAAAAAAAGGTCCCAAAGGCAATGTTGGTAGTTAAATCTTGGTAAGCCTGATTTTAATACCAGACAAAGTGATTGAAGCCCTAATAGAGAACAGAGTTAGATGTAGATGGTCATGATAGGGAAGAGGCAAAATGGCTTTTTGTTGTGGAAAATTATGCCCCACTAATCTATTACAATTATTCGAAGGTGTCAACAAGCACTTTCTCGAAAGGGGATAAACAGTGAGGACAATAAAGTTTGCAGACAATAATAAATTTAAATATATTTAAATACTAAACTAAGTGTAAAGAGTTAAAAAAACTGGGCAACAAAATGGCCCATGAAGAGTTAAAACACTGGGCAACAAAACGGCCAATAAAATTCAATGTTGAGAAGTGCAAGGGGTATACCTTAGAAAACATAATCCCAGCTATACATACCAAATGATAGGATCTGAATTAGCTGTTACTACCCAAGAAAGCAATCTTGGAGTCATGGATAATTCTCTGAAAACTTCTGTTTAATGTAAAGTGGCAATCAAGAAAGCTAACAGAATGTTAGCAACTATTAGGAAAGAGATATATAATAATACCGATAATGTCATAATGCTCCTATATGAATCCATGCTATGCCCATAGCTTGAATACTGAGTGCAGTTCTGCCTACTGCATCTCAAAAAAAAAGATTAAAATGGCAAAGGTCAACAAAAATTATTAGGGGGCATGGAATAGCTTCCATCAATGCAGATCAAAAAGCCCATGATGGTTCATCATAGAAATGAGATGATTGTCAGTTAAATCATGAATGGTGTGAAGAAAGTGAAAGGGAAGGAGTTGTTCGCCCCTTAACACAAGAACCAGAATTACTCAATGAAATTAATAGAAAACTGTGAAATGCTTCGCAAAGGGATGTTATGAACACCAAAAGCATAACTGGATTGAAAAAAGAATTAGATAGCCACTGATGGAGTTATAAACTCCATAAACTTATTAGCCAAGATGTTTAGGAGTATAACCTTATGCTCTATGTGTCTTTAAATGATTGACTATTAGCAGCTAGATGGCAGTGGATAGAACATCTGATCACTGTCCTTCTGTATTTATTCACTTGGAAGCATATGGCACTGGTTACTCTCAGCAGACAGGTTACTGGACTAGATGGAGCAATGATCTGGCCCAATGTAGCCATTCCTTCATCAAAAGGGACAAAGGTTATTTGCAGGTCAGCTGAATTTTGACAAGAGACATTTAAATAACATTTAAAATTCCTTCCTAGTTTTAGTTACTGCAGGAATAATTCAGTGCTTTCACTTCTGGAGCAGAGTGAAGAGAACAACGAAGATGTGCAAAAACTATTAAAAAAATAGATGAACCAAACTTTTTGTTTTCAAAGCTACAAAATCATTAGGGCTTCACTAGATTTGGGTTTTGGGAAAAGTTCAGGTAATTGTTTTTTTTTTTCCTTACCAGTTTTCTCATTATCAAAAACCCCCAAAGCTTTTGCTTTTCCAAATGTTAATAACATTCAAAAACTTTTTTGGTCAATAAACTATGTAAATATGACTCATAAGACCTATATGGATTGGATATGAACAATACTAAATGTTCTCTTTTACAGTCACTTTTCTGACCATAATTGCTGCTCTGTGCATAATTTTCTACTTTAAATAAGAAATCAGACTCTTAGATAAAACCAAATTATTTGCAACTATGTCAAAAGGATGGGTAATTTAGCATTTGGACCATTACTAGTATTATTTTGAGAAAAACACCTGGATTTTATTGCATTTCTTAGACTAGATTATGGGTATCCAGTCTAATTTATCCATGCAATGTTGCCCAATTATTGATTCAGGCAACTATTACATTTCTTCATGAGTAGTTCAGGTACAGAGGCTCAGATATTTCTGAAGACTTAATGACTAGAAAATATTCATGCTCACTTTTTTTATAAACTTGAATACATCTCCTGTCCATACATCTTTAATCAGAAATAACTGATCTCAATTATAAATTATAAGGCATTTCAGTGCTTCCTAACTGATATAAGAAGTGAATGAGCTATTGAAAATGGACAATGAGAAACTAGAAAATAGCCACCACTATGAATCTAAAAAAGAAAAAGAGGCACTAAATCCCTGAAATAAGAACTTGGGTTCCCATTTGTTTGTTCTTTTTCAGCAATAAGATCAAAATTGAAGTCACAAGTCAATGCATCCCATTATCACCAACATCATCAATCTCTTTGAAGCAACCACCTGTGACTTTAGATAGGCTGACAGAAAGAAGGCAAAAAGAGATTAGAGAATTCATCTTGACCAATAATTACAATTCAGAGCACAGGGTTACTTGAATTCACTAGCACACAACAAAAGCCAACCAATGAAATAATTAATACATTTTAATAGATGCAGTTTCAGTTCAGTTTTATATGACCAAATCTTCTATTTGCAAAACTTGAAAGATTTTGTCGTTGATTATCCAAAAATGGTTTGCAGGACATGATTATACATAAAATAATAAATTATAAAAATAATAACAATACATAATAATAATGAACAATAGACACTTAATAATTAACAAAATAGAGAGTCTTTGATTTCACTTGGCTTTGGTTCAGGCCCTTAATACATATTAAAGGGACCAGTTTGACACAGCAAGAAAACAGTGTTCGATATACCTCCAGATCAAACAGTTGGCAACACATCCCTGTCCACAATGCCTTGGTATGTCACCGTACCTTAATTCAGTGGAGTTAAAGCAAAGATAAACTTGGCTCCATGCCCTTATTTAACCCCTCTGTTAAATCAGACAAAAGGGAACGTGAATGTATTTTGTATTATGAACATTACGAGCTGGTGAAAGGTCACACAACAGTTATGATATAGTATAATTTACTAGGAAACATACATAAGTCAGGAGTAATGTTTCTGTCCTACCTAGCTGCTATTATGTACTGTGCCTGCAAATATCTTTCTGGCTCTGAAAAATATTAGAACTGTCCAGGTGCAAGGGACTGCAGGATTAGGTATATTTTGACATCTCTACTGAATGTTCTTTAGTCATCCATATAACTTTAGCCAACAAAGCAGGGTTTTTTTTTGTTTGCTTGTTTGTTTTTAAGGAAATCACCACATTCTTCTTCTTCCTTCAGTCAGTGGAAGTGTTTGGCTGGTACAATATTTTTATAAGTTTTAACTTCCTTTCTAACTAGGCTGCAGGAAGATGAAAAAATAAATTAATGGACAGAGGACATTAAGAACTGTATCCTGCCACTCTCATATTAAGTAGTGCCTTACTCTGAGACTTAGTCCCATTGAAATCAATGGCGCTACTCAAAATGAGTAATGGTTGCAGAATCTAACCAAAAGGAATATGAACACTGCTTCTGATATTAAACTGTCGACTTGTGGCATTTTAATGATCTATAAACAAGTGAATATTTGTCTAATGTATAATGGTTTTGGATATGCTTTTGGTTGCAAGATAGCCAAGCTGAATTTTTAGCTTTCCTATGACATTTTTCTTAGAACATTCACCAAATCCTCTGATAAAGCTATACTGAAGTTTTATCTTTGTTTCTTCATAAGTAATATATAATGACACAATATCACTATCAATTTTTTTAAAAAATTAAAAAGACCAGAGGAAGTAATGGAGTGGAAACTGAAAGTTGTTCTGCCTATAGCCAGCTCAATGGGAGACAGACACAGTGGTAGTTAGGGCTCTGGATGCATTAGAGATTGCTGGCGTACTGGAAGGAACATTAATTTGGATACATTACATTTTGATCATTAATATTGGTTAGAACTGGAGAGTGCTCAAGAGTTAATAACTTATTTTGAGTATATTAATCTATTATTCTAATTCTTGTTCATTACCAGTTATGGACTAGTGAATGCAACTGACAAAGTGGGTCTTTGCCCATGAAAGTTTATGCTCAAATAAATCTGTTAGTCTGTTCTGCAAAAACAATGAGGAGCCCTGTGGTACCTTAAAGACTAACATGGCTACCACTCTAATACCATGTACCCAGGAAAGCTTATGATACCATCTACATGTTTTGTTAGTCTTTAAGGTGTGCTAGATAATTCATTGTTTTTTAAGTTTTTCCTCTAATACAGGTTAAGGACTTCTGGCTCTTAAATCTGAGGATCCCTTTAAAATCTGTTGTCAGGATGACTTCTATGAATTGTGCCAATGCTAGTACCCTCAGAATTATCGTTGTGCATATGAATATTTAAATCTGTTCCTGCCATGGTGTTGCATGCCCTAAGTTTTTCTGAAGGCCAATGAAAGTTGAGCATTTTCAGGATTGCAGCCTGAGGTAGCAAGAGTTCTGTCTTCTTCAGAATCAAGAACATACACCAGACTAGTCCAGTTAACGAGGCTAGTTGTATTGTCAGAACAAAAAATATATATTGTAACTAAGGGCCTCAATAGTAGTGTGGAAGTCCACTCCAAGGCAAAGGAACTAGAAAAGTTCCAAAACTGTACCAACACCAAATACTCAGAGACTGGCATTTCCATGTGTGTCTTTTTCTGTTAACTGCATGTGTGAGATTTGTTTTTCTCTTGTTCTAAATCTGCAGCAATACTATAAGCTTTGCCAGCTCTGGTCATTTTGCTTCTGTAGGAAACTGGAAACAGCCCAGAGCCATTGAACATTTTGCTGTCTCTTCTATTTTACTTCTTTAGCCAAGTGTCTGTCTTGCCTAGTGTGTGGTAAACCAGATTTGTCTACATGCTGAGCAGTTTTGGGACTGGCCATTATGTAGACAGGAGTCTTCAAAGCTTCCACTGGATAGCAAAGGAAAATGAGGAAGATGGCTCAGTACCAAAGGCCGTGTCCAGACTCAGGGGTTTTTTCAGGAAAAGTAGCCTTTTCCCGAAAAAACTTCCCCTGCGTCCAGACTCAAGCCGCGTTCTTTCGAAATTATTTCAAAAGAACGCGGCTTTTCTTTCGATGGTGGTAAACCTCGTTTCACGAGGAAGAACGCCTTCTTTCGAAAGTTCCTCTTTCGAAAGAAGGCGTTCTTCAATGTAAAGAGGCCGTCTTCGAAAGAGAGCATCCAGACTCGCTGGGTGCTCTCTTTCGAAAAAGCGGATTTCTCTTTCGAAAGATCCGCCTGCAGTCTAGACGCGATCTTTTGAAAGAGGCTCTTTTGAAAGATGCTTTCGAAAGAGCCTCTTTCGAAAGAAGCCTGCAGTCTAGACATAGCCAAACTGATTTCCCAGGATGGTAAAAGAGAATACCATATGTCTGCAGATGCCATTTAAAACTGAGGCTCTGACCACTAGAGGTAATTAAAAAAATCTACTGCCTTTTTTCAAGAGGAGGCATGTTACTTTTGGTGTCCTGTTCAGATTCCATTTGGAATTATTGCATTCCTGTCTACCTAAATTCCAGCTGCACTTTCAATTGGATATCATATATTTCATCTCTTCCTGTCCTAAATTGTTATGCATTGTTGTTATATATTAAAGCAGTTGGAAAGTGGAAAGTCGGCTGTTACAACCTTAGGTGAAGCGATCTTAGGCTGTATCTCTGTGTATGGTATGTAAAGTGCTTTGAGTCCTTTGGGAAATAAAGAGATACAAAAAAATATTTTTGAACTCAGTGCTTCATTGAAAAGAACCCTTGCAATGAAAATGCATCATAGGAAGTTTATCTGTGGAAATTAAAATGATTTTTTCTCATGTCTGGAATAGGTTGTGTAGGAAACTTAAATATACAAAGGTCCGATGTTTCTGTTCAAAAGAATGGCAATGCCAAAAAAAAAGACCACCCATTAACAACTGTCTGTCTCCTTCCTTTTACTTTTGGCGAGACTATGTTGCAGAAATTTTAAAAAATATTTTAAACATGCATATTAAATTGGGGATTAAAATAAATGATTTATAGTATATCAACTATCATACTTTCATGTGTCTAGGGATATCACGAGAGGTGGCTTATAATCCTTTCCAGCCCAAGGATGTGCAAAGCCACTCTACTGGCCTGCCAAAAGATGCTGAAGCATGTGTGTTGATATAAATCGTGTCACAGAACATTTGGTATACACAGTATATTTGTATATCAATAACATCATCCAAACAGATGGAGTATACAATTATTGTTTTTATGAGTAATGCCTGATGATCAAAATGCAGATTAAACCAACTGTGTGTAAATCTGAAATACCCACTTCTCGCCTGAAAATGACCCAAATTTACACACACACACACACACACACACACACACACACACACACACAAACATACTTGCTATTTTGTAAAATCTCCCACACAGCCACCAAATGGCAGAATGTCGTGATAATAGACATAGCAAAGTGGCACCCAAACAGCTAATAATACAGATTCCTTTCTGGTTTTTCTTATTTAATAAAATGAGGTCTGATGCTGAGAACTACTGGGTGTCACCTTCAACATACTGATGAGCCCATGCTACTTCTATTGAAATGAATGGGAATATTGAACTCAGATAATGCAGCATAGTATAAGAACCAAAACAGATCAGAATGGATTAAAGCAAATGGTTTCAATAGATAGTTTGAAACCATTCACATAACCCAATCCTACCCCTTTCAAGTCTGTGATTCAAACTCAGTAAACTGAAGTGATATGATCTCAGTCAAGTATAAATATATTGTTCTGAATCTGCTCCATTTGAAGTAAATGACAAAAATTATGACTTCAGAAGGAGCACGAGCAAAACTGTAATAGACCAAAGGGCACAACATAGAAATGGATTAACCATTTCAGAAAAATAAAATAAAAATCTCCTCTTGCAACCATAAACACTTACCCATTTCTAGAGCCAGCCATCAACCAAACCTTATGGTAGGGTGTGACATTATCACTTTACTTTTTCAAAACCTGATTTTCTTTTCACACACTTCTTTCCATCTAGGCTTAGATGAGAGTTGGAACTTTCAAAACATTTTTAAAAAGACTGTTCCTGAAAAATATGCAGAGGCACACAACTCTGATCTATGCCATGGGCTCCCTAAAGTGCAAATGCTACCAGAACCCTGACAGGAAGATCAGTTTCCAAGAGATATTTAGTTATTAAAGTCTGAATGTATTTGGATAGCATAACCAAGTTTCAAAAAAGTATCCAGCTTTCAGTCTTAATGACTAAATCCAAACTCCAAAACGCACTGACACCATAACTCCAAACTCTGTGGCAATTATTCATCCCTAATAAAAAGTTATGAAAAGTGATTGAGGAAAACACTGCAAAAGAACTATGCAGACAATCTTAATTAAAATCCAGTGGTATTTTGCATTGGCCAAATCCTGAGGTCTCGCCTTTCTTATATTACACAACCTTTATATAATTATTGTCTTCATGGTTGTCACGAGAGATTGAGCCTCCCTGGAATTCCAGAAATAAATCACAAGCTTCTCTACAGCTTGGTCCTAAAGAACCAAATCTGCCAGCTGGCAGAAAACTCACATCCTGTGTGGATTAGGTAAAAAAGGGTAGAGCAAACTCATCCTAAGCATCTGCAGCCCTTGGCAATTCTAATTGCAGACAAGATTCCATTTTTGGCCATCATGGTCATCACTGGGGACTGAATTTGGTATCTCCATCATTAACAGCCTGCTGCGCTACAGCTTCAACAAAAGCCCTTCAGCTGGAAGCTATAGCAGACTTATTTGTTCTCTGCGGATCAGACATATTTGGGATTGCATAACAAGCTGAAGAGTAACAAGGAAAACTCCTGCTGAAGTGAATGAGAGTTTGCCCAAATAAAGACCTCAGGATTTGGTTCCATTGAAATAATCTTTTCAAATATAAGCTTTGAGATTCAGATTGAAATACAATGCTGCTAACTTGAATGTTAGATAGTACTAAACAGAGTACTTTATGTATGCATATTTACCAAAAAGTTTACCTGTCATCTCCAGGACTTTGGGAAAAAATACATTCCAGAATCGACACTGCTGGGCACGTAATTTTGTATATATCTTTGAAGTTTCAGTGTTTAATGTGAAGTACTTTTGTTCAGTGGTTGTGAAGATTGGCCATCTGGTTCCATTAATCTGAGTCCCATTTGGAGTTCTAAATGATTAAAGAGAAATATTGCATTTCTCATGGGAAATTACCTGTGTGCATCAACAGAGTAAATTTATACTATTGATTATTTTGTTTCACACATCAATATGATACTTTGGAATGACTGGAGCACATTTATTACATGACAGAAATTTTAAAAAACCACCCAATATAGTAAAAATTTTAATTTTTCATATCACTACATTTAATTAACAAAAGTAAAACTAATTATACTCCATTAAGATTTGTTTTTTCTTATCCTAAAAGAAAAAAAATGAAGTTAATAAAACCAACATAAATTGCATATGTTGAACACAGAATATCGAATTAAAGATACAAACTGTTATAAGTGACTCAAAAACAGTAAATTTAAGAGCTTGTATTACATATATTTTAATGTGAATGCTAATGTCTAAGAAATTAGTCCATTGGTCAAGTAGACATGGAAGGCCTAACTGGTAAAGGTTTGCACCTGTATTAATTAAGTGACTGGAGTCTAAACCCAGGTTAAAGCAAGGTCCAGGAGAAGATGATGATTTATTCTGTATTAGCAGAAAAGGCCCTTAATTACAATATGCTAAATGTCCCCATTGTGTTAATGAACACACAAAATCACAATTTATTCTCACTCTATCTACCCTGAATGAGTCTAGTTTTTGGCCACTGATGGAGACAGGATATTAGACTACAAGATCCACTGATCTGATCTGGCATGTCAATTTCTATGTTCCTAACTTTCTCACTTCTGTACTAATTCTGCTCTTATTAACTTATGGAACCCTTTTAACTGCACATTTATTTGTGGCTTCTGAAAAAATGACTTAAACAAAGTTGACTTGTACTTCAGTTCAAAATCAGAGTAGTAATAGTGCTGTCAGTATTCATTTGATAGCCTTTATGCTATAAAATAAATAATGACATTCCAAATTGTAATTTACAGATAATAATACGGTTTATGCCTATGAATTCAGATTTACTTTACTAAAAATGATTGAAAACATGATCAGATTAATATAGTATATTACCATACAAGAACATGCTGATTATAACATTCTCTCTGCATTGCTAAAATACTTAGGGTACATCTACACTTTCTCCCTGTCTCGAGATAGGGATGCAAATGTAGCTGACTGAAATTGCTAATGAAGAGGGGATTTAAATATCCCATGCTTCATTAGCATAATCTCACCTGCGCACTATTCTGATCGCCAGCTGATTCGAACCAGAAAGTGCGCTCCAGGCCGCATTAGTTCCAATGAAAACCCTTGGTTCGAACTAACGTTACTCCTCACAAAATGAGGAGTAATGTTATTTTGAACCAAGGGGTTTGAGTCGAACTAATGCCTGGAGCGCACTTCCTGGTTCGAATCAACTGGCGATCGGAATAGTGTGGGGGCGAGATTATGATAATCAAGTGCAGGATATTTAAATCCCCACTTCATTAGCAATTTCGGTTGGCTATATTTGCATCCCTATCTCGAGATAGGGAGCAAGTGTAGACGAACCCCTACCATCTTAACAAGATGTGTACTGTAACTCCCTTCTTACTGAAAATTTCCAGAGATTAAAAAACAGTTCCCAGATTCAGCAATACAAAGAGACCACAGGATTATAATCTTTTCAATTTCTAACAATTGTTTAAGTTTGTAATCATATCACACCTATTTTTCATTCCTTCTTGTTAATAATGTTGTCATAAGCATTGTAAATCCCAATATAATCTGGAAATTCTATGGTTTAATGGAGTAAATACAAATGAACTGTATTAAGAAGATAATGTTATCATTGCATGGGCAAGAACTTAAGCGTCAAACAAAGACAAAGATCAGGTTGTATGCACAGCTTGAACTCTGCCCCCTTGTGGAAGCAGAGTTCTATGTAACTGGTGAGAACCTGTTTCTGCTGATTTTTTTCTGTTCCCGGTTCATTGTTATCCATGGAAACCTGATCACAGTGTTAATGATTGCTTAGCTCCAAACTCTCCTCTTTATCATTTCTCCAAAACTCTCACTCCTTAGTCAATGTCCATTCCAACTTCTTGATTTTAGTAAGGCTTTTGACATGACATTCTCATAAGAAAACTAGAGAAATGTGATCTGGATGAAAATATTTTAAGGTGGATGCAGAATTGATTTAAAGACCACATTCAAAGAGTATCCATAGGTTGCTGTCAGACTAGGGGGCCATATCTAGGAGGATCCTTCTGGGGTCAGGCCTGGGTCCAGTACTATAACATTTTCATTAAAGACTTGGATAATGGAATGGAGAGTATTCTCATAAAATTTGTGGATGACACAAAGTTGGGTGCGGTTGTCAGCAGTGTGGAGAATGGGATCAGAATTCAAAACAATCTTGACAAATTTGGGAATTTGTCTGAATTCAACAAAATGACATTTAGTAAAGACAAGTTTAAAATACTATTCTTTGGAAGAAAAAAACAAATGCACAGTTGTAAGATGGGGAATAACTGACAAGTCAGAAACAGATATGGCGGGGTGTATTGAATCAGAGGTTGAATATTAGACAACAATGTGATGTAGTGGCAAAACCAGACTAAATCATTCTGGGGTATATGAATAGAGGTATTTATATGTAAAACACAGTAGATAATTATCCCACTTTATTCACCCCTGGTGAGGCATCAGCTGGCGTACTACATCCAGTTCTGGGACCTACATTTGAAAAAGATATGGACTTACTGGAGACAGTCCAGAGGACAGCAACAAAAATGAGAAAAAATTATTTAAAACCTGAACTAGTTTCATAGTGAAGAAATGACCTCAGCAACAGTCCTGAAATATGTGAAGGGGTATTATAAAGAGGAAGACAAGAAGTAAGGGTCTTAATATACAGCAAAGAATATTTAGGTTAGATATTAGGAAAAAGTGTCTTAACTATTAAGCACTGGCATACTTATCCAAAGGATGTCCAGTCAGGGAAGGCCTTGGTATACTTGCTCCTGCCTCAGAACAGAAGGTTGACTACATGTCCTCTTGAGGTCCCTCTATACCTACATTTCTATGATTTTATATTCCATTAATTTTTTTCTAAGAAAATGCCCTGAAACCATAACCAAGAGCTTCTCTGGGCTCTGACAGTGGCACAGCAGCTTATCATTCAGGGACAGTCACGATGACAAGTCCTTAAAAACATGAGGCAGGCCAAACTTATTTCCTGGTCTCCTCAGCAATATACTAATGAAAAGTAAACTGTTCCTTATATGTGATCTCCATCTTGAGTTGCAAAATTGGAGCCAAGTCATTCAGGTGTCTCAGTCAAGATCATTGTCAGACAAAAGTAGAATCAAAACCTCATCAACATGTTGTGTCCATCTCACACAATGTGTTCAAACATCAGGGCAAAGCTAGACGGTATCAGTTTTGCTGAATCATCACATTTAAACAAACAGAAAACTTTAGTAGAACAAAATTAACTCAGTTAACAGGGAAATTGTGGTATTCTTTCACTCAGAGCTTTATTAATCATAATAAATATATTTCTATTGCCTTATTTTTCTCAGTAATATGATTGATACTATTTGAGAACACAATATAAGCATTCATTACTTTTTATTAGTATTTCCTCAGCATTACCTTTATGGATGATTTATCAATCAAACACACAATTAGATTCAGCTTAATCTAAGATGATATACGGGGAATGTTCATCATTTTGCAACAGCTCATTACATTTTTTTACTAGCATTCAAGAAATGAATTCTCCAAGACCTGTAAATTAGTGCATTCAATTTCAGTGAAAGAGCATCCATTGAGTTTGCCCTTTTACTGCTCCTCAACACATATATGCTGTTGGATGCTGAAATGCCCCCTTGCCATATGTAATGGCCAAACCAGACAGTCTTGGTTTCTGTTATTTCCACTTCAATTCATCTGATGAAGCTCATGATACACTATATATATATATATAGTCTCTAAGGTGCTACAGGACTACGCATGTTTTTAAAGTTATAAACTAACATAGCTACCCCTCTGAGACGTTTTGAAGTATTCCGTTATCCTTTAGCTTAAGAACATAAGAACAGCCATACTGGGTTAGACCAATGGTCCATCTAGCTTAGTATCCTATCTTTTGACATTGGCTAATGCCAGGTGGATCAGAGAGAATGAACAGAACAAAGTAATTATCAAGTGATTTATTTCCATTCTAAGCTTCTGGCAAACAGTGGCTAGGGACTCTTCAGAGCATAATTTTACATCCCTACCCATCCTGGCTATTAGCCACTCATGGACCTATCCTCCATGAACATATCTAGTTCTTTTTTGAATCCTGTAACAGTCTTGGGCTTCATAACATTTTCTGGCAAAGAGTTCCACAGGTTAACTGTGTGTTGCATAAAGAAATACTTCCTTTGTTTGTTTTACATCGGCTATTAACTGCATTTGGGCATCCCTAATTCTTGCAATATGAGGAGTAAATAAATACGTCCTTATTTACTTGTCTCCATGCCAATCATACCCTCTTCTTAGTCATCTCTTTTCCAAGATGGAAAGTCCCAGTCATATTAACCTCTCCTCATATGGAAGCTTTTTCACAAGTACTTTCAGCACTGGTAATAGTACACAGTAAAATATATGATCATAGCTTATCCACACAGCTATTTGGATTTGTGCATGTGTTTATACATGCATATGTATTAAAACAATGAGAAACTTCTCCCTTGATATAATGAACATGAGCAAAATAAGCAAGTATTCCTCTTTAAGAAGCTCATATGATGAAATACTGCACAACATTTTATCTCTTCATCTATGCCCAGAATTAGTCACTGTCACATGTCTTGCCATTCTATGAAATTGGGTAGGTAATTGTTTAAAGCATCTATGGTACTATAATAATGATCGTTCTAGCACTGGGTTCCTGTTCTGCTGTGTGGTTTCAAAACAATGGGAAACAATTACTTCTGTCTCCCTAACATCCCCATAGTTGATTTTACAAGGCCTGTAAGAACTATGAAAATAGCATGATTTGCTGTTTTGGGATACAGTAGTGAGCAAGCATTTGTAAACAAATGATGCACCCCAGAGGCAAGTTGTGGGAAGAAACTGTGGCTTGGTATCACAAAAATTACCATGTTGCTTTTGAATAAATATAATTTATTTCCCATCTCAAGTAAGGTCCCACTATCATCCATCCCACTTTTTCACAGAGATCCAGGTATAATGAGAAAAAGGAAGAGGGGTCTTTTACCCCTGCTTAGCCAAGAGGGACAAGGCCGCAATCTATCCTACTGATTTTAGTGGCAATATTCAAGGAGTAGTGAAGCATTTAGTGTGAGTAACAACAGCAAACTCTGTCCTTTTAGAAATAACCACACAAAGAGCCAGACTTTAAGACCTCGTCACTCTGAGGGAAGTAGTTCCATTAATTTTAGTGTAGTCAGAATGTTCAATGAGTGTAAGGATGACAGAGTCCTGCAGTTTGAGGAAGGAGCTAAGCTTATGGGGTGGGGACCCTCAGCAATATTTCTTATGACTCAATTGCAGGCTAAAAATTACATTGCATTGAAAATCCTCATTAACCATACTGAGTGTTGAGCAAATTAGCCAAATAAAATATCTTTAATATCTTGACTAAGCTGGATGAACAGCACTTTCTGGAAGAAATGGTTTTGTTGTTCTCTCTTTCTTCCATTTGGACAGACGGGCACTCTTAATTAGCTGGAGAGCTGAAGAGGAGCACCAGGCATGTTTATGCTGTTCCAGTCCTTCAAAATGTAACTAGCTATGTGAGGCACTAGATCATTTCAGAGAATGGCAGGAAGAGTTTGTCGCATTAGTCAGGCAAATGTATCCAGATGTCTCACATAATTTCTAAAGGCCATGATGCATGATATTTATACCTATTTTCACTTTCTAGTCACAACACAACAACTGCTAGGCTAATAACAATTCCGGGCTGCTGTGTGATTCCCAGAGGGAGTGCAAACCAGTGAAAGCACACATTTGTGTATGTGGTATAACACTTCCAAGTGTTTTTCTTAGGCTGGAGGTCAAAGTTAAACTGACATTTACCTACCCAATTGAAAAGAGATGCAGACTTGGCCCTAGTCTACACTGGGGTGTTATTTTGAAATAACCCCCCTTAAGTCAAATATATAAGTGGAGCATTCACACTACCATGCCCTTTATTTTTAAATAATGGACCGCTTATTTAGAAATCAGTACTCCTGCTTTCCTCAGGGAATAATGCTAATTTCAAAATAGTTATTTCTAAATAGTGTTAATGTGGCCACTCAGATGACGCTATTTTGAAATAACTACTCCCCAGAGTAATCTGAACAAATTACTCCCAAGTGCTTCCGGAGGTTCTATGTCGAGGTAGTTCATTCACATTAACAGAACTACCTCGGACTAATTTTGAGGCTTCCCCGAAGTGGGGACATGCTGTTTCGATTTTGTAAAATTGGAAGTTAAGTCTAATTTAGTTATTTCAAAACGATTTCCTAATTTAGACATGCCCTTGGTGTTAAGCCTTGGTTCAATCTCCCCAAACCCAGAAACAATTTGTCCTATCTCCTGATTTACTGAAATCCAGCTATCAGTTTTCACACTATTCATTGTCAAGTGGGCACTGGTGAGAGCCAGAAATCTGACAGCCCAAACGTTCCTCAGCTTGAGGAGCAATACTGCTCAATGTCAGAAAAAATATTTCTGGAAACTCTGTTTCATGGCAGTACAAACAGATGCTGAAGGACACTTCAAATATTTGGGAAAATAAACACAAAAATATTCTAGAACCTCTAATTATTGTGTAAAATTTTCATTCAAGAAGAAGGGTCTGCTGAAATGCAAGAGTCTTTCACGACATGAATAAAGAGATTACATTTAATGTCAATATCATTACCAATTGGGGCTACCTATGAGTGATTCAGTATAATGAGTTTACTTTCCAGATTTTTTAAATTCGGTCAGCTAATCAGCATATTTTCCCAAGTCAACTAATGCTTGACCACTTATGGGCTCATTGGGCAAATTATTTGTACTGGGCCAAAATATTTTATATTAAAATGCCCTCTTCAGGCTCTCCTTTATTTAAGTAACTCTGAGAGAAAAGACAAGATGACAGAAACATTTTGCTACCTGGTCTATTATCCAAAGTTTCTGAGTGTGCTATTTAGAATTACAAGACTGTGGGAACCAACACTCCTGAATGAATAAAATGGCAACGTGATACACTATCACTCATGAATACACAGATTACATTTGGTCTCAATATCATTTCCAACTGGGGCGACTAGCATGAGAGTCGGCATCCTGAGTTCATTCTTCAGATTTTTATAATTAAAACACTTCTTTGGAACATTTCCCGCCCCCCCCCCCCACACATCAGCTAATCAAATGATCTCATGGGCTCCCAATGTAAATGCATTATGCCTAATGGTTTATTGAAAAATATTCTCTTTGGGTCTTTGATTCTCACAAGGCTAGAATAAAAGACAAGATAACAGAAGTATTACACTATCCTGTCTCTGATTATGAATGGTGCTGTAAGGAATAATGAAACTACGGGAAGCACCACTTCGAAAGGTGGTAACTCCATTGGTGTCATTATCACCATGTGGAATATTTAGTGATGATAGGAAAAGATTCAGTATTGCTATTCTTAAAAATCCAGTTCCCTTGCACCCTTTCGCTCTTCGGACTCCTTCCAAGCAACAAGCCACAATCTGACTCCAAGTTCCTATAGCATTAGGCACATGTATAATGCAGTGGTTTTTAAAGGTATTGATCTACTTTTTTAATCTAATTTAATTTGATCTCTGTAAGCAGCAATTTCTGAAATTTTGCCTTGTTCCTTAAGTGGAAGATGGCACAAAAAGCCCAGCCCTCTTAGGTCTTGCTTCTGTAACCTTTACATTGAGTATGTCTTAGATGAGTATTCACATTGAATTGAGTAGGAAAACCATGTGAGTATTATTTAACATGAGTTGGAAGGGCAGAATGAGACCCTTTGCTACTGTCTATATTAAAGGGGTATGTTATGGAATGTTTATTTTTATTGTTGTTGTCCGTCTCCCTCCCCACAAAATAGAGTTTGTGGGGCCATTGCCCTATCATAAGGAAATTACAGAATAACTGAGAAAGGAATATTAAAAACAAACATTATTTCTTCTGCTGATCCCTGGAGAAATCTGTGTGTGAGCCAGCTACTCTCATTTCAGCTTCCAAAAAAACTGGAGAAGGACCTGTACCCACTATCACTTACACATGCTAAATAAGGCTCAGGATATTCCTTCCAGATTCTTACTTGATGACACCAGTGACGTGTATAAATGCTGAAGTAATAAATTATTGTGCTATGCACTGTTCCATAGAAGTAATATTCTGCTGTGTCCATTTTTGTCTGATTCTATGGTACTCTACAACATTCTTATAATGTACAATAAAACACATGAGTTCTTGTGGGTGAATTGCCTGGGCTTCATTTATCCAGTCCTGTCACACATTAAATGTCCTCAAGACTGGTTTTCAAAATGTTGGGACTAAACTTGTTGGGACTAAAACAAATTACAGTAAACTTCGATAATCTGGTACCTTTAGGACCCAGGGGGTGCCGGATTATCAGATATGATGGAGTACCGGAAGGGGGGGGGCTATTAGGAGTCTGGCGTGGGGGTGGGGGTCAGCGGGAAACTGCTCAGCGTGGGAGAGGGAGGTGCTGCGGAACCAACCTGGCAGCACCCCAGCTGCTCTTCCCTCAGATTTCCCAAGTCTGCCACCAGTAAGCAATGGCTGACTTGGGGAAGCCGGGAGCAGAGCAGCTGGGGTGCTGCTGGGTTGGTCCTGCAGCGCCGCCCCTCACATGAGCGGCTCTGCGGGACCAACCCAGCAGCACTCCAGCTGCTCTGCCTCTGGCTTCCCCAAGTCAGCTGCTGGTCAGTTTCAGCGGCAGCGGACTTGGGGAAGCTGGGGGCAAAGCAGCTGGGGTGCTCTGCCCCAGGGCTTCCCCAAGTCAACCGCTGCTGAAACTGACCAGCGGCGGACTTGGGGAAGCCAGAGGCAAAGCAGCTCCAGTTGTCCAGCTGGCCGGAGCACTTCCAGGTTCCAGTTGGTGCCGGACTATCAGGAGTCCCGGACCACTGGATGCCGGACAATTGGAGTTTTACTGTATGTTTTACTGTAAGTTTTACTTTCTTGAGGAAAGTTAGTATATTCTGCCAAGTACAAACCTCCCTTAATGGCCAACTAATTACTTAAACAGATTGAATCTCGGGTGTAATCTTGAATTAAACAAAACTCTGCTCTTTTTTATATTTATATTGGTTTAGAAAAGATGCTTAAGGCCCAATATGCTCCAGGCCTTCATATAGCCCAGCTGGCAGAACCTCTATCTTCATGAGCTCCGAACACAGTCCCATATTTACCAATCCCCACTCTGCAACCCTTACCACAAGCCCTTAACTCAGGAACTCCTTGGAGTGTCTAGGATAGGAAAGGCCTAAAACTGTGGAGGTGTACGGAAAACTAAGATTTACATGGATGAATTGATGAAATAACAACAACAACAAAAATAGAGGGCATACATGAGAATATGGAAGAGATAACTTCAGTTTAGAAAAGCTTCAAACAGAGGTATCCCTAGGAGAATCAGGGTGACTTCATCAGTCTCTTCACTCTGCCTCCGCTGCCCCCCAGTCTTGAAATTGACTGGTACGGTGGCCCTGGAAGTGAGTTATTCACTTCTGCCCCTGCCCCTGCATGCCCCTGGCTTCAAATAAACATCCCTGGCTTCAAATAAACATCTAATCTTATGAGACTGAGTTTCCACACATTTTGAGGTTTGCTCATCTCTCTTTTAACAGACACTCATAGTTCACAATTATGCTAAGGAGGCCTCAATGTGAAGGACAGTTAACAGGGACTGTCTAAAACAAATAGTCACGCATGTATTTCAGATGATACTTATGAATATCTGCTAGTAAAGAAGCAACTGATTTTTCATCCTGTTTCTTCTTCCTTCCTTTTAACCTAAAGGCAGTTGATACTATTATTTAAGATGGAATTTGAGGTCTGATCCAATTTCTTCTGATATAAAGACATATTAGGGGCTGATGCCCTTATCTTCAGTGAAATTTTTATTAGGCCCCTAATGCCGTAGGCTGTGTCTAGACTGGCAAGTTTTTCTGCTTTTGCGGAAAAACTTGCCAGTTGTCTACACTGGCCGCTTGAATTTCTGCAAGAACACTGACTTCCTACTGTCTGAAATCAGTGCTTCTTGCGGAAATACTATGCTGCTCCCGTTCGTGCAAAAGTCCCTTTTGCACAAAGCTTTTGCACAAAAGGGCCAATGTAGACAGCTCAGATTTGTTTTGCTCAAAATGCCCCGATCGCGAAAATGGTGATTGGGGCTTTTTTGCGCAAAAGCGCATCTAGATTAGCATGGACCCTTTTCCGCTAAAAGTGCTTTTGCGGAACAGTGTCCATGCCAATCTAGATGCTCTTTTCTGCAAATGCTTTTAACGGAAAAGTTTTCCATTAAAAGCATTTGCGGAAAATCATGCCAGTCTAGACGTAGCCCTAGTGTATCGTTGTATAGACACCTAACTTCTTCACTTGTAGATAGAGTTTACAGTACTGATATAACAACTTGTCTGAGAGGCTAGACTCTTGATAAGTGCATTCATTAAATATGTGGCTCCCACTGACCCTATGTGTTTTGTAGACCTGAAAGCCCTTTCATGTGGTACTAATTGTAGCTTTCACGGATACCTTTCAATTTGATTTTTTACACTCCTACTTGCTATTAGAAATCAGTGATGATCGTCTTTTCCTAGAGTCTAGATGTCATAAGAGCTTAGAGAAGAATCCATTTTTAGCTTTCTTTGGAAAGGACAGCAGAGATAATATGCTATGACTTTACTAATTTCTGTATAATCCTTTTAATGTTCTAATGATTTCTGTCATGTTTTGGTCTTGTACTCAATATCATGTTACAGCCATAATAACCTTTGAAGTACTGTGATTCCAGGAAGTTTGTCTTTAGGCTTCTACCTTACCAAATCACAACCAACACAGGCACATTTGTTAGGCTTCAGTATTCAAAACAACAGCGTATTTGAATAGCAGTTCCAGCCCCCAAAAGGATCTCTTTGTTACAAGCTGGAGACAAGAGACCTTGGAATTTTGCACTACTGTGATGTAACCACAGACAGTCTGTGAATGGCTTAGGCTGTGGCCTAGGGGCAGATGCACAAAAACCATGAGGGCTGAATCATTTGGGAGAGAAGACTGTAACAGCTTCTAATTTCATGCCTGCACTGAAATAGAGTTTTGTTTGTGCAATAAACTGTGATCATGAACTGACTGAATTTAGACATCAGACTTCCAGATTCGTGGCCCCCAAAACAACTGCCCCCACAAATAATGCAGCTAGATTGCATTTTCATTCTTAATTGGCTGCACCTGTAGCTGACAGGAACCAAACTGCAGGCACAAAATTAGACACCAGATTGAGGTTCCTTTGCCAATTTGGCCCTAGACTCATAGCTATCTCTCTATCATTCCTCACTGCCACTTCTCTGACACAGATCACTTTCTATGGAAATCATTCTTTTGTTTTTGTGAGATAATTGAAATGTGCAGGTTTTTGTTCCTCAGGGTTTCAGTTAAAATTATAGGATTATCTAGAAAAATAACAGAGTTTGCAGAAAGTATGGTCTTTAGTTTCACTAAACCATAACTTTCCTACAGCAGCACATTTACACAAGAAAGAGTATTGTTGCTATTTAGTGTGAACATCTACCTGGATTCAGTGTTAATCAAGGGTAAAATCCTAATTTTATAAACACTGATCTTCTGCCACAGACACAGCTTAAGTTCTAAAATGTTATTGTACAATGTTTAATTCAAAAGAGACAAACTATAGACCATAATTTCTGCAAACTCTATTATTTTTCTAGATAATCCTATAATTTTAACTGAAACTCTGAGAAACAAAAACCTGCACATTTCAATTCATAGATGTTAAGACTAAATAGCAACAAAATTCTTCCTTGTGTAAATGTGCTGCTGTAGGAAAGTTATGGTTTAGTGAAACTAAGTACTAATATTTGACCCATGTAGCTCCTTGTTACATCTTCAAAAGTATAATTGAAAACCTTAAGTAGGAACTATCTTAGACATACACTGCTCTTAATATAATCACAATTTGCACATGCACATAAGCAGGTATTTATGTAAATCCCATCCTTAGCAACCACAAAGGCTACAGCTAGACTCCAAGCCTCTTTCGAAAGAGGCTTTTTCGAAAGATACTTTTGAAAAAGCCTCTTTAAAAAACGAGCATCTAGACTACAACCAGTACTTTCGAAAAAGTAAGCTGCTTTTTCGAAAGAGAGCACCCAAGCAGTCTGGATGCTCTCTTTCGAAAAAGCACAGTTTGCATTACATAGTGCCTGTTTTCGAAAGAGCGCTTTTGAAAAAGGCGTTCTTCCTTGTAAAACGAGGTTTTCCACAGTTGAAAAAACTTCCACATGTTTTTGATTTACTTTCAAAACAACGCAGCAGCAGTCTAGATGCAAGGGAAGTTTTTTCGAAAAAAAGCCATTTTTTTCGAAAAAACCCCTGTAGTCTAGACACACCCAAATTGTGTGGAAAAGTGTTTCCCTCTGCCTTAGGGGGATCTTTTTCTTTCAGGCAAGTGGGGCACTCACAGCCCTTTGACTTTTCAAGGCTCTTTAATTTTTCCATGTAGGCAGTGTACTTTTGGATGGATTCTGAAGTCTTTCAAAGTAGTTCAGCATATTTACTACTTTCTATCTACCAGCAAGTTTTTATATAGCTCCCCTCATTTTGATATCTGAACACCTGAAACACATTTTTTATATAATCTTAGAGATGGGGAACAGAGGCACAGAGACAAAGTGATTTGCTCCAAGTCACACAAAGAACCCACAGTAGAGTCAAGATGGGAATCTATATCTCGTGAGTCTCAGTCTAATGTTTTATTCACAGAACCATCCTAATTAGGATGAGAACCTGTACCATATTTTGGTAGCTGAGACCATCATTTATACAGCACAGAGTGGCATAATTCAAGAAAAATCTTTTTACTGTAATTTTAATGTCTTGTCTGTAAGTTGATGTGAGAGTTAAGTATGATGTTTACATGGTTTTTTTAAGTGAAGCTCTGATTTGCTACTTGGAAGTGCGTGAACTTTTTCAGCAATGATTTGACCCATCTCGTGTCAAGAACAAAACTTCTTTTTTCCGAGTCTGTTTTTATGTACACATGGGAAGTAATGTGCACCTTTTATTTATGTTGGCAATGATATGAGGCCAATCTAAACAATTTGTAACCCTGTCCCATTAGAAACAAAATGGCTAAACTAAATATTCCTTTTTTCTATTTTGAAATTCTATGACAGCTTGTCAGTTTGCAAGCCAGAACTTTAAATGACTGCCAAACGTGTCTTCAGTTATTGGCTTCTTGCACAGTGTAATAGATCCAAATGTACCAAATAGCTAAACAGCAGTTCCCATTACTGCTGTTTAATATATGAATATGTGTGAACATTAGTAGTGATATTGAATGATGCCAAGTCATTTTAAAGACTCCTAAATAAAGTGAAGCCAAGAGTTTATAATAATGTATTTGTGAGGCATTTTTTGTTTGTGAATTATCTGTGAAGAAAGCATGAATTCCACAGATTTATTTATGGCTCCAAAATGAGTCAACGGAAAAAAAGACAGTATTAGGGATGTTCTATAGCAGGGATGTGGGGAGGAGAGGAGAGGTTAAGTTTTCCTTTTTGTGCTTCAGCACTTAATAAATATATTTATAAGGGCTTCCTCCTCCCAGCCTCTTTCTGCAATTATAAAATGGCTCCACTATGCCTCACATTGTCAGAATTCCTTTTCCCTAAATCCCATTTCTCTCCAATCTGTCTTTTTGACTTGACCAAAACCTTCCTACCTGACAAAGATGACTAGTGTCTTGCTCTTGCTAAATTATAGAGGTGATTCTTTTTTCTTACTATCTTTAATCTATCTGCTGCTTGCAACACCTCTGATCCCTCTCTTCTTCCAGCTCCTTTTTCCTCTTGACTTTGGTGATATTGTATGGTCTAGTTCTTGGTGACTTAATGTGTGTCTTCTCATCCTCTTTTCTGCTGCTGTCTCTTGGTATCACATGTAACTCTTTCTTCTGTCTCCTCTTTACTGTATAATCCCTCTTATATCAACCTATTGACTCCAAAAGTTTCAACCATATTTTGAAGATGATTGAACTGTCACGCTCCTTTTCTGTCCAATCTCACAACTCCTGCAGTCTCTCAGATAACTCCTTCAGTAGGTCCTTGTCTTTCCTTCTAACTCTTCTTCACTTCCACGTTTCTCAGTCCAAATAGACAGCTCCACATCTCTGAGGCTTAGAGAGTCTCATCCTTTAATCCCTATTCTCCTTCTGCTCCCACAACTTATATATAAATGTCAATCATGGGTAGGCAAAAAATAGGCCTGCCAAACCTATCAAAACTGGCCTGCCACCATTGCATGGCCCAGTGGTAGCCTTGGGTAGACTCCCAGCCTGACACACCCTACATATTGCTCAAAGCAGCCATCCGTGGGGGAGGAGCATGTGCATGCCATGCCATGGGGTGGAGGTTGCACGTTATCCCCACCATGAGCACAATCTTGTAGTTCCCATTGGCTGGAAACCAGTCAATGGGAGCTGCAAGATTGAGCTGGCAGTGAGGGCATCATGTGGAGCCTCTGCCAAAGGGCACACAGCATGTTGAGATGTACATGGCCCCTGCAGTTTCTTGGAGCAGGATATGGGGGTGCTGTTTGGGAGCCACCTACAGTTCCAGCTAGAGCCTGCACTTGATACCCCACCAGCCTTCTGCACCCCCACTCCTATATCCATACTGCCTCCCAGACCATGCACCTCAATCTCCTGCCCCGTGTCACCTCCTATTACTGCCCTAGGTCATCACCCAAGCCCCTGCACATATGGCACAGGTCACAACCACCTTACAGATGCTGCACCCCTTCCTCCAGGTCAGAATCCTCTCCTGCACCCATATCTTCTCCTGGACCCTATGCCCCAATCCTCTGTTCCATGTCACAACCCAAACTCCTACATCCTAATCCCATAACACATGTTCCTTTTTGCACCCATCCACCATCCAAGACTCCACACCTCCTCCATTAATATCACAGAAGAGTGCGGCCCTTGACCACATACCGAATTCTTGGAGTGCCCCTCCCCCAGAAAAATTATTGACCACCCTGATCTAGATTTAATATTTCTTCCTATATAATTGTGTCTGGACTCTTGATGACCTTAGACCTTAGTCCATTCTGTGCTTTTCAGCACATTGGTCTACCTACATTCTCCATGCTTGTTTATCAGCTGACATGTGACCTAAGTCCTTCCATTTCAAATTACATTTTTCTATGTTGTTGATAATCATACACTTCTAATTAATCCTAGATCTACCCTTCTTTCTTGTTCTAGCTGGCTTCCAGCAGGATTTTCTGGCTTCTAACTGGACTCTGCATGCCACTTCTGTTTTTGGTCTCACTGTTCTGAAACTGTCACACTATATTTATAGGGAGTAAATTGACAAAAAATTACCAATATTTATCATATGTCCACCATAGGAATATCAGGGGAAGACTGTACTATCCAAGTAAGAGTCTTCTAAGCTTTAACAATCAAAACCACCCAGGTTCCCCTAAAACTTAGGGTTGAATATTTCAAAGGCTCATTTTTGTTATTGTTATTGTTGTTATTTTAAGTTGTAAAATATTTGTTTAATCAGTTGTAAAGACAATGAGATAAACTATGAAAGTTTCTTTTAACAGGAGACATTTCTGACAAAGCCTTAAAAATTATCCTTATATATTCTACCACTTACTTGAGCTTCCATCTCATCTGATTTGCCTTTGTCCTCTCAATTTCCCTTCACTCATGAGTAGAAAAATACACTGAATAAACATAATGAACAAAGGAATGCAAAAGGCATAACCTAGAAAAAACTGATTTGGGATGCCATATAACTTTTCCTTAAGTCTCATCTTAGTAGGAGGTAGCAGAGCATTCTGCTCACTGTGATTGATACTAGTTAGTGTCATTCATTTACCTCCAAAAGCTTTCTGAAGAGCAGCAAAAGTGGTGAAGAAAAATGAGAGTAACAAATGTGTCTGTCATCATGGATCTCACTTAAAATAGAGCATACAATTTCAGATAAAGTCCACCAAAAATTCATCCAGATTGATTATGTCTTCATGTTGGAACACAGAAGGATGTACAGAGCCCGATATTCAGCTCCCAGTTTTTCAACAAGTATTAGTCTATTGGTTACTTGACTGGCTCTTCATCAAGCACAGTTTGGCTGAATCCACTCTGCTGAGCTCTAGTAGGTGCAGGTCTAAGAGGGGTAGCCATTCAAGTCTCAGGCTGCCTGAGACCTGGTTTAGACCTAACGTAGGTCCAGCTTCAAATGGTCCCAACATAACAATAGCAACAGAAAAAACATGAGTCAGCATAAGTGAAAGACTATTTAAAACAAAAATTAATTAATGACGAGTTTGCTCTGGAGCCACCCTCTTGGAGCTACCCTCTTCCACAATCTTTTCAGATGTTTTATTTCTTTACAAAGAAGAAACAAAACCTCTTTCTCTTTCCTACCCTGGAGAGATATTTTTAGGGAAAACCAAAAGCAATGCTGTCTTCTTCTTGCTCAAAGTTTTGTAGAAAGTTTATCCCCAAAATGAAGCTTATGAAACTAGAAATGCTCCAAGTGAATTACAGTTTTTGAAAAACATGAAAGAACCAGATCCAATGCTACAAAGTTCCATCTCCAATTCAGCCTATTGAAATGACTAACACAATAGGAAAAAGCTGCAGGTGATAGTGAACATAACTAGAAAATAGGTAAGGCTTTGACTTCCACTCATGGGAATCTTATTGACAGTTTAGTAATATTTACCTTTCTCTGCCCTTTAAAGAGCATTAGTTGTGAGCCGGGTGCTAATGACATATTGTTCAACAGAGGCCACTCCTAAGTATCTGCACTTTCTGCTTCAATAAAAAGAATTCAATTTGAAAGCAAAAAGGTCGTTGGAAAATACAACTGTTCACCTGTCAATAAACTTCAGATGAAAGAACATCAGAGATACAATAAAAGGCACATAGTTATTGAAAGACAAACACACTCAAGTCACATCATAAAGGCCAATAATTCTCTGGGTTTTCCAAGGAAACAAAACTGCTGAATATTAGAATGTGGCTCTGGTAGACAGAGTGTATGTCAGACCATGTTATCTTTATTCATCACCAACATTTCCTTGTGCACTGTTACTCAGGTCCATCCTCTAAGTCATAGCTTTCCAAAGAGATTTATTAGGGTAAGTTTCTGGTCTCTCCTTGCTCAAGGGGTTAGACAGCCATAGCATCCTTACAAAGGTGGTCTGATGTAATGCGCTTGCATAGACCTAAAATAGGTAGAATGATTCAGGGAGTACTGAGGGAATGGATTGTACCAAATAGCATTGCTTAGCCCAGGATTTTTTTTTCTTGACATAAAGTATCATGCACATTCTCCTCAGAGATCATATGTTAATATGTGGCAATTATTTGGTGTCCTGCCAATGCAACTGGCCACATCCCAGGAGGGTGAGTCTCTATGCAGCATTCCAGCCTGTTATGTGATTTATTGCTCAGGTTTGTGTACTGCCTGGATTCTCCAGGTGAAGGAAAAGACCTACTAAACCAGGGGACTGGGGCGCTTACTTGGTATAGCTAGGGCTCTGCATGGCCCTGCACTTGCAAGCACTGTCCCACCCCCACACTCCCAGTGCCTGGGAATCCCAGCCAATGGGAGCAGTGGGGGAAAAGGCTACAACCCCTGTACTAGCTTCCCTACACAGCCATTCCCCCAGCTTGGGAGGAGAGGGAACAGCAATACACTTCCTTCTTGCTGACAGCCAGAACCAAGCATACAGAAGCTTTAATACTGACTCCCTGCTGATTCCCCCTGCAGTGGGGCAGTGGAGACCGAAGCCTCAAGGGTCAGACTAAGATAAACAGGGGGATGTATCTCGCCCATGGGCTGTAGGTCCCCCATCCTTGTTCTAAATGCTCAGCCTACTCCTAGCATACTATACAGACAGAATTTTGCCCTTAATCTGCATGTAGAGTACCTAAGGAAGCATGTCCAGAGCAGTGATCACAACAACAGAACAACATTTGCATCAGCTAAATCACATAGTTGGCAGAGAGTTATTGTTCGATTAAACAATCCAGCTGTAACATTCAGTATCGTCCTGGTATGAGAGAGTTAATCTCAAATTGTATCCTGCTCTCCATCCATTCCTACAATCACCACTGATGTGGCTGTGTAGTAGGAAAAAAGAAAATATAGTATCAGAGTTAATCTAACACAAGAGAAAAGAGGCTACTTGGTTGCAAGCTAGACTTTGGCCTTAGCTCTTTTGTATAAAGAATGGTGGCTTCTGTCCGAACTATCATAATAATACATCAGAAGTTGTAAGAAATCTTTTTCAATGTGTGAGAATTTAGAAATGTATTCAGATTACGTGGAATCTGTTCAATGATGGATGTATTTAGAATCTCTAGCAACATAGCAAATATTTTCAAAATAACTCTTATTTTAGCAAAACTGGGCTAACAAGAAGGCTTTATGATTTTATTTGGATTAGCCTCAGGCTCAGATTTGAGGATGAGGTTGAAGGTCAAATCAGAGTGCAGGTCTGGTTTGCATTTGTAAGCATGGAAGTCGTGTAAAGGAGGTTTTGTCCCCAAATGGAAGACATTGAAGTAAATCAGCTGATAGCATGTAATTTCTATTCTCTTGAGTCAAGCTAGTGCTGAAAAATACAGAGCCCTGGGTCAACACTGAAAATGATGAACATCTGATGTTCTTGATCCAAGTTTCAATGGAGGAGAGTTCACGCTCCCTATTGGGCACCAATAGCTGATTTTCTTGTCAGACTCATAAGAGGGACCATGGACTGAATAGCTCTCTCACACTTAGTGATGTCCTTTCAGATCAGGGTTGAGGCACACTGATATACACTGCTGAGAAGTCTTCACTACAGTTGCTCAGATTACATTTGTTGATAAACAGAGCAGTCCAGTCTCCAGGGCAGGCAATTCTGTGCCACTCACAAGCATGAAAGGCAAAACTGGGTGTCTAAAGACCAGTGCCTCAATCTATAATTTACATCCTAAAATCAGTCCATTTCTTTAGAGTCCTAAGTAGGAATTTTGCTGTGTAACTTTACGCATCCAATTTAGATTATTTTAGCCAAAATATTCTAACAAGTTTTTTTTCTGGAT
Source organism: Pelodiscus sinensis (assembly GCF_052426305.1). Taxonomy (NCBI): domain Eukaryota; kingdom Metazoa; phylum Chordata; order Testudines; family Trionychidae; genus Pelodiscus; species Pelodiscus sinensis. The sequence goes on along the minus strand of NC_143061.1, from coordinate 20,122,406 downwards.
CTGAAGGTCTTATTATATAGTACTGTTTTCTGCAGTCTAATTAAAATGCAGACTATCCTAATTCCTGAGAGCGTCTCCTGTCAAATTGGATATTTATGACTGACACTTTCTTTTTATGGAGATTGGATTACACCAGATAAAAGTCCCTACCAATATGGAAGACTGAAGCAAGTGCCTTCTGTAAATTGTTCTTGGTCTTCATTGTATTGGAAAACTTCAGTTTGGTTGACAGCCCTATTTTATTTAGCAAACAAAAGAATCAAGGATGTATAGATCATTTTGAAAGAATCATTTGTCTTTTTTATAACAACTCTTTTTTTTCTGGTTTTGCATGACATCAGGTATTAAGAATGGACAAGAGTGCCTTTAAGGTCATTGAACCTGCCTGTTTTAATGTGAACACCCTAAATCCCAGAACTCATGTCTGGAAGAAAAATATAGGGCCAAAGCGCAAACTCAAAGAGAACCCCTGAGGAACGTGTAGTTACTGGCCCCAGCACTGAAGGGGCACACTGTCCTTTATGAGGTAAGTTGAGCCACCTTGAAATTACTTCCAAGTGGAAAGTCATTGACAGAAAAAAAAACAACTTTAAGCTTTTGCTGAGTTTTTCATATCTCTTTTCATATACAGGCTTCTGTTTCCTCCCTCATGCTTTGGTATTAGTGCACATTAGAATTTTAGGTCAAACGCCCTCAGTAATAACTGTGCTGTATAATCTTTTCGATTTTCATCTCTTTTGCCCAGTTTTCTTCTCTGGTACTGCAAACATCAATAGCAAAGGAAAGTGATTCTCCTAGATTCTTATATTTTTATCACACCGGAATTTACTATGCACAATATGTTGAACGCAAGGATCTTATGCAAGGATTATGAATCTGGAGTGCATGTTCACACATGCCAAGAAGAGGGGAGACATACTCCACACCAAATAACTTGTATAATCAATTTGATCTACTTATTCCAAACTATAGGCAATGTACATTGGTTACATTGTCCTTGTTTATTAGGATAACCACATGTAATGAGTTAACTCAGTAGAAAACATACTAATGTGATTGTTTTGCTGTGGATTAGAATTGCATAGATGTATTATCTACCGTAAATAGTCATGTTTTCAATACTTGTGGTAGGAGCAGATAGTGAGTATGTGCTGTTTGCTGTGGAAACCACTTGAAATACTATCTACCAGCTAATCTAATTATAGTCCAAATGATAATCAGACAAGATGACAGGACTATTGGCTGACACTCTTTCACAAATTTAAACTTGCACACACAAACCTTACATTGTCTAATTTTAGCTTGCACTTTGCCCTTATCTCTGTAACTTCATTTTACCAGGCAGATATTCAATAACAGGAAACTATGTATTATACTTCTGAAACCACGCGAATCCCCCAAAGCATACATCTCAGTATTGCTCTGCAAAATCTCTATGAAAGGAGAAGCTCATTTTAAAAACAAATAATTATTTCAATGTAAATGGAAACTTCTAAACTTCTAGACTTTTAAATATAGTTGTAGTGGCTCCTGATTTGTCATAATCTGCAATATTCCTGCAGAATGGGTTGGTAAAGGCTGAAGAAACTAGTGGAGATTCCTAATTCAGTCCATTGTCTTAATTCCCATTAAAAGCTCTGATCTCCACTGATTTCAGTGCTATGGATACAGGATCCATCCTAAATGCCACAGAACGATTGCCAGGTTTTAGCTAACCTGACTCTACAGGATACAGAGCAGGAATTAATTAAAAAAAATAATGCATAAATGACAGTAAAGCATCAAATGCATTCCTTTTCTAAAATGCATGTCAATGATAAAAATTACTTAATGCTAGGACATTTTGTTGACTAAAATGCATGAAGAGAACTGCCATTAATACTAATGCTAATGAAAATAGTTCTTAGATTAAAATAATTTTAGTAATACAAAAATTAGATTAAAATACTATTTATTTGAAGGGTTTATTTATCTATATTGCATGCTAGAATTCAAAGAGATGGCAAATATGCAGTATCTACATTTCTTTTATAATGTTCATGAAATACAGTCAAGAAAGCCTTTATCCATGCCAGCTAAAGCAATAAATTGGTTAAATGAAGTATTTTTCCCATGCATCAAGCCAAACAATTACATCTCTCAAAGTCAAAATCTGTTAAAAGAATGATGCATTTAGACAGACTGTTAATTCACCTCAATATGCAATGTAAAATGAATACAAGAGTAGGTCTATTAAAATATCTCACAAAATCAATTTTTATCATTCTTATCATTTCTGAAATAATGCAGTTCTCTTAAATACCTTATAAAGACACAAGCAAGAAGATAGGTCCCTGATACAAAGTATAGATATCCATCTTAGAACAAAGAACATACACCATGCTTACAGGAAGCTATCATGGGAAGCAGAGACTCTGACAAGGACCTGGGGTTAACTAAATGTAAGCGCCCAGTGTGATGCTATGACCAAAAGGGCTAATGTGATTCATGACTAATAAACAATTCACAAAGGATGTTGCTAAATAGTCAAGAGTTCAGAGAAGAGCCATGAGAATGATTAAAGCAGGCACGGGTAACCTACAGCCTCCAGGCTGGATCTAGCCCGTCTTTCTTGAGTCTAGCCGGCAGCAAGTCTTTGATACTCAGCACTCCCTTCAGGGCTGGAGCACAAACTCTGGCTTCTTTTGCTTCTCAGTTGGGATCCAGGTCAGTGTGTGGTCCCTGACAGATTCTTCTGTGGGTCAGTGTCCCCTAGCCAAAAAAAGTCTCCCCAGCTCTAGATTAAAATATTCTGGAAATAAGCAATATTGTGAAAAACTCCTGTTTAGTTTTACAAAGAGAAGGTTGAGAGTATGAGGGACTAGGTATTTAAACGGAAAATAGAAAACAGATAGTAAAAGCTTCTTTAATTTACTAGAAAAAGGTAAAACAAGACCTCATGGCTGGAAACTGAAGTTAGACAACTGTAGACAAGAAATAAGGGACACATTTTTAGAAGTGAGAGTAATTTACTAATGGAACAACTTACCAAGGATTGTGATGAATCCTCCCTCGCTGGCAATTTTAAATCAAGATTGGATTTTTTTTCTCTACATTATATGTGATTGCTCAAAGTCAAATTAATTCTATGAAGTACTATGACATCTGCTATCTAGGCAATCAGACTAGATGATCACAATGGTCCATGTTGGCCTTGTAAGCTATGAATGAAAAATGACTAGGATATGATCCAAAGTTGAAGGCAATGGGAATCTTTTCTTTGACTTCAGTGTATTTTATATCAGGGCATAACTGAGTTTAAGGAAATAGCCATTTCAGAAGGTGGTTACAGTGAGGATACAAAAATATAGATCAAGTGATTCTTTTAATGTGACAATAAGTTTAAATACTGAAAACATTTACATGGATGTAATTTTCTATTTACAATATAGATTTTGTTTCCATAGTAGAGATGGGTAAAGTAACCATAAGGCAGAGTTTCAGTTCTTAATGTACCACAAGACTGGGATAACACACAGGGCAGGGAAGAGGACAGCAGCCACTGGGGTAAAAAATGGGGCCAGAGGACTGATGCCTGCAACAGGGGTCTCTTCCCTTTCCCACCCCTGAGTGACCAGCACTGGCAGGGTAAGTGGAGTAAGGCAGCCCCAGCTGCTTTGCTCTCTCGGCCGTGCTGCTCTGGAGGTGATGTGAGCAGGGCAGCGGATCTCTGCTGCCAGTGCTGGACTGCTGGTCCTGCTATCCCTCCAGGCTGCCTCAGCTGGGGAGAAAGGCAGGGCAGGGGTAGAGCAAGGGTGGGGAAGAGGCAGGGAGAGGAAGGGCAGGGCAGAGCAGAGAAGGAAGGGGTGGAGCAACGGCAGGAAGGGACAGAGCAGTGGTAGGGCCACAGGGGAATTGTTCAGGCCCTTCCCTGGACTAAGGGATATCATGGCTGAAAGCCTCCCAGTTCCCCCACATGAGTCATCTCTCTGGTTTTCAAACTTTTTAGGCTGCATACTCCTTTCAAATAATGCACTTTACTGCATATACTCATCTGAGATAGGATCACAATATACCTAAGAAAACAGAAAAAAGGAAGGTATGTAAGAAATAACATGCATTGTATGTGATTACAGAATTTTTCTCTCATACCCCTGATGAGAGTTCACATATTCTAGGGGTATACATTAATGGAACTGGAGAGGGAGTTTGTAGGAGGGAGTTCTAATATTGCCACTATGGTTTGGATGGACCACGTTGACTGTGCCAATGCTTTTCCTGTCTCCTCCACTTGCACCTGTATCCACGCTGACAACCTAACTATTGATGCTTCCACTCAGATGGTGCCATTTTGCAGAAATTGTTGCTTGCCTTTCCCACTTCCAGAAATACGTACTGGTGGGAACCATTTAATGTGGAAGGTGCCTGCTGGTGGAATGTTCTCCCCTAAAAAAGAGGAAAAACTGTGAACTCCCAAGGCTCAGAGGTTTGCATATGGTAGTAGTGGTTGGAGACCCCACCCTTCTGAGGGTGACAGAGGCATCCATTGGTCCCCTTACATGACATCCCAGGAGATATGCTGCCTGACAGAGGCCCATATCTAGAGCTACATCTAGACTGCATCCTTCTGTCGACAGAGGGGTGCAAATAAAGCACATCAAAATTGTTTACAGGATCTGTAGTTTACAGGATCTGTCGAAAAAGGGTTTATTTTCGACAGATCCACATCTAGACTGCCATTTTTTTCGAAAAAGCTCCGTTTAAAAAAAAAAAGCGGTGGCCATGTTTATGTTAATGAAGTGCAGAATATTTAAATCCCTGCTTCATTAGCAATTTCTATGTGCCTAATCTACATCTCTCTGCCGTCAGAGAGGTGTAGTCTAGACACAGTTAGGATTTCATGGAGAGATTTTCAAGAATCATCCAGCCCTCTGACTACTACCCCATTCTGCTTATCTATATGGGCATTAATGATACTATGAGGTATAATGCTGAGACAATAAAAAGGGATACAGGAGTTGAGAGTTCAGGTGAAGGAGTTTGGAGCAGAGATGGTATTCTCTTCCATCCTTACAATCAAAAGTAGTGGCCCAGGCAGAGAGAGATGCATCCTTGAGGTAAATGTCTGGCTACAAAGATGGAGTCACCTATAGGGCTTTGCTTTCCTTGACCATGGGATGCTGTTCCAAGAACAGCAGAGGTGGGGTCCATCTATCAAGGCAGTGGAGACAGTATTTGGATAAAGACTAGCTAACCTAGTGAGGAGGGCTTTAAACTAGGTTTGATGGGGGTAGGTGACCAAAACCCAAAGGTAAATAAAAAACATGGAGGCCTGAGGGATGGGTGAGAAATTAGTGAGGTTAGCATGGACTGTAATAGCAGGAATAAAGCAGAGACAAGACAGAACTGGGGGATGGGATGCAAAATTAAATCAGTATCTTAGTCATCTGTGTACTAATGCAAGAAGTAGGGGAATTTGAAATGCTAGTAAATAAACAGGGCTATGACATATTTGGCATCACAGAGAAATGGTGGGATAACATGCATGGAGAAAACTACCATGGGGTGGAGGTGAGAAAGGCTATTATAGATTTAATTTTAATAAATGGGGGGATCTGGCTGAAAAACTGAAAGTGAATGGCAGCTTGAGTGAATGTGATTGTGATAGAGTTCATGATTCTAAGAAATGGTAGGAGGAAGAACAGCAAATAAAGACAAGGGACTTCAAGATGACAGATTTTAGCAAACTCATGAAGATGGTAGGTAAGATCCTAGGTATAGAGATTCTACCACCTATTTAAATATCCCCCACGGCATTTGCATTAACATGGCTGCCGCTTTTTTCCGGCTTGGGGATAAGCCGGAGAAAAGCGCCAGTCTAGACGTGATTCTCCGGAAAATAAGCCCTTTTCCGGAGGATCTCTTATTCCTACTTCGAAGTAGGAATAAGAGATCCTCCGGAAAAGGGCTTATTTTCCAGAGAATCACGTCTAGACTGGCGCTTTTCTCCGGCTTATCCCCAAGCCGGAAAAAAGCGGCAGCCATGTTAATGCAAATGCCGCGGGGGATATTTAAATCCCCCACGGATTTTGCTATTCCGATGTGTCTAATCTGCATCCCTTTTCCGGAAAAGGGGTGCGGTGTAGACACAACCACAGTGTAACAAGAAAACATTCTACGAATATATTAGAAGCAAGAGGAAGACCAAGGAGATACCTGTTACTCAGTGAAGAGGGGAAAATAATAACACAAAATGTGGAAATATCAGAGTTGTGTAATTACTTTTTTGTTTTGTTGTTAACCAATAAGGTTAATAGCTATTGTATCTCTAACAGAGTGAATGCCATTGAAAAAGAGGCAGGATCAAAGACTGAACTAAGGAAAGAACAAGTTAAAAATTACTTAGACAAGTTAGAGGTCTTCAAGTCCCCAGAGTCCAATAAAATGCATCCTAGAATACTCAAGGAGCTGATAGAGGAGGTATCTGTGCCTTTATCTATCATCTTTGAAAAATCATGGAAGACAACAAAGACTGAAGAAGACTGGAAAAGGGCAAACATAGTGCCCATCTATAAAAAGGTAAATGGGGACAACACAGGAATTACAGCTCAATCAGTTTAACTTTTGTGCAAGGAGGGTTAATGGAGCAAATAATTAAAGGATCCATTTGCAAACATTTAGAAGATAATGTGATAAGTAATAGTCAGCATGGATTTGTCACAAACAAATCATGTCAAACCAACTTGATAGTTTCCCTTGATAAGTTAATAAGCCTTCTAGATAAGGGGAAAATGGTAGATGTAGTATATCTAAACATTTGAAACAGCTTCACCTGACCTTCTTATCAATAAACTAATGAAATACAATGTAGATGGGACTACTATGAGGTGGGTGCACAACTGGTTGGAAAACAGTTCCCAGGGAGTAATCATCAATTGTTCACATCATGCTGGAAGGGCATGACGAGTGGGGTTGTACCCCTGATAAGTCTGGGGATCAGTTCTGTTCGATATTTGTATCAATGATTTAGATAATGGTATAGAGAATACTCTGATAATGTTTGCGGATAATACCAAGCTGAGAGGGGTTTCAAGTGCTTTAGAGTGTTTTATTATAATTATAATTCAAAATGATCTGGACAAACTGGAGAAATGGTCTGAAGTAAATAGGATGAAATACCATAAGCACAAATGCAAAGTACTCTACCTAGGAATGAACAACCAGTTTCACACTTACTAAATGGAAAATCTCTGTTTGCGAAAGAATACTACATAAAGGGATCTAGGGACAATAGTGGAAGACAAGCTAAATATGGATCTAAATGTAACACTGTGTTTAAAAAAGTAAAATTAATTCTGGAAAGTATTAACAGAAGAGTTGTAAGCAAGACCAAGAAGTAATTCTTCCACTCTTCTCTGTCCTGAATAGGCCTCAGCTGGAGTATTGTGTCCAAAACTGGAAAAGTTGAGGAGAAATTGGAATAGATGCAGAGAAGAACAAAAAATGATCAGAGGTCTAGAAAACACGACCTATGAAGGAAAATAGGAAGAACTGGGTCTGTTTAGTTTGGAAAAGAAAAGACTAAGAGGGGGACACGATAACAGCTTTCATGTACTTAAAAGGATGAGGGAGAAAAACTATTCATCTTAGATCCTTATGACAGGAGAAGTAGTAATGGTCTTAAATTGCAGCAAGGGATGTTTAGTATGGACATTAGGAAAAAGATTCCTAACTTTTAGGGTGGTTAAAGACTGGAATAAATTGCTTTAGGAGGTTATGGAATCTCCATCATTGGAAATTTTTAAGAGCGGATCAGACAAACACTTGTCAGGGATGGTCTAAACAGTACTTGGGTCTTGCCATGAGTGCCAGGGATTGATGACCTTTTGAGGTTCCTTCCACTTCTATGATACTATATCCCAGTTTAATAATCATTGCACTAGAGTTATAACATTAAGACTTAATCTGTATGGCTATCTTTAGTATAAATGTGTTGAAACCTAAAGGATATTTCTGCGGTGATGATACAGGTCTCACACAGATCCACTAACAGAGAAACCTGTCCCCCACCATATAGGGATAATAGGTATTATATTCATTATTCACTATTCAGTCCATATTCTGAAACATAACGGCTGTGTCTACATTGGCCCCTATATCTCCCGCGGAATTTGTATTTTCATGGCTGCCGCTTTTTCCAGCTTGTAGATAAGCCGGAGAAAAGCGCCAGTCTGGACGCGATCCTCCAGAAAATAAGCTCTTTTCCAGAGGATTTCTTATTCCTACTTGAAAAGAGCTTATTTTCCGGAGGATCGCGTCCAGACTGACGCTTTTCTCCGGCTTATCTACAAGCCGGAAAAAAGTGGCAGCCATGAAAATGTAAATGCTGCGGGGGATATTTAAATCCCCCGCGTATTTGCCTATTCCAAAGTGCTACATTAGCATCCCTATTACGGAATAGGGGCCAATGTAGACACAGCATGTGGATTGACTGGTTGAGGGTTTTGGATTCCATCCCTTAAGTCCCACTTAGTGGCTCACATAACATTTTGTTCTTTGAGTTTTGTGGTGAATTTCAACTTTAGGGTGAGCTACACTTAGGTCAACCAGAGTTTTGCCATTGATTTCAGGAGGTCAGGATTTCAAAAACAGTGTGCATGAGGTGTATAAATGAGGGTTATGTGGCTTGAAATGCTTGTCTTCATTTGCAACAGCTGAAGTCATGAAAACATACTTTGTGGTTGCATTCATAGGTGATAACTAACATCTTTGAAGTGTATACAGAATTTTCTCAAACTCATATGATATTGTCAGCTGTATTTCAACAGTTTAATATATTGATATACCATTTTTATCAATAATAAAAGAGAAGTCCTAGATGGCTGGACAATTAATCCTTCCTCAGAGTCCTCATAGGCCCAGAACACAAGCAACAGAATAATCATTTATAGTTTGAGTATGTTGACATAAAAATAAACCAGCAAATCTCAAACTTACCCAGTTTTCGCAAAAGTAGCCCAGTATCTCAAAATGGACCTACTCAAGATTTCTTCAGCTTTGGTGTAATTAACTCTTCTTTCTAGAGGTAATCCAAATACAAACTCAATCTCATAACCATGCATTACTCCCATCCATTCTGGCCAAGCAAGTTTTGAGGACCGATGTTCAAAGAAGTAGAAGAATACATTATTTCCTAGTTGAGCAAAAAATTTGGTGAATTCCACTACAGGACATATGATATTGTAATCCCCAATAACGTCATCCATCGCATCACGATAATTGTCAGGATTCTTCTCATCTTCCCAGTCTGTGTAGTGAAAAATTATTGATTCCACCCCAAGTTCATTTGCTTCTGGAAAGGACTGACTTAAACCTATTTGAAATTCTGTTTTATTGATCTGGCTTTCATTATCTTTGCTGAAACCAGGTGCACCATACACTAGAAAAGCTGACCCTTCATCTTTGTTAATTCCCGCTAAGAGCTGAGTTTGTTTAAAGAGCCCATTCTGGATCAATGTTTGTGGCATTTCAGTGAGAAAATCACCATCAACTATGGGACAGAAATACGTTTTAAGAAGAGAATTGTGTGTTAAAACAGAACCTTCATTTTCCAGGATATCCCGGGGATCCTTGTTTTGGAGACAGAGAATTATGTTTGTCTCATTGTTACCTGAACAGCTGAGTAGTTTAGCTAAAGTCAAAGTTCTCTTCCTTGCTTCTGAATGTGTTAATGTAGCCCAGGGTGCATTAGCAGCGCCACTTTGCATGATGGCTCTTGTAAAAAGAGGATGGCTCTCAGAAGAAAGAATATGGTAGCTAACAGAGGCAGATCCAGCACTCTCTCCAAATAAAGTCACACTTCTAGCATTGCCACCAAAGATAGCTATGTTCTCCTGGACCCACTGAAGTGCTAACCTTTGATCAAATAAACCTGCATTTCCTGGAGCTTCCTGATTTCCTGGTAAAGCCAAGAATCCTAGTGCCCCTGTTCTATAGTTCATTGAAACTACAATGACTCTTTCAACACGGGCCAAAAATTTGCCATCATAGACAGGTAGAGAGGATGTCCCTGATTGAAATCCACCCCCATAAATCCATACCATGACAGTTGCATTTTTGGGTTTGGGAGAAGGTACCCATATGTTGAGGTATAAGCAGTCTTCACTAAGGTTAGTGCTTGGATTCCACATCTCTGATCCAGGGAATCCAGGGAAAGTTTTATCTATATTCTGATAACAAGAGTTTGCATGTTTTGTGGCATCCCAAATTTCTGTCCATTTGTTGCGGGGTTCTGGTTTTTTGAATCGTAGTCTACCAATGGGTGGCTCTCCATAAGGAATTCCTAGGAAGGCTGTCACAGTTCCCCCAAGTACTGGCAAGTGAATCCCTTTTACTTTTCCTTTCTTAGTAGTAACTATAATGTCATCTTCAGGTTGCGCCTTCCTGACAAACATACATAGTAGAAGAAACCACATCAGAAATCTCATGTAGATGTTTATTCCATTGATCCATGTCATCATCCTGAAATAAAATAAAAATGAAGTTTTAGGAGCATGCATTTTAATATGTCAGCTCAGAAGCCAAACCTCGCTGCATGCAGAAGGAATGGGGAAAACCTCAAAGGTCACTGTTGCTATTGAAACTAGACTGGTTCTGATACACAGAGCAGCAGAGCCAGTTTTAGCTATGGCTTATCCTTGGCTACACTTGTTGCTAAATCATATTCAATATTGATCCCATCTCACTCTATTCTGACATGAGTTTCCAGTAATGGGTGCATTTTATAGTCTAGAGCAGCAGGGGCGGATAAGAGTGCCGCGGGGCCCCGGGCAGCACAATTTTGCACGGCCCTCCCCTTTGACATGGCGTATGCGCCGTGGTGCTACGGCATATGTGCAGGGCTTCTGCAAGCGAGGGGCCCGGGGCAGCCGCCCCACTCACCCTGCCCCAAATCTGCCGCTGTAGAGCAGTGTTTCTCAAAGTCGACTGTGGGCCCACTTTGTCAAAGCCACTAGCAGGCTTGCATTACATTGTTTACCTTAAGGATACATAGCCACAGAGCCTCACAGCTCCCATTGGATACGATTTGCCATTTCCAGCCAAAGGGAGCTGCTGGAAACAGCATGGCCCAGGCTGTCATTATTACACTGCTGTTAGAAGACACTAGAAGTAGGCACAAGTTGCTTTGCTAAGGAGTATCTGTTTTCTTCTCCCTCCCCTAATCACAGAACAATCACAATTTCTTCTGCTTTTGGAAAACAAAAATATCCCCTTCAGGCATTTTCATAATATTTAGTCTTGTTAATTGATGCCCTGACCATTCACTTTTGGGCGCTAATGCATGAGAGGAACATCATACAAAACAATAACACTTGAATAGAAATTATTCTCTCCATGGTTATTTTTGTAGTAATTCATACTCATATATATAAAGGCATTAGTAACAACATGCATCGTCTCAAGACCATCAAGGAAACTTCTTTTAGGGAAAAAATTGAACACATGCACCAATTTGTTCACAAACAAACACATTATTAATCCCGAAAAAGCAGCTCCTCTGGCATTTCAGTGAGACTTTACCGTATGTTTGTGGGTGTTCAGATCTCTATTTTTGTTTCAGAGATCAAATGACACTGTAGATATTGAACCATGTATTTATGACACAGAACCCAACTGGGTTGAAACACAATAGCAAAACTTCAAAATAGCTTAGCTGTAAACCCAGTACTACAGTGTACCTGGGAATTGGAGGTACTTTTCATTATTAGCCTGTGCTTTAACTGAGATTTATGTCTGTAATTCTCTATAACTTCAGTTCTTGTATGTAATTGCATACATAATTATGCTAAAATAATGAACAAATAAATCTCTTTTATAGACATCATTTGCCATAACAATTAATACTATTGTTATTGCTTGGATTCATTTTGGCAGAGATTATATTTTTTATTTATTTTTGCAGTGCTTGGTGCAGTACTTGATTGGGGCCTCTATCTGCTGATAACTCTGTGAATTTAGCCCCTGATTAGGTAAAGTTCTTAATTATGTGCTTAAGTTTATGTATGCAAGTAGTCCCAGTGATCTTATTAGTCTTTTAAAGTTGGACTTATTAACTGCTATAAAAATTCTCTTCCTCTAAAAAGCCAAATGTCCAAAAAGAAGCTCTCATTTGGACTGATCCTACAGTCTGCTTCAGTGACAATATTCAATAAATCTTTTCTTTTTTGTTCTTCACTCCCCCTCCTCCCTATGTCATACTGTTGTACAGAGGGTATTCAGCACTGCCACTTTAAATAGTTCATTCTTTGTTAATGAACAGAACTTCTCTCCTTACAAGGAGTGAGGCTAATTTCTGTAGAAAGTATAGCTGTATGTCTGATCTAAGACCATTTAATTTGCTTGCCTATTGCTGGAAAGCTGAGTGAGAATACAAAAAAAAAATAGGAAAGGTTCTGTTTAAAGTTATTTCTTAACACAAGAGAGAATCTAAGTAACTCAGAGAGAGAAATTATCACAGACAATATATCACACTTTTGTTAAAAGCATGGGCAAATACAATCTATAGGACTTAGATGATCTGCTGTGGAAAAAGATTTAAAGCAATATAACATTTTATATAAAAGCTTCTCAGTGTGATTCATAAAGATAGAGGACTAAACAGCTTTATCTAACAATGACCAAGTCTGAAGATTTACTTACCTAGAATCCTGCAAACACACCCATGCTAAACTTTACTGCTGTGAGCAGCCTCAAGTCAGTAGAATTATTCCAAGTGTTTGCAGGATCAGGGATTTAGTATACCAAGCTGCAGCCCTTAGGCAAAATGAAATTACTTCTTGTTTTGTACATCAGTTTACTCATCAATTAAAAGGATACAGTGATAGTTCCTATCTTTGTAAAGCACTTTAAAATGAAGAATGCTCCATAGGGGATAAGAATTATGCAAGAATCAAAATCCCTGGTTGTCTTACTTTTAAGTTACCTCATGAATGAAGTGAACAGGAGATGGTACTAGGCTACAGATTTAGCATCATAGAGAGTCAGCAACTATCCAATATACACTAAACTAAATAAGGAGGGAAAATTCTTAATCTAAAATGTCCCACTGAAAACAAGCATTTAATGTAGCATTTAAAATGATATCTGGAGCTGTAAAAATTGAAATAATCAATGGTAATATTATAGGCATAAGAAAAAGAAAACTGAAATAATAATAATAAACAATAAACATACAGGATGTGAACATACAGAGTAAGGGGTTCATCTTGAACCAGTAGGCCCCATGCAGTTGTTATTTAAAATAAATACCTCACATATATACTAAAAAACAAGTCAAAAGTAAAAATCCACAAATATAAAACAGATCCTGGCCTTTTCATCCACAATCCTAAAATGTTTTATCTATTAATGAAAACACTAAAGAAAGAATTAAAGTAAAAAAATCAACACTGTACACTTTATAATTAGCTCGCTAATGAAATATTGGATCATTTTAATGAGCAAATGAAATAGGTCAAACTTCAGAAAAAATACAACATTTCTACATTGCTAAATGAAAGCATAGTAGTTTCAAGTTATATTTCCTGCGAATAGTGATGAAATTACCAATTGAAAATTATACTACTGCACTTCACAGTGAAATACTACATTTTATCAGAATTTAAATGCTGCATTAAAACAAATTCAACAATATAAAACACACTGAGCTAAATAAATATGACTTGATTATAGTTAAAAGAATAAAAGAGGTCAGAAGCCTGCCAACCTTAACCAAATAGAGCTGTGTCATTTACTATATTTGCATAATTTAAAAGTTGTTTCTGTATTGTTTTTAATCCAATAAAAGTTAAACACAATATAAGTTTGTATTATTCAGTGAGAGAATGCAATTTATTTCAATGATTATTTTCTCTCCTTGCAAATCTTTACCCAACCAAGAAATCTATAGACAAGGCTATATAATGTCTATTTAAATAGAAAAGATGGTTGAATTAGTAAATGATTTATTGCTCAGTTCAATTTACTTAGTGCAGAATCCCTTGAATAATACCATGGTCTGATACACATGCCTGCTTACTTGTTCCATCAGTTCCATTTGCAGAGCAGAGTGAGTATCTCAAACAGAGCAACAAATGTCCAGAGCACATTTTAAAAGATCACAATCCAAATATAAATTGAGCTTAACTGTAACTTATATTGGCATAGAAACATATAAATAAAGAACCACTTACCTCACTTTCTATTACAAAGTTTTTAAAAGAGTCAAAATCTTTGTATACTTCAGTGAAAAGCAGCGTGCGGCTGCTACTTTAAGCCTGTAAATTGGACAGTACTGACATTATAATCAACTGTTTCTGTCACAAAGCTCGCGAGAGTTGGCAACAGCAACTTGATCTGTAGGCAGAGCCGTGCTTCAGTATCTGACATCTGTTTAAAGGATGATGATAGAGTTGTATAAATGCTTCAGAATTATACCAGTTTGAGTGAAATCAAGCATTAGATTTCATTGGAAAGGGAAAAAAATAAAATTATCCTCATTACAAAACAAAAACTTATAACAAATCAGGTTACAAAACACAATAGCAGAAGTATATATCTTGATCCTTTTTTTCATAATTATTCCAACTTGTATTTTTCTCTTTTTCAAAAGTTCAAGATTTCTACAATACTCTGGCAAAATATTTAAAATATCTTAGGCAATTCTTTCCAGAACAGGTCAATTGGCTATTTCCAATTACAAATAGCTGAATGGAGAGAAAATAAGAACATTTTATAGTAATATACTAGCAAGCTCCAACAACCAAATGTATGAAATGAAACTGATTGTCTAATAGAGCTAGTCATATTATTTTCTACCAAACAGTTTTCCATCAGAAAATGCAGTTTCAGCAAAACCAAAATATTTCACAAAATTGTGTTTTTATTTTGATAAAAAAATGGAATCAAGACAAAATTGTTTCCATTCTAATTTGGAATAAAAACCAAATTTGGAAATGCTGGAATTTCCCATGAAATGAAAATTCTGAGTTTTCACTAGCTATGCTGTCAAATGTCCATTGTACAAGACTATGTTGTCTAGTTCCATTTTTAGTTGAGAAACCTATACTTGCATTTTTACTCTACACTTTACAGTATCACTGTTTCAGCTCAAAAAATATGATATTGCCAAAATTTATGTAGGGCCATCTGTCTTTTGCTTGTTGTTTTTTAATTTTTCATTATTTATGTTATGGGTGGCACCTAGAAATTTCAATTCAGATCAGGAGTTTCAGGATCTTTTTGTGCCAGGCACTGTACAGACACACAATAAGAGACAGTCTCTATCTCAATTTAAATAAATAAGACAAAATCTGGGAAAAAGGAAGAATTATATATTATTAATACCATTCTAGAGATGGGAATGGTGTCCTAATCTCTGTTTGTCTGGAAATAGATGACAGGAGAGGGATCATGTGATAATTACCTGTTGTGTTCCCTCCCTCTGGGGCATCTGGTTTTGGGCACTGTTGTCAGACAGGATACTGAGCTAGATAGACCTTTGGTCTGACCCAGTATGGCCATTCTTTTGATGGGAAACTGAGGTGCTCCAAGATTAGATAGACATCTATCAGGGATGGCTTGGACAGTGCTTGGTCTTGCCAGGAGGGCGTGGGACTGGAGTTGATGACCTCTCGAGGTTCCTTCTAGTCCTAGTGTTCTATGATTCTACGATTCTATAATTAAGGAATTTATCTAAGGTCACAAAGTAAACCTATGGCCGACCCAAAAATCAAATCAGTGCCTTAACTAGAATATTATTCTTTGGCTCTGGGACTATGCTAACTATCTTACCTAACTTTCTCTAGCACTGTTCTGAAGGAAATCCTCACACTTTTACAATTTCTTCAACTACTGTAAAGACAGCCAATTTCATCTTAAACAGGACAGAAAGTTGTTGCCTTTGAGAGCTCAAGGGAAAACATTTCCCTATATATAATAATCAAACTAGAGTTCTGTTTTGATTAGAAAAAATTACGGAACAGATAGAAAGCACACATAAAATGCTGAAATAGAAAGCTTGCACTCCTTAATGTGATGACAGAGTAAAAATCTAGAAGTTACCATGAAAAATGAGATTTCTTGTAGAGAGGAAACTCAAAGAAAGAACAATCACTTACCATCACCTACCACGTTTACGATGTATTGCTCAGGTTCACATCTGTTAAGCATGCCATGCCCTTGTGATAATGTGTCATCAATCTAAACCTAAATCTCAGTTATATATCCCGGGGGCTCCAGTGTGAAAGTGTCAAACATGCACACTCATTTTGGATTAAAACTGCTCAAGCTAGATTCTGAGCTCTGTTACACAATAAATCCCAAGTAATGCAATAGCTTTACACTGAAGTAATGGAGAGCAGACTCTATGCTCTTGTTATTTGAACATGCTGAAATACAGTTTCCTTCCAAATATACTGTTCTCTAAAACTCATTTTTTAAATTTGCCCCAGCATCTATGAAAAAGAAGTTTTATACACAGGAAAACAAAGCTATCATATACTTGGCTCTTTAAATGACATCACTTGAAGAACGATGCATATCCTTGTACCTAATAGCTGTCCATAAATGCCTCTTATAAAGAGGAGTTGCTGTCAGCTTATGCTTACAAAAAGTAGCTGAATTCCTTCAGCTGAAACATCTTTCCGCAGGCCGTGGCTTTCAACGCTGCATCTTCTATTGGTTTCACCAGCCTGGAAGGAACCAGCAGGTGGATTTGTGTGTTAATTCACATTCAGCTACTTTGTCACTGACAGGGCTGAGGCTCAGCAAAATGGGTCACCACCACCTTGTAGACATCTGTCCCCTGGATCTATCATTGACTCTAACACAGTGAAACAGTTATGTTTATATTTACAAATAAAGTATACAAAGTTAAGGTCAAACATCCTTAATAGGCTCCTATGGGACCCTCCTAAAAACAACTATCAACTCTGTCCAGCACAATGATTTATTAAACTGAAGATATTCAGGTGTTTGTAGTAACCAATGAGGAGAACCTGTGTGATTTATAGATCTGATTGCCTCACATGCTCCTTTAGTTAATAGGAGGTACTCTTGTCTATTATAGAGTAAGTCCTCCTGGAAGCATAAAGAAGTCACACCTTTATGCTCTAGGCTCTAGATTAAGGATGTTAAGGACTAGTCGACTATCCAAGAAGCAAATACTTATTGGTTTGTCAGTTGACTAGTCAATTCCCTATCCTTCCTGCCTCTATCAGATAGAGGCAGCAAACGGGGATGGGGGAGGGCAGAGATGGGGTACTTCAAAGCGGCAGTGCTGCACAGCTGATTCCAGGCTCAGCTGTGTGGTGCTGCCATTTTGAAATGCTGAGACAGTGTTCAAAGGGCAGCCCTGCATAGTTGAGACCGGACTCATCTGTGGTGGGCTGCCACTTTGAAATGCTGAGGCAATGTTTCAATGCAGCAGCACCGCATGGAGCCTGGAGTCAACTGGGGATTTCCAAGCTGATCCCGGGCTCCGTGCGGCATTTCCATGGAATCTGGGGAAATGCCGTGCAGAACCCATGGTCAACTGGAGAGTCCCCAGCTGATCACAGGTCCCCCACTGGAGACTCTTCTACACTTCAAAGCTGGCATGCCTGCGTACAGCCCGGAATCAGCAGGACTTCCTGCTGACCCCGGGATGAACACAGAGTTCCTCATTCCTCCTTTGAAATGTACAAGAAACCCAGCAGGGGCTCTTGTACATTGCAGAGAAGGAATGCGGAAGTGCCTATCAGATAGGTGAGTACTCGATGGAAATTCCATCAACTACTCGACTAGTAAAATAACTAATGGTTAACATCCCTACTTTAGTATCAGAGGGGTAGCCATGTTAGTCTGAATCTGCAAAAGCAGTGAGGAGTCCTGTGGCACCTTATAGACTAAACGAATTGTTGGAGCATAAGCTTTCATGGGCAAAGACCCACTTCGTCAGAAGCATTTAGTGGAAATTTCCAGAGGCAGGTATAAATATGCAGGCCAGAATCAGGCTAGAGATGATGAGGTGGATCCCAACTTTAGATGCTGTGGTTTGTTTTTTTCTGTGAGGCACTGGATGCTGGGCAATAGAAATAATGAAGGATCATAGCACAGGTGGCTGGAGGAGAACATTAAGAATGTTTTAAAAAAATGTTATTTGTGTATAGATTCCTTCTTAATAAAAAGTATGTTTTAAGAACAGTCATGTCTGTCAGTAAGTTATCTCAGGCTATATGAGTGCAGAATTAAGGTTATTTGAGTGATCTTGCCTCTGTATTTAGATAGCCTCTTACATAGATACCGAAGTACTCAGAAGAACTACTTGAAGTATGCCAAGGACTTGCAGTTCTTCAAAGGAAGGTACTATGTATTATTATTAAGTGCTATGTATTATTATTTCATTAACTGAAGTCCGAGGGCAGCAAGTTACCTAAGCTTATGTATATTTTTTAGCATGTGAGTAGCTTTACATTATATGTATGCTTGAATACATGGATGAATCAAGCAGCATAAGCTGCCAATAGAAATCTTTACAAGTGATAGACTACATTGTTTTACAAAGGATTTAGTTGAAATGCTTTTATTATATCAGATCAATAATCAGTATTGCCCTCCCTAGTTGCTGCTTTGAACTTCGAGTATATTCTCTGACTTAAACACTGTGCTCCTTTCATCCCAACCTTGACTCTCTCCTGCTTTTTGACTGATGGATGTCATCCATAATCCCAACAACAAAAGTCTTGCTCCGATCTGTAAAGTAATGGGGTGATATTTTTCAAATCACAGTTAAAGCCACCACCATCATCATCAATGGAAACCCCTCACAGTGTTTGGAATAGGGGAGGGGGGAAAGCGCATTATAGCTGATGTTTGTTATCCATGTCAGGACAACTTTAAGCAAAAATTGTTCCATGTCAAGACAGCTTTAAGAAACAACATTTCTACTTCAATCTTTTGCAGCTGTTCGAAAAACTATATGATAAAGGTAACAGGGTGGACATCATTTACTTATTCCAAAAGGCTTTTGATAATGCCCTTGAAATGGACTTTTAGGGTAAGTCTACACAACAGCATTATTTCAGAATAACTGACGTTATTTCAAAATAACAAAATGTGTGTATACGTAGCAAGCCTTTATTTTGAAATAATGTCACTCACACACCTCCCCCAATCCCCATCCTCCAGCGGGCAGGGATAGAAGTTCTCTCTCTGTGGAACACTGCCAGTGCCAGACCCAGCATGTGTGGGACACAGTAGGAAATTGAGCTGGCCTGTTCCCCACTTCCCACCTATAGGCTCTTGGCCTGGCTGGCACCTTCCCATGCCTGGTTGTCCCTAAGCAACATATGGCCTTGCTCGAAACACATTATCACTGTCTAAACTGAGATTCTCAGTGTTGGCTCAGAGATTAGGGCTGAGGTTTATACACAATGTCTCCTGTGATGACTGCCCTTGTCACTTTTTTTCAAAGCTTGGACAGCTGCAAGCTTGGTGTGTCCCTCACCTCCCACTCCATCTACCTGACAGAGTGGGATCTGGAGGTGGAAATGCACTTGGGAGGAACTCATGAAGGAGCAGATGGTCTACCTGCAATCTCTCAACCAAGGACTTGAGGCAGAGCACCAGGAGCGGGCTGCCAATTGGGAGGATGCTGGTCTGCCCAGGAGGAAAGGAAGGCCGAGTGGGAAGAGGTAGCACAATAGCATGACGCCATGTTCACCATCCTCACCTAGGTGATGGAGTACATGGTGTCATGTGTGGAGCAGGCCACCAGCCACCGCCCCATCCTCCCGATGGCTTCCCTTCCAAGGGCTCCCCAGAGCCTGGCGAGGTCCCAGAACATGGGGCAGTGGGATGTCTAGGGCCACTAGAGCCTCCAGACTTCCTGGGGGAAGGCACCACTACCAGCCCCATCCCTGAGCTTCCTTCTCCCATTTCGGATTCTTTTCCCAGTCCCTTCTCTGCTGTATGTCTCTCAAATAATTCATTCTGCTTTTTCAAAAGCAATGTCTTTAATGTTTGCTCTTCAGGAGAGGGGGAGAAGGTGGGAAGGGAGGGCAGGGGAAGGGAGGGGTTAGGGATGAAAGGCACACACCGGAATGAAGAGGCCTCTTGCAGAGAGGTATGGGGGAGAGTCTCAGAACTGGCCTTGTATAAAATTGTCCTTCAAGGCCTCTCTGATGAACACAGCCCCTTTGCTGTGTTCTCTGTATGGCACTGGTGTCCAGCTGCTCGAACTCCCTGGACGGATGTTCAGCCTCAGCCCCCAACCCTGGCAAAAAAGCTCCCTCTTGTTCTCACACAGTTGGTGGAGCACACAACAGACCACCACTACGAAGGGGATGTTGTACTCGCTGAGGTCTGGATGACTGAGGAGACTCCTGAACTTCCCCTATAAATGCCCAAATGCTTGTTCAGACTAATTTTGAGGTTTCTCTGTAGTGAGGACACGCTAGTTCAAATTTGTTAAATTGGAAGTTCTTAAGTCAAATTTAGTAAATTAGAAATAGTTTCCTAGTATAGACATAGTGATAGAAATGTAGCCGTGTTAGTCTGGTGTAGATGAAGCAAAAACCAGGGCTATGTAGCACTTTAAAGACTAACAAGATGGTTTATTAGGTGATGAGGAAGTAGGTCTGGCCCACAAAAGCTCATCACCTAATAAACCATCTTTTTAGTCTTTAAAGTGCTACATAGTCCTGTTCTTTGCTTCAGTTAGTATAGACATGGCCTTATTGTGTGATCAGATGCAGAACTGAGGGCTTATGTTGGAGACAATGTGGTAAGTGTTGGTGACATTCAGTATGTGGCTTTGTTCACCATATACTGTATGGACAATTTTCCAGAGACAAATGTCACTATTCAAATATTTTTGAATCTCAAATCAGCCTAACAACATGTCTAGCACTTTTAGATTGTGACAACAAACTTAACACTAATCCTTTTTGCCCTGTCTACATTATTTAGTGTTAGGTGTTAATGAGTTAGAGCTGCTAACTAGACATTTCCCAATAATATTCCCATTAATAGATGTTTTGAAAAATCACCTGGAACCATAGTATCCTTGGAGAAACTGGCTATTATTAGAAAAGATACCTATGCTGAATATCTTGAAAACGGATCCCATATACTAAGTATGTGGAAGTCACCACATTTTACATAAACCATTGAATTATTATTTTTCTCATTGCATGTACAATTATAGGGTGCTATAATTTTTCCCTATTACTCTAATTTTAGGCTGATATAATTTTCTCTTTGTTAGTACAAGTATAGGCTCCATTTTATAGAAATCAGGGTAAATGAAAAAAAAATATTGTTAATTATAACATATAATTACTATTTTTATGCAGTTTGTATTTTTATTTACTCTCCATTCCCTATGCTATCATTCAATAATCCTTTTATTTTTATTTTTACGATGACCTGTTGCAATGAACAGACATTTTAAAAGGATTAATATAGTCACAAAGAGTATGTCTAGACTGCAGCCCTCTGTTGACAGAGGGATGCAGATCAGGCAGGTTGACAATTACAAATTAAGTGGGCGTTTAAATATCCCGCGCTTAATTTGTATAAAAATGGCCACCATTTTTGCCGACTCAGCAAGGCGGTTTACAGGATCTGTCCAAAAAGGCTTTCTTTCTCGACAGATTCCCCTCTAGAGTGCCTCTTTTTGCTGAATAGTGATAGAAATGTAGCCGTGTTAGTGTGGGGTAGCTGAAGCAAAATGCAGGACAATGTAGCACTTTAAAGACTAACAAGATGGTTTATTAGATGATGAGCTTTCGTGGGCCAGACCCACTTCCTCAGATCAAATAGTAGAAGAAAATAGTCACAACCATATATACCAAAGGATACAATTAAAAAAAAATGAACATATTGTCCTTTTCATATGTGTTCATTTTTTTAAATTGTATCCTTTGGTATATATGGTTGTGACTATTTTCTTCCACTATTTGATCTGAGGAAGTGGGTCTGGCCCACGAAAGCTCATCATCTAATAAAACATCTTGTTAGTCTTTAAAGTCCTCTTTTTGCTGACAAAGTGCTGAGTTGGCAAAAACGGCAGCCATTTTTATGAAAATTAAGCGTGGGATATTTAAATCCCCACTTCATTTGCAATGTCGACCTGCCTAATCTGCATCCCTCTGCCAACAGAGAGATGAAGTCTAGACATACCCTAAATGGCTTACAAAACTTTTTTTTTTTTACATTTCCTGTCTTTGGCTTATAAGTATACAGGCAAAAGTAAGTATCAGTACATAGTTGAAATGCCATGTTAATGTGTTGGGGCTAATTAAATCATGGCCGAGGCTCCAGTGGATTGTACAAGAGACTAAGTCTATGCATAGGTGTTATAGCTGTGCTATTTTCCACTTCTACTGATTTGGGTTTTTTTTTTGTCTATCTAGGTAATAGATTTGTATCCAACCTGCATCAGCCACTCTACTGGCCTGCCAAGCTGTTCTGCTTTGGCACAAAAGTAGATCTCGAGCTATGCTCTAAATAAGTTATGCCCCAAATTATTTAAATTTTCTGACAATTTATAAGTACTTGAACGTCTCTAGTCCAAAACTTTCTGGTCCGGAAATATCCATCATCTGGCATGATTTTAGTTAGCCAGATGTCTACTTTTCATCGGTGTGGCCAAATTGGAAAGAGATGTATAGCTGGATGACCTCAGAATTAATAGGCATCACATTTTTATAGAATCTTTCCATATCCCCTAAAGTTTTAGTAGGAGGAGTGATAAAAGCAAATTGTATCAAAATAATTGAAATGTAAATGCTTGCAGCTTCTAAAGAGTGAAATCATGATCTTCCACAAGCTCTGTAAACAAATCAGTAAAACCAGTTCAATCCAACTTCATTCACTCCTATAAGGTCCAGTGGGAAGGACAACAGCACTTTGATATGCTGCTGAAAATTACTAACAGCATTAGTTCAGATGTTTTTCCTTCTCATGAGGTCTACTACCAGATCAATCCATACCATCTTATTGTTATATCTAAATCAGAAGCTTGAACTAGAAAGTTCTTAGAAGAACTAAGATGCTGTTGAAGATAGCTAGTCACTAGTCCTATATCTGCACTGCAGAGGTTTTCCGGAAAACTACACTTATGTCCACACTGCAATTGTGTTCTTTTGACAGAAAGTTGAAAGAATGCAGGGTTTTTTTCTGACAGCAGTGAACCTCTTTCTAAGAGGAAGAAGTCTTTTTCCAAAAGAGCTCTTTCGGAAAAAGGAGTGTATAGATGGGGAAGAGGGTTTTTTTTCTAAAGAAGAGGCCTCCAGGAAATAACACAGGTGCCCTGGTGGCCACTCCGTCCATAGTAATTGCAACTTAAATATGAAATAACATCCAATGAATGCACTTTTGCTGTGTGGACACACTCTTTCGATAAAAGGTTTTCCAGATCTCTTCTGGAAAAGCTTCTTCCAAAAGCAGCCTGAAGTTTAGACATAGCCTTAGTTACTTTGCTCATGAGATAGAAGCAATGAAATTAAATTGTTTGTGTCAAGTGTAGGGTTCTTGAACACTGTTTGCACTAGGACAAAACTAAAAAAAAATTATTATTGACTCCATTATCTTTTTTTTAATTTAGTTCCTATAATTCAAAACTGATACAACTCCTTCCTCTATGAAATGTTATTGCATTGGTTTTATTTTGTACAAACCAGATTACTCTGACCTGATTTGTTCTTTGCCCAGCTTCTACAAATAGAGAGGAACATACATTAACGCTTTGAACCACTGACATAGAAATTTACATTGTTGAAAGCCTGTCATTCCAATGATGATAGAGGCTGCTATAATGCAGTCATAAAAGCAATTTTGCAGTGTGAGTGCCTTTCATAACAGAAGGCAGCGTCATTCTGTGACTGTGCAAGAGGTGTGTAACCATGAACATCTCATTATAAGCATCTGTGCAAATTTCCCAGAAACATGCCATCATTCCTAAATATTAGGTAATTCATCACAGTCCCATCTGTTTAAAAAACTGATATGTCAGAACAGGCAATTTATTGGTAAAGTACAGGAAACTCCTTCAGGTTATATTAAGTACATTTATTAAGTGAAGAACAATAAAATAAAATGTTAATAATAATATAAGAGGAATACAAATTGTGATATACAGAAGGTCAGACTAGATGATCCGATGGTTCCTTCTGGCCTTAAACTCTAGGACAATAACCCTAAAAGGGGTATTTTAGGTTATTGTCTCACAAAGACCTTAAATTGCATGTCATTCCAATAAAGTATTTTGCATGGGAGTATAGGGATTTGATCAGTCACTTGCATTAATTTTTAAGCATCTAACTTGCTAATGATCATTTCCCCTGTATGGTTTCCTGATACATTGACTCACTCCATAAATGGCACATGATCCATTTTCTTTTCTTCTTCTCATCTGGACACACATGCTGATGAAATTGTACAAGCCTGCAATCAATAACATTGCAATGGACATGTTTTCCCCTCCTTCTGTTTGCATTTTTCTGCCGGCTAATTCTAAAAATCCTAATTCTGTCCTATTATTTTACTTTTAAGAAGTAGCATTTCCAAAACAATGGTGGCAAAATACATTCAGTACAGGGAAACAAGATGAAAAATTAAGGATGGAATACAAGCACCTATATCAATATATTTATTTTTTTTATCCTGCATCATAGGCTGCTAGTTTTTCTTTTCTGGTAACACCTAAAGACCCCATCTGTGACTGAGGGAGGGGATTTAGTGGTTAAAATGGATTGAAACAGGTGACAGAGCCCTCATTGCATCATCCAAGGAGGAAGGGTAGCTGAGAAGCAAGCCCTGCTTACCCTAGCCAGGAAGAGGAGAATATCTGTCCTTCTGTTTTTAGCAATGAAGGGTGCCACTGAGCTATGCTCTTTACAAGCACCCAGTATGGACTGTCCCTACCCGGAAGAAATTACAACATAAATTAATGGGACAGCCAAAGAGCAGGGAAAGGGAGAACCATTATCCCCATTTTACAGATGGAGACCTGAGGCAGAAAAGTGAAGTGACTTGCCCGAGCTCAGCCAGGAAATTTGACTTGTACCCTAATTTTACTAATTTTAATTCCTTCCTTGTTCTGTAGATATTGCTGAAGGGGGTTCCCCCTTTCTAATGTGTTTTTGTACCTACAGTAACAGCAACAGTGTTTGCTCCTATAGAACCACTGTAAATGGAGGACATACTAAAGAGGTCAAACTACATCTTGACAAAGACATCGCTTCTAGTTCCTGTCCATATGGACTTTGCATGTCCTGAATGTTAGCTAGAGACACATTTCAAAGAAGAGAAATTTACCACATTTTTATGATAAAAAAATCCAAAAAAGTCAAAATGTTTCATCGAAGCATTTTCAAAGTGGGTTAACATAAATCATGGTTTGCATCACCTCCGCTCTTCCACTCTAGATCTTTGACAGTATATAGAGTACCATGCCAGTGCATAAACTGGAGTCATTATATGGATATTAACACTATCTATTGTGTCAATAATTACTTATGGAGCTTTTAACAAGTAGGGCTTTGAAGCTGTCCCGATGCACTGTGCCACTGTGTGCTATAGGATCATTAACATGTCTTTTTTTGACAGGATGCCTTTTAAGAGCTTCTTCACAGGACAGCCGTTACAATATATCATGTCAATGCATACTATAGAGCTATTAACTAGCAGACCTTTAATGCAATACACCCTATCATGACAATGCATGCTATTAGGCAACCCTTAATCACTGGATCCCTGATATTGATATACCAACCTTAATGGCTTTGAGACAGCCATTAAGAAGTACAGTGTCAAAGTGCTATAGCCATATTTGCAACAGTGTATTATGAAGCCATTAGGCGAATATTCAGAAACTCATTAAATCAAAAGGAAATTGTGTATTGTCATAACTGAGGTGCCATTGCATTCACTGCTTGCTAAATATGTAATGGAGAGTTGTTACTTTCCATGCAGAGGCCTTTTCTAATGTTAATACCTTGGTATTACCAGGCTTCTAAACATGAAACAAGCTGAAGATTTCAGTTCACTGTCTTGGCAAACCATTTGCATACTATTTAATTTAGGAATTAAACTTCATTATTAGAGTTACACAAACATAATTAAGTCAAAACATTGTTTATTTTGTTCTTCGTTATGTACAAAGTGGTCAAAATAATATCATTCCAAACTTGCAACAACATCAACAAAATGAGACTGAAAAATACAAGCCAGCAAGTTGAAATGGCATGATATAATTGTTGTTCCCGTGAGAAACATCCTCTGACTATATGGTAGATGTCGACACAGTGCTAACTTTTATAGCAAGACTGGCACCTTTTTGATAATACAGTACCTAAGAGTGCTTACTAATTTAGCTATCAAAGGAAGATAGCTTCCTCTTATCAGAACACAAAAACTGGTTTCACTTTTATTCACTGAGTAGGTGTTTGATGTTAAAAGTCAATTATCATTGTTTGTCCCGATTGACAAATATCCCCAAATGGAATGTCAAATTGTTGCAGCATAGTTCATGTTGCATAATGTAACAGTACCAAGTGGTGTCAGGAAATAAGAGGGGGTAGCAGAATGGAAGAATAATCATGTCAGTGATAATGATGTCCATGCTCCTTCACACACTGGCAGAAAGTTATATGAGCAAATGTTGATTGACTCATCAGTTCTAGACTGACAGAGTTTTACACTGCCAAACCAATAATTAGCATTGCCACTTTCAGTGTGATAGAAACAAAACCCTCAAAGCTATTTGGTATTATCTAGAGTGATGTATAATAACTAATATGTTTTGGGAAGAAAATATATGAAGGGTTTTCTCTGTAAACCTAAAGTCAACGTATGCCTCAGTAATTCTCGTTTAGTTAACTGATGCCAAGGTATTTTTCTGGACTTACTGACAAATGCTAAGAGAACAGAGCATGGGACAGCACTGTAGACAGCACATTTGATTTCTCGTTTATTTACATATACAAAGTTCGTTTTCCTAAAATTTGTCCAAAGGGCAAAGTTTTTGCATGTGTGGCTGAAGTGTCTGAATTGAGTTTGATGAAATATTATCATCTTACATGCTCTTTGCTAAATTTTGGAGAAAGGTAGTAAACCTCAAGATGGAGACATTTTTGGATAATTTTGCCCATCACATTTCTGTCCCTAGGTGGAAAAAATAATTCTTACCAATACTATCAACAAGGAAAAAGAAGCACAATCTGCCATGTTATTTTGCAGTGTCTCAAAAATTTGATCTTTCCTGTCTTCGGTGATGAAGAGAATACTTTGCACAGCTTTTTTTCTCTAGAATTCTCCAGTTTAGGAGACCAGCACTATTCATGAGAGGCACTTAAGCACAGTCTAACATTTCAGCACTTATTTAAATCCTGCTTAATTCAAAGCTTAAGTGCTTTGCTGACGATAGAAGGACTCACACACATGGCTAAGAGCTTTCCTGAATTAGGGCCATGGAGTCTGAACCTATGTGTTCTGAAGTCAGTGACAAAGCTCCCATTGATATCAGTGCTGCATGCTCAGGGCCTAAGACCACAGAAAGACTGAGCAGCGCAAAACAAATTACACCTTTTATGTATAGGGCCCTTCTTATAAGATTTATAGAGCACTGGAAGACTTACCCAGCATTGCCAGGGTCCTTCAGGGCAGGGGGCTGGTGGTATGGGAGGGGCAAGAGTCAGGGCATGGACTTTGGGATGTGGGGGCAGGGCAGGAGCAGAGGGGTACAAGAGTGATGATTATGGGGTAAGGAGGGGGTCAGTGCAGAGGGATCCCATCTGATAGGGCTTTATCACCCCCCCCCCCCATCCCCTAGCTGCTAGGAGCTTTCTGTCTCCCCCAGCCCACTCAGCTTCCCAGGGCCTTCTGCCACACACCCCCAGTCCCCTGGCTGCCAAGGGCCTTCTCTCTCCCCTAGCTTTTGGCACTGCAGCCAAGGGCTGGGGGGAGAGGGGGAACACAGATTAGAGCAGTGGAGCTACTTACCCAGTCTGCTGGCTGACAAGAGGGTGAAGCCCCAGCCCTGCTGTATCGTGTACCTCTTCTCTCTGTCCAGTCCCTTTCCATGTTATGGGAAACAGACCCATTCCTGACACTTCCCATTTTCTTGGCACAACCAAGCCCTGACTTTGCATTAAGTTAGAATAAGAAGAAGCTGCATACAAATGTGGTGGTCCTAGTTCTTACCATGTAGGAGGAGTTCTTGAATAAAGACTCATAGATAGACAGATATTTCTAAAATATATTGATAAAATAATGAACAATGTTACTCTTCAGCTGTAGTCACTATCCATGTGACTTTCTCTTAGCATGTATAGAATTTCTCTCTGGCTGTGTCTACACTGGGCCACTTATTCCGGAAAATCAGCCGCTTTTCCGGAATAAGCTGCGAGCTATCTACACTGGCCCTTGAATTTCCGGAAAAGCAACGATGCTTTACTGTACAAAATCAGCTGCTATTCCGGAAAAACTATTCTGCTCCCGCTCGGGCATAAGTCCTTATTCCGGAACACTGTTCCAGCGTAGACAGCCCAGTAGTCTTTTCTGGAAAAAAGCGCGTCTTCATTGGCCACAGACGCTTTTCCGGAAAAAGGGCTTTTCCAGAAAAGAAGCCTGCCAGTGTAGACGCTCCTTTTCCGGAAAAACTGAAAACGGAATAGTATTCCGTTTTAAGCAGTTCCGGAAATTCATGCCAATGTAGACACAGCCTAACAGTCAATTATTGATAACTATCTCTTAAGTGTCTCAGAAGGGTAGCCGCATTAGTCTGTAACTTTAAAAACAATGAGTAGTCCTGTGGCACCTTAGGGTATGTCTACACTGCCACCCTAGTTCGAACTAGGGTGGCTAATGTAGGCATTCGAACTTGCAAATTAAGCCCAGGATTTAAATATCCCGGGCTTTATTTGCATGTTCCCGGGTGCCGCCATTTTTAAATGATCCGTAGCTCGAACTACCTGCCCTAATTAAAGGTCCTAATTTGAACGACCATTAAACCTCCTGGCAGGAGGAATAACGGTAGTTCAAATTAGGAGCTTTAATTCGAGCTACCTAGTCCGTGCCGCGTGTAGCCGCGGGCAGGTAGTTCGAACTACAGGGCATTTAAAAATGACGGCGCCTGGGAACATGCAAATGAAGCCCGGGATATTTAAATCCCAGGCTTAATTTGCAAGTTCGAATGCCTACATTAACTACCCTAGTTCAAACTAGGGGGCAGTGTAGACATACCCTTAGAGATTAACAAGAATATATAGTATCATGAGCTTTCGTGGGTAAAACTCACTTCATCAGATGAGTGGTTTTGTGTTTTTACCCACGAAAGCTCATGATACTATATATTCGAACTACCGTTACTCCTCATTCCAGTTCAAACTACCTAGTTCATGCCGCGTGTAGCCGCGCGGCACAGGGTTCGAACGAGCGGGGATTTAAAAATGGCGGAGCCCCGCTTATGCAAATGAAGCCCGGGAAATTCAAATCCCGGTCTTCATTTGCAAGTGCGGCATGCCTACATTACCCCGCTAGTTCGAACTAGCGGGGTAGTGTAGACATACCCTAAGGTGCCACAGGACTACTCGTTATCTGTTAAGAGTCTTTTTTCTCCTGCCTCATTCTAGCTCATTGAAATTAGTAGGAATATTCCTTAAATGGGAGTTGTATTAGATTCTCTGTGTTTTGGATATAAACCAAGGATCCCACTGGCTTATTCCTGGGGTATAAGGATCACTGATTTGGTGGAACTGCTCATATGAGCAAGGTGAGTGATGTTTGTACTTCTGTATATTAGTAAATATTATATTAGAAATACATGGTAGCTGGCAGGAATTTCATTTGAATACCACATCAATTGTCCAGCTGAATTCATAATAGTAACCCATTTCAGTACAAAAGAAAATGGAAGAGATAATTAATTTTATTTAAAAATCCTGGCTGAGCACATTTCTACCTATTTCATTTCACTGACACATCACAAGATACACTCTGAGTAATATCACATACCCTAAAGAAACAGAAGAAAGAGAATGAATATTATTTTTGTGTTTGCATACTCAGTCTATGCAAATTTATTATATTTTGCTCAGCTTCATAATAATAGAAAAAGCAAGCAAGATATACTTTTTTTCCCTCAAACACTTCACACATGTTCTTATTTTGCATAGTGAACTTTGTAAATCATTGTAGACTTTTCTTTTTTAGCTAGCTGCCTCAGGCTATTATTTTGCAACAAAGCTTAACTCCAAACATATCCAGTAGAAAATCACATGAAATGGTTGGCTACAGCTACACCTACAGGTTGTGGAGGAAACATTAGAAATGGAAAAGTACTATCAATCTGTCTCTTTGCAGACACCTCTGCAGTCCAGTCTAATTTGTTAAAACTCTCTTTAATCTCTTTAATCCTTTTTGTTTATCAGGGAAACCTGAGTAAAATGTGCATTCTGCAAATGAGCTAATGAAAACAAAACAAAAAAATCAAGTTTCAACATTGTGCAGTCAATTAATTGGCTTGTGTGGAATTTGATAGTCATGCATTTCTTGTATAAAAATCTGGTTTGGTGTATCATAAAAACCGTATACCACCAGGTTGTGCTGTTGCCTTTAGGCAGTATACACCACAAAGGAGCTGTGCTACAATGTTCAGTCTGTGGACATTATTTATCTGGGAGGAGCCTCAAACCCTGAAATCCAGAATCCTTTCAGGCTCATTTTCTTCTGGTTTTACTGCTCGGTGTTTTGCTAGAGATCTTAGGCTTGTTTTGTAAACCACTGGCAATTTTTCTGGGCCATGAAATTCAGGTACAAAATAAATTACCCATCTGTACCGGCTTAGGATGCAAACACTGCAAAGCTGAGCTATGGATTGATGTAACATTTAGTGCAGTTTCCAGCAAACCATCCATTACGTTCATTGCTGCAGCTGACCTCTATTACTGATTTTTGCCTTACATTTTTTTTCCTATTTGAAATGGCTCTTTTGCAGCTTTTAAAGCCATAAATTACATGCAAAATCGGAAGCATATGGAGGGCTGAGTATGAACACCATTTCCAATAGGTAGATTAGAAGGAACAAACCAACCAACCAACCAACCCCAACCCTCACTCTATATTTTAAAGCATAACAATAAAGGAGCCCTTTTGTTATGACACTGTGGAGCACTACTGCCTGAAGTGCACCTCTTTTTTTGTTCCAGCGTGTTTCTGGCACACACTTCTAGCACACTATTTTCTTCAAAAGTAATTATTTTGTGTTGGTTTTTTTTTTAACTTTCCTGACATTCCCCATGCTATTTCTCTGTTTGTTAGTCTTTTTAAAGTGTAAATGACTCTTCCAGTTCGTTGTGACAATTTCTTTCTTGAACTCTGGCTGATTCCCTGCTGTGTGGTTTCTAGGCTGAAAGAATCATCAGGGCTACATCTACACTGGAGACTTCTTGCACAAGAACAGCTGTTCTTGCGCAAAAACTTGCCGGGTGTCTACACTGCACACACGTTCTTGCACAAGTAAATTTACAGTACAGTGTCCGAAAACAGGTCTTCTTCCGGAAGAGTTATTCCTCTCCCCACAAGGAATGAGCCCTCTTGTGCAAGAGCTCTTGCACAAGAGGACAGTGTAGACAGGCAACATGAATTTCTTGCTCAAAAAACCCCTATACCTAAATTGGCCATCGGGGCTTTCTTGCGCAAGAGAGCGTCCACACTGTCATAGACACTCTTGCACGAAAGCACATCTCTTGTGCAAAAGCACATGCCAGTGTAGACGCACTTTTGTGGAAGACTTTTTGCGCAAGAACTCTTCCACAAAACAGTTCTTGCACATGAAGCTGCCAGTGTAGACATAGCCCAGAAGTAACCAGGGGAACCTGCTGGAGGGCCGATCACTTCAAGATCTGATCTGATGGTAATTAAATGTTGCAAGTTGTCACTAGCCAAGTTGTTCTTCTGTATGTCTGCAGCAAGGGAGGTTTAGGCTGGACATTATGAAAAAGTTCCTAACTGTCAGGGTAGTCAAACACTGGAATAAATTACCCAGGGAGGTTGTGGAATCCCCATCTCTGGAGATATTTAAGAGTAGATTAGATAAATGTCTATCAGTGATGGTCTAGACAGTATTTGGTCCTGCCATGAGGGCAGGGGACTGGACTCAATGACCTCTCGAGGTCCCTTCCAGTCCTAGTATTCTATGATTCTATGAAAAAGCAGTGTGACAATGGAGGAATAATGACAGTAAGTAAGTGCATACCCCACTATGTTTTTAGAATTTCCATGCATGTTATTTTGTAGGCTACTCTGACACTGACAGCTGGAACAGTCTGATGTAATCAATACAGTATCTACACTGACACTGCATTGACCCAATTGCATCAAATTAACTGCTAACCTCCTCACAGGGTTGGAGTTATTAATATGGGTGATACTCATCATCCGGAGCAACATTGTAGCATAGACACTTAGGGTATGTCTACACTGTAACATTATTTCAAAATGACTAATGTTATTCCAAAATAACTTAGTCCGCATCTACACAGCAGTCAGTTATTTCAAAATAGTTTCAAAATACTGTCAAGCTGAAGGACTTCTTACACCCACTCCTGTAATCATCAGGCTACATCTAGATTAGCATGATTTTCCACAAATGCTTTTAATGGAAAAGATTAAGAGAGTTTCAGCCTGTAGTTTGTGGATAACTTTGACTCAATTAGCGTCACTAACACTGGACCTACAATTGACAGATAACTGCTTTTGCTGTTATATATTATGCACTTTGGATTTTGTAATTTCCACTCCAACAAATCTGGGATGATGTTTTACCCAGGAAAACTCATGATATAATATATGTGTTAGTGTCTTATGTGCCTCAGGACTGCTCATTGTTTTTAAAGATACAGACTAACATGGCTACCCCTCTGTAACTCTGTAGTGTAGGCCAGGCCTCAGTTCCATCAGGTAAAATAATATCAGAAATATGATGGAGCAGAGGAGTCTATGGCAAGGATCTAGGATTGAGCCATTACTTTGCATTAGAACTGAACCGTTGGAGAGGATCAATGTTTGAGAGTTCCGAGTTTGTCAAAAGAGACAGAGTTATTGCCCTGGTCTGGCTCAGAGGAGGATACTCTGATGAAGCTATCCTTTCTCCTTTAGAGGCATTACTTTAAAATATATTGATGCTGGGAAGACCAATTGTGAGGATTTGGTAACAATTCTTAATCATTGAATGCATATAATGTGGGAAAATATTATTTAACTGACCTCTAAATCCCCATAAAACAGTCCTCTATAGTTATATTGAGATCATTTTGGCAAGTTGCAAATCCCTCTTGCCTTGGTTCATTTTTGTTATTTCCCAGCTTCTCCCTTTCCTTTTACAATACCTTTCCTCGTGTCTGACAGCAGCTAAGATATCAGGCATTCCATACAGGTCCTTACCTTCACTCATAGT
This sequence comes from Pelodiscus sinensis, assembly GCF_052426305.1. Lineage (NCBI taxonomy): Eukaryota > Metazoa > Chordata > Testudines > Trionychidae > Pelodiscus > Pelodiscus sinensis. The sequence goes on along the minus strand of NC_143061.1, from coordinate 20,088,946 downwards.
AATGGAGGAAAGAATATAGAACAGGGTTTGCAGACTTGACAGGACATTTAACTGTAAAAGAAAGTTGCAAGGGCCCCAGTATGGGAGGAAGTCATTTGGCTACCGTGTTGCCTAAAGGGGTGAAAAACAAACAAGGAATAGCCTTTCTTCCACTTCTAAGAAGCTGGGACATGGATGTGGATATGTCTTACTGTCAATGTGGATGGTGTGTGCTAGGGTTGACACTTAGCCCCAAATGCATTCCAGAGGAAAAGGACCCAATTTTCAGCTGGTAAAAATCAATGTAGCACTATTAAACTCAATAGAGTTATGCCCATTTATACCAGCTGAGAATCTGGCCATTCAAAAAAAAATGTCTGGTGGTAATTAGATAGTTCAAGTTCTCCGATTTTCCAATCTGAGTTGGCTGTACAGCAATTCCTAGTTTAGGGATGCCAAGAGTTCCTAAGTGTGAACATAGAAATTATACATCATGGAACTTCATGTTTGTCCAGCTGAAAAAATTATTAAAGAAAGAGTGATAGCCCAGTATGATAAACCAGTAGACATTCTGTAAAGGGGAAGGGGGGAAGGGGGGAAACCTATCCTTTCTAACCTATTCAAATAATGTAAAAGAGTTAACACAATAGTGTAGGATGGAGAAGATACTTTAGACTTGTTCCTCACAAGAGATCATTACAACAACTTGACACCAACAGGGTAAATGATAAATTTCTGCCATGGATCAAAAAGTGGCTAAAATATAGAGGAAACAAAGGATAATTAAAAATCGTTCATTCTCAGCATGGAAAGAGGTTAATGGTGGAGTGCCCTAAAATTGCACATGGGACTGTTATTTGTTACTTTAAACATAGGCGTAGTTAAAAAAAAAAAAAAGTAGCCCTGACTTACTCAACAGATTTTCTGCATTAATATAGTTCAAGTAAAGTTTGCATGCATAAGCCACACCATTTTTTTTCCTATCCTGACTTAAGATGGCTTCAGAGAACGGAGACAGTTTTGGGAGAGTGAACTCATTTATTGGCTTGCAGATTATCAAGATATTGTTCCAAATGTAAAATCTTTGTTCTGATTTGTGGGTCAGCAGCAGCAAAAGAGAAAACTTTTCTCTTAAAAAATCTAGACTGAAAGAAGCTTTTTTGGAAAGCAAAAGCACATCGAAAAAGTGATCTGCTTTTTCAAAAGATAGCATCCACACTGAAAGAACACTGTCTCACATTTAAGCTGTGATTACTATGGATGGAGGGCACCTGTGCTTTTTCTTGGAGGCCTCTTCTTTCGGAAAAACTTCCTCTTCCCCAGCCACACGCTCCTTTTTCCAAAAGAGCTCATTCAGAAAAGGCATTCTTCCTCGTAGAATGAGGTTTACCAATGTAGGAAAAACCCCTGCATTCTTTCGATTTTCTTTCAAAAGAACACAATAGCAGTATGGATGTAAGTGAAGTTTTATCGGAAAAACAGCTGTTTTTCCAAAAAAAAACCTGTAGTCTAGATGCACCCTTAGATGAGTTGGATAAGCCATATTTTTTACTTGTAAACAAGAAAATAAAACCATGGAGTAAGACTATGAAATGGTGTAAATCAGCCCCATTCAATCCAGTTGAATTATATTAGATGTCATCAAACCCTTGCCTCAGCATGAGGATAAATAACCAGGGCCTGACAAACTATAGAATCTACTCACCAATGGTAGATTACCGGTGGCGCGGGCATGTGCAATGCAGCTCTTCTGCCTGCGCAGTGCGGGGCTGGCAAGCGGCTTTCACCTCTGTTTGTCAAGCCCTGAGGATAACTGCACCTTTATTCCCTCTCAGCAATCCCACAAAGGGCGCTCATTAAAGGTTTTCAGCTCCCAGATGTCACCTTTCTTGGATGGAAGCCTACAACCCTCTCCCTTTTCATGGGGGTTTTGAGGCTGCACAACTCTCTGACTTGCGTTTTGATATACCTAGCAATCCCACCTTTCTAAAGATCAATGCCTGTATTTTATGTTCACTCAAAAGGCTTTGAATAATGTACTGCCAGCACTTAAAAGTAACCACACAGCTTTCTAAGCAAGCACAGTTATTCTTAAGTTAAAAATATTACAGAGAAATCATACCAAACAATAAAAGTCCCTAAAGGCTAAACAGAGATCAACTTTACATCTTATAGGTCCATAAGGACCATAAACTATCCAACCTATTTTTCTAGTTGGCCTCCTGCTTGGATAGAGTATCTTGTCTATTTGCTGAATCAGAAAGAAGGCTGTAAGTCAGTTTAAACCCAGGTTTTGTATATCAAAAGCCCTTTCTCTGTCTGTTGGGGAAACCCATATTGAACCAATGTGTGTGCAAACCTCCCCAGGACAAGGAAGTGATGATACTTGTCTGGGTGTGGTTACCACCTCAGTGATTCTCCTTAATCAGACCCACAGTTTCTGAGTCTTAGGACATGTCTAAACTACGGTTTTTTTCAATCTCACTTTTGAAAGAGGCTCTTTCGAAAGTGAAAGTAGTCTGGATACTTTTTTTCAGGAAAAAAAACCCCTTTTTCGAAAAAAACATGTAACACTCCTTTTTAAAGATCGAACTTTAAATTCCTGCAGAATTTGCATATTCTCTTTTGAAAATTCTACATAGTCTAGACATAGCCTCCGAGAAGTTGTGGTACCTCTCCCCTCAGAGTTGCATATAACTCTGGCTTACAGAACCAAATGGAGTCAGTATTAGTTGTTACCTCTCAGGGTAAAGATATAAGTTACATTTTATCAACTCAATGTATATCCTGCTGAATTTGCAAAAGCAGCCTAAAAGTGGAAAAGTTGTTACAAAGGAGGTGTAAATAAATATTATATGAAAAAAATTCCTAGTATATAAATCATTATGTTCATTTTGAATAATGCAGTCATATGTTTGTTCATCTTAACACAAAATGGACATAAATGTGTAAGATGCCCAGGAAAAATGCAATAAAAATGCTTAGGAATAGCTTAATCCAGACAATCAGAAGTTGAAAAGATTAAAGGTATATTTTTGGCCAGATTCTGTCATCCTTCCATGTAGCGAATAGTACCTTTTGCCAGAAATAGTCCTAATATTGGGCAGATTCTTAGCAGATATAAAATGGCACTGTTCCGTGGTCTTCAGTGGCATTATAACGTTTTACACTAACCGAAATCTAGCCAATTATTATCTGCTCTTACAAAGTTAGTAAGATAAAAATTAAAAAGACACTAATTCCCATGTTTCATGAGGTCAAGAAGAAGTTTGTCCTCATGGCATTGCATAATTACTGCACTGGCAAGAGGGTGAAAGACTGAGCATTTATTTTGCCCTGGCAATTGGTAAAGACAGGATATTAGGTTGCTCAAGCTTTTGCTCAGCTCTGATATGCCAACTCATATTCCCATACTCTATTGCAATTTGCATTATGAAGAATACTATCTAGTGCAGGCCACATGAAATATTTCACTTTTCTAAAAATAGGACTGGAAGACTTCCCAGATGATACAATGTGCCTGCCCTTTGAGAATAATATAAAAATGAAGTCAGTAATTGGATTTTTTTCAAGGTTTTATGTAGCAAATGCAAAGCATTTTCTTTGTTATATGCCATACAATAGTATGTAGTCAGACATGACGTTTGCTGGGGAACAATTGACACATAGGCTGATATTAGTGAAGAATGGCTCATTGGTGTAAGAGGAAAAATTTACAAAACAAAACAAAAATATTTACAAAAATACTTTGCAAATATTGTTTTCTTTTTGCTGGTTTCCTACCCCTTCTTTCCCTTTACTCCCACACAGTGATTTAGGCATGACTGAGATCAGTCTATTTTCTCAGATTGATGCTATACAGCTCACTGTTTAAGGGCCCAGGTTGGCAAAGTGACTCATTTCAGTTGAATTCTTTAGTGCTATGCAAGTTTTAGTACCACGACTAGCATGTGGTTTTAAACAGCGATTATGTTAAAATGTACTACAAAGCAAACAATGTATCTACTAAGAACTGTGGGATAATGTAGAAAATATTGGTTTGTTTTGTAAATCTGGCCAGTATTTTTCACACAAAAAATATTTGCTCTGAGAAATATGATTGTGATGAAGTTGAATCTTTCAATAGGAACATGTCAATTTTGACAAAATATTTTGATCTTTTATTGGGATGATCAAAACAAAACATTTCATTTTGATCTGACATTTGAAACAAAATACATTGTAATCATGATTTGGGACAAAAACAAATACAGAAATACCAGAATTTCCCCTGGGATGGAAATTATAGTTTCTGACCAGCTCTAATATTCTAATATTTCTTCGGGTCTCATCTGAGTCTGCAAAGTGCTCACTCTCAGCTCCTACTAAGGCAACAACAGTGAGCTAGCTGTGAACATAACAGGAAACTGACAGTGTCTTTTGAGGCCATGAAGCGCCTCACAGACTCAAGCCAGATGTGTGGAGCAGCTTATTTGGCTCCTCTTCTCATTTTTTGAGGAATAACATTACTTCGGACTAAAGCCCTTAGTCCAAACTAACGCGTCTCGGCGCGCACTTCCTGGTTCGAATCACTTGTGATTCGAACTAGCACGCCAGCGAGATCATGTTAATGAAGAGCGGGATATTTAAATCCCCACTTCATTAACTACTTCGGTCATCTCCATTTGCATCCCGAGTCCGAACTAGGGATGCAGTGTAGACGTACCCTTAGCAGTGTGTGGATGCCTCCTGCAGATGAAGGAATGCTACCTGTTTACCATCTATCACAGACATTTGACTCTGTTCCTTGCCTGACATTAATGCAAACCCAGACTCCATTGGGGTATGTCTACACGAGGTGTACCGGTAGTTCGGAATAGGAATCCTAGTCCGAACTACCTAGTTCGAGCCCCGTGTAGCCGCACTGCACGGGGTTCGAACCAGCGGGGTTTTAAAAATGGCGGCTCCCCGCTTATGCAAATGAAGCCTGGGAAATTCAAATCCCAGGCTTCATTTGCAAGTGCGGTATGCCTACATTACCCCGCTAGTTCGAACTAGCGGGGTAGTGTAGACATACCCTTGGCTACTTAAGTTTGAAATATCTGTCATCTTCCCTTGATCAATACCACCCCTTCAGAACCTGGGATTGGAAAGCAGCTACATAAAGTATCAGGTATATTTAAAAGTCATAGCAATGAAAGCATTTTCAGTAGTATTCCTTCACTGTGGGCACCCAAGTACTGAAGAAGGGGGTAGTGGTTGAAATATGTTGTGAATGTCATTCTGGTCCAAGTGGAAAGATTTACTTAACAGTAACATTTAGAAGGGTTACCTACAGTAACTCAGGCTCTGGATTTATCAAATCTGTTCCTGAAGTTCATCCCACTTCTAGATCTCCTCATATGAGAAAATGGTAAACTAAAATTAGAAAGGGTTCAATTAATGTCTGCCTTGTGACAATAACATTTACCCTCAGTGCAGCGGCCTTCCTTATCAGACACAGAGTTGGCTCTGACAGCATTGTGCTCTCCTGCACAAGAGCCCTTGGCCCAAGGGATGTTTGGGAGAGTACTAGGGGTGTTGATAGAGTGAGGGGAGTTGTTCAGCGCTAAAGATGTAAATGAATAGCAATGACAACCCAGCAATTAAAAATTCATGATTGGCACGTGCCAGCTCATTCAGGTTGAGTGCTCTTTAATGGCAGTGTGGTGGATTTATGGGCGCGAGTGCCCACCACCTGGCGGGGGGGGGGGGGCGCGAGCCCACTGCCTCAGTTTACCCACAGAAGCCGGACTCAAGGGCGTGAGCTCCCACTCTCTAGCATGAGAGTGGAGCCCAGTGAGCCCACCATCCTAAGAATCCTGTAGGATCCCTGGGGTCCTTTACCCGTAGGTTCTGACCCCTTCCTGGGTCCTAATAGGGATAGCTTCTGCCCTCTAGGCCAGGAGACTCGTTAATCAACGGGGATGTAGGGTGGCGAAGACGGAGGTTTTAGGGGGACCCAGGCCCGCCCTCTCCACCAGGTCGCAGCCCGAGGCCCTAAGGGTCAGGGTGTCTGATCCCTACCCAGCTGATGGGGTTCCACCCCGAAGTGCGTCAGCCCACAGGTGCCAAAAGCGCTCTGCCCCGGGCTGCTTCCTATCTCCCTCCTGCACAGTGATCCCTCTGGGTTCTTCCTGGAAGCTTAACAGTCCGCTGCCGCTTCCAGTTCCCTCATCGCGATCCTGGACTTCTGAGGAACACTGATTTCTCCTCCACTGGGACGGGGTAAAGTGCTCCCAGCAAGGCGTTCGGCGGCTCCTGCCCTGTGAACTGCGCTGCTGCCTTTTTCCCCGGGGCCTTTTCAAACAGCCCGCTGCTGGATGCTGCAAAACGTTGCTCCACCCCCTCTGCGTCCCTCCACTCTGGGGCATTGTGGGTTTGTAGCCCCCGCGTGCCCAGCCCCCACGTGCCACAGCTGTCGGTCGGTGGCTCAGCCCTGGCAATTGCCAGTCGCTGCTCTCTGGCGCCACATCGCCCTGCACCCTTGCCGGCCAAATGGCCAGGGTCCCACAGCATTTAGTGCAGGATTCAGGGAACCCATTACCGTGGAATTCAGGGAGCCTGTCACAGGCAGTAAAGATATTCAGGCTCAGGATGGAGCCTAGTATCTAAGGGTATGTCTACACTACCCCGCTAGTTCGAACTAGCGGGGTAATGTAGGCATACCGCACTTGCAAATGAAGCCCGGGATTTGAATTTCCCGGGCTTCATTTGCATAAACTGGGTGCCACCATTTTTAAATCCCTGCTTGTTCGAACCCCGTGCCGCGCGGCTACACGCGGCACGACCAGGTAGTTCGGACTAGGCTTCCTAGTCCGAACTACCGTTACTCCTCATTCCACGAGGGTAGTGTAGACATAGTGTTCGAACTAGGAGGGTAGTGTAGACATACCCTAAGACCCTTAAAGTTGGGAGAATCTTAGAGCTCAGGCTGCAGCCCCAGCTAAAACAGCTACAGCACAATTAAATAGCCCCTTAGTTGGAGTGCCCCATGCCTGAGTCTCTTGGCACAAGCTAACCACTGATGTCTAAATGCTGTGCAGACACACCCATAGGGCACTTTAGCTGCCAGTTAGGCAGGAGTTTGGGCACCCCGTCAGCACCTAAAGCTGAACTAGCCACCCTGAGATTGAGTACAGCACAAAATTCTGTCCTCGTGCAACACACAGCACTAACCCAGGGATGAATTCCATCTCCAGTGCCTAGTTGCACACTGACCTGATTTCCCCCTAATGCCAATTTTTCACCAATGTCACACCATTCTCTTAAAGATTATTGTGGATACCTCTGGTCTACATGGCAGAACAAACCAATCTATTGGTCCAGACTAGTGCAAATAATGCCAGCTGTTCAGACTTAGAGAAATGTAATACTTGACAGGGTGCTCTAATGGACAAATAGTGATCCTAGTTCCACTGATGTAAATTAGAAATAGCTCCACTGATTACTATAGATTTACACTATGTCAAACAGGCCCTAAGAGGTCATTCAAAAGTTAGAAGAAACCCTGAAGTAGCACCATCAGAGAGCAAAATCAAAAGAATATGCAATTAGGCAAAAACCTACAGAAAAGAAGGAAAGGAGAAGGAGAAGGAGAAAAGGGAGGCACAAGAGTTATAAATGTTGGAATACCAAGCCTACCTTGAAGGGATAGAAAGAGAGAGACTATTTTTAATAGAAAATTAAAATAATACTAGTAATGGCCTGGTGTTTAGAAACTCTGGAAGAAAAGTTAATATGTTGAAAGTTCATATGTACCATACGAGTGATTTTGAGAGATCAGGTATTAGAAAGTGAGCAGTTCATCATTTTTATAACCTGGAAGAATGGAAAATTATTTTTATAATTTTTAGAAAAGTAAATATGAAGTGACATATTACACCCAATAGGCACTTGTCCTGATTTGACACAGTTTATTTTTGTAACAGAGGCAAGGAAACATTTTATGCCAAAATGTACAAAAATCAGTGTCCAGCTTTAACAGATATGAGGACCTGAGGCACAAGCGAAAACATCCACTATTTAATACAAAGACCTGGGGAGCAAGCTCCTTACCAGAAGCACATTACTCCTGGCCACAGTAGCTTAGGAAAGCAGCTGGGGATTCAGCTGAACACCCAAGTATCAGAGATTGCGCATGGCAGGACATTTTAATTTCCTCTAATACCAGAAATATAAAAAAACTTAAAAAACAACAAGGCTACGTCTATACTGTCATGATTTTCCGCAAATGCTTTTAACGGAAAAGTTTTCCATTAAAAGCATTTGCGGAAAAGAGCGTCTAGATTGACACAGATCACTTTTTGCGGAAAAGCATCCGTGCCAATCTAGATGCGCTTTTGCGCAAAAAAGCCCCGATCGCAATTTTCGCCATCGGGGCTTTTTTGCGCAAAACAAATCTAAGCTGTTTACACTGGCCCTTTTGCGCAAAAGCTTTTGTGCAAAAGGACTTTTGCCCAAACGGGAGCAGCATAGTATTTCTGCAAGAAGCACTGATTTCTTACATGAGATCGTCAATGTTCTTGTGGAAATTCAAGCGGCCAGTGTAGACAGCTGGCAAGTTTTTCCGCAAAAGCAATTGCTTTTGCGGAAAAACTTGCCAGTCTAGACACAGCCCAATGGTTCTATAGCACCTTAGAGACTATACAATATATATATAGCCAGATAGTATCCTGAGCTTTCATGGGCACAACCCACTCATAAGAAGTGGGTTGTGCCCACAAAAGCTCAGGAAACTGTCTATATATTTTTGTTAGTTTCTAAGGGTGTCAACACAGCACTCTAAACTCAAAATAAGATATGCTATTTGCGCTACAGAAGTTGCATATCTTATTTTGATTGTATTTTGAAATAGTTTATTTAAAAATTTGGCATGTCTACACAGCGCCAAATTTTGAAACAATGCACTATTTCAATACCTACCTTAATGTACGTGGAATGAGGGTTACAGGGATGCCAAAATAACACACACATTATTTCAAAAAATATTTTGAAATTACAGATGCATTTAAAAGACATGGGGTAGCTATGTCGGGATACCTCCAATGTCCCAGAATAGCCCTGCTGGCTAGACATACCCTAAGGTGCTACAGGACCATTGTTGGTTTTTAAGTTTTTTTTAGTTACAGACTATCATGGCTTCCCCTCTGAGACCAGAAATATAAACTTATTTTTAGCATAGTTATTTTCCTTATCATGACATCATGCTTTTTGTGTCTTCAGTGAACATCTTTAGCTGCATAGTATCATTCAAGCTGTCTTCTTCAACACAACCTATAATTCACATTTAAGAGTCCTTTGCCAGTTTTCCCCATTTGCTAGCCCTTAGACTAAGAAGTCATAAATGACTATGATCAATCGGTCATGGAGCACTGTTGTATGTGCAGATATGTACAACCATCTATGGAACGGTTTGTATTGTTCAAATGGATGTTTTAATGCTGGATTCTATGTTTTCACTCATATCATGCTAAAAAACACTATTACCTAATGGCTGCATCTACACTGGCATGATTTTGAGCAAATACTTTTAATGGAAAAGTTTTTCCGTTAAAAATATTTTCGCAAGAGAGCATCTATACTGGCATGTGCCTTTGCGCAAAAGATTTGCTTTTAAGCGAAAGCATCCGTGCCAGTGTAGACGCTCTCTTGCGCAAGAAAGCTTCGATGGCCATTTTAGTCATCGGGCTTTCTTGTGCAAGAAATAGATGTTACCTATCTACGCTGGCCTCTTGCACAAGAACACTTGCACAAGAGGACTTAAACCTGAGCAGGAACGTCAGAGTATTTGTGCAAGAAGCACTGATTTTGTACATTAGAACGTCAGTGTTCTTGTGCTAATACTCACGGCCAGTGTAGACAGGCGGCAAGATTTTGCACAAAAGCAATGCTACATCTTGCCAATGTAGACACAGCCAATGCGTGTTTTAGTCTGCAGTATATTTCAGTCTAGAACCTGCTCAGCATAGTGCTAAGCATCCCTTGTGCATCCATACAGTACTGTTTCACAGAAGAGAGCTAACGATAGCTGCAGATTGGTTTTTAGTTTACTGGAAAGGGAAGGAAGGAAACAGAAAGGAGTGTGAACAAACTGAATGCATCTCAGGGTGGCTTAGAGAACTAAAGCACAGAAGAGGCTTTTCTATGAGGGTTGTCTAGACTACATGCCTCCGTCGACGGAGGCATGTAGATTAGCCAGATCGGCAGAGGGAAATGAAGCCGCGATTAAAATAATCGCGGCTTCATTTAAATTTAAATGGCTGCCCCGCTCTGCCGATCAGCTGTTTGTCGGCAGATCGGGGCAGTCTGGACGCGACGCGCCGACAAAGAAGCCTTTCTTGATCGGCACAGGTATGCCTCGTGAAACCAGGTTTACCTGTGCTGATCAAGAAAGGCTTCTTTGTCGGCGCGTCGCGTCCAGACTGCCCCAATCTGCCGACAAACAGCTGATCGGCAGAGCGGGGCAGCCATTTAAATTTAAATTAAGCCACGATTATTTTAATCGCGGCTTCATTTCCCTCTGCCGATCTGGCTAATCTACATGCCTCCGTCGACGGAGGCATGTAGTCTAGACGTACCCTGAGTGTTCATCTCCAAGTAGTAAAATGTCAGGCATGTGAAATTAATAACAGAATTGGTAACTGAAAACTCCAGTACACCAGGCTGTGCCTTGAGGAGCCATGTCCATGGATTAGTGGCAACCAAAACCCAATCTCCCCCACCCAACATAAGACATATGGTGTTCTCACTTGATGACCCTTGCACTAGGCAAGAGAGGATGTACTGGAAATAACAATAGCATTACTAACTGATACACTTACATGTAGTCACAAGAAAACAGCTGACAAAAATTTTGTTCCATTTCTTTTGTTTACAAGAAGCATCACACTTGACAGCATTATTAACATTACAGCTGGGCAAAATTTTTCAACCAAGACATTTTTTAAATGAAACATTTATTTAAAATTAGGTTTTGTTTGGACATTTTCTTTAATTGTATGGGCTTTTTTAATTTAAAAAAAGGCTCCAAAATTAAATGAAAAGTTTAGTTTCAGTTTCCATAAAATATTTCATTTCACAGGGGCCATAGGGTTTGTTTAATTTGTTTTTAGGTCAACCTGTACAGAATTCTTTGCTGATTTTTAGGGATTGCTGGGGACAGAAGGACACAGGACGAGGACAAGAATGAGAGGAGTGTAGCCATCTATATTTGCCTTATGATAGAAGGGAATTCTCCACAGTAAAGAACTCACCAACTTTCCATTCAGAAAGTTTTCTCTGTCACCTTTCCAATTCTCATAGGAGGATCTAGTTCCTTTTATTATTCATCTCCTTAGTGTAAATTGTCCACCTTACAAAACAGCCTCTAGGGTGGCATGATCAGTAGTCTTTGCTCAGGACAGTTTAAAGCTGGGGTAAAACTAACGTCTGTAGGAGTCTTTCACCTGCAATGGGCTTTGGATCAGTCCCGTAAGGAAGGAGATATGGAAGTACAGGTTTCACCAGCAACATCTGTGGTCCGGAAGAAGATGTCATGTGGCTCAGCTGGGCTATGGGGGATTCTGGGATCTGACACCTGGCTCAACTAGGCTGCAGGGAGGGAGGGTGGCTCAGCTGGGCAGTGGGGGGAGCCAGGAAGCCTGCTGTACATTGAGATGTTTGGAGAAGATTATTTAGCTCCTCCCCATGTTGTCTCTGGCTCTAGCTCTTTGTCTAACCACCACTCACTTGCCCGACAACAGACAATTATCTTGATGCTTTCTTCTTCTGGAATCCTCCACCTGACTCCAGATTGACACCCTACCCTGCTTTATAGAAATTGTTCATTAAGGGGAAAAAAACCACATACTTTTCCCATTGATTTTCCATCCTATTTCTCCATTACACTTATCAAAGCTGTTTTCTCTAGACCCAAAATGCAAGCAGGTAACATCAGCAACTTCTGTTTGAATTGGCATAAACAACTAGATGAACATCAGAGTGAAGAACTAAGCCAGTCAGGTGAGGGCTTAACAAGTGATCACTGAGGTAAGCCTGTTTATTTTTTTAAGCAATGTATTCTGACTCTTTCTTTATCTAGCTGTGGTAGGAAATTCAAACAGCTGGCCTGCATTGTTTGTGTTTACTTGTTACTTTCTCTCTTTGCTGTGAATCATTGTAGATTGTGTTACTTATCACTGGTGTCCATATTGCAAACTCTTTTCTTCATTCATTTTCATTCTTCTTTCCAGCTCCAAATTGGGAGGCGGGTTCCCTTCTTTTCCCTTCTAATGTTATTCTCAGTTGCACATGATATGATTACTTTATTTGGCCTCGATGTCTTTTTCTCCATTTCCTACATTTCTTTGGTGCTTTATAGCACTGGATTGGATTTCAGAACCCCTAGGCTCAAATCTTGTGTCTATCACTGTCCTGTTGCCCCATGGGTTGCATTCCTTGTGAGGGATTTTAGGACACTGTTGTCTTTGGCCACCTCCCAATTATTGCCTTGATGCTCACATATTTAAGGCCAGCATGGTTGGGCAACAGCAAACCCCTCTGAAATGTCTCCATTCCCAGGGGAAGAGAAAACAGTACATGATTGTAGCCAGAGGTGCGCCCCCCCCCCCCCGTCACACCCATCTTGCTTGCCCCTCCAAGATGCCTCAGAGCACACAGGGCACAGAGAGCAATCAAATCAGCATAGTCTTTGATGTCTTGACAGAGGCCCGGATATGCTGGCTTATCTGATCCTGGATAACTGTAAACACAGATAAGAGAGGGTGACCAAGCCAATCGCTGACCTAGAGGCTGCAAGAACTGCCCTTGGCTGGCACCTATGTTGATACGATCACACAACCATCCCTGGGAGAGGAATCCCCCACTGAGTAAAGAATGCCCAGTACTCCCAATTTAGTTATCTCTCTTACAAGTGTAAATTAAGTTCACAACTCACTTGGAAGAACTGGCATCACAAAGACGAACCAGCACAATTTGGCACCATAGATAAGAAAGAGACTACGTGACTCCACTGGTATAACGATGGGCCCAGCAGCACACTCACTCTGAGTGTCAATCTACCATCTACCTGCTGGTCGGGTTAGGTGATTGCCTCCCGAGGTCCACATGGGGACACCCAGCCTCGTATTTCTTTCCTGGGGAATTGAGTGACCGGTCCTGGCCTGACACGTTGGAATCGAGAGACGCAGAAGGGGGTAAAAATTGTACCCGTATGTGTCCTTTTGTTTTCAGTGCATGCATACAATTAGAGCTCTTTAAAGATTAAGCTGTCACTTGGTGCCATTATTTCTGTCTTCCTTTTTCCTTTGTAACCATTTTTAAGACCTGTATTTGCTAGCAGTTAAGAAGTAGAACAATAGCCATAGTAACCATATGCTTTATAAGTCTCTTTAATAAACCTGTAACTGTTTAAGCTTTAACCTGACTCCTCCTGTTGCTATAACAGAACCAGACACAATTAAAAGAACTCCAGCCGGTCATAGGGGCAGATGCAGGCAGAGCTGGGCGTTTAGGTCCTGTCACCTCCACGGGACAGACCCCTGGGGCACCCGTCAGCCTTTTCCAGGCTGCCCGCTGTGAAGGGAACTTGCGTCCTAGCAGTCAAAGACTCGGGTGTAATAATCTCTCCCTGCAGACTCTTGGGACGCCCGTCAGTCTTAATAGGTTGCCCGCTGCGAAGGGACCTTGTGTCCTAGCAGTTAAAGACTCGTGTGTATAACAGAACTCTCACTCACCACGCACTGCCTTGACCATCGGCTGACAATGATTCCTTGTGGGAGCTCTCCACAGCAGGATGAATTTCACAGTTGTGTCATGGGGCTTTGTGAATAATGGTAAAGTGTGCTGAGAACTATGGGTAAAGTATTTTTATTACATTAGCAATAGCTGAAGAAAATGGCATAAGAAATACAACAATTAAAGATATTTTGACATTCCTCTTTTATGACTTCAGTAGAATCCCGGATGGTTCTTACCAGGTCCATAATTTTTCTGCCAGTGTGTGACATGATGCAGAAAAAATAACAGAACTTCATTGTGTGAATAAGCTGCAGCGACAAGCCCATAAATAGCTTCAACTGAGGAAAGTCACTTAAGAGGCTGTTTGATGTGCTGCTCTGAAATATTGCAATTTTGACATAGAGCAGAAAGAGAAGCTAGCTAATGGATAATTGCAATATTGAATACAGGACAAGAACAGAGCTGCAAGGTCACTGTGAGACAGACAGGTGAGCAATGCTGAAGATGGACCTGTCTATAAGTGAGATATGAGCAAGAACCACTGTGACAAGTATGAAAATATCCTGCAACTTCCAAGAAAGACTTTATTGAATTAATATGAAATATTTTATTAGTTAATTGTATTAACAGTGGAAATGTTTATGTACTATTAAAGGACTGCAAGTAATTCCACTGGGAAGTAATTTCTCCAGGAACTAAGAACAGAGGGGGCATAGTTACGCAGATTCACTCAGTTTGTAACACCAACAACCTACCATCACCTGGAAAAAGGCTTTCAATACTGGTTCTCGCTGGGTTTCTGGGGACTAGCAAATATTAATTAAATAACCTGAGTTTAAATTGACTCAGGGCCTTTTTTCTGATCCAGAAAGGCAGCACCTCTAGTTCAAAGAAGGCCTAGTTCTTAGAGAAGGATTGGCAGGACTTTGGCCTAGTAAGATGGTACAAGACTGAAGGGGCTTGTTCTGAATACATGCTGTTATGAAGATGTGATAGAAGAAAATCTGGAACAGGTTTGAGGGACAGCCCACTAACCAGAGCCCTTGCTGGCATTATGATAACCTCTGGTAAGCTTATTAGCATTGTTTTAATTTTTTCTCTGTCATGCTCTTACCTTAACAGTACATTTTCTTACTTACAAAGTGCAGCAACTTAATGGTGGCAGTTACATGCTGTACCATCTGTGAGGAGAGACGCAAAACAAGCCAATTTAGGAAGTCTCTCTCTTGCTGGGATTATCACACCAAAAAACAGAGTAGGTGCCCTAGCTGGACCATAGAGGGGAAACACGGAAGAGCTGCACTGAACTGTGTCAAACCCTCTAGATTACAGCTGGATTCTCAATGATAAAATATGAACTGAGAATTTTTGAAGAGGCTTTTTCGAAAGTTCCGCGTGCAGTCTAGATGCTCTCTTTCGAAAGAGTCTTTTTCGAAAGTATCTTTCGAAAAAGCCTCTTTCGAAAGAGGCTTGCAGTCTAGACATAGCCTCAGGGATGAAAAGATGTGCAATGGCCAACATCTTTGGAAATGTTGTGAAAAGGTGTGCAATGGCCAACATATTGTCGTGGGATAAGAGGGAAGGTCCTTTCATGGATTGAGAATTGGTTAAAAGACAGGAAACAAAGGGTAGAAATAAATGGTAAATTTTCAGAATGGAGAGGGGTAACTCGTGGTGTCCCCCAAGGGTCAGTCCTAGGACCAATCCTATTCAACTTATTCATAAATGATCTAGAAAAAGGGGCAAGCAGTGAGGTAGTAAAGTTTGCGGATGATTCTAAACTGTTCAAGATAGTCAAGACAGAAGCAGACTGTGAAGAACTTCAAAAAGATCTCATAAAACTAAGTGATTGGGCAACAAAATAGCAAATGAAGTTTAATGTGGATAAGTATAAAGTAATGCACGTTGGAAAAAATAACCCCAGATATACATAGTATGATGGGAGCTAATTTGTCTATGACAAATCAGGAAAGAGATCTTGGAGTTATCATGGACGTTTCTCTGAAAACATCCAGAGTGTGCAGCAGCGGTCAAAAAGGCAAATAGAATGTCAGGAATTATTAAGAAAGGGATAGAAAATAAGACACAGAATAACTTACTGCCCCTGTATAAAACTATGGTACGCCCACATCTTGAGTACTGTGTACAGATGTGGTCCCCTCACCTCAAAAAAGATATTTTGGCCTTGGAAAGGGTTCAGAAAAAGGCAACTAAAATGATTAGGGGTTTGGAACAAATCCCACATAAGGAGAGGCTAAAGCAACTGAGACTTTTCAGTTTGGAAAAGAGGAGACTGAGCGGGGATATGATAGAGGTATATAAAATCACGAGTGGTGTGGAGAGGGTGAATAAAGAAAAGTTATTCATTAGTTCCCATAATATAAGGACTAGAGGACACCAAATTAAATTAATGGGTAGCAGGTTTAAAATTAATAAGCAAAAGTTCTTCTTCACACAGCGTATAGTCAACCTGTGGAACTCCTTGCCAGAGGAGGCTGTGAAAGCTAGAACTGTAACAGAGTTTAAAGAGAAGCTAGATAAATTCATGGAGGTTAGGTCCATAAAAGGCTGTTAGCCAGGGGGAAGGAATGGTGTCTCTGGCCTCTGTTTGTCAGAGGCTGGAGATGGATGGCATGAGACAAATTGCTTGATCATTGTCTTTGTTCCACCCCCTCCGAGGTACCTGGTGCTGGCCACTGTTGGAAGACAGGCTACTGGGCTAGATGGATCTTTGGTCTGACCCAGTATGGCCATTCTTATGTTACTAGGGTTGGAGGCTTTATGAATGGAGTTGACATAGTAGAACAGACTTTAAGCTGGATGCCTAAAATTGGCTCCCTTATTATTTTCTGTTCCCTATGGAAGCTGCTGTCCTGCAGGACTGTAGCTAGTGCTCCTGTAGAATTCAGTGGTAATTTTGTCTTTGTAGAGGCCTAGATTATATAAAACCCCCAAACAGTGTAATTGCTTTGTAGATTTCAGCTGTTTTGTTATGGTGGAAGGTGTTAAGAGTTGCCTTACAGTGGGTCTTTGATTTACAGACAAGCAGGGACCTCACTGAAGCTCCTTTCTTTTCAACTGAAGGGAAGGAACAATCCAATGCCCCTTTGTAGTAGTGACAGCTGGAAAGAGTAAGAAGCACTGCCCAAGGCAATGGATTGTAGGGTGGAATTAACTGTCAGCTGGGGTTTGTGGGCTTAAAAATTCCTGAGAGGGACTGTAAAGTGCAGAGTACTATGGGATTGACTGGCTGCAACTGTGCTTGTCTATGTACTTGAGAGAGAGAACTGCTTGGGAGATTGCTTAGAAACAGAGATTCTTTCTGGGCTCAGTTTTCCCTGGGAAAGATTTGGATTTATAAGTCATAAAGAAAAACTGCCTGCTGCTGTTTGCTTGTAGCATGTTCAGGGAAACAGAACTTTGTGTGCAGTCATTTTAAATCTTTAGGATTACACCAAAGAAAAATATAATTCATATCAAGAATTACCATTCCTATAGGAAAAAAACTGGCCAGGTCCTAAATACAGGCTGACTGCTCAGGCCAAAATAATTGACATTATTAAGAGCATTAAAAAGGAACATTTGAGCTACTGAATATTAAAGTTATTGCTACACATATTTAGACATGTCACATATACAGAAATAGATAAAAGGTATATTTCACAGAATTTACAATAACAGTTTTGATCTTTGTGCTGGCTCTGCACCCTTGCCAGCTAACTCTATTCCGATGTGTTCATTAGCATCGTGTTTCTGCACAAAGATATTTTGGATGATAAAACGATGCATATCGTGAGTCACATTGTTTGTTTTTAACAAAAACAGCCAGCTACAGTGAGAATAGGAACATAATCAATGTTTTCCCAAAAGAAAAGAACCAAACAATATAACGAATTCCATGCCATTAAGCATGTATTGCACAGTTTCATTTTTGCCTCTTTCTCGCTCTCTCTTACCTGTTTTTCACATGCCTGAATTTCACTTTTAAAATATATCTAAACCTTTTTCTGGTCTCTGCAGATCAGATGTGGCTTCAGTAAAGTCAATGAATTTAAATCACTGTAAAACAGCTTGGTGAAAGTGAGCCCGGAGTTGCATGCAATTTCCAGGCTTTTGCACTTAGCACCTTTTAGTCTAACTTAGGACCTGATCCTCCAGTGTTGTGTAGTGGCATAGTCCATTAATTCTGCTGGAAATATTATGAGCTACATCAGCCGAGGATATAGTAGATTCATTGATATTAATGACAGAATGGACAATATCATGTAGACTGACTTCCCATATAACAGAGGCCATAGAACATCATCCAATGCTTTCTCTAACAAGCCCATAATGTATGTATAGCTACACATACATATTACATCTATCAATGTCGATCTATATCTGTCTATATCTATCTATAGCTACATCTAGTCTTGATTTTAAGCCTTCAAATGATGGAGATGCCACCACATTATCAGGTTAGTTGTTCCAAAATTTACTTACCATTGCTATAAAAAATGTGTTCCTTTATCTAGTCCAGGGCTACTCAACTTTGGAAGACCCAGGAGCCACAATGATACTCACAGCACATGCCAAGGGCCACAACTTAAGTGTGGTTGCATTTACATGCAAACATATATGCAAATTGCTTATTTCACATGGACGGGCATGAATACAAAGATTAAGGCAAGAATACACAACACACCGGCCCCATTTAAGTCAGTTCTGCTAATATTACTAAAATGCAATATTTACACAATTTCCCCCCATATGACAGCACTTTTAATGAGCAATGACAGTCCAGGAATTTAACTACTAAAATGCATATCAACGGAAGACCAATACATTGACTACTTTTTTGTTTCGGCTCCCACCCAAGGGCCTCATGTTAAGCCCACACCTCACTGTGGACTACAAACAAACAGGCCACATGTCGTGTAGCCCTGATCTAGTCTAAATTAGCCTTGCTTCTGATTCCAGCATTGGATCACATTATGCCTTTTTTCTGATAGGATAAAGAGCCATCTTCTATGCTATCATATATCTTCCTCATCTAGGTACTTGTAGACCATGATCAAATTATCTTTTAAGCATCGTTGAGATAAACTAAATAAATCGATCAGTTTAAGTCTTTCATGGTAAGGCATGTTTATTTTATATTTTCCCCTTTTTTCTGAACCCTTTGAAATATCTCAATATCCGTTTTGAAGCACGGATGCGGAATTGGATATGGTAGTCCAGAAATGGTCTCACTAATGTTGCGTACACAAGTGATTCCATCTCCCTGCTTTATTTCTTCTTCCCTGCTTATGCCTGTCAGAATCACTTTTGCCCATTGAGATATGGCATTGCACTAGACACAGATAGGAAACTGGTTAACTGACAAGAATCCAAATCCTTTTCAGTGTCACAGCATTCCAGGATACTGTCTCTCATTCTTTGCTCTGAGAGTATGACCTTGTATTTGATTGTATTAAAATGCATGTTGTTTAGATGACCCCATCTTATTTACCAGTACCCATCATTATTGACCATCCCACCAATTTTTTTAACATCTTCACGTGTTACCACTGTGATTTTTTTAAAAATTTGTCATCTTTGATAAACATAAGGAAGATAATGAGCTATGACACATCCCTGCAGAACCCAAAGGAAATTAGTTTCATATCAATTTAATATGGACTACATTTGGCATTTAAGCACTAAAGATAGGGCTTAAGTGTTGCATATGCCTACAATTGGTCTCTGGCATAGGAACATATTTATCCACTGTGAATAAAACTATCTTTTCAACACACCAATACATACTATGCACTTAGAAGACAAACACTGTGGAGGAGATCCTCTGATGGTGTACATTCTTATGCCTTCATTGAAATCAAAGTGCCCCTATTTATTGGATCCTGTATCTCCACATTTGCATTTGAACCCAAACAACTGGAAGCAAAAACAAAATGGGGAAAATAGCACAGTTTTATTAATTGTGATCAATTGCCCAACCATGAATAAGAATAAAAATGAATTAACATTTGTCCTCTGATAATTATTTTGGAGATGCTTTAATATTTTAGTGTGAATTGTGCTAGCATATTGTTTTATGTGACTCTTTGGTAGAAAAGTACACTATTTTGGAATTTTGGAGGAGTGATATTTATAAAGAATACTTAACAAGCTATCTGTGTTCTATGGGGCTTAAATACCTAACGCCATTTTTTGAAGTTACCAAACACATAGGCTACGTCTACACTGGCATGATTTTGAGCAAATACTTTTAACGGAAGAGTTTTTCTGTTAAAAATATTTGCGCAAGAGAGCGTCCACACTGGCACAGATGCTTTTGCGCAAAAAATGCTTTTGCACAAAAGCATCCGTGCCAGTGTAGACGCTCTCTTGTGCAAGAAAGCTCTGATGGCGATATTAGCCATCGAGCTTCCTTGCGCAAGAAATTAATGTTGCCTGTCTACACTGGCCTCTTGTGCAAGAATACCTGCGCAAAAGGGCTTATCCCTGAGCAAGAGCATCAGAGTATTTGCGCAAGAAGCACTGATTTCGTACATTAGAACGTCAGTGTTCTTGTGCAAATACTCGCGGCCAGTGTAAACAGGTGGCAAGATTTTGCGCAAAAGTGACTGCTTTTGCGCAAAATCTTGCCAATGTAGACACAGTCTATAATGTAGTCTGATTTAAGCATGAGTACAGAAACAAAATTTGAAAATTCTGATATGAATGAAGGATTTGGTCATGGAGATAAACTACTGTAATAGTTATTATTTAGGGTAAATATAGACAGAAAGATATCTGATCACAGGATGTATAGTGCTGTGACGGGGTGCTCCCGTCCCTGGATGCACCCGCAGACAACCTCGAGAGCCGGGGGAAGAGAGCAGAGAACCCCGCAAAAGCGGCGGGACCAGCTGGTCGGGTGGTGGAAGCGGCGGAGAGTGTGGGGCCGGCCGGGGCGGCTGGGAGCAGGGAGTCAGCCAGGACGTCCCCGCAGACGACCGCGGACACCGGCCGAAGGAGGAAGCCAGCGGAGAACCTGGGCAGCGGCAGCGGAAGCAGCTGGGAGCATGGAGCAGGTCTGGGCGCCCCAACAAGTAGCCACGGACACCGGGCGGCGGGCAGAGCGGCCCCCAATGCCGAGAGCGCCGAGACGAGCGGCAGGCGCCGCGGCAGAGTGACCTGGGGTGCCGAGTCGGCAGAGGTGGCCAGAGAGGTCGCTAGGAGGCGAAGGACTGGGACGCCAGGAGAAGAGCGATCCAGACCCCAGGATGTGCACTGGACCCAAAGGCAAGATGGCCCAAGACACCGGCCCCTTGAGCGGCACTTCCGACAGACCCGGAGGGGCCGTGAATAACCCCCCGACGGGCGCCGGGTCCCCGATTACGGGGACTCTCCCCCAACTGTAGGGAAGCGGATGGCTTGCTGGGCAGTAGGTTGGTCTCTCCCAAATAAGTTGGTGTTGACCACGACCTAACCCCCCCTCAGAGCACAAGCCTAGAGCAAAGCTATGGAGTGGGGCCTCTGTGCAGTAAACGTGAGGACCCATTCCCACACGAGTTTGGGGGGGGGGGAGGATCTGTGACAGATGGTGGAGAATGTGGGTAGCAGACCCACATCCCTGTATTAAGGGGATTTCAGCTCAGGGAGTATAATAAGGCCTGGGGAGAGGGGGTTTAAAAAAAATGGATGCAGCTCAGCTGTTAGACTGGCTGAGAACAGCGCCAGAACCACCAACAGCAAACGCAGTTGATACAGCAATTGGCCACTCAGCAACAAGAGCAGCAGAGACAATTGGTCCGGGAGCTGGCCGACCAACACCAGGCCCAACAGGACCGGTGGTTCCAACGGTGGGCCTCAAAAGACCCAGTGGGAATGTCGGCCATTGCAAGCGGGTCAGGCGAGGAGGCAGACCTCGCCCAACTACCAGTCCATCTAGCAAAAATGGGGTCAGGGGATGACCCCGAAGATTTTTTAATTACCTTTGAACGGGTGGCCACGGCCGCCCGCTGGCCCGAGGAGCATTGGGCCACCTTGGTAGCCCCCTATTTAACCGGACCGGCTCAGGCCGTGTATAGAAGTCTCCCAGATAGAGAGGCCCTTAATTACTACAAAGTTAAAGAGGTTTTGGATCAGACGGGGATCAATCCAGAAACGTACCGCCAGCGGTTCCGTACTGAAGCCTTTCCCCCAGGGGCCCGACTCAGAGCCGTAGCCCAGAAGTTGCGAGACCTAGGATGGTGGTGGCTTGAGCCCGAGAAATGATCAGGGACCCAGGTGGCCGAGACAATAGTCCTGGAACAATTTATTCAAATCCTCCCAGCAGGGGCCCAACGGTGGGTGAGGCGACATCGGCCAGAAGCCCTCGCAGATGCGGTCTCCTTGATGGAGGACTACTTAGCTGCTGAAATCCCAGGACAGAAGGAGACCTGGGGAAGGCAAGCCCGAGGCCGAGCAGAGAGAGAGGCTAGGACCCCTCAACCCCAAGGCAGGGGTGAAAGAAGACCAGCTTCGCCCTCCAGGAACATACTGGTCTGTCAGACCAGCCTCGGAAGAGGAGTGAACCCCCATCCAGGGGGAGGAGAAGGAAGAAGAGTAGAAAGCACAGAAGGGAGTAACAAGCCAGCCACGCCACCACCGAATGTGTGTTTCAAGTGCGGACAGGAGGGTCACTTCAGGAGGGATTGCCCATTCATGGATCTCTCCTTCGGCAAGGTACTCGCTGAGGGGCCCCAGGAAGGACCCTCATTACCAAGCCATTTCACAACAGAGATTGTAGTCAACAGAGAAGAGGTGATGGCGTTGATAGACTCAGGGTATGTCTACACTAGAAAGTTAGTTCGAACTAACGGACGTTAGTTCGAACTAACTTTCCTAGGCGCTACACTAGCGCTCCGTTAGTTCGAACTTAATTCGAACTAACGGAGCGCTTAGTTCGAACTAGGTAAACCTCATTTTACGAGGACTAACGCCTAGTTCGAACTAGCTAGTTCGAACTAAGGGCTGTGTAGCCCTTTAGTTCGAACTAGTGGGAGGCTAAGGCTTCCCAGGTTTCCCTGGTGGCCACTCTGGCCAACACCAGGGAAACTCTATTGCCCCCCTCCCGGCCCCGGAGCCCTTAAAGGGCCACGGGCTGGCTACCCACTTTGTGCCAGTTGCAAGGCTGCAAGCACCCGTGCCTGCACAGCCTGCACCTGCCACAACATGAGCCAGCCATCCGAGGGCTCCCAGCCCTCCACTGCTCCCCACGACCAGCCTGGCGGCTCCCAGGAGCCTGCCCGGGGGCGCAAAAGGCGGGCGCCCACCTGGTCAAGTGCGGAGATCGTGGACCTCATCGAGGTTTGGGGGGGAAGCCTCCAATGTCCACAATCTCCGCACTAGCCACCGGAACGCGGCCGTCTACGGACGCATGGCTGCCAGCCTGGCCGCCAGGGGCCACCAGCGCAGCCGGGAGCAGGTGCGCTGCAAGATTAAAGACTTGCGGCAGTCCTACTCCCGGGCTTGCCTGCCAGGGGCCGACCCGGAGGCCTGCCCCCACTTCCATGCCCTGGACCGCATCCTGGGGCCTCATGCCGTCCCTGCCCCCCGGGACGTGATTGACCCCGGGGCAGAGGGACCGCTCCTGGAGACAGAGGAGGAGGAAGAGGGCTCTGAGAGCCAGGAGCCTGCCGCCAGCCTGCCCAGGACCCGGGACCCCCGAGGCACGCCACAGACCCGCTCGCCTGCATCGTCAGAGGCCGGGGAGGCGTCCACCTGTGAGTACCCTCGTGTTCCCCTTATGTGTACGGGGGGCTGGGGCGAGAGGGAGCCCCGGGACCGTGCGCCTGGGCCTTGCCCACCACGGAGCAGCAGCTGGGGATCCTGCAGGGGCCCTGGCCTTGCAGAGGGGAGCTGGGTTTCACACACCTGGGCCCCTGGGGTAATTGACCGCTGGTCTTCTTGCACCACAGCTGCAGCACCGGGGCCTGCAGGGCGCACCACACCGCCTGCAGCAGCTGCCCGCGCCCGGGCAAGCAGGACAGCCAGGAACCAGGAGGACTACCAGAGGCGGCATCTCCGGTTCCTGGACCGACAGCTCCGTCTCCAGGACCACTGGGTCCAGGAGGACCTCAGGCTGCGCCAGAGGAGTCTGGAGGCCCTGCAGGAGCAGGGCCGTGCCCTGCGAGGCCACCTCCAGAGCCTGCTGGACCGCTTTCCATTTCCTCCTCCCCCTGCTCCCCCTCTTACTCCCCCTCTTGCTCCCCCTGCTCCTCCTGCTCCTCCTGCTTCCGCTCCTGCTTCCTCCACACCCCCCAGTCCCCTCTGCCCCCCCCTCCACAACCATTCCCCACCGACGCCCCCGGACCCGCAGTGTGGCGAGACGGGAGAGGCAGCCGGACTCCCACCCCTGAGCTTTCCTTTCCCTTCCTCCCTTCCCTCCCCTCCCCTTCCAGCTCCCTCGTCCCAGGTTTCCCCCTCCCTTCTCCCACCTTCATTCCTCCCTTCCCCACCCCAGTTCTGTGAAATAAACAGATGTTTTTGTTTGAAAAACAGGTGTCTTTATTTGACAGTAGGTAGGAAGGGGAAAGGGGAAGGGGGGGGGTAGGGTGGAAGAAGGCCCCGGTGGGGCATGCAGGGAGAGGTCAGTCCTCCTCCTCCTCCACCTGGAAGCTCTCCCGCAGGGCTTCCCGGATCCGGATGGCCCCCCGCTGGGCTTCCCGGACGGCGGCGGTGCGGGGCTGACCGTAGTGTCCAGCCATGCGGTCAGCCTCAGCCATCCAGGCTGGCAGGAAAGCCTCCCCCTTCCGCTCACACAAATTGTGGAGCACACAACATGCCGCCACCACGGGAGGGATGTTGTGCTTGGCCAGGTCCAGACGGGTGAGGAGGCATCGAAAGCGGGCTTTCAGTCGCCCGAAGGCCCCCTCCACCACGATGCGGGCCCTGGTCAGCCTGGCATTGAAGGCCTGGCGGGAGGGATTGAGGTGCCCCGTGTAGGGCTTCATGAGCCAGGGCTGCAGTGGGTAGGCGGCATCCCCCACCAGGCAGACGGGCATGTCCACGTCCCCGACCCTGATGTGGCGGTCGGGGAAGAAGGTCCCGTCCTGCAGCCGCTGGCACACGGAGGAGTTCCGGTACACCCGTGCGTCGTGTGCTTTGCCGGACCAGCCCACATTTATGTCCGTGAACTGTCCCCGGTGGTCACACATGGCCTGCAGGATGATGGAGAAGTACCCTTTGCGGTTCACGTAACAGGACGCCTGGTGTTCCGGGGCACGGATGGGGATGTGCGTCCCATCGATGGCCCCCCCTGCAGTTGGGGAAGCCGAGGGCGCCGAATCCCTGGATGATGGCGTCCGGGTCGGCGAGGCGGACCACCCTGCGGAGCAGCACCCGGTTGATGGCCTTGACCACCTGCGGAGAGAGACACAGCAAAGCGCCAATCAGTGGGGCGCCCGGGTGGCTGGGAGCGTGCGTGCCCTGGCAGTGCCCTGGGCCCCACTCCCGGAAGCAACCCCCCTGGCGACGTGTAGTACGGCCGGGACAGCCCGACCCCTCCGGGGCGGGGCGCTTTCGCCTCCTCCCGCCCCCCCCTTTGTCCCTGGGGCGGCCCATCCCCTCCTCGCAGCCTCCCTCCCCCCCGGCTCGGTGGCCGACGAGCGCCGTACCTGCATGAGCACTGCTCCGACGGTGGATCTCCCCACGCCGAACTGGTTCCCGACGGATCGGTAGCTGTCCGGCGTGGAGAGCTTCCATAGGGCGATGGCCACCCGCTTCTGGAGGGGGATGGCGGGTCTCATGCGAGTGTCCCTTCTTTGCAGGGCAGGGGCGAGCCACTCGCAGAGCTCCAGGAAGGTGTCCCTCCTCATCCTAAAGTACTGGGTCCACTGTCAGTCGTCCCAGCGCTCCAGGACGATGCGGTCCCACCAGTCGCTGCTGGTGTCCAGACGCCAGATGCGGCGGGGCACGCCAGTGCCGGGGCACCGCCGCGGCTCCTCCATGGCCCCCAGGGAGGCCAGGCGGAGAGGCAGGGGGCTGACGTTCCCCAGGTGGTGCCAGGCAGCCTCGAGCCATTGCTGGCAGGCTTGCAGCAGCAAGTCCAGAACGTGCACCAGAAGGTGCAGGGCGAGCTCTGGCTCCATGTTGCCACCTGCGGCGGCCCCCCCGAAGGGAAGCACCGACATAGACGGGCACAGAGACCGACGCTTTGCTGTCCCTCGGCGAGGTTGGCAAGCAAGCAGGAAAAGCTGAGAACCGGCTGTCCAGGGGGATCCCTTTAAGCACGAGCCTCAGATAGCCTCAGACAGCAGCCACACAAAGCAACTGCTGACCTGATGCCCTGCCAGAACCGGTTTCAGCTGCCCTTAAATGCCCCCCTGCGTCCAATCAGTGTGGACGCGCTAGTTCGAACTAGCAAAACGCTAGTTCGAACTAGTTTTTAGTTCTAGATGCGTTAGTTCGAACTAGCTTAGTTCGAATTAACTAATTCGAACTAAGTTAGTTCGAACTAGCGCTGTAGTGTAGACGTACCCTCAGGGTGTAGTCAGACCCTCCTGCGGGCAGAGCTGGTGTCGAATCCCCGGGGATTCAGCCCACCTGTGCAGATGCAGTGCATCCACGGGGATGTCCGGACTTACCCCAAGATTTGGGTCAACGTGAGGAGGCCGGACGGAAGTAGTCAGTGTAGAGTAGCCCTTGTCTCGAAACTGGTGTACCCCACCATTCTGGGGCGAGACTGGCCGGGATTCCGGCAATTGCTCCAAGAGCGGAGTCAGTTAGAACCACAGGACAGGAGAGAGGAATGAGAAGATGTCTCGGATGAGTTGGGAGCCCGGGGAGAGGAGGCTGGAGACCCAGTCCTGGAAACGGGAAACTGGGAAGATGGATACTTCTTACAGGAGCAACGCAACGACCCCATGCTGAGCCGAGCCTGGGAGCAAGAACGAGTGGTGACGGGGGAGGAAGATCCCGAATCTGAGACCCCGCAAGGCCCTTATTTCGAGGTATGGAATGACCGCCTATACCGAGTAGTTAAAGAGCCCAGGGAGGAAGGGTGGTACCGGCAATTAGTGGTCCACTGCCGATATAGGCGGCAGGTACTGGAGTTAGCCCACGCCAACCCCTGGGCGGGACACCTGGGACAGGAGAAAACGGAACAGAGGATCATACAGCGGTTTTTTTGGCTGGAATTTATTGCAAAATTTGAAACTTTTGTGAGTCCTGTCCAGAGTGTCAGAGGGCTAATTTGAAACTGGGTCCGAAGGCTCGTCTAGTACCCTTACCAATAGTAGGAGTGCCCTTTGAATGCATTGGGCTAGACCTAGTAGGACCATTGGAGAAATCCAAGGCAGGCTCCCAATATATCATGGTAGTCGTGGATTATGTGACCCGCTACCCCAAGGCGGTCCCTTTACGGAACACCTTAGCCCCCACATTAGCCACTGAGCTGATAAAAATATTTTCAAGAGTAGGGATCCCCCAAGAAATCCTTACCAACCAAGGGACGAATGTCACCTCTAAACTAATGGAAGAATTATGTAAATTATTAGGAGTAAAAACCTTGCAAACAGCCATCTGCCACCCCCAGATGGATGGCTTAGTAGAACGTTTCAATCAGACACTAAAAGCCATGCTCAGGCGTTTTGTGATAGAAGAGCCCCGAGAGTGGGATAGGTTGCTGCCACCTTTGTTATTCGCAATTCGCGAGGTACCACAAGCCTCTACCGGCTTTTCGCCATTCGAGCTATTGTATGGCCGACAGCCAAGGGGGATCCTGGACCTCCTCAAAGAAACCTGGGAGGAGCAAGAATCGCGAGCAAGGGGATCTGTCCCCTATATCATCCACTTAAGAGAAAAATTGCATCAGTTGGGAGAGTTCGCCAAGGCCAACCTATGGGAAGCACAGGTTAGGCAAACACAATATTACGACCAGAGGGCTAGGTTCCGGGAGTTTAACCCCGGGGACCGAGTACTTCTCCTTTTACCAATTCGAGAATCCAAATGGTTGGCGCGGTGGCAAGGCCCCTATGAGGTAGTCTGGCGGATAGGCCCGGTAGATTATGAGCTTAAAATGAAAGGGGGGAGACGCGAGACCAAAGTATATCACGTAAACCTATTGAAAAAATGGCATCCACGGGAAGCGATGTTTATCATGCCGCCATCCCCACAAGTGGAGCTGGGGCCTTGTTTAGAAGGAACCAAGGAGGCCGACGAAGTCACAGTAGGGGAAAACCTAAGTCAGAGACAAAAGATGGAGGTTCGACAATTGGTACAAATGTTCGCCCTCATCCTCTCAACACTACCAGGACGCACCACATTAACCAGCCATCACATAGCCACAAAATCAGGACAGAAGGTCCAAGATGCCATCAGACCCTTGCCTCAGAAGATGTGGGTGCCAGTGCAACAGGAGCTCCAGAACATGATACGGTTGGGAGTAGTCGAGGAGTCTAAGAGCGAGTGGAGCAGTCCTATAGTGTTAGTGCCTAAGCCGGGGGTGGGGGCGGCGTTCGCTTTTGCATAGATTTTCAGAAGGTCAACGCGATCTCGAGAGTCGATGCATACCCAATGCCGAGGGTGGACAAGTTACTAGAACGGTTGGAGCAGGCCCAATATTTGTCTACCCTAGACCTTACGAAAGGGTATTGGCAAATGCATGTGGGGGCCCGGCCCCAAACTAAGGAGGTGGGGGAAGATGCTGTACAAGCTCCCCCCTCCTCCCAGGGTCAGGCTCAGCCGTACACCAGGTTGGGGGCCCCACCATGTGGCGGCAGTGGGGGTAGCACAAATTTTTCCTTTGCCCCCTGGCACATAACACCCTCCCTATCCCTCTGTTTACTGTATTTCATTTTACAAAGAGATTGTTTCAATGAAAATAACAATACCACTTCTGTATCTCCCAGTGGTGGCTTTAAATTACATGAAACCAACCTGGAAATCATTTGGAAAAGAAAATCAGACTTCGGGAGATACATTGGTTTCAACACAAAGAAGCTAGAGACGGAAAGACTTTGAGTTCATTCAGTCCATCACTCTGTTAATGCATTGATATTTCAGTGTTCTAATTTTAAAGTCTGCAGCTGATAGGATTGCCACTTCTCCCTTGGGATGTTATTCTGCAATCTAATGTGCAGCTTTCCTGTTACT
The DNA here is from genome assembly GCF_052426305.1 of Pelodiscus sinensis. Taxonomy (NCBI): domain Eukaryota; kingdom Metazoa; phylum Chordata; order Testudines; family Trionychidae; genus Pelodiscus; species Pelodiscus sinensis. Next base: position 20,060,101 of record NC_143061.1, on the reverse strand, counting down.
TAATCTAAATGTCCTTCATCTATAATATAACTCTTACTTATATGTCTGTGCTATAATATAACTCTTATTTATACTTCTAATGGATCTTGTTGTTATCCATTATGTTGGCAATCCTGACATACTTGTGCATTATTATCCTGTGTCTGCTCCAATCATCATTCAGCAAGTTGTAGCCACTGAACTCATTTCATGTTTGTTCTTAAGTCCATCCTACACTAATCTCATCATTTGTTTCCTCTCAGTTATATTTTTGATAAGGTATTGTCCAGTGCTGAGTGCAATAGCCACAGTGGAGTCCTATATAGGAGGACTATTGGTCCCCTGCTTCATTATACATTTAGCTCTGATCCAAAGACTATTAACGTTGCTGAATGTCTACTCATTGACTTCAAAGGGCACTGGATCCCAAAATTTTACTGGACTTTTCACCATAATGCATTGCAAGCACATGTCTAATCTTATATCCACTATTATCATCATCAACAACCACAATGAGCTCAATGCCCATTGGTGTCCGATGCCTCCCTCACTATTTCCTTCCATCTTTCCCTGTCCAGTGCGGAGTGGCTTAGTTTCTGTAGCCTAGCTCAGCACCAATGTACTATATCATCTACCCATTCTCTGTGCGCTCTGCCTCTCTTATTCAGACCATCCATTATGCCGACTACCAGGGTCTTAACTTTTCGCTTGTCGTTCATTCTGCAGATATTCCCGAATAGCTGTAACTTCCATTGTATAACCTTCTCCAGTAGGTTCTCTTTCGGCTGTATCTTCCTATATGATTCCTCATTGGTGACCTTCTGCATCCATCCTATTCTCAGGATCTTTCTATAATAACTTCTCTCGAATGCCAATATCCTTCTCATCGAATCTTTCGTTATCAAACTATGCAGATTTCCAAACCATAGGATTCTTCTTCCCACACAATGTAAGCTTTTTAGACTGGATCCCCTCCATTTGCATTAGCATGCTTTCTTCCCCAGCTGAATCTTGTTTGGCCATATTCTGCATATTTTTCTAATCTGTTCATTTATTTTGCTACCTTCCCTGGTGTTTCCAAAGCCTCCTGAATTGGCATAATGTGTGAAGTTCATTAGCATCCTGTTTACACCCTCTTCCAGATCATTAATGAAGATGTAAAATGATTCAGACCTAACTCTGACCTCTGTAGTACCCCCACTAGACATGTTCCCAACAACTTACTACAGTATTTATCATAATTTTTTCCCTGTCATTCAGCCAATATTCAGTCCAGATGAAAGTGACCCTGACCAAGCCAATTTAAATTAATTTTTCAATTAAGATTTCATTAAACACTGTGTCAAATGCCTCCAAAAGTTCAAATATTTCCCACTGCTGCATATCTGCCCTACCCCTCACGCCCAATTCAGGATACAATCCTATAAGTACTCTGCAGGTAGACACCCCACCCTCACCGCAGAATGTCATAGTTGTTCCTTTATTATACAATAAAGGCCAAAACAAAATAAATTAACACCACAATCGAGCGTATCTGCCAACAGGTAGACTTAATTGTTCTTTGTGTCGGTCCTGGCTCGTGCTGAGTCCAGCAGCCCCTGTTTGTGGTGGTCTGGACTGGCCATGGGCAGACACTGCTTTGGCAGCTGTCCGTGTCCACAGCCAGCCCCAGCCACTGTAAACAGAGGTTACTGTTGGAGCAGCCTTTGCCTGAAGCCAGCTCTGGCCTCTGCAAACAGGGGCTGCTGCCGAGGCAGCCCCTGTTCATAGCAGCTGGAGCTGGCCACAGATGGGGACTGCTGCTGGAGCAGCCTCTGCCCATGGCCAGTCTGAGATGCCATGGACAGCTGTATATATAACTGTCCCTCTTCTCGCACCCCTCCCTTTCCATTTGATATGAAAGAATCACATTCCACACACATCTCATTATCCTGGCACAACCAAACCCTGACCTTGCTTTAAGTTATGAGAAGAGAAAGGTGCATACCACATTTGGTGGTCCTAGCTCTTACCATTTAGGAGGAGTTCTTGAACAAATGGACTCACAGATGAACAGACACACACACATTTCTGAATTGGTTATTCAGTACCTTGGGCTATGAATATTTAGATTTAATCATTCCCATTGTAACTTCTTTCTAGTCTTTAGTTTTCTTCAGCTTGGATCTGATTCTGATCTTAATTACACTGGTGTAAACAAAAGGTAACCCCCTTAGGTAAATGTTTCACTATAACACAAGCATGAGATCAAAATCTGGCCCCACTGTATATAGTTTCCCTTTTACCCTTGTTTCATTAAAAATTACTCCATCTCTGAGGATTAGAAATATATTTCAGACATGCTAAACATGGTACTCATGAATCTTCCCTGCCAGAGGACAGTCTCTCTGCAGTGAAAAAAATACAATGTTCTGGGGTTTAAGATGATAAGCAAATTCAAACTTCCTGTTCTGCACTTGTTATCTTCTCTCTAGTTAGTAGTTGAGCAGGATTGAAAAGAAATTTCACCAATGATTTCTTAGGACACATTCAAACTCTCTAAAATGGGTCCCCTTTATATTTTTTCTCATTCAGGTAACTACCTTCATTCCCTGAAAGCAGTTAGGAAGGGGATTGATCCAGGCCTTATTTATACTTTATCCACCCTAGAGTCTCAGATAAAAGCACTCAATGTTTCCAACTGCCTATCTGATCGAAGAGGGAAGCAGAGACAAACACCAGAATGTGTCATTTGTGACCAACCCAACAATAAAAGTGAAGGTCTCCAACTATTGAAATGATATCCCAATGACTTTGGAAGACATTCACACTCATTGCTATAGTGATAAGGCATATTTTCCCTCCTGTACAGAAATACACTAGCTATTGTTTTATATTATATTCAAAGTGCTGCCTGGGCAGCCAATAATTATGTATTTGAAGGAAATTATGGAATTAAAATCCTCTTTCATTCTCTTGTGACTTAAAGTGTAATAGAAACATGATTTTCTATAGTTGCATAAACTGGAAATTTGCTTTAATTGGTCAAGGTTTATGACATTTTTCACAAATAATCACATTTGAATCTATGAAAGATTTAAAAAGGACTTTGAATAATGAGGAAAACCATTGAAATTAAATAAACACAATGGTTTCTTTTTATTGCAAACATATTTTAAGGCTCGACAGCAGTTGCAGTGTCCCCCTAATTTTCACTATAAAAGGGAAGTAAAAGAACAGTTTATTGTGGCAATACTTCATACTGCCCTACTTCTGTAAATTGTCTTTAAGCTCTAGGGTAAAGACAAGAACATTCATGTTTTTAAATTGGTTACAAAAGCATTTTCTGTGCTGTAGCTGCAGTAGCATAAATTGCTACACAGAGATATATCTAAACATATTGTTGCTCAGCAAATTACAAACATTTTTGGCCTGCTTTACCTTCAATAGTTATAGTTAGTGCTTCTGTTAACTACTTTCAAATATTTAGAAGGTTTGTTGGGGTCCTTTACTATGTTTTCTGCTGGAATAGTAAACTCTATAAGGCTTCATTTACATGGATCCAGAACTCATGTTATTTGAAACTATGGAAACATGATTCAACAGTGTTATCTTGTATATACGGAACACCAGTGCATACTCTGGGGATACCATTTCTAAACTATACTAATGGGTTGTACATTGATTTGTCCATGAAGCATTTAAAAGTTCCCTAAGCCCACTTTAACATCATGCTATCTGAAACAGATTTATGCCAAAGTCCACTAGGAAATTTTAGTGCATACCAGCAGAGGCCACACAGACCAATTATTATGCAATATGTTCGTCCACTTTAGAAATCACACCTTTACAGTGTGTATTCTGTGGAACACTCAATAATTGCCCTATTCTAGTCATGCCCTATGAAGCATCTGGCACTGTCCACTCTTGGAAGAGAGAGACCTTCCAAGGTTAGAGGTTTAACCCAGGATGTCCAGTCTTATATTCTTAGATGAAAAAATTGTTAGTGAGCAAAGTGATTTGGGGGGTTGCATGGCAGATATTAGAGTACAGAGCATAACAATAGCTCCATCAACCATAAATGGAATCAGCATGGTTGAGAAGTAATTGATTGATAAATAGAGGCCAGAAGATAAACTTAGAAGTGTAGCTAGTGGATTAAAAAAAAACAATGACAGGAGTCCTCATTCCTGCATGGAGTCTCATTGTGAGATTAGTTGCAAGAGTAAAATTAGAGCTACTACACTTGAATGAATAAAGTTGCAAATAAAAGTTGCTAACAGAGATCTCATCGTAACCTGACCTTTTAGTTAATTTAATAGAATAGAGATGCTGATTAGAATCTTACAAACAAATTAAATCTCATCGTAGATATAAACAATTAAAAAAAATAAATTAAAAATCAAAAAGCAACAGCAACAAATGTTATTGTTAAAAAATTCTCAGCTCTCTCTCAAATTTAGTGAAAATTACTATAAAACTTGGAGTAATTATAACTAAATTTAATTTTGTAATAACAATTCATGTTTACAAACAAAGTACATTTCTCCCACTGTTTCAAATTAGCAAATAGAGAGAAGCTTAATCAATGGCCCCCATTTCCACTTTTATAGGTATAGCAGTTTTGAGAGCACTGCATCATGTTCTGACTTGGTATTAATGCTTGTGTAGCTGTTTCTCATTTTTTCTTCCTAATGAGATGAAACCCTGAATTTACTGTCATGAGAAAAATAGCAATCTTATTTTTTACTATTTTCTTGCCCTAAAAAGAACTGATAAACATGTCTGTCTGTCATCCATTTCAGTTTAGAAGAGACACTGAAATTCGAGTGCAAAGAAAATTCATCATATTTCCTAAAGTAGCAAATGCAGTTGCGATAGGTCCAGATTCAAAGCTTGCATAATGGGAGCTGTTGAATCAATATGAATTTCATCCTTGTAACTGAGTAAAGAATTTGTCCTTTCTAAAAAGATTTCACAAAAACAAGTTGCAGTTCTCATTGAAAATGCCATCATCCATTTGTGGCTAGCAAGACATCTCCAGCATGTGACCTATGTGTTCGTCACCTCCAGACTGGACTAATACAACTCACCAATCAGGCCAGCATAAGGAGATCACAAGGAAGCCACACCTGATGCACAGTGCTGGTTACTAGTTCCTAAACGAGACCTGATTTTAATTTAAGCTGAAATTTGTAAATACATTTTTGCTCACCTACCTGTGTTGGCATGTCCACTAAAGAAATAAAATCTAAATGCTTTCAAAACACACAACATTCAGATTAAAAAAAAGCAGGGCATTACAATTTTAAAATTATACCTGAAAAAAAATTATGCCTTTTTATCCCTTCCTTACCAGTTCATTTCCAGTCGAAAGCATGTTAATGTGGGGGTTAGTTATACAATTCTTCAGTAGGTCACTGAGAAGCAATTGGTTTAAATCCCATCTAAATCATGAATAAATGAGAAATGTTTCCAGATGATGGTTCTTTTGTGTATTCCTGCTAAATGCATTGGAGAAACTGCCAACTTTCAAATGAATCTAGATAAATTCTTGAAGGATAGGTCCATCTTTGGCTATTAGGTGACAGGGGATGGATCACTTGATGATTATCTGTTCTGTTCATTCCCTCTGGGGCACCTGTCAGAAGACAGGATACTGGTCTAGGTGGACTTATGGTCTGACCCAGTATAGCCATTCTTATTTAATTTGTCATCCAGAATTTGGCTCATCCCTAACTCATAGTCCTTTCACATTTCCACTCCCGCCCAAGAATGAATCAATTAAACTGCCTTCGATTTTTTTGCACTAGATTTTTTTGCACTCATCAAATTTGCTACTTGTGACATGTACCCCTGAGTCTCCCAGGAATGAAACTCATGCCTTACACAAACTGTTATTGTGGTTACATGTGGTGGCTGTATTGCTACTCTGCTATTGATCTAGTAGTGTTTGGACACTAAGAGACAGTAAAGGATTTAGTCTCAAAATTTCAGGTATGTATAACTGGAAGATTTACTTAGTGGTGCTCTGGTCCTTAACTCAAATTAGTTTTGTTTTTATTTATTTAAATCATTGTTCTGGGGTTGGGCTGGGATTAAGTTCCTACTCTAACACAGACATCCTGGAATGACTTTGGGCAAGTCACTTAGTCTTTCCATGTATCAGATCCCCAACTGTAAAATGGGACTGGCTCATAATACTGATGAAGTATAATCACTCTGTGGTGCTAATAGTGAACTGACACTTTAATTCATATTGAGTAGCAGCTTGAAACATAAGCATTGCCATTAATTTCAATGGAAAAACTTCTGGAATAAGAGATTATTCAGTGTGCATAAAGGTGATGGTATTATTTTGTGACTTTTCCATCTAGCCACTTCCCCACTCTAGCACGATAAATGCAGAAGTGGGGGCCTGCAGAAGTACCCCAAAACCTTATCTTTCCAGGCTTTGGTGTACAACTTCCCCCCAAAATCTTAAAAACCTAGATTTTTGGGGATAAAATCTGCTGCCACCACCCAAGTAAGGATAAGAAAATTAGCGGGGAGATCACTTGGGGAATCTCATCCCTAAAGTAAAAATCAGGACACAAATATTAACCAATACCAGGTTAATAAAAAGAAAAGAGAGAGCTTTTATCAACACAATACTCCTGTTACAAGCATAATGACTCTAGATGGAAAATTCACAAAGTAATATACTCATGGGGGAAGGGGGCAGGGAGACCCCACCTGGGCCAGGAGCTTAGTTACAAAGGAGAGGAAAACCCATTTCTAAATGCACAGACATCAGATCCCATTTCCCAAATCATAAAACAATAAAACCTAATGGATTTATCTAAACTTTACCCCACTTACATACAGTGAAGACTCTTTTCTTGGAGGGGGACATTCTGTCTGTCTCCCTCAGTAGCCGGAGAGAAACTGCCCAGAGACAAAGGAGGGAAAACCCAAAAATTCCTTTGTCCCAGTTTGACATTCCTACCTACATTCCTATTGGCCAACTCTACCTGGCTTAGGTATAGTTAACCCCTTAGTCCCCAGGCTGCTGGCTAACCCTCATGGTCATGACAGTTACAAAGAATAGGAATCAGGGCTGGCCTTACCATGAGGCCGCCTCAGGTGCCAGAGTGTGGGGGGGGCACCACTAGGACCCAGAGTGTAGAAAATTGTGTCTGATGCTGGTGCATAGGTATTCTCTCTGCTCTAGATGCACAGAGATTGCAGAGCAGTACCATGAGAGGAGTAGAAAAGAAAGAAAGCAGAATTGAGACCTTTCAAAGTTTTGGCCCAAAGGAGGAGGCATGGGAGCATCATTTGAGCTCTTCACCTCAGGTGCCAAAATGCTGTGGGCCAGCTCTGATAGGAATTCATATCTAAAGACTTAAAACAAACAAACAGCAGCAAACTCTTGTAGCATAACAGTAATAATAGTAATGTTGTGGTATTTGTCTTGCCAATGATCCAGTTCCCTTGTTGGGATAAACTATGCTGCTTTCAGTACATAGTTTATCCACTTGGGAACTGTATTAATGCCTCATAAAACAGTGTGATAGTACTATTATCACTTAATTATATTGCAAGCTTTTAGACTATTGTGTCTGCCTTTCTGCAGCAGCTGCTACACACACTTCCCTGAACCCCAGATGTGTAAGGACTGTGAATAATGCTTTTCAGGACACACATCAGGGAAAACTACTGCACACTGTATTGGGAAAATTATCAATATCATATCAAAATCATACCAATGGAAATAACCTATATGATTTAATCAATATTATTGCTGGTATAATTACTTATGAAAACTAAATCTGTGTTCAGTCTTGCAAATCCTTACTTACTGAAGAAATCCCATTGACAGCAAGGGGTATTCTATGAATAAGGAATGATTGTTTAACCCACATCTGCTTACTGTGGCACTCTGTCCCCCTCTATAGGCACCTAGTCCAACTAGAGAGTGAGCTGCTGCTACAATCTTGTCTGAAAGTCATGTGACTTTTAAATTCTTCAGGTTTGATTCTGCCCATCAATGACCAGAATCAGTGATGAGAAATTGATATTATAATTCTTGAGAATTATATATAATTCTTGATAATTTCTCATATAAGAATTATAATACTAAGTCCTAGAAAAGGAAAGTTGATATTTCATATTGTGTATGAGCATTATATTGTCACTGACTAATGGAAACTCCTTATATAGCCATATAAACATATAATTGAAATAGATATTTTTAGAGGAATATTATCTTGTACTTTCAGTTATAAAAATTAGCATTTAAACATCTCACAAATCACAACAATTAAATATTACATTGTTCAGCAGAAATTTGTGATACAGAAAATTATTTTGTGCTAAAATATTATACTTTATCAGATCTATTCTTCCAATAGGTTAAGATTACTATTCACTTTTAGTTTCTAATCTGATCTATTGTGTATTCTTAACAGAATTGTCCATATAGCAGCTTTCTTATCAAAATAAGTCCATATGCCTACAAAAATAATTCCCTCAGCCTTGTTTATATTGAATGTGTTGAATGTATTTCTAACGGTTTTGATGGGCCAAAATTGTTTTCCAGTCTCACAATTTTTTTTTTGAGATTTCAGGAAAAAAAATTGTATTCCAAATGAGGATAAGAAGTCAAAGTCTCTACTATGTTTGACTTGACAAACCAATCATAATTTTGTCTTGAGTCAATCAATCAAAACATTTCAGGGTGATTTTACAGATACTACTCTGTATCTAAAACAGTTTTCTTTTAGGACTGGTATCATTCATAATTAGAAGTGATGCCTTGTAAATAACTATTATTTATAGTATGTCTATGACCTCTATAACATTGCAACATTTTCTACAAAATGAGCTCATAAGTTACTGTAGAATATTTTTGTTTCACTGTCCTTTCCTTTTGAGTCAACGAAACACATGATTGATTTGTGAGAACCAAAGAAAATCACTTATGTTCCATTTTGTTTTAAGTGGCAGTTCTAATATACCTATATATTAAACATAATGAGCAAACTGATGCAATGCTGTTTGGAATGTATGACTAATGCTTGGCAAAGAAACATTAGAACATATTACACTCTATTTTAGGTGGCAGTTCTAGTGCATACTTACCTGATAGATACATTGACATGAGGAAAATTGGCTAAGTGTACTAGAATAGAAGAAAGAAATGTGAATTTTTTAATCATTAATTTGAATACATGTAGGCTGTGTCTAGACTGCATCCCTTTTCCGTAAAAGGGATGCAAATTAGACATATCGCAATTGCAAATGAAGCGGGGATTTAAATTGCCCCCGCTTCATTAGCATAAAAATGGCTGCCGCTTTTTTCCAGCTCGGAGCTTTGCTGGAAAAAAGCTCCAGTGTAGATGCGGATCTTTCGGAAAATAAAGCCTTTTCCAAAAGATCCCTTATCCCTTATCCCTCACTCTAGGGCTACGTCTAGACTGGCATGATTTTCCGCAAATGCTTTTAAAAGTTTTCCGTTAAAAGCATTTGCACAAAAGCGTGTCTAGATTGGCACGGACGCTTTTGCACAGAAGCACTTTTTGCAGAAAAGCATCCGTGCCAATCTAGATGCGCTTTTGCGCAAAAAAGCCCCGATCGCCATTTTCACGATCGGGGGTTTTTTGCGCAAAACAAATCTGAGCTGTCTACACTGGTCCTTTTGCGCAACAGCTTTTGCGCAAAAGGACTTTTGCCCAAACAGGAGCAGCATAGTATTTCTGCAAGAAGCACTGATTTCTTATATGAGATCGTCAGTGTTCTTGCGGAAATTCAAGCAGCCAGTGTAGACAGCTGGCAAGTTTTTCCGGAAAAGCGGCTGATTTTGTGGAAAAACTTGCCAGTCTAGACACAGCCTAGGAGTTCATGGATAATTGGTTCTGGCGCAGAACATGAGAGTGTTTGTACACCACTGAAAAACTGAGAAAGCTGTTGGACCACTGCACCACACCTTATCCTATGTGCTTTATCTGCATAAAGTTATCCTATTTGGACTTCTATAGTATAGAGTATCTGTAAATCGAGAGATAGGGCTTGATTTACGGATATTCTAAGGCTGTTGTACACTGCTCCAGCAGTACAAAGAAACCTTTAGGCCGGTGATAATGTCCTTTTCTATATTTGGGGTCTCCTTAGCTAGATCAGAATTGGTGTAAAATCAGGATGTTCAGTAGTGTGTAATTGACTAATCGAATAGTCGATGCATCTTTGCATAGACTATTTGATTAGTCAACAGGGCAGTGCTGCCCCTTTGAAATGCTGTGGCAGTGTTTAAAAAGAGTAACTCTGCACGAAGTCTGGTGTCAGCTGTGGAGTCTGACAGAGGCAGCAAGGATGGGGGAGGGGAGAAGCAACTAGTCGTCTATCCTGTGGACTATCCAATAAACATTTGCTTACCAGATAGTCAACTAGCTGACTAGTCCTTAACATCCCAAGTGTAAAACAGGCAGAGGACATGGCCAGAGTACATTCCACTGTGGTTATTTTCGGATTCTCAGACTTCATAAGGGGTCATGGAAAGAACATCATAATTTAAGCAGCTTTGAGGCAGCACCTAATTATACCACAGGCTAAGCAGCCTCCTTCAGAGCCCTAGAATTTAGATTCTCATAGAAGTTGTCCTAACTCAGTCAAAGTCAAAGGTGCTATGACACAGTTATAGCAGGAGAAGGCACAAAATGTGACTTAAGGTGACTTTTGCCTTTTTCACACCACATCCCTGACCCAAGTACAGGAATGAGATATGTGAGAATTAAGACACCTGGTTTTTGTGGGTTTTTGACAGTCCAGAAGAGATTTCTAGTTCAGAAAATTATTTGATTTTAAAGTTTCAGCAAATTAAATTTCTAGACTCTGAAGTGTATAGTAGTACAGCACAAAAACAGATATTAAAGTAACGAAACATGAAAACCAGAAGAGAATAAAAAAAGTCTTCAAAAACTCTCAGACAATATAGGAAACAAAACTTGAGAGAAAAGTCCTTGTGATGAATGTCATGCAAATTGGTGTATTAGAAAAGCTAACCAAATAACAGCAGCAGGAACATATTTGCTCACTAAATTATGTAGAGAAATCAGCATGATACATAGGTAACTGTAAACACATTTCTTCTACATTAGAAAGGATATCTATCAACATCCCCTCCACGGTCACCCTCAGAAGTGTGCTCTTTATGTTTTCTTTCTGACAAAATGAAAGCCTTTTTGATCATGTCTTTGTAGGTGTGAAGCATTATTAAGGTGTAGCCACATTTTTCTTTTAAGTATGCATGTGGATTTGCAAAATTTGATCCAAGATATGATATTGAATGGATGACAGCAGATTCCATATCTTTTTGATCTTCCACTTTTCTGCTTTTTTCCAAAATACACGGTGCTTTAAGTTGTCACAGCCATCACATTATGGTCAATTGTCAAAATGATACTTCTTTTGTGAACCTAGATGACGACTAACATCAATCTATTTCCAGTTGTAGTCCAAATACAGATCATAGCCAGCTGGTTCCTACTCCTGAGTCACATTTTCTTCATGCATGGAATAGCTGGAGTTGCACATCTTAACATTTCCATGTAGTGTAGTTCTGGCCATAGGCTCCGTAACTCATACTCACACTAATAGCGACATTTCATTAGGGCAGAGGAGTAAGTGTTTAAAGAACTGGGTCCTAGCATTCATGACCTTTTTTCCTACATCTGATCTGTCTGCAACACTCCTTTTCCCCTGTTTTTCCACTACAGTGAAAGAAAGAGACAGAGACAAAGAGAAAATGAAAAATCCAGCTATTCTGTGGTACCAACCTGGAAATCTGTAAATAAATCTGAAATAATTTTACAAATTAAAAGTCCTCCTCTTGCTCCTTTATGATCAATGACAAAATTCCTTTGATTCTGTATGAAGCAAATGTCAGGGGCATTCCTAGTAGCATGTTTCCTGGAATTCATGTGCTGCTCTGGCACAAGGAAAAATGCCCTTGGGTCCAGAATTATTTGTGTATGCATGTGGATGATCTGGCCTGTTGTGAAGCTATAGATCCTGTGGTATCTGTTGGCTTTCAAAGCAGGCTTCATGGACTTTTCTGAGGTTTAGAAAATCTCACACTTTCTTCTCTCCACCAGATAGGTCATACGAAAGCATTTAAATAGAAATTCCCTTTACCAGAGACCCTCCTAAGTGAGCTTGATGGAGGAGATGATCTTTTGCCTCAATATGTTAATTGAACAAATAAGAATCATATATTTAGCCTAATCTTTCAACTACAAAGTGTGTGGCCATTTCTTTGGGTTCTGGTGTCTCACTAGTCACACTGCAAGCAATCCCTTTTGAAATAACCATTGCAAAAAATTGCTGAATTATAGATTTTAGCATAGGTCTGAAGTTCATCTCCTGCATATTTATACTGCATCTCTGAATAAACCTTCCTCTGTTCACAAACTTCTTGCATTTCAAATTGTAGTGCTTATTTATGCGTACCCAAATAATTTAGCATTCACATTTATTTAGTATGCACAGGTACACATATCAACATTCAAGTGACATCTCATCTCCCTCACTGTAAATTCATATTCAGAACACCATATACTTCTGTGCACCTGCAGATTTATAAAATATTTCATTGCAAAAGTTAAAGGACCACATTCTATCATCTTTATCTAGCCCTGAGTACCCATAGCATAGTCCTTGGAATAGTCATATCCAACATGAATTTATCTAGCTCCATTTTGAACCTTACTATCATCTTGGCCTTCACAACATCCTTTGAAAGTACTTCCTTTTGATTGTTTTAAACCTGCTACCTATTAATTTCATTTGGTGACACACATACCGTTAGTTCTTGTGTTATGGAAAGAAGTAAATAACTCTTCTTTATTCCCTTTTTCCACACCAGACATGGTTTTATAGATCTCAATCATATCCCTCCTTAGTCATCTCTTTTCCAAGCTGAAAAGTCTCCATCTCTTTGTCTTATTCTCTTATCATATGGAAGCTGTTTCATACCCCTAATCAATTTCTTGCACTATTCTGAACCTATTCCACAGCCAAGATATATTTTTTATATGAGACCACCACATCTGCACACAGTATTCAAGATGTGGGTATACCATGGATTTATACAGACACAATATGTCTCTGTCTTATTCTCTATCCATTTCTTTTTGGCTACGTCTACACTGGCCCCTTTTTCGGAAGGGGCATGCTAATTTTGAAAGTGGGAATAGGGAAATCCGCGGGGGATTTATATATCCCCCGCGGATTTAAATAAACATGTCCGCCGCTTTTTTTCCGGCTTGGGGAAAAGCTGGAAAAAAGCGTCTAGACTGGCCCGATCCTCCAGAATAAAGCCCTATTCCGGAGGATCTCTTATTCCTACTTCAAAGTTATGTTATTCCTACTATTCAAAGTAGACCTACTGTAAACTGTGCAAAGGAAAAACTGAGCAGTTCAGGGGTGAGGGCTGGAAATTTTTGGAATGTCAGTTGCAAAAAGGACTTATTTTCCAGAAGCATTTTTGTGAAAAATATTTTCTGATGAGTGCCACATCTAACATTTGCAAAAGCCTGCCCTCTTCAAGATGCAAGCCAATACCTTTTTGTAAATAAAACAAGATGTAATGCCCTCGTCCTGTAAACAAATATGAAAATGCTCCTGGGAATAATCCTACTTAGTTCAGGAGCATAGGAAAATACATAACTGAGGAAAAAAATTGTACTGTTGTACATTAATAATTATTCATCATCTTGTACACTGATTGGACTAGATGACAGTATATTATAATAATAAGTGTGCACATCAATGAGTTCATTTCATACTGAACTCATGCTATCACTATCACCAAGGTTTGTCTAACTGCTGTGGTACCAGAATTGAACTATACAGGTAACAAAAAATATTTGCCCTTCTTTCATACACACTCTGGATACCAATTTGACTGATTCCCTAGCTAGAAATTAGAATATTCCGTGCCATTTTCATGGAGTAGAGAAAATGTTTAATAAAATCAGACTATTTAATGATAATTTGCAGCATCTATCTTATTGAATGTATCCATCGATTTGAATGGCAATGTTTTATTTCCTTCAGCTATCGGAAACATTTTATTTATGGATTAATATTATTTGGTTAGATATAAAACCACAATATATTTTAATCACATATGCCATAAGATTTTAACTGTGTTAGAACACCTGGATTACATAAAATCTGAGCAGTTCAAAACAAGCAAGCAAAAACAGCCCATTACCCAAAAGTGGTGCTTAAAAGTGAACTTCACTGCAGGAAAATACTTGAAAAACCCTAAGGCCCAGCTTTAAAAGTACTTGTGTTTTGTTCCGTTTATACACTGATCTCATTTCATGTGCTTTACTCAAACAAACATCATCTGGATTTTTTTTCCCCAAGCACACTTTTGTAATTCCAAAGTTTCCCCTGTATACTCTCAGGTATTACAGTCATTCTTCTTTTGTTCAAGTGAAGAAAACTTAAAAAGAAAACAGTGGACAAAGGATATCTCCACAAGCTAATGAAAAATTTTGGGTTAGTCCCTCAGCTGGTGAAATGAGCATATCTGCAGTGAAGTCAATGGAGCTATCCTGATTTGCACCCTTAAAGGATCTGACCCTTTGTTTTTGATATCTTGCCCAAATATAATCACAAATCTATTATCTGTCTCCAACCAGCAAAGAGATGAGAAATGTGTCAGATGGATATGCCATCTTCCAAAAAATGAAAACTTCATTTATTAAATAAATAAAATGTCCAATCAAATAAAAATCAGTTCCTGCAAAAATGCACATAAAAGTTAATTTATGTCTGAAAATTAATTTCAAGAATCAAACCAAGCACAACAGCTATGCAGTAATTTGATAAACAATTAAACTGTTATCCAGAGTTATGGACTGATTCTGCAGCCTTTACTCATGTGAACAATTCTTCTTCAAGTGAGTAGTTCCACTGTATTTAATAAGAGTTTTGCCTGAGTGGGACTGGCAGAATTGGCCCTATGGTCAGAAATTATTCTTCTAATTAAAAGCAAGAGTATGTTTTTAAGAAAAAATAAAATACATTAATAGTTTGAACTTCTCTAGTCCATCACCCTTGGGACCTGACCGGTTCTGAACCAGAGAATTTTTCAGAACACAGGAGTTCAATAATGTCTAGAAGTATTACCAGCACTTCCACAATGTAATGGGCTGATAGAGGACATTTAGAAGTAAATTAGAGCTAAATAACAGCACAAAACATTGAGAGACAGGACTGGTGGCTGTAAACAAACCTTATGGGGCTACGGGAAACTTGGCCACAAACATGAAAAGTGGACAAGTGGCTAACTAAAATAATTCTGGATGACGGATGTTTCCAGACCAGAGAGTTCTGGATTAGAGAGGTTCAACCTGTTGTTAGGGCCTGATGCTCTAATTTGTTGGGCACATTCAGCATAACAATCTCAGCAGGAATCAGCAGAATTCACAACTTTGTAGGAGGCATCCAGCATCATTCAAGATCCTACTGTTAAACCAAAAGTATCATCTCTATTCAATTGCACAAATACAAAAATTGATTTTCCGAAACCAAACTAATTTCCCATACTATCTGTGCTACCATATAAACCAGATGGGGTCAAGACCCTATTTAGTTTCCTGATGTTTCCCTAATGCTGCAAAATTCTTCCCGGAAAGCCATTTTAGGATGAATTAAAGTTTATTCAGGCTAAGCAGCAAACCAAATAATTCTAGCCTCTTTGTAAATAAGGATGGACATTTAACAACAACAAACTCTCTCGTAGACATTACATCATGTCTCATTTTGATTCTAGCAGGAAATACCATAAGAACCTGGAAATACAGGAGAGGAAAATAGTTATATATGTATGATCTCCAAAACAGTTTGTTTCTAGCTGGCTTCTAAAATTTATTGAAGATTCCTTGTTGGAGGGTTGTCTTATTTTAGTAAAACCTGCCCATTCATATCTATTTGGCATAGCTTTGTCTCTGTATGAAATGCCAAATAACTATGAATTTCTAGGTAGCCACTCCTTTCCACTCTTACCCCACACTACTGAGTCACTTGCACCAACTCTAACTTTCTCTACCACCACTGTAGTCATAAGTGATACCCTTTGCTACAAGTGTTCTAATTTTTATTGACTATCTTTGATAGACTTCCTTTCTTAACCATTCATTCGCTGTAAGAGGAGAAATGGTCACTTGGTCCTTAATGCTGTCCTTCATTGGCTTGATCCACAGGCCAATGAAGTTGATAAGCATCTTTTTGCTGACTTCAATGTACTTTGGATTGGGCCCTTATGTTGTTTGTGCTGAATAACAAAGTGGATAAACAAAATGGTAGATGATTCCCAAATAGGGTTTGGACTGTGGAGATCAGCTTGATAATGTTCATCGTTATGATACTCTAAGCAGCCCATGGTGGTTGTGGAGTCTTGGAAGAGAAACATTCCATGCATCCATGCAGGTAATTAAGGAAATCATATGCAAATACTTGGAAGGTAATAAAGTGATAGGGAATAGCCAGCATGGGTTTGTGAAGATCAAGTCATGCCAAACTAATCTGATAGCTTTCTTTGATAGGATAACGAGCCTTGTGGATAAGGGAGAAGCGGTGGATGTCAGATACCTAGACTTTAGTAAGGCATTTGATACGGTCTTGCATGATATTCTTATTGATAAACTAGGCAAATATAACTTAGATAGGGCCACGATAAGGTGGGAGCATAATTGGCTGGATAACCGTAGTCAGAGAGTTGTTGTAACGGTGCTAAATCCTGCTGGAAAGGGATAACAAGTGGAGTTCCGCAAGGCTCTGTTTTGGGACCCGTACTGTTCAATATCTTCATCAATGATGTAGATATTGGGATAGAGAGTACGCTTATTAAGTTTGCAGATGATACCAAACTGGGTGGGGTTGCAACTTCTTTGGAGGATAGGGACTTAATTCAAAATGACCTTAGCAAGTTAGAGAAATGGTCAGAGGTAAACAGGATGAGGTTTAATAAAGAGAAATGCAAAGTGCTCCACTTAGGAAGGAACAATCAGTTCCATACATACAAGA
Source organism: Pelodiscus sinensis (assembly GCF_052426305.1). Lineage (NCBI taxonomy): Eukaryota > Metazoa > Chordata > Testudines > Trionychidae > Pelodiscus > Pelodiscus sinensis. Next base: position 20,043,061 of record NC_143061.1, on the reverse strand, counting down.
TGGGAAGCGACTGTCTAGGAAGGAGCATGGCGGAAAGGGATCTAGGGGTCATAGTGGACCACAAGTTGAATATGAGTCAACAGTGTGATGCTGTTGCAAAAAAAAGCAAATATGATTCTAGGTTGTATCAACAGGTGTGTTGTAAGCAAAACTCGTGAAGTCATTCTGCTGCTCTACTCTGCACTAGTTAGGCCTCAGCTGGAGTACTGTGTCCAGTTCTGGACGCCACATTTCAAGAAAGATGTGGAGAAATTGGAAAGGGTACAGAGAAGAGCGACAAGAATGATTAAAGGTTTAGAGAACATGACAGGACAAGGAGTAATGGGCTTAAAGTGCAGCAGGGGAGGTTTAGATTGGACATTAGGAAAAAATTCCTAACTGTCAGGGTGGTCAAATATTGGAATAAATTGCCAAGGGAGGTGGTGGAATCTCCCTCTCTGGAGATATTTAAGAACAGGTTAGATAGACATCTGTCAGGGATGGTGTAGACGGAGCTTGGTCCTGCCTTGAGAGCGGGGGGCTGGACTCGATGACCTCTCGAGGTCCCTTCCAGTCCTATTATTCTATGATTCTATGATCAGTTTTCAGACCTTTGCCATTATGTTCAAGCTATTAGGATGATCATTTTATTCTTGGAATTTAGAATGTTTTCTTTTTCCTACATAGGCCTCAGCCTACGTATCTCTTTCTGTTATGCAGATTGTTCCTGATGAAGATATATATGATAGATTCAGACTCAGCAAGGCAGCTTTTGCTTCATGTTTCACTTGTTATGACTCTTAGCACTTGTCATTTGTATCACTACTTTTCTTCTCTCTCTCTCTCTCTCTATATATATATATATACATAAACCTTTTCCTGCAGGATAACAGTAACATCAGCACTCATGTTACCCTGCCCCCCACAACCCAGAATGTGCACCCCTGCTTTTCATTCTGACCCGCTTCTTCCCCCTGCAGCCTGCATACCCTCCTTATGCCATGCTACTTTCAATGACTGCCCCAGCCACTGACTGGACTCTTTCCTGGCAGACCTACTGGCTGCAGCTCCTCCACACCCCACCCACATCCCCCCTCATTCACACACCCCTCCCAAACCCCACTATTCCCCTCAGTAACACACACACATCTGTTATGTACATTGGACAAATGTCTCAGACACTTTGCCAAAGGATCAATGCCCACAAAACAGATATTAGACAGGATCACAAAGAAAAAACAGTTTCTTGCCATTTCAACCAGAAAGGATATTGTCTCAATGACTTTATTAACTGCAACCTGCTTCAAAGACCTTTTAAGACTACACTTGATAGAGAATCCTCTGAACTGTCATTCATGCTTAAATTCGACACTTTATGCCTAAGTTTGAACAAAGGCTTTAATTATCTTATGCATTACAAAGATAGCTTCCCCAATTATCACCTCTAAGGGTATGTCTACACTACCTTCCTAGTTCGAACTAGGAGGGTAATGTAGGCATACCGCACTTGCAAATGAAGCCCGGGATTTGAATTTCCCGGGCTTCATTTGCATAAGCCGGGCGCCGCCATTTTTAAATCCCGGCTCGTCGAACCCCGTGCCACGCAGCTACACGCAGCTACACGCAGCATGGCGTTCAAACGAGCCAGGATTTAAAAATGACGGCGCCCGGCTTATGCAAATGAAGCCTGGGAAATTCAAATCCCGGGCTTCATTTGCAAGTGCGGTATGCCTACATTACCCTCCTAGTTCGAACTAGGAGGGTAGTGTAGACATACCCTAATATCATTAGCTCACAGACAGTTACCTCCTCCCTCATCCCTCTTCTGTTCTGAAATTTGATTTGTCCTTTTCATATGTGTTCTTTTTTTTTTTAATTGTATCCTTTGGTATATATGGTTGTGACAATTTTCTTCCACTATTTGATCTGAGGAAGTGGGTCTGGCCCAAGAAAGCTCATCACTTAATAAACCATCTTGTTAGTCTTTAAAGTGCTACATAGTCCTGGGTTTTCTTTCACACATTGCCAAGACTGTCCACTTCCAGTGCCCCCCCCCCCACACACAACGTAGTTCTGCCACCTCACCCCAATAACAACTGTTCCTAGAGGCCATTTTCTTAGTTTCAAGTTGACCAGCCAGCTTGGAGTATCCAGAGCCTGAGTGAAAGCTAATTTGGTGAAGGGAAGGAAGCTGGAAGACATCTTGATTTACGACTGAAGCCAAGCAGGAAGGCAATAGCTATGGGCTGAAGCAAGGTAGCCATCTTTGCTCTGGGCACATAAAAAAGGTCAGGCATTTCACTCTGTCTCCTTCATTATTTGCTCCACAACCTGAATACCTGGCAAAACTCACAATGTTAAAAATTGCTAAATACCGTTAAATCAAGTTGTTAAAACATTTAAAAAACTGTTAATTCCATTGTTACATCAAAAATTGTTCCTGTTACACCAAATGTTCTTATAGCTCCAGCTCCCAGTTGTTCACAAATTGTTAAATCTCTCTCTCAATACAAACATTTTTTCCTGTGGGACAACAAAGTGATGTCATCATATCACTCTGCATCCAGCCTGCTTCCTACCTCCCTTTTCCCTCAGTGCCCCAGCCTCCCTCCTGTCCTCTCTGGTGCGCCATGGCCTCAGCCTCCACCTGGTGGGCGGTGGGAAAGAGCCGGGGTTGCTGCAGCCTTGACTCTCCTCAGTGGCCAGCAGTGTATGTGGGAGAGCGAGGGCTGGTACGGCCAGGGAGAGGTGGTGGTGGGAAGTGTTGGAACCAGGGTTAGTGCAGCCTTGGCCCTGCCCAGTGTAGCCTGCAAGTCTATATACTCTCCTATCTAATCCCTTTTATTATATTTTGGGAGTAATGCAAAGCCTGCGATAATTTTATCCTGTATGAAGTTGGCTTTAGCAGTAGTGTAGTGTGGTAAGAAAAGGTTAACATCTTTTTAGAAATTAAATTAAATATCCTTAATATTTCTTTAGAAACTGTGAAAGGCTTTGTGGTGAAATTTTCAGTTGGATCAGAACACAGATAGGGTAAGATATGTGACTTAGTGCCTCATGAGATCTAGAATAAGATCTAGAATAAGTCTAAAACTGTAAGACCCAGCCAGACTCACACCCTGATCAAGGAAACAGAAGGAATTGTGAAGGTCTTGCACCTAACCACAGGTTCCTATTTTTGTACCCACAAAAGCTCAGGGTGTGGAAACCTGTTAATGGCCATAAGAGCTTGGGTATTAATGACACAATGAGGCCCATAAAATGCTATGGCAGCAGTTGGGAGACAGAAAATCTTCTTCCTTATCAAGTATCTCTGGGTATGTCTATACTGCCACCCTACTTCGAACTAGGATGACTAATGTAGGCATTCGAAGTTGCAAATGAAGCCCGGGATTTAAATATCCCAGGCTTCATTTGCATCTTGCCGGGTGCCACCATTTTTAAATCCCCGTTAGTGCGGACTCCGTGCCCGTGGCTACACGCGGCACGGAGTAGGTAGTTCAAATTAGGCTCTCTAATTCAAACTACCGGTACACCTCGTTCCTCATTCCAAAAATAATTTCAAAATAACAGATGGCTTATTCCAACTTTTGTAAACCTCATTCTATGAAGAACAACACCTATTCCAAAATATCTATTTCAAAACAAGACGTGTGTAGACACTCCACTTCTGCTACTTCAAAATAGTGACCGTTATTCCCCCTGGGGCTCTAAATCGAGATAGCACATCTACATTAGAGAAGCCTCGGACTAATTTTGAAGCTTCCCTGCAGTGTAGACATTCTATTTTGAAATAAGCTATTTCGGAATAACTATTCCAGAATATCTTATTCCAAAATAACTATGCAGTGTAGACATAGCCTTTGTGCCCTGGGGAAGGAGGACAAAGCTGGAACCTTCTAGTCAGACTGGCCAGACATACATAGAATCATAGAATCATGGAATAATAGGACTGGAAGGGACCTCGAGAGGTCATCGAGTCCAGCCCCCCGCCCTCAAGGCAGGACCAAGCTCCGTCTACACCATCCCTGACAGATGTCTATCTAACCTGTTCTTAAATATCTCCAGAGAGGGAGATTCCACCACCTCCCTTGGCAATTTATTCCAATATTTGACCACCCTGACAGTTAGGAATTTTTTCCTAATGTCCAATCTAAACCTCCCCTGCTGCACTTTAAGCCCATTACTCCTTGTCCTGTCCTCAGAAACCAAGAGGAACAAATTTTCGCCTTCCTCCTTGTGACACCCTTTTAGATATTTGAAAACCGCTATCATGTCCCCCCTTAATCTTCATTTTTCCAAACTAAACAAGCCCAGTTCATGAAGCCTGGCTTCATAGGTCATGTTCTCTAAACCTTTAATCATTCTTGTCGCTCTTCTCTGTACCCTTTCCAATTTCTCCACATCTTTCTTGAAATGTGGTGCCCAGAACTGGACACAGTACTCCAGCTGAGGCCTAACTAGTGCAGAGTAGAGCGGCAGAATGACTTCACGAGTTTTGCTTACAACACACCTGTTGATACGCAGATAAATTATATCATTCTTCACCCCCAGGCCAAACCGGTGGTTGGGGCAGGGAGTGCCGAGCTGGGAGGATGGCAGCAGGTTGGAGGCATGAGGGTGGAGAGGGAGGAGCCGATTAGCCGGCCTGCCAAACAGCTGATTGACAGATGACTGGTGGGTTCTAAGCTCCCACCATCTTTTTCCTCCTGTGTGTGCTCCTAGACAAAGGTGGCTGGAATCACAACACAGAAGCTTTCATGGACTACTCAATGCAGGAACCATCCTGGGCAACGTGTACACTGCACAGTTATTTCAGAATAAGCTACTCCAGAACATTGGACAAACATCTCAGACACTTCGCCAAAGGATTAATGCCCACAAAACAGATATCAGACAAGATCACAAAGAAAAAACAGTTTATTGCCATTTTAACCATAAAGGACACTCTCTCTATGACTTAATCACCTGCATTCTGCTACAAAGACCTTTTACATCTGCACTTGAAAGAGAATCCTCTGAACTGTCATTCATGTTAAAATTCGACACTCTCCGGGAAGGAATGAACAAATGCGCAAACTATCTTACCCATTACCAAGATAGCTTCCCCAATTATCACCTCTAATACCATTAGGTCACAGACGTCCCACTCTCCCCACCTCTAATATCATCAATTCACAGACACTTACCTTCCTTCATTCCCCCCCCCCCCCCCCCGCATCCTCCTCCTGTTCTGAAATGTGATTTGTCCTTTTCATATGTGTTCATTTTTTTAATTGTATCCTTTGGTATATATGGTTGTGACTATTTTCTTCCACTATTTGATCTGAGGAAGTGGGTCTGGCCCACGAAAGCTCATCATCTAATAAACCATCTTGTTAGTCTTTAAAGTGCTACATTGTCCTGCATTTTGCTTTAGTATTTTGATTACTGTCTCTAGTATCAATGGTAGATTTTGTAGTACTATCAGGTTGAGAAATATATACATTTTCTGAACATGCTGACATTCTTACATATGAATAGGAAGCCAAACCACTTTTTCTCACTCTGACAGTTTAATCTCCATGACTTTTTTGATGCTTCTGTTCTGGCTTTGTCAGTGAATTTGTCTTTTCAGAGTTAATGCCATTTTTTCCCCAGTGATATACACAAGCCTCAGAGTAAATTAGGGGGGAGCCTAGGTAATGCAGAAGACTATTGTTCTGACCTTTGTCAACTGGGAATGTATTCAGCTTAGTACCCTGGGCCTTATTGCATTAGTTGGAATGAGTATGATGGACTTACCACATCCTTCATTTATGCATAATTTAAAAATGACCACAGAGTCTGTCACAATCGATTACAGATGGAATTTTTATTCAAGAGTCCTGGACTAGAATAACAAGTTACAACCAAGCACAGAGGCATATGGGATGGGAATCTTGGCCAGTGCCAGCCTGAATTCTGGCCACAGCTGTAATATTCTAACTTTTTATACGTACAGGTTGATCCTCTGTAATCCGGGACTCTCCGGTCCGGCAACATCTGTGGTCCAGCAGGGTGTTGCTGGACCAGAGAGTCCCTTTGAAGGGGTGGTGGCTAAAAGCCCAGCAGGCTAGCAGAGCAGTAAGCTGCTGGAAGAGGGATGACTTGTTGGGCTGGGAGCCTGGCATGCTGGGAGCTGGGCTAGAGCTGGGCTGCCTATGTGGCAGGCAAGGGGTGTTGGGAACCAGCAGCACAACAGGACTGAGGGCAGAGGGAGCCTGCTGGCAGACAGTCCAGTGATAGGGGGCAGGTAGTAGGGGGGCCTAATATGACCTCCCTGGTCCAGCAAAGTCCCTCATCCAGGACCGGTCATGACCTGAGAGTGCTGGTCCATGGAGGGCCAACCTGTATTTCTAATCCTAGATTGTGCTTGTGTATATATATTGGAAGAGAAGAGCTACGTGGCTTTGTTCTTTTTTCTAATTTTAAGTTTATTTTCCAGATCTCACAATATTAACCTATGTATACTGGGCCCAAAAGCATCAGAAGAAGGGTGTAGGTTTGCGCTAGCAAGGAGGGAATTGCTGGTGTGACACAGAAATGTTTTCTCTACCAATTCTTAAGCATGACATAGCATTTCTTAAACCTTTTGCAATGAACAGAATACAAAACTAAGACATATAACTTTTGAGAATCTTTACCAAAGTATCACTTGATATGCCCTCTGAATCATCAGAGTAAGTATTCTTCTAGGGCCATCCCTAAAGGAGTGCAGGGCCTGGGGTGGAAGTGACAAATCCGGCACTTTAGGGACTAACCCATCACTTCTGGGACTGACCTGGCTGGCCAATCATGCCAGCACATAAGGCACTCCAAAGCATTGGATATGGAGTGGTCACCCAATTCATTAGACCGTAGGGATGGCTCTAACTCTTTCCATAAGGATGAACATGTTTTTTCAGTGCACTGAGTAGGTAGTACTTGCATTCACTTGCAGACATTTTGCTTGGATGGTATATTCTATTAATGGAATTTAATAAGTTGTGTCTGATTTGGTCAGTGAAAGTTACTCCTGTTTGCATGTGGTACAATTGCATAATTACATAATTCATCTACCTATTTTGGGGTTTTGTATGGTCACTCATCACCATAAAAATCTGAGAATCTCTCAGTTTCAGTTAGATTGGAAGAGTCAAGGTCTTAAAGTTAATATCATGAAATTTCATTTTTCTTTCTGCTCATGCTATAGGAAGCACTGCTTAGAGTAGATTTGTAGGATGTTCTTTCTGTTTGTGTATCTTTCTCTTTGAGAGAACATAGGAACGACCATCCTAGGTCAGTCTACAGGTCCATCTATTCCAATATTCTGCCTTCTATATTGGCCAGACCCCCCAGAGAGAACAAACAAACCAGGTAATCATCAAGGCTATGTCTCAACTACACCCCTCTGTTGGCATAAGGATGTAAATGAAGCACTTTGAAAGTGCAAATGAAGTGGGGATTTAAATATCCCACACTTCATTTGCATAATCGCATCATGGCACTGTTTCAAACAAACGCCATTTCAAAACTGAAACCACGGTTTAGACACAGTTTTTTTGACAATGGAGCGCTTTTTCAAAAGATCCTGTACTCCTGAACAAGCGGTTTCAGTTTTGAAATGGCGCTTGTTTGAAACAACGCCATGACGTGATTATGCAAATGAAGAATGGAATATTTAAATCCCCACTTCATTTGCAATTTCGAAGTGCTTCATTTACATCCCACTGCCAACAGAAGGGTATAGTTTAGACGTAGCCCAAGTGATCTGGTCCCTGTTGCCCATTCCCAGGTTTTGACAAACAGAAGCTAGGAACACTATTCCTGCCCATCCTGGCCAACAGCTACTAATGGATTTATCCTCCATTAATTAATCTAGCTCTTCTTTGCACCCTGTTAAAGTCATTGCCTTCACAACATACTCTGACAAGAAATTCCACAGGTTGACTGTGTGTTGCATGAAGAAATACTTCCTTTTGTTGTAAGCCTGCTACCTACTAAGGTTCTGGTTGATAAATCATTGTGATTTTGGTGGAAAAGCTTAATGATCTTGTTAATGCAAAGTACATAAGAACATAAGAACGGCCATACTGGGTCAGACCAAGGTCCATCTAGCCCAGTATCCTGTCTGCCAAGAGTGGCCAGCACCAGGTGCCCCAGAGAGGGTGGACCGAAGACAATGATCAAGCGATTTGTCTCCTGCCATCCCTCTCCAGCCTCTGACAAACAGAGGCCAAGGACACCATTTTATCCCGTGGCCAATAGCCTTTTATGGACCTAACCTCCATGAAATTATCTAGCTTCTCTTTACCTAGTACCTAGGATTATTAGAGTAACTGGGATAAGTACTAGGTACTATTGTATTATAAGTAAAATAAATACATAAACAATATATTAGCAGTAAGAAAAGAGACCAGTGACTGTAAGAAAAGAGACCAGTGATTGTGAAGGTCAAGGTATGAAAAAAACAAAGAGATATTACCAAACAAAGAGATGCTACCAAATTGCTAAAGACACCAATTTAAACTGTTATCTTCTTGCCTTTTATCCAGGATTTCCTACAATATATTAATGGATATTGAGTCTTTATTGAAGAAAATCACTTTATGGACAGTTAATGGATTATTTCTAGTGGTGGTACCCATACATGCCTTAATTAGAAGAGTAGAAGGAAGTAGATAGTAGAAGGGAGAGGTCAGGAGAGAAGCAGCAAGTAGTCTGATAGCAGCAGATATTGTGCTACAAATGGATTGCCAAATTAATTTAGACATGGATGAATCTGCACCCATTCAGATACCAGTGAAGCATTGAATGATTCCCCAGAGAGCTGTCTTGAGAGATCTGGACTACTTCTTTACAGAGGGTATGTCTACACTACCCCGCTAGTTCGCACTAGCGGGGTAATGTATGCATACCGAACGTGCAAATGAAGCCCGGGATTTGAATTTCTCGGGCTTCATTTGCATAAGCCGGCCGGCACCATTTTTAAATGCCGGCTTGTTCGAACCCCGTGCCGTGCGGCTACATGCAGCACGGGCTAGATAGTTCGAACTAGCAAGCCCGTGCCGCGTGTAGCCGCGCGGCATGGGGTTCGAACAAGCCGGCATTTAAAAATGGCGCTGGCCGGCTTATGCAAATGAAGCCCGGGAAATTCAAATCCTGGGCTTCATTTGCACGTTCGGTATGCATACATTACCCCACTAGTGCGAACTAGCGGGGTAGTGTAGACATACCCAGATTGATACAAAAAAGCCATATATGGCAAAAATAGCATAGTTTGCAACATGGAACCAATTGCTTTTCTAAGCACTGATACCCTTGGTTTAGTATTTGATGCTCAAATAACAAGCATCCTCTGAGATCGCTTTCACATTTTGAACACCTTTGTACATATTGTTGTCTTCAATTTGTATATAAAAACTGCAACCTTAGTGCTAAACCTACCCATGGATGTCCAGATAATGAGCCCATTCAATAAAGTGGGAAAAATGTGTCCTTTACTCCAGGTATCAGATAGTGGCTCTACCATTATCTTTCCCACAGCTATAATGATCAGAGCATTGAATGTAATCATTATCTATTTATGAACCCAAGCTTTCTACCAACTTTTTTACTGCTGGTAAGTACTGTGCCAAAGTCTTTAGAGTTTTATCCACTATAACCTTTTTTCTGCTGAGTGTTTTCTGGCATATGACCATTGAGCATATTATCATGTTTTTAGTCTCAATCTCATTGTCTTTCATTTTCTCATAATGAAATGCAAAAGCTACTTATGTGTTCATACACCTAGATAACCTAAGTCATTCAAAAGTTTATTGATTGTACCCAGGATATTTTAAGACATCAACAGATTACACCACCTTATTATATTCTCCTTCATTTAGAACTTTTTATTGTATTGCTAGCCAGCTTGCTTCCTTCTAGAGTAGGTCCCACCTACATAAGTAGTTAAAAAAATCCAGCACATTTAGTACACATGGCCTCCCTTTTGTGCATGCACAATGATTGTTCATAATTAAATCAAAACTTTTTAGGTGTTTCCCATGCTCCATAGGAATAGCATTTTTCTAGTGCAGTTTTTAGCACTGAGGCTTGCATCTTCCCTTGAGGAAACAAGAGTAACACCCACTGTACTACACTGTGGGATCTTTTGCACAAAGTCTTCTTCCTTGTAGAATGAGGATTACCAATTGCACAAAAAAACCTCGGTTCTTTTGACTTACTGTCGAAAGAACACACTTGCAGTATGGACATAACTCAAGTTTTGTTGAAAAAATGGCAATTTTTCCAACAAAACTCTGTAGTCTAGACATAGCCTCAGAGCCCAGGTTTAGTGTTCTATGTAGACATAGCCTTAGAGACTTAGCAGCACAGTTCATGTGCTCTTGGGAAATAGGGACTTTTCCTTCCAGGAGTCCCACTGTGAATAATATGCACCAAATTGGATAGGAGGAACCAAGATACTCATAGAATCATAGCACTGGAAGGGAACCCAAGAGGTCATATATTCCAGCCTCCCACACTTATGGTAGGACTATGAATTACCTAGAGCAACCCTGACAACTGTTTGTCGAACATGTTTTTTAAAAGCTCTAATTATGGACATTTTAGCATCTCCATGGGCAATACATTTCAGCGTTCAACTACCCTGACAGGAAGTTTTTCCTAATTCTACATATTCCTTGTTTTCCAATTACATCCCTTGCTGCAATTTAAGTCCATTGCTTCTTGTCCTATACTCAAGTTAAGAACAATTTTTCTCCCTCCTCATTGTAACAATCTTTTAGATACTTGAAAACAGTTATGTTCCCTCTCTGTCTTCTCTTTTCCAGACTAAATATATCCATTTTTTTCAAACTTCCTTTATAGGTCAGGTTTTCTAGACATTTACTTATTTTTGTTGCTCTCCTCTGGACTTTTACCAATTTGTCTACATCTTTCCTGAAATGTGGCACCCAGAACTCCAGTTGAGGCCTAATCAGTCATAATAGAGCAGAAGAAATACTTCTTATGTTTTGCTTACAATAATCCTGCTAATACATTCCAGAATGATGTTTGCTTTTTTTACAACAGTATTTCACTGTTGACATATATTTAGCTTGTAGTCCACTATGATCCTTAGATCCCATTCCACAATAATCCTTCCTAGGCAGTTGTTTCCCATTTTGTATGTGTGCAACTGATTGTTCATTTGTCAGTGAAGTATTTTGCATTTGTCCTTATTAAATTCATCCTGTTTACTTAAGATGGTTTCTCCAGTTTGAAGAGCCCGTGACTCTCCTCGACACTCTGGCGGCTAGAGGTGTCTGGATGTACTTGGAGAAATACACTGGTACCTGAAATAGGGAGCAGTAGACATTCTAATCTAGAAAGCTGAGAAAGAAATTTTGAGGCACAATTCCTCTAAAAGCTCCTTCTAGGGTGTTGTAACCCACAGCATGGCCAGCACAAGGCTACGGCTAAACAGCATGATTGAGATAACTTTGTAGGAAAATGGAAATATATGTTCCACCCTCACAGGGGAGACAATGAACCTACTTGAAGTTACTGAAAGAATTTCCCTTGAATGCTATAGAAAGTGAGCCAGGCTTTAAATACTTTATCATTAGGAACAGAGTTAAGACATATGGCTAAGCTCTAAGGTAACTATGGAAGCATCACGTAGTTGTACAATAATGGTTAGCAGTTATGGAGGCTTGGTTCTGTTCTTACATCAATATACTTTAGTCTCTAGCTCCACTATGTTCTGTGTGAGAAAGGAATCAGGCCCAATGTGTCATTGATGACAACATTTTTAAATTGGTGGCCTCTTCTCCCTGTCCCCATCCTTACCACAATAACAGTTGTGTTAGCTCATATTAATATTAGATCTGTATTGTTATTCTAATAACTAATTATACGACTCATAATGCTAATTATAGCAATTTAGTTTGCAATCCCATCTGTTCACTTTACCCGAGCTGTTTACTTTCTTTCCTGCCTCAAAAATATTCCTGATTTGTAATTAATCATCCATTTTGACTGTTTTTTTTAAAATAAGAGATTTATTTTTTTCTGAAATGAAAGTATCAGGTGGGAATAAACAGGAGCCGGCATGGTACCCCAAGGCAAGAACAGCTGGATTTCTAACATCATGTCACTTAGTAAATAACTGCTAAAAAGCAAATCCCCATACAAATTAAGATTGCAACAGCTGGAACACCTTATTCCAAAGAGAATGACCTAATCCCTTTTCTTTCTAGAATGCTATAAAATGATAATCAGTTGTGAAAATGCTTCTGTCCCTCTTTTATTCATCCCAAAGTGAACTTGTGCACCTGTTATACTGTATATTTAACCATGTACAGGCAAGATTCTCAGCCAATACTGAAAAATTGCAGTACAAGCTCCTGTTCAGTATAAGGACACATCTACATAGGAGGGCTAAAGCCTAAATAAGCTACACAACTTGAGCTACATCAATTGCATAGCTGAAGTTGAAAATTGCATCTTTTGGCTTTTGGTGCCGTCTACACAGTAGGCAGTGCCAGTTAGAGCACTCTTCCTCCAGCTTCCCTTACTTCTCATAAAATGAGGGTTACAGGAGTCGGAGTAAAAAGTCCTCTAGCTCAACATTATGTCAAAATAATTGCTTGCTGTGTAGACATAGCCTAACAGAGCTACTCAGGCTATGTCTACACTGTGGGGTTTTTCCGGGATACTTCTAGTATCCCGGAAAAACCCTGCCACATCCAGGGAATACATTTGCTGTTCTGCTTTTTTCATGGAAGAGCAGATGTTCTCTTTCAGGGATCCCTATATACCTCTTCCTACGGTGTAGGAAGTGTAGACCTACTCTCAGATTTACACCAGCTGAGGAACTGACCAAGTAGGTATAAGGTTATGTGAAGAGCAGAACTTTTCTTGGTTAAAAACAGGTGACAGAGTGACTGAGAAAAGACAGAGAGGTGCATTCTACCAAAAGTTAAAGTACCAAGGGGCACATTAAAGACCATATGTAAACTGATGTACACCCTTGTTAAGCTTAAAGAATCATTTTATCCCATATACAGCATAGCAAGAATGAAAACTATTTATAACCATGGTGATCAATTGTGCTAAGCCTGTGCTTCCCAGTGTTCAGGCAAGTCTATATGAGTTACCAAAGCAGAGATGCCACAGATAAACATGTATTTCATATGAGCATGTGCTGCCTCACTAACACATCTCTGCTACATTGGCTGGATCACAATTGTCTTTCTTCAAGCAATAGGTTACAAAGTGTTTGTATTAGCTACCTCACATGCATATTTGAAAAAATTGAGACTAGAGCCCAGAACGTACTCTTTTTCCTTCCATATTCTCTCACATTAGTCATTTTAGAGATATTTCAGGAGGAGAAAATTAATGCATCCTTTAAACAAACTAGAAAGTTGCACAGAAAGAAAATGACAGTGGGACAGATGAAGGTTCACATGTAGCTTTGGGAGAATGGGACCTCTTATTCATTTTAATAAGAATTGACAATTCTTTTTCATAGTAGGACTTAATCCTGCATATTTTTATTCGTTTGCAAAGTCTTTACTTTGAGTTACTAGTCAGTCAAATAACAGTTTGAATTTTCAGTGCTTAATTGACCTTCTGAAGCATTTGGTACCAGCCACTGTTAGAAGAGAGGATACTAGGATAGATAGACCATTGATGTAACCTAATATAACATTCTTGTGTTTTTAATTTTTTGAAGTCATAATTGTTGTAATACTCAAATGCTCTGTTTTTCACTTACATCTTTTCCTGCATACAGATAATTACTGAGGCTTCATCACATGTCCTGAACTCCAAACTGAACATTTCTTGTTTGCATATGAATACTGGGTTTAGTTTCATTAAAAGGATGCCCTAAGTGAAATCCTGCCTTTTGAAATCTGTGGCAGAACTCCCTTTTATTTCCATTTCCTAAACAAAAAGGATTCTTTTAATACTGAAAACTTGTAATCTGAAGAAGTGGGTTGTGCCCACGAAAGCTCATGATACTATTTATATATTTTTGTTAGTCTCCAAGGACCTTTGTTGTTGTTTTTTAATTTTTTGCTGATGGATGTATATTCCATAATTGAATTTATCTGAATTCTTGACTTATTCTTGTGTCTGATTTTTACCTTTTGCTCAGAAAAGGTGGATTCTCCAGTTATCTTTAATGGCTTAAACAACTAATTATGTTTTAGCGGAAATCACTACTGACCTCCCAAAGCAAACACTAGCTTAATTAGGTTATACTGGTTTGGATGCCTTTTGACATTTTCATACAGTCATTGAGCCAAATTAGAGTAAAACTGCAAGTATCCATCTAACTAGTATGTTATTTCTTCTCCATTTTAAGAGTACAGTAAATGCTTTTATCCATCCTTATTTTAATGCTCTTTATTATATATTACCCTTACACTCAGTATTCAGTAATTGCAATTCATTACTGCTGCATGTAGCTTTATCTTGCTCCTATTGAAATCAGAACAAATAAAATAAAATTGGCCACCTTTTATCTGGTTTCTTTCTGTCAGTGCTTTTCCATTTAGGAAAAGTTTATGGAGACTTTATTAACTGATTTTAGAGTATATTAACTTTGCATTCTAAGAACTGTACTGTTATTCTGGTGATCTGGAATACTGCCAACATGGAAAGTAAATTTGAAATATATCAGTATTTAGGTTGTTAATGGAATTTTGCCACCTGCAGAAGAGGGCATCGTGTATTTTTTTTCTATCCTTATTTTTTTGTATTATACTTCTAGGCTTATATTTGGGTAAATACATTGTTAGACTTCAATTATTTTCATGACAGGTGCAAGCTAGTAATTTATTCTTAAGAGGAAAAAATGTACTTTACATATTATTATTTAAAATCAAGATTTAAAAAACAAAACTTTCTTCAGATTTTAGCTACTGTAATAAACAATTATGCTTTCCCATAACTAGGAGTGAGATCAAGATTTTATTCTACCTTCATGTGTTTTATGAGAGAAAGTCATGAGAGAAAGTCATGAAATTGTTATTTGTCACAGAGCTTGCATCCATGGTGAGAATGTGAAACATCAGGTAAACACATACGTAAAGGTTCAGACCTGTTGCAATTACATACATGTAACTCAAACTGAATTCAGTGTGTTTTGTCTATGCATGCAAAGCAGACTCACACTTGAAATATGCATGGTTAATTTCCACTCCTGTGAGCTGCTGAACATCTGTTATAAGCTGTATACCAGTTGATTTTTTTTCAGAATTTACAAGAGTTGGTTAGTAACTTGTATGTTCAAGTCTCACACCAGTGGATGAATTGGGTTGTGATCAGTGATAATTGTGACATTTATTTATTTGTCAAAACAAATCAATATGGTTTCAGCTTTCCACTAACTGTCGTACATATTGTTCCCCTACTTGGAGTTGCTTATCAGGTTTTCAAATGGTAAGTGCTAAGGTCGAAAATTCAGATTCAAAAAACTTGTGTGTATGTCACCCATTCATTCTGGTAACTCAGAGCACACCATATATCTAAATTATCCACTTCCCATGCATAACAAAACAATTATCATGCTTGCAGGTCTCCCCTGCCCTTCCAGCAATACTGTAGGATATCACTAACGCTCATGGTAGTTACACTCTTATTCTGTATTTGATTAAACTAGCACACATGGAAATAATTTCACATATTTCTTCATCAACGATTTAGATATTGGCATAGAGAGTATGCTTATTAAGTGTCCAGATTATATGAAGCTGGGAGGGGTTGCAACTGCTTTGGAGGATATGGTAATAATTCAAAATGATCTGGACAAACTGGAGAAATGGTCTGAAGTACATAGGAGAAGTTTAATAAGGACAAATACAAAGTACTGCACTTAGGAAGGAACAATCAGTTTTACACATACAGAATAGGAAGCTACTGTCTAGGAAGAAGGACTGCAGAAAGGGATCTAGGAGTCATAGTGGACGACAAGCTAAATATGAGCCAACAGTGTGACACTGTTGCAAAAAAACCAAACATCATTCTAGGATGCATTAATGGGAGTGTTGTGAGCAAGACATGAAAAGTCATTCTTCTGCTCTACTCTGCACCAATTAGGTCTCAATTGGAGTATGGTGTCCAGTTTTGTGCACCACATTTCAAGAAAGATGTGGAGAAATTGAAGAAGGTCCAAAGAAGAGCAACAAGAATAATTAAAGATCTAGAGAACATGAGCTATGAAGGAAGACTGAAAGAATTGGGCTTGCTTAGTTTGAACAGGAGAAGACTGAGAGGAGTGTATCTAAAAGGGTGTCACAAGGAGGAAGGAGAAAAATGGTTCTCCCTGGCCTCTGCGGATAGGACAAAATGCAATGGGATTACACTGCAGCAAGGGAGGTTTAGGTTGGACATTAGGAAAAACTTCCTAACTGTCAGGGTGATTAACCACTGGAATAAATTGCCTAGGGAGGTTGTGGAATTTCCATCTCTGGAGATATTTAAGAGCAGGTTAGATAGACATCTATCATGGGTGGTCTAGACAGTACTTGGTCCTGCCGTGAGGACAGGGGACTGGACTCAATGACCTCTCAATGTCCCTTCCAGCTCTAGTGTACTATTATTCAATGATATACTGAGAATTAGAGGACTGCAGACCCAGATGATCATTCCAAAACCAAGTTGAAATCAGAGAGAACAAACGGTATATGTGAAGGCCAAAGACTATTTCCTTTCTTCCCTTTTCCTGGGGAATGGGAAACACTGAATACTGAGGAGCACAGGATCTGCCAAAAAAGCTCCCCGCTGTTCGCTGAGCCACGGCTAGACTTTACTTTCACTTTTGAAATGGTGTGTAAACGGCACAGCGCCCGAACGTGAGTATGCAAATGAAGCCCGGGATATTTAAATCCTGGGCTCATTTGCACTTTCCAAGTGCTTGATTTGCATCCCTCTGTCGGCAGAGGGATGCAGTCTGATGTAGACTCTGTGAGATGTTCTGGAGGTTCAGCAGTGCAGTAGCTCCTGTTGAGACCGTATATGGCTAACTGAGGGTATGTCTACACTACAAAGTCAATTCGAACTAACAGATGTTAGTTCGAATTAACTTTGATAGGTGCTACACAGGCAAACCGCTAGTTTGAACTTAATTGGAAATAGCGGTGCACTTAATTCGAACTAGGTAAACCTCATTCTACGAGGACTAACGCCTAGTTCGAATTAAGTAGTTCAAATTAAGGGCTGTGTAGCCACTTAATTCGAACTAGTGGGAGGCTAGCCCTCCCCAGCTTTCCCTGGTGGCCACTCTGGGCACCACCAGGGAAACTCTTCTGCCCCCCTCCCAGCCCCGGAGCCCTTAAACGCGCACGGGCTGGCTACGGTGCCCATGCCAGGTGCAAGCCTGCCAGCACCCAGCCAGCAGACCCTGCACCTGGCACGGCTCGAGCCAGCCACCCGCTGCCACCCAGCCCTCCGCCTCTTCCCGGGACCAGGCTGGCGGCTCCTGGGAGCATGCCCAGGTCTGCAAGAGGCGGGTGCCCGCCTCGTCTAGTGCAGACATCGTGGACCTCATGCACGACCTCCGCACTAGGCACAGGAAAGTGGCCATCTAGGACAGGAGAGCTGCCAGCCTGGCCACCCAGGAGCAGGTTGGCATGAAAATCAAGGTGGTCCACTGAGACCCCCGACCCTGAGCCCTGAGCTTAGAATGGCCGTACTGGGTCAGACCAAAGGTCCATCTAGCCCAGTAGCCTGTCTGCCGACAGCGGTCAAAATTAGATACCCTGGAGGGGATGGACCGAAGACAATGACCAAGCCATTTGTCTCGTGCCATCCATCTCCTGCCTTCCACAAACAGAGGCCAGGGACACCACTCCTACCCACTGGATAATAGCACTCCATGGACCCAACCTCCATGACTTTATCTCACTTCTCTTTAAACTCTGTTCTAGTTCTAGCCTTCACAGCCTCCTGCAGCAAGGAGTTCCACAGGTTGACTATTTGCTTTGTGAAGAAGAACTTTCTGTTGTTAGTTTGAAGCCTGCTACCCATTCATTTCATTTGGTGTCCTCTAGTCCTTCTATTATGGGAAATAATGAAGAACTTTTCTTTATGTAGCCTCTCCACACAACTCATGCTTTTATAGACCTCTATCATATCCCCCCTCAGTCTCCTCTTTTCTAAGCTGAGAAGTCCCAGTCTCTTTAGCTTCTCTTCATATGGGACCTGTTCCAAACCCTGATCATTTTAGTTGCCCTCCCCTCTCTCACCCTCTCTCTTCCCCTCTCCCACCTTCTTTTCCCAGTCTCCCCGAGTTTTGTTAACTAAAGAGAGTTTCTATTTTTGAACACACGTGTCCTTTATTTTGAACATCAGGAAGGGGGGCTAGGGAGGGGTAAGTGGAAGGAGTTGAGGGAGGAATGGGGTACGAGCCCCCTATGTGGAGGACTGGGCTGGCTCTGCAGGCTCCTCCGGGTGCAAGCTCTCCTGAAGCCCCTTGATTGACCCCCCTCCGGATGGCAGCCTGTGGCAAGTGCAGCCGGGATGATGGCCGAGTGCTGTGATGTGTTGAGTGTGGGCACTCAGGGCACTCCAAGACAGGACTGCTTTGCAAGCGGGAAACCCCTGAGAACTGTCTGTCCGGGGTGGGGGTCGGGTCCCTTTAAGCACAGCCCTCGGCTAGCCTGAGGCAGCAGCTCCACACTCTAAGTCCTAATCTGATGCCCTGCCGGCATTGCTTCCGGCCATCCTTAACCTCAGTAGCAGTGTGGACATGCTAGTTCGAATTAGCAAAACGCTAATTTGAACTAGTTTTTAAGTCTAGATGCACTAATTCGAACTAAGTTAGTTCGAATTAGTGCTGTAGTGTAGAAATACCCTGAGAGCCAGGCTCTATAGAGTGATAGTCAATAAGTGGTCTTTAGTTGCATGACTTCTTTGCCTCTTTTCAACACCTACCAGGACTTAGTCACAATGCTTCTTTCCACATGGCCTGGAAGAGTTTGCTCAACATGAAACCCTGAGACATGGGCATAAAAAACTTACGAGTCCCTTACTTATCTGTAACTCCTACTTATGAGTAATAGAGTCAGCATTTGGCCCAGTATAAAAACAAGGTAGATGGATCACAACATACTTTTCACTTATTAAACTTAGACAACAGTAGTCTATCTTATTTATTTATGCTAATACCCGCATTTCACAATGTGCCACAAGATTTTTGTAATATTAGATTTGAGAATATATAGGAACACCCAGATACCAAATTTTTGTGAAGAAGAGGGGCAGATAGAGTCTGTTATGTTTGTGAATAATAAATGGTAAAGTTTAACAAAGTGCATATTAGTGAGGATCTACTGCATTCATTTGAAAATGAAGGGTGAACAATTTACTTGTTCTGGGCTTATTAGAATTATTGCTAGAGATGGCTGAATAATAGAAAAATGTGTTTGATTACATTAATGCTAAAAAATCTCAATTAACGTTATTTAAATGGCCACTTCTAATTATTACCTGTCAACGAATGCAAAAGTGGCAAATACTTATTAACTAAATAGTAGGTTTAGGATTTATGCATTAGTCTTGATGAACCTCTTTAATACACCTGGAGTGTACTTTAATGATGAAACTCCAAGTTTTCAACATCTCTGCTCAAACTTGCTTTAATAATACATCCCCTTTTAATGCAAGATAGTCTACGTCTGCACTGCACACTTATTCCAAAATAAGCTATTCTGGAAGAAATACTCCAAAATAGCTTATTTCAAAATATCATGTCTATACTACAGGGAAGCCTCAAAATTAGTCCAAAGCAGACTTCCCCAATGTGAATATGCTACCTCGATTTAGAGGCACTGGAGAGTAATTAGTCTGAATGGCTCTGGGGAGGAGCTATTTCGAAATAGCACCAGTGGAGCTTCCACATTACTGCTATTCCAAAAGAGCTGTTTTGAAATAGGAGTTATTCCTCATGAAATGAAGTTTACAGAAGTTGGAATAAGCTGTCCATTATTTCAAAATAATGGAATTGCTGTGTAGTTACTTGCATTGTTTTTCTGAACAGCTGTTATTCTGAAATAATGCTGCTATGTAGATGCATCCACAGGGAATGTTAAAGAAAAGATGGGATTTCCAGGTATTTAAACCAGTGGTTCTCAGCCTGTAGTCCATGGACCCTGAGAGTCTTCAGACTGGCTACGTCTACACTGGCCCCTAATTCCGGAAAAGTCATGCAAAGCAGGTAAGTCAGAATAGGGAAATCCGTGGGGGATTTAAATATCCCCCGCGGATTTAAATAAACATGTCCGCCGCTTTTTTCCGGCTTGGGGAAAAGACGGAAAAAAGCGTCTAGACTGGTGCGATACTCCAGAATAAAGCCCTTTTCCGGAGGATCTCTTATTCCTACCTTCAGGTTTAAATACCTGGAAATCCCATCTTTCCTTTAACATTCCCTGTAGGAATGTTAAGGTGTGTGTGAAAGACAGACTGAAAAGTGACTGAACAGAATTTAATTATATATACAGACAATAGATTTTCCAAAGGTATCCACACCTCCATTCAAATTTGTTAGGTGTCTGCAAATGAAAAAAAGGTTGTGGACCATCATTAAGACTCCTACAAATTGAAGAAGAAGTCATAGGAAGTGGTACCCAGAGACGTTTGGAACCTACTTTTATCTTCAAAGTTTAACCAATACAATTTTCTTCTCCTTACGCTTTGTGGATATATCGCCTACACTGAATGTAAGCCTGAGACCTAGCTTCATCTGTGCTCAGTCCTAGTGTTAGATTCTTGTAAAACTGGGGTGTATTACTTCTTACAACCAACTTCAGAAAAGTTACAAATTCTGCAGCATGCAAGACCATGATTGGAGTCCACTAGAGTGTGGAATAACTTAGTTAAAGGATGCTGCTCTGGAGTCTACTATAACTGTCCCAGAGGTGTAAAGTGCCTATGTAATGTAGAAAGCAGAAAACATACAGAGCAATCTTAGAAATGCATGTCAGATCTCAGAAGTTTGATAATGCATAAAAATCTGTCAGCAGAGACACTAGTTGGCTATTACAGTGTTAAATATAAACCTTGGAGAAGACGGTAGATTTTTCTCTCAGCAAAATTGCAGAGGCAAAAATATTTATAATCCCATAGTTCATGGGCAAGCAATTCTGGACCATGATCCCTTATTTCCTTCAATTAATTATAGGGTAAATATTCCTGAAGATTGCTTTTCTTTCTATTGTTTTGTTCACATAGGCAATATTTATCAGTAGTATAGAAATCTCAAACATTCCAAAGGGCAGCATACACATATTTTTTCATTTTGATATAGTTTATGGCACATGCCATTATGGGATTGCATTTAAACTTGCACTGACATTGTTCAATTAAAGTTTTAGACATCTCTCCTAACTGTAAATATTTCATCATTTCAGGGTCCTTCATTTCATCCTTTTTTTTCCTTAGTTGTTGTGGAAATGTAAAGTTCAGTAAAATAAAATATCTGGGTTCTTTTTTACAGAAATGTGAAGAAGGCACATTATTGACTCGTTTTCCAGATGTTCTTTTAGA
The DNA here is from genome assembly GCF_052426305.1 of Pelodiscus sinensis. Lineage (NCBI taxonomy): Eukaryota > Metazoa > Chordata > Testudines > Trionychidae > Pelodiscus > Pelodiscus sinensis. The sequence goes on along the minus strand of NC_143061.1, from coordinate 20,021,539 downwards.
TTTTATTTTCTAAAGGTGACCTTCGAATAGTATCTTACTCATACTATGTGCAGATTGATAGTTCTGAAAAATCCTTATTAATCTAAAGGATGAAGTACAATATGAGTGGTAGGGACCACCAGAGCTCCACTTGGCACCGAAGACAACATGTGGTGTGTGTGGCGGGGGAAGGTATCAAGGAGCTGGTTACTCATCCCTGGCACTATGACAAGAGATTCTGGTCTTAATCACTAACAACTTGGGCTAACGGTCTGATTCTTCTCTCATTTAAACAAGTAAAATGGGAATTATACCTTATCTCTCACCAGTCCTTGAAGTAACCAAGTGCTTTCCTCACAATGGGTATGTCTACACTACAGCACTAATTCGAACTAACTTAATTCGAATTAGTTAATTCGAACTAAGATAATTCGAACTAGTGCATCTAGACCTAAAAATTAGTTTGAATTAGCGTTTTGCTAATTCAAACTAGCATGTCCACATTGAGTGGACCCTGAACCGAGGTTAAGGATGGCCGGAAGCAGTGCCGGCAGGGCATCAGATTAGGGCTGCAGAAGAGGAGCCGGCAGAGCCAGCCCAGTCCTGCCCATCGGGGGCTCGTACCTCATTCCTCCCTCAACTCCTTCCACTTACCCCTCCCTAGCCCCCCTTCGTGATGTACAAAATAAAGGACACGTGTTCAAAAATAGAAACTCTCTTTATTTAACAAAACTCGGGGAGACTGGGAAAAGGAGGTGGGAGAGGGGAGGGCAACTATTAGCCAGGGGATAGAAATGGTGTCCCTGGCCTCTGTTTTGGAAGGCTGGAGATGGATGGCACGAGACAAATGGCTTGGTCATTGTCTTTGGTCCATCCCCTCCACGGTATCTAATTTTGACCGCTGTCGGCAGACAGGCTACTGGGCTAGATGGACCTTTGGTCTGACCCAGTACGGCCATTCTAAGATCAGGGCTCAGGGTCAGGGGTCTCAGTGGACCACCTTGATTTTCATGCCAACCTGCTCCTGGGTGGCCAGGCTGGCAGCTCTCCTGCCCTAGATGGCCACTTTCCTGTGCCTAGCGCGGAGGTCGCAGATGAGGTCCACGATGTCTGCACTAGACGAGGCGGGCACCCGCCTCTTGCAGGGACTGACAGCCGTAACCGTTTTTGTGGTTTCCCTCTGCCTTTTTGGACACCACTGCCTTTTGCCTTTTAGTGCCTTTGCCTATGTTTTTTTCATCTGCCTAGTTTTTTGTGCCATGGAGCCAGGGGTGGCTATGTGCCTGCTCTGGCCCCTTCCGGCCATTTTGGAGTGCCTGCAGCTTGTGCTCCAGGCTGCTACCCTCCTCTTCCAGGACCTGGAGGCACAGATCGCTCTGGACTCCCTCACCACGGAGGCCATGGCGTCCCTGTGGCATCCCCACCCCAGTGTGGAGAGGCCATGGTGGAGACTGGACACCAGTATGGACTGGTGGGACCGGCTGGTCCTGGGACAATGGGACAACCAGCAATGGCTCCAGAACTTCCACATGTGAAAGCAGACGTTCCTGGAGCTATGTGCCTGGCTTGCCCCTGCGCTGCAGAGAACCACCACCAGGCTGCGGACACCCATCCCCTTCAACAAGAGGATCACCATTGCAGTCAGTTCGCAATACCAGTTCGGGGTGGGCAGATCGACCGTCAGTGTCGTCGTGATGGAGGTAAGTCCCAGGGGGAGTGGGACGGGGAAAGAGTGCTCTACTCCATGCCCAGGGGCAGCCAAGACTCCAGGCTGGGTCACCCAGGGGTTTGGGCCGTCCCTCCCTTGCACAAGCCTGCTGGTGGGGGGGTGGGGTCATGGGGCGAGGGGGCCCTGGTGTGTGTGTGTGTGTGCGTGAGCACAGAGGACATCACGGGCGGGGGAGAGGACACTCACTGTGCCTTATGTGATGTGTTCCCCTGCATTTCTCTGCACCCTTCTGCAGGTTGTCCATGCCATCAATGCCGTCCTGCTCCCAAGAGTCATCTGCCTGCGCGATGTGGATGCTACGGTGGCCGGCTTCACTGCCCTTGGGTTCCCCAACTGTGGGGGAGTCCTGGATGCAACCCACATCTCCGTCTGTGCCCCGGAGCATTGAGCAGCCCATTTTATGAACAGGAAGGGCTACTTCACTTTTGTGCTCCAAGTCCTCGTGGACCACCGTGGCCGCTTCCTGGACGTTTATGTGGGCTGGTCCGGCAGGGCACAAGACTCCCACATCCTAGAGAACTCCAGCCTATTTTGCAGGCTGGAGGCTAACACTTACTTCCCCCGGTGGGAGTTTACTGTCAGGGATGTGCCTATGCCCATCTGTGTCATGGGGGACGCGGCCTACCCCCTGCTGCCCTGGATAATGCGGCTCTACATGGGGCGGCCGGACCACTACCAGGTCCAGTTCAATGACTGCCTCACCCAGGCCCACAACCAAGTCAAGTGCGCCTTCGGGCAGTTGAAAGTCCGGTTCCGTTGTTTGCTCACCCGTCTCGAGATGGAAGAGTGGAATGTCCCGGAGGTAGTGGCCATGTGCTGTGTGCTCCACAACCTCGTGGAGCAGAGGGGGGAGGCCTTCCTCCTGGCATGGATGGCAGGCGAGGGCCAGGCCGTCGAGCAGCCCCGCACAGCTGCCATCTGCCAGGCACACCACGATGGGGTGCGCATCCGGGAGGCCCTCATGGAGCTCTTCTCCCAGGCCCTAGAGTAGGGTCACCTGAGTCTCCCTCAACATCTCTCTCCCATCCAAAACCCTTCCCTCTTCTCCTCCTCGTACCTCCCAATACAGGCAGTCCCCGGGTTACGTACAAGATAGGGACTGTAGGTTTGTTCTTAAGTTGAATCTGTATGTAAGTCGGAACTGGCGTCCAGATTCAGCCGCTGAATCTGACCGCCAGTTCTGACTTACATACAGATTCAACTTAAGAACCACAGGCGTCCCCAAGTCAGCTGCTGCTGAAACTGATCAGCAGCTGATTCCAGGAAGCCCGGGGCAGAGCAACTCTGCCTCAGGCTTCCTGTAGTCAGCCGCTGGTCAGTTTCAGCAGCGGCTTACTTGGGGACGCCTGGGGCAGAGCAGCTCGGGTGCTGCTGGGTTGGTCCAGTAGCGCGGCCGCTCCTCGGCGCTACTGGACCAACCCAGCAGCACCCCAGCTGCTCTGCCCCAGCCGTCCTGATTAAGCCGCTGCTGAAAGTGATCAGCAGCGGCTGAATCAGGACTCCTGGGGCAGAGTAGCTGGGGTGCTGCCGGGTTGTTCCAGTAGCACCAAGGAGCGGTGCTGTGGGACCAACCGGCAGTGCCCCACCTGCTCTACCACAGGCCCCGGGCTTTGCTCCACATCTCCCTGGTCTGCTGAGGGGGGCACTGGCTGCGTCCCCCCAGCAGACCAGAGAGACGCTGAGCAAAGCGGTGCAGGACCTGGGCCGGACCCGCTGCGCTTCCAGATCAGGTGGAAGCGCCGCGGTCCAGCCTGGGTCCTGCGCCGCTTTGCTCAGCGTCTCCCTGGTCTGCAGACCAGAGAGACGCTGAGCAAAGCGGCGCAGGACCCGGGGCCGACCCGCGGCGCTTCCAGATCAGCCCCGGGTCCTGCGCCGCTTTGCTCCCTGTCTCCCTGGTCTGCTGGCTCCCGCAGCAGACCAGGGAGATGGGGAGCAGCTTTTCTCGCCCCGAAGGAGGCGGGCGGCGAGACCAGGCATCCCGCCACTCCAGTCCTCCGGGGCGAGAAAATCCCCATTCGTATCTGCGGATCCGACATAAGTCGGATCCGCGTAACTCAGGGACTGCCTGTAAACAACCAACACAGTTTTTTTGGAAAACAAGTCAATTTTTTATTTACAAGGGGGAGGGGAGCTCTGAACTGGGAGGGGGAGGAAACTTTGAACTGGGAGGGGGAGGAGCTACTGCTGGGAGGGGTGGCCCCTGTGGCTGCTTCTGTGGGGGCGGACCTGCACATGGGGGACAGGCCGCATCAGGGCAGGCAGCACGGGGAAGTGGGCAGGAGGGGCATGAGCATGAGGGGACATTGCAGGAGGAACAGGGATAGGAGCAGAAGGGGCAGGGACAGGAGCAGGAGGGGCTATTGCAGGAGGGGGCAGGGACAGTACTAGGGGAGGGATTGCGTGTGGATGGGGCACGGCCATGCCGTAGTACATGGCATGGCCTATGTGTGCTGTGAGGGCAGTAATAGCCTCTCCCACCCTATCACAGTAGGACTAGAAGTTGTGCCACTCTAGGTCCGCCTCCACCCGCTGGGCGATGGATGCTTCGATTCTTAAGACGGCCTCAAAATGCCACTAAAGCAGGGGGTCCCAGTGCTGGACCCATCAGCTTCAGGGCTGGGTGACTGGGGGAGCTGCTGCTGCCACGGGGCTGGAGGGTCCCCCGCTCCTGCTCGGTCCCGCTGCAGGAAACAGAAGAAAGGATGGGTCAGTCAGGCAGCCCGGCCACGGTCCCCACACCCCATGCCTTCTACCCCTGAGCCCAGGTGACACCACAGTACTGTGGCTTGGGCCCACTCGGTTACCCCCCTGACCCCCGTATTGTATGTTTGCATACAGGACTGCCCCTGGAGTAGGGTCCTCCTCCATGTATTGTAACCACCGGTCTGTGTCCTGGACCCTTGGAGGGTGAGAGGGCACTTGTGTTATGTTCACTTGTGGAACTCCCTGCCAGTGGAGGCTATGAGGCTTTGGACTAATCAATGATGTTTGACAGAGAGCGAGATGAATCCCTACCCAGTGCCTGGGAGCACATGTGGCAGACATGGTCTGGGCTCTCAGATCCCCATCACGTGGGATGTCTCCTGGACGGAACCAGGAGAGTGACTGGGGAGTGTACCATCCTTGCAGCAAAACTCAGGTGGCCTAGGGCCGGCCCAAGCACTTCCCCTCTCCCCCTTCCGCTAGCCCTCACACACGGTAGCCCAGGGACATTTGTGGCCTCAGTGGGGACTTCCCTCGGGGAGCCAGCCAAGGCACCAGAAGCAGGCGAGGGGCTCAGTGGGGGCCACGCTCACAGGCTGTGACGCTGTGGTTTTCCCAGGAGCAGCTGGCTGTGCCTCACAGCCAGGCATGGGACAATGTGTCATTCTGCGTGCTGCACCCTTGTGGAGGTGTGGGCTCTGGCCTGAGCCCCTGGGCCTCTGGCTGGTTCCAGCCGACATCCACCCTTCCCCCCTGGTCCCACCGGATGTGTGTGAGCAGCACGGTCCCAGGTGTGCCCTGGAGCTGCCTGCCGCGGCCACGTGCCACTCGGTCACCAGGCTGCACGTGGTTGCACGTGCTGCATACTGCCTAATGCTACACAGCATGCAGCTCATGTGGCCTGAGTGACATGCTCTCCCCCTCCCACTCCCGGGCGCCTGGCTCCCGGCTCCCCCCCCGCCCTTGTGAGTGCAAAGTGCAACACTGTGGATCCTTCCCCGGCCTCTGAGGATGCACGGGAGACATCGGGGCCTTGTCCTCTGACCCGCTGGCAGTGTCTCCTTCTTCCCCCGCCTCACTGGTCATGGTAACAGGGGGGCGCACGCTGACGTCCACAGGAATGGACGGTCCCTGGGGTGCTGTCTGGCCCAAGATGCAGTGGAGCCATTGGTAGTGGGGGCAGGTGTCGGCTCCTTCCCTTGGCTCTTGCTGGCCCGGACATAGCCCAGGCACAGTTCTTTGACTTTAGCCCAGACTTGCTCGAAGGTCTGGGCTGGATGTCCCTGCTGGGCGAGCGCCTGGGCCATGTGGTGAAAAATGTCTGCATTGCGGCGCCGGGAGTGGGTGTCATGCAGGGTGTCCTCCTCCTGTCAGAGGTCCAGGAGGGCCTCCAGCTCCCCTGGGGACCAGGATGGAGTCCTCCATTTCCAGCCCCTTGGGGCCTCCTGCGCTGGGGGTGCGGGTGGTTGTTTATCCCCTGGAGTTGCCATCATGCTCTGGAGTGGCTGTTGGGGATGGACGGGGTTGTGTGGCAGAGCTCTGGCCAGAGGTCACACAAAGGCTTCTGCCTCGTGGCCTCTGCAGGCTGCGTCTGCCTTTAAGGGGTCTTGGGTTACCAGGAAGTCAGGAGCTGCCTTGCGCTACAAAGCGTCCAAACGGCCACTAGGGTTTTTTTCCGTTTAGCCTGCTTTTGCGCAAAATGTCTTAGCTGCCTGTCTACACTGGCCCTCTTGTGCAAGAACAATTGCGCAAGAGGGCTTATTCTTGAGCGGAAGCGTCAAAGTATTTGCACAAGAAGCCCTGATTTCTTACATTAGAACGTCAGTGCTCTTGCGCAAAATCTCATGGCCATTGTAGACAAGTGGAAAGTTTTTGTGCAAAAGCAGCTGTTTTTGTGCAAAATCTTGCCAGTCTAGATGCGCCCTAAGAGTCTAATACAATTGTATATTTTCATGTCTACGTAGTCTTTAACTCTTTTTTAATTATGGGACAGATTCTTACATGGTGAAAATCATTGAAGCTTCAGTGAACTGATGTCCATTTAGTCCTTTGTGAAGATGATTTTGTTCTATTGCTTATTTTAGTTTTTTATTCGGTTTGATTTGGGTTTGCTTGTGTTCTGCATCCTTGTCTTGTTTTTTGTTGTTGTTCTTTTTATGTTGCATGGTCTTTAGCGTGGCAACAGCCTCTTCCTGTGTGATTCAAAAGAACTTATACAACAACGTTTTCAAATGAGGATTCCCAAAGAAGGCTAGGAGAATTAGGCTCCAAAATCATATTCTCTTTCAGCAGGGTGCATGATCTGCTTTTAGGAATTGCTCTTGCGTTAATTTGAATGTGCTTTACTCTTTCTTTATTTTGTTTATTCATGGAAAATGTTGCATATTAATATTGCTACTTTTATTTATTATACAGTTTTGACCTCTTTGGTGGTCATCATCGCGACCAGACCGGTCCCAAACAAGAGAATTTGCTGAACCTGGAGGGGTCTCCTGCCACTGTCCCCCAAATCTGTCACCCGTTGTTGGCAGGCTGCCCCAGCAGATAACCCTGCTTTCCCAGCTTCCGCTGGCTCCCTGGGCAACAGAGGCTTCAGCTCCTGCCACGGAGCTCCATTCCTGTGCAGCCAGGAGCAGCCGCGGAGCTGGGGCTCTGATCCTGACCCTGCACAGCCCCAGCCCTGGCCCCGCAGAGCTGGGGGAAGCCACAGGGCTCCATCCCCATGCAGTCCTGGCCCCACACAGTCAGGGGAAGCCAGAGGGCTCTAGCAGTCCCCAGCCAGGTTGCTGACTCTGATGTCCTGCCCAGCTGGCCCTCCTGCTCTTGGGCTCCTAGACTCTCTGCTCCAGGAGCATCCATGGTCCTAGTGGAGATACAACCTGTAGTACTTCAGATACTAATCAGAGACGTGATCAGCAAGTATTTACTTTAAAAAAAGATGAACAATAGAGTTAGACCAAAGAATAAATGCTATCCTTTGCAAGATAGAACAATATATATTAGGAAAAGAAAAAGATAATGGTCATAGCCACTAACCAAGGGGCAGAGAATTTCACTCAGAAATCTAGAAAAAAATGTATGCGTGCACTTGATTAAAACAATCCAATTAAATTTAGATTAGAAATGAGGAATACATAATGAAAAACAAGGGTAATTCATTACTTGAATAATTGCCTAAGTATGCCATGGGTTACCCATCATTTGAAGTCTATAAAGCAAACTGGACGTCCCCAGGATTGACCTGCTGGTGACCACTGATCTAATGAAACTCTCTGGCTCGTATATGCAGAAGGTCAGATTAGATCACCATAATTGTTTAGCTAGCCTTAAAATCATTCTTTTCATTTAATAATTTATATCCATATCTTAAAATTCTTTAAGATAGTGGGAAAAATTCAAAACAAAACAAAAACCCCAAAGCAGTTCGAGGGTATGTCTACACTACAAAGTTAATTCGAACTAACAGATGTTAGTTTGAATTAACTTTGATAGGCGCTACACTAGCGATCTGCTACTTCGCACTTAATTCGAACTAGCGGAGCGCTTAATTCGAACTAGGTAAACCTCATTCTACGAGGACTAACGCCTAGTTCGAACTAAGTAGTTCGAATTAAGGGCTGTGTAGCCACGTAATTCGAACTAGTGGAAGGCCAGCTTTCCCTGGTGGCCACTCTGGGCACCACCAGGGAAACTCTTCTGCCTCCCTTCCAGCCCCGGAGCCCTTAAAGTGGCACGGGCTGGCTACGGTGCCCGTGCCAGGTGCAAGCCTGCCAGCACCCAGCCAGCAGACCCTGCACCTGGCACGGTTCAAGCCAGCCACCCGCTGCCACCCAGCCCTCCCCCTCTTCCCGGGACCAGGCTGGCGGCTCCCAGGAGCCTGCCCAGATCCGCAAGAGGTGGGAGCCCACCTGTATAGTGCAGACATCGTGGACCTCATCCACGACCTCCACACTAGGCACAGGAAAGTGGCTGTCTAGGGCAGGATAGCTGCCAGCATGGCCACCCAGGAGCAGGTTGGCATGAAAATCAAGGTGGTCCAGTGAGACCCCCCAACCCTGAGCCCTGAGCTTAGAATGTATGTACTGGGTCAGACCAAAGGTCCATCTAGCCCAGTAGCCTGTCTGCTGACAGCAGCCAACACTAGGGACCCTGGAGGGGATGGACCGAAGACAATGACCAAGCCATTTGTCTTGTGCCATCCATCTCCAGCCTTCAACAAACAGAGGCCAGGGACACCATTACTATGCCCTGGCTAATACCACTCCATGGACCCAACCTCCATGACTTTCTTTCACTTATCTTTAAACTCTGTTCTAGTTCTAGCCTTCACAGCCTCCTGCAGCGAGGAGTTCCACAGGTTGACTATTTGCTTTGTGAAGAAGAACTTTCTGTTATTAGTGTGAAGCCTGCTACCCATTCATTTCATTTGGTGTCCTCTAGTCCTTCTATTATGGGAACTAATGAAGAACTTTTCTTTATGCACCCTCTCCACACCACTCATGCTTTTATAGACCTCTATCATCTCCCCCATCAGTCTCCTCTTTTCTAAGCTGAAAAGTCCCAGTCTCTTTAGCCTCTCTTCATATGGGACCTGTTCCAAACCCCTGATCATTTCAGTTGCCCTCCCCTCTCCCACCCTCTCTCTTCCCCTCTCCCACCACCTTTTCCCAGTTTCCCCGAGATTTGTTCAATAAAGAGAGTTTCTATTTTTGAACACACGTGTCCTTTATTTTGAACATCAGGAAGGGGGGCTAGGGAGGGGTAAGTGGAAGGAGGTGAGGGAGGAATGGGGTACGAGCCCCCCAATGAGGAGGACTGGGGTGGCTCTGCGAGCTCCTCGGGGTGGAAGCTCTCCTGCAGCCCCCCGACTGACCCCCCTCCGGATGTCAGCCTGCGGCAAGTGCAGCCGGGCTGATGGCCGAGTGCTGTGATGTGCCGAGTGTGGGCATTCAGGGCACTCCAAGACAGGACTGCTTTGCAAGCAGGGAACCCCTGAGAACTGTCTGTTCGGGGTGGGGGTTGGGTCCCTTTAAGCACAGCCCTCGGCTAGCCTGAGACAGCAGCTCCGCGCTCTAAGTCCTAATCTGATGCCCTGCCGGCACTGCTTCCGGCCATCCTTAACCTCGGTTCAGGGTCCACTCAGTGTAGACATGCTAGTTTGAATTAGCAAAACACTAATTCGAACTAGTTTTTAAGTCTGGATGTGCTAATTCGAATTAGCTTAGTTCGAACTAAGTTAGTTTGAATTAGCGCTGTAGTGTAGACATACCCCAAGAGACCTTGCGATTCGGGGAATAGCTGGTTATACGCAATTCCATATATTCATGGGGGTCCTGGCCTAAGGGGAGTAGCAGGGGTCAAGGACTATGGAGAACTCAGCATAATTCCCAGCCTTGGTTCCCTATGATTTGGGAGTTGCAGGGAGCTCACTGCACGGGCTGTGGCTCCCAGTATTTGTGAATGTTGCCATTTACAGTGGTGCCAGGAATGCATTCACCATGAATGGCGAGGGTTGCTGGTATATAATAATTTATCAAATTCTATATGACTGATTCTGTGAGGAAAAGTGCACTAGGAAATATACTAAGGGGACGTGAGCATGCATGGGGTTTTGTGGGGGAGACAGAATCCTTACTTATATTACCAATACTTGCAGATAGCAAGTGTTAATAAAATAACAACTCGCACAATATTAAATACTGACAGGGTTTGTATTCGGCAAAAAGAATTTAAATGAGCATGACATTTCATCAACACTTTCCAGATATTTACAATGTGCTAAGAAGAGAGGCAGACATGAAACGAATGAGGTGACAACTTGGGGCAAAGAGACTTAGAAAAAGATGGGATTGTCATTGTGAGAATAAATTATGAAGGATGGCATGTAAGACAACAATTAACAAAACAATTTGTGACATTTATTGGAAGGAAAAGGGTGTCAGCAAACTGCAATAATGGCGTAATTCTTCAATAGAGTAAAGAATATAAAAAAATCCCTAAAGATTCATCAACCACAGCTGGTAATGAATAGAAGATTTTTTGTTAATGCAGCTATTACAAATTATTTTAAGAATAAACTCAATATTCAGTCAACCAAGCAAGTAGTGAAATTTGATCTTTTTGATTTTTCAATTAATCTACTGTACTTTTTATGACACATGAAAAGGACAACAGTACATTGATACCTATTATGGTAACAATATAGTGAGAAGTATTTGAACCCAAATATAAATTCTTACATTTAAGGAACATTCTTATTGTATTCAGATAAAACTATTTCACATTAGAAGTTCAATGAAAAACATGTACAGTGAAGGGATTCATTCACATATCTCAACCCATCCATGACAATATAAGCTCCATTACATTGCTCCACTAGGCAAAAAGAGAGATAATGTAAGAAGATTTAGCTCTCCAAAATTCTACTGTCTTCAATATTCTAGATTCTACAATTTCCTGAGTTCATGTGAACTATATTATAATGAGCTCATTCCTTTATGGTAATTTTTCAAGGCAGACTTTCCAATGACTTTTGAATCTCTAAATTCATATTATGTGCATAATGGAGCTTATTCCAACAGAGGAACGTAGAGAACACACTGTGCAGCCAAAGCATGAAAACCTCCTAAGCAGAAGCATCAAATGCATAGAAGAGATGATGGCTGGTCTTGCGGCCTCCGCAAAGTGAACTTGGACTCCATAGAGTTGAATTTTCTGCTCTATCACAGACCTCATGTGTAACCTTAGGACGACATCTAAATGCCATTGGCCTTTCCACTGGCTTCAGCTGGACTGTGGAGTAGGACCTTACTCTCTGTGCCTTCATTCCACTTCTGTGAATTGAGATAATAATACCTATCTACCTCATGGGATATTTTGTGAGAATATATCTGTATTTATTTCAAGCACTCAGAAGGGATTGTGTTGGGAGAAAGATAAGTACATATAAAATAGGGTACAAGCAGATACTAATCTCATAATTTAATCAACCAAAACAAGATATGCTTTTTAAGAGTATTAATGGACATAATTAGGATAGTAAAATATTGCAGTCCAGTTCAAACAAGGGCGATTTGAGTGAGATTTATATTGAGTATCATGACAGCTGAATTGGCTATTAAATCCCCTCTAACAACTGAATAACAATAATGGATTTTCTGACTAGAATTCTTTCAACTGCATTAAGTAATCAGTGAAATTGCATGCAAGAAATAAAGTGCAAATGTCCAATTAATATTTTGCATATGCTTTCAAAGTTATTTTAGGATTTTTCCCAAGTTTTCAGAAGACTCCAAGTTGAGTTCCATTATGCACGTGTAAATGTTTCTGCCCACAAAATTGTGCATGCAACCTACATTTGTGTGCACAGTTTTCATAGCTGAGAATTCATCTGGCAGGCTTTCTTGATCAAACACTTGATAGTACTACCCATATGATTACACAGTTCTGTTGACAAGTCTATGCACATGTCTGTGTGAACTATATTGCAGCCCATGGATAAATATTTGGTTTTAAATAGTCTGAGGGCTATAGAGGGATGAACATTGTATTCATTTTGTTACACGGAGCACTCCTGTTGATATTGCATAAGAACAGCCATACTAGGTAAGACCAAAGGTCCATCTAGCCCAATATCCTGTCTTTCGACAGTGGCCAATACTGAATGTCCCCAGAGGGAATGAACAGAACAGGTAAATCATCAAGTGATCCCACCTCTGTCACCCATTCCCAACTTTTGACAAACAGAGGCCAGAAACACCCTTCCTACCCATCCTGGCTAATAGTCATTGGTGGACCTAACCTCAATGAATTTATATAGCTCTTTTTTTAACCGTTAAAGTCCTGGCCTTCACAGCATCCTGTGGCAAGAAGTTCCATGGATTGACTATGTGTTCAGTGAAGACGTACTTCCTTTTGTTTGTTTTAAACCTGTGACCTATTAATTTCATTTGGTGACCCCTGAGTTCTTATGTTATGGGAACATGTAAGAACTTTTCCTTATTTACTTTCTCCACACCTGTCATGCACACTCTGGGCAGTGATGGAGGGGCACCACATTCTGGGTGGTGCTGAGGACCAGCTGTCTCCACCCCTTCTGCCTAAGCACCTCCCCCTTCTGGAAACACAGAGCCAACTCCTCTACCCACTTTGCCCAGGGGCCTGTGGTAGCTGTCTACTCCTCTGCCTAGGACCCCACTGTACTAGGTGCTGTACAGCCACCAAACAAAAAGTTAGTACCTGCACCAAAAGAGCTTGGAATATAGGATAAGAGAGAGACAGGGTATGTCTACACTACAGCGCTAATTCGAACTAATTTAGTTCGAATTAGTTAATTCAAACTAAGCTAATTCGAACTAGCGCATCTAGACTTAAAAACTAATTTTAATTAGCATTTTGCTAATTTGAACTAGCACGTCCACACTGATTGGACGCAGGGGCGCATTTAAGGGCTGCTGAAACCGGTTCTGGCAGGGCATCAGGTCAGTATTTGCTTTGTGTGGCTGCTGTCTGAGGCTATCTGAGCCTCGTGCTTAAAGGGACCCCCCGGACAGCCGGTTCTCAGCTTTTCCGCTTGCTTGCCTACCTCGCCGAGGGACAGCAAAGTGTTTTCCTCTCCGCCCGTCTGTGTCGGTGCTTCCCTTCGGGGGGGCTGCCACAGGTGGCAACATGGAGCCAGAGCTTACCCTGCTCTTTCTGGTGCAGTTTCTGGACTTGCTGCTGCAAGCCTGCCAGCAATGGCTGGAGGCTACCTGGTACCACCTGGTGCACGTCAGCCCCCTACCTCTCTGCCTTGCCACCCTGGGGGCCATGGAGCAGCTGCAGCGGCGCCCGGACACCGGCATGCCCCACCGCATCTGGCATCTGGACACCAGCAGCGACTGGTGGGACCGCATAGTCCTGGAGCGCTGGGGAGACCAACAGTGGACCCAGAACTTCAGGATGAAGAGGGACACCTTCCTGGAGCTCTGCGAGTGGCTCGCCCCTGCTCTGCACAGAAGGGACACTCGCATGAGGCCCGCCATCCCCCTCCAGAAGTGTGTGGCCATCGCCCTCTGGAAGCTCTCCACGCTGGACAGCTACCGATACGTCGGGAACCAGTTCGGCGTGGGGAGATCCACTGTTGGAGTGGTGCTCATGGAAGTACGGCACTCGCCGGCCACTGGGCTGGGGGGGAGGGGGGCTGGAAGGAGGGGATGGGCCGCCCCAGGGAAAACAGGGGATGGGGGAGGAGGAGGCAAAAGTGCCCCACACCGGAGGGGCCAGTCTCTCCCGGCCGTACTACACGCCGCCCGGGGGGGGGGGTTGCTTCCGGGAGTGGGGCACGGGGCACTGCCAGGGCACGAGCACTCCCAGCCACCTGGGCGCCCCAGTGATTCGCGCTTTGCTGTGTCTCTCCACAGGTGTTCAAGGCCATCAACCGGGTGCTGCTCTGCAGGGTGGTCCGCCTCGCCAACCCAGACGCTGTCATATGGGGGTTCGGCGTCCTCGGCTTCCCCAACTGCGGTGGGGCCATCGATGGCACGCACATCCCCATCCGTGCCCCGGAACACCAGGCCTCCCAGTACGTGAACCGAAAGGGGTACTTCTCTGTCCTCCTGCAGGTTGTGTGTGACCACCGGGGACAGTTCACGGACATTAATGTGGGCTGGTCCGGCAAGGCACATGACGCATGGGTGTACCAGAACTCCTCTGTGTGCATGGTGGGGGATGCAGCCTACCCCCTACAGCCCTGGCTCATGAAGCCCTACACGGGGCACCTCAACCCCTCCCACCAGGCCTTCAATGCGAGGCTGACCAGGTCCTGCATCATGATTGAGGGGGCCTTCGGGTGACTGAAAGCCCGATTTAGATGCCTCCTCACCCGTCTCGACCTCACAGAGCACAACATCCCTCCCATGGTGGCAGCGTGTTGTGTGCTACACAATTTGTGCGAGCGAAAGAGGGAGTCTTCCCTGACAGCCTGGATGGCTGAGGCTGACCACATGGCTGATCACTACGCTCAGCCCCACACCGCCGCCATCCGGGAAGCCCAGCGGTGGGCCGTCCAGATCCGGGAAGCCCTGTGGGAGAGCTTCCAGGTGGAGGAAGAGGACTGAACTCTCCCTGCGTGCCCCACTGGTGCCTTCTTCCACCCTCCCCTGCTTCCCCTTTCCCCTCTCTAACCCCCCTTCCTAATGTCAAATAAAGACACCTGTTTTGGCAAAAAAAATCTCTTTTTATTTTACATAACTGGGGTGGGGGGAGGGAGGAGGGAGGATGGGAGTGGGAGGGGGAAACCTGGGAGGAGGGAGCTGGAAGGGGGTGAAAGAGGAGGAAGGGAAGGGAAAGCTCAGGGTTGGGGGTCCGGCTTGCTCTCCCGGCTCACAGCACTGCGGATGCGGGGGCGTCGGGGAGGAGTGGGTGTGTAGGGTGGGGCAGGAGGGACAGGGGGTGCGGAGGAAGCGGGAGGGGGAGAGCAGGAGCAGGGGCAGCAGGGGTGGGAGGAGGAGCGAGAGTTAGGGCAGCCGCAGGAGCTGGAGCAGGAGGAGGCAGGAACGGGTCGACCAGGGTCTGGAGGTGGCCTCTGAGGGCATCGCACTGCTCTTCCAGTGCCTCCAAACTCCGCTGGTGCAGCCGAAGGTCTTCCCGGACCCAGTGCTCCTGGTTGCGGAGCAGCTGCTCCAGGAACTGGAGGTGCCGCTGCTGGTAGTCCTCCTGGTTCCTGGCATGCCTGCTGGCCCGGGCGCAGGTGGCTGTTGCAGGCGGGGTGGTGCGCCCTGCAGTCCCAGATGCTGCGGCTGTGGTGAAACAAGAGCAGCGGTCAATTCTCCCTGGGGACAAGGTGGGTGAAACCCAGCCCCCCTCTGCAAGGCCGGGGCCCCTGCATGACACCCAGCTGCCTCTCCATGGTGGGCAAGGCCCAGGTGCACGGTCCCTGGGCTCCCTCTCCCCCCACCTCCCCGTACACATAAGGGGATCATGATGGTACTCACATGTGGAGCCCTCCCCGGCCTCGGAATACACAGGCGATGTGGTCTGTGGGGTTCCTCGGAGGTCCTGGGTCCTGGGCAGGCTCCCGGCAGGCTCCTGGCTCTCGGTGTCCTCCGGCTCCTCCTCCTCGGTGTCAGGGACAGGACCCTCTGCCCTGGGGTCAATCACCACCCGGGGGGCATGGACGGCATGAGCCCCCAGGATGCGGTCCAGGGCCTGAAAATGGGGGCAGGCCTCCGGGTCGGCCCCTGGCTGGCAGGCCCGGGAGTAGGACTGCCGCAGGTCCTTGATTTTACAGCGGACCTGCTCCCGGCTCTGCTGGTGGCCTCTGGCGGCCAGGCTGTCAGCCATGCGGCTGTACACGGCCACATTCCTGTGGCTTGTGTGGAGATCGTGGACATTGGAGGCTTCCCCCCAAACCTCGATGAGGTCCACGATCTCCGCACCTGACCAAGTGGGCGCCCACCTCTTGTGGCCCCGGGCAGGCTCCTGGGAGCCACCAGCAAGGTCCCGGGAAGAGGGGGAGGACTGGGTGGCATCCGGTGGCTGGCTCATGTTGTGGCAGGTGCAGGGTCTGCTGGCTGGGTGCTGGCAGGCTTGCAACTGGAACAAACACTGTAGCCAGCCCGTAGCCCTTTAAGGGCTCCGGGGCTGGGAGGCAGGCAGAAGAGTTTCCCTGGTGTTGGCCAGAGTGGCCACCAGGGAAACCTGGGAAGGGCTAGCCTCCCACTAGTTCAAATTAAGTGGCTACACAGCCCTTAATTCGAACTAGTTAATTCGAACTAGGCGTTAGTCCTCGTAGAATGAGATTTACCTAGTTCGAATTAAGCGCTCTGCTAGTTCGAATTAAGTGCGAAGTAGCAGATCGCTAGTGTAGCGCCTATCAAAGTTGTGGTGTAGACATACCCACAGATAAACCCAAGGCAGAGTACAAGGACACAACTGGACAGTATTGGTCAGCATGGGAAACTGTGGTCTCACACCCCGAGTTCAACTTCAATTAAAGATATGTATAATGAATGATGTTTCGGGCACGAAAAGAAGAAAGTCCCAGACATAGATTATATCTAATGTGCAAATGATGTTTGGAAGTAGATGCAGCAAACAATTTAAGAATCACTCTTGTATATTTATAGTACACATTTTAATATGCCAGTCTCTTCTATTCACTGATGGAAAGGAAAAATGCATCTTCATAAAGGGAAAGGTATTTCACAGCACTTTACCTGAAAAAATACAAAGATATTGCTAATCTGGTGAAAAATAAATGAAAGGTTCCAAGATTTGTTTCTGGTCTCATTTAATAACGAAAACAATCTCATGAAATTACAAATTAATGTGTTGTTTTGGCATCCCCAGACAGCACATATACTTCATCATCATAAGTCAATTAAAAGAAATCTTGATATAAATGAATATTTATCTTCAAGAAAACAGATATGAACCCAGAACTACATATACTAGATTTGATTTATAGAAAACAATATCTAAAATAAAATGCATTACTTACACACTGAATTTTTAGGCAGTAATATGGTCAAACAAAGCACCATCCAGTCAATTATAATCTTACAATTACTGGAGCCATCCTGCAGACTTTATTCAGGCAATATCTCCATTGAATTTTTTGAGAGTTTTAAAGTCTTTGCTCAGCCAAGGTAGAACCTATTTACAGCATAAAGCAGTGTTACATTTCACTATTCACTGAAATGCAACATATGTTTTTTTCATTTGCATTCACATGAAAACAATAATTAAGAGTGTTTTCCAGCCTGGTGCATTAAATATACTTCCTGTGTTCTGAAATGTTAACTTCCAGTGGTCTCTGTAATTTGCTGAGATCATAAAACTGGAGCAGAATTTTAAAGAGTTCCTTTCAGTCCATACTGTGGTATTAAATATGATCTTTCCTGCAACAGAGAGAAAATGATTGTTCCCTCTTTCGTAAGCTGACTGTGAAATGTATTTCAGTAAAATCAAAGAAATTAATATTCAGATATTTACTGTAAATCTAAGCACATGAGGTTTGCTCTAGACAGGAAAAGCAAACACTTATGGGGAACATTATTATGATGGCTTATGCTAATTAAATTGTAGCAGAAATGCTTAATGTATGCTTTACCATCAAGTGTAAAGGGGAAAAAATCTTTCTTGGTTCAAGCTTTATCTTGTTAAGAGGATTTACCTCCTTATTTCCTGTAATAAAGAGCTATTTCAAGACTATACTAAAAAAAAACAAAGGCTAGCAAAGCTTTTCTGCTAGTTGCCATGACACTTTGAATCTCAAACTACAGTTCAATACAATGGTTGCAATTAGGTTAATTAGAACATTATCTCAAAGTACACAGCTATTGTGCAGAAGAAAAAAAAATCTTACTGAATACACTCCTTACTCACCAATAAATGAATTTTTAAAAATTGCAGTTCTAATTATAATGAATAATTTATTTCTCCTAGGGATTCTTGACATTTAAGTGTTGTAACTCAAGAAATAAATACAAGATCCACAGTAGTAATATCATAGGGCACTCAAACCTTTTATTTGACCTTTGGGTGATTTTAATCCATAAAATAACTGGGGGGAAAATTGTTCTTTGTTGTGATGGAACAAAATCGGTTCTATGTTACTGTCTTTTTTTTTTTAATTCATAAGAAATGGTGAAATAGGTACACATTTTAAAGGGCTGAACTTCTGGGAGAAAAGATCTCCTATGTAAAATATGAGGCCTTCCTGCCATTCCCATTGGCCAGGCACAGCAATCTACAGCCAATGGGAGCTGAAATCACTAGTACCTGCAGCCATGCAGGGAAATATAGTGATGGCCCACCATGAGCTAACCCCAGCAAACTGCTGCCATATAATTGTCCACCCCTATTATAATGTTATTTGATATGTAACCATTTGTTTCTAGTGTTCTTTCTATCATTTGAAATTGGAGAAGATCCAGAGAAGAGCAACAAGAACGATTAAAGGTCTAGAGAACATGACCTATGAAGGAAAACTGAAAGATTTGGGCTTGTTTCATTTGGAAAGTAGAAGATTGAGAAGGGACATAATAGTGGTTTTCAGGTATCTAAAAGGGTGTCACGAGGAGGAAGGAGAAAAATTGTTCTCCTTGGCCTCTGAGGATAGGACTTGTCCTATCCCCATTTAAGCAATGGGGCTTAAACTGCAGTAAGGGAGGTTTAGGCTGGACATTAGGAAAAATTTCCTAACTGCCATGGTGGTTAAACACTGGAATAAATTGCCTGAGGAGGTTGTGAAATCTTTATTTCTGGAGATATTTAAGAGCAGGTTAGATAGACATCTATCAGGTATGGTCTATATGGTACTGGGTCCTGACATGAGGACAGGGGACTGGACTCGATGACCTCTCAAGGTTCCTTCCAGTTCTAGTGTTCTATGAAATTCAGACTACAAATAAGACACGCATTTTTAAAAGTTAACAGTGATTAACAACATGGATTGTGGTGGATTTTCCAACAGATGAAATTGTTAAATCAAGATTGGATTTTTTTCCTAAAAGATATACTCTTGTCTAAAAAACTTAATTCCTGGAAGTCCTATGTCCTGTGTTATACAGGAGGTCAGGCTAGTTCATCTCAGTGGTCTCTTTTGCCCTTAGAATCTATGAATATAAGTCAATTAAAGTTTTGCCATTGACACTGAGCCAGGATTTTTCCTTACAACTTTTTCAATCTCAGGCAATTTGCTTAGATTAATTTACCTGCCATGCCTTATCTAAGTAAAATCCAGACACATTAAAATGACCTTTGCCATAACTTAGGAGAGTTCCATTTTTTAAATCACTCAATATGTGTTACAAAGCAGGTGCAAATGTAGAGTACACAAAATGATAAGCTAAAATTTCAGAAAATGGTCATACCCTCACAGCTGATTCTGAATCCCACACCAATTACTTCATTCATTTTCAAAGAAGCTAAATGTATATATTTGTACATGTATATACTTTTAAACCTGCCTCAGAAAATGAGTTAGCAACATGTCTCCAACATGATGATCCTAAGACAGCAATAATATAGAAATCATCTCTTCATGAAGTCACAGTTTGAATATTTTCCCTGATACATTATTGTTCCATATGAAGAAAGATTAAAAAGACGTGGACTTTTCAGCTTAGAAAAGAGGAGACTAAGGGGAGATATGATAGAGGTCTATAAAATCATGACTGGTGTGGAAAAAGTGAATAAGGAAGTTATTTACATATTCCACACAATATAAGAACTAGGGGTCACCAAATGAAATTAATAGGCAGTAGATTTAAAACAAAACAGATAGAAGTTTTTCTTCACTCAGCACACAATCAATCTGTGGAACTCCTTGCCAGAGGAAGTGGTGAAGGCTAGGACTTTAACAGCATTCAAAAAAGAGCTAGATAGATTCATGGAGGCGAGGTCCATCAGTGGCTATTAGCCAGGATGGGTAGGAATGGTGTTCCTAGCCTCTGTTTCTCCAGAGGTGGGTGACGGGAGGGATCACGTGAGGATTACCTGTTGTGTCCCTTCCCTCAGGGGCATCTGATATTGGCCACTGTCAGCAGACAGGATACTGGGCTGGATGGACCCTTGGTCTGACCCAGTATGGCTTTTCTTATATTTTCATGTTTATTAGATAAGCTTTCATTGGTGTTTCCATTTTTGTTTAAAAAATAAGGAGGAGAACACTTGTCAGCATTTTCATAGATTGCCCACTGCCACAAAAATTTTTTGACAAGCCACCTGAAATTTTCCACATCTTGGACATATTTTTGGTTAAAATTTCAAATTGAAATGAAAAAACTTTTATAAAAATGTTTGGGGTTGATAGCACTCTGCCTCGTAAGGGTGTCTTGTGCTGTATAGCTTTGGCCAGATCTCTGACCCCAACAGTCTGATAGCAACACACAAACTTCTCTGTGGCTTTGCCTAACCTGGTTACTTGCAGGCTGAAGTTAATACACTCCCAATTTTTTCCCCAAATAATTCCACTGTAGGGACCATTCCCTCTTGCTGGACCCTCACAGAGAAAATGATTGGTCCCCTGCCTTTACACAGACAGTAAAATATGATAATCTGTTAGCTTTCTTCTGGAAGCACATCCTATACTGAATTTAGAGAGCAATCGTGCTGTGTAAAAGAGATAAAGGTAGAGATGGTAACAGGAAAATAGAAGAAAAAATAAGAGTCTAAAACTTTATCTATCTAGATACAATTTTGGTTCAAGATGGTTTCTCTCAGTCATAAATTCCTTTCCAGCCTTTTATTGGCTGGTTTGGACAAGACCAATCACAAGATCAAATTGCTTGTTTTCTTCATCTCCTAAGGTGAAGGATAAAGATGGAGTCTTTCTCTGCTCCTTTATCTTACAAATCAGGATTCAGTCTCCTGTGTTTCACTGGTATGCAGTAGTCATAAAAATTTTCTGTCTCTTAAGTTCAGAATAATTTCTACCAAGGATGGCTTTGTTTACTGCTAATGTATAAATTGAGGTAAACACACAGGTCTGCAATAGACAAAGAAATGTGGATCTCCTTTACCTAGCTTAGTCTGTCTTCTCTTAAACATATTCTAGTAACATCATACAAAAGTAATTCATAACTTCACATCTAATGGCAAAATATGCATTGTACACTATTAACTATCAGCATGACAATTAGATATATTGTACACATATTATTGTAGTAGTGACACAGGTCTGAAAATATATTTAAGTACAAGGTATTATCAAGGTCAAAAAATTACAGTGGAGATGGTAGAATTTAGCATCTCCTGACTTTTTAGAAGTGTACTTAATCCATAAGACAAGGATCATCTCTTGTGTCTTCTTTTTCAAAAATTACAGTTCATTCAAGAGAGTGTATTACAGCTCTCTGTGCCAATACAGAGAAGATACGGGTCTGTTACATTCTCCACTAGAGAGCCATGACTCTTTACCTCAATTTATAGGAGCTCTTTCTTTTCTGTTCTGAAGAACCCTCATTCAGTTTTCAACTACCCAATGATCACCACATACGGTTTGAGCTAGAAGTGGCTTTTTGTTTTTTAACATTTGGTTACTTTAAATGTCTGATATTGCTTATCAAAGTAATGTACAACAATATAATTGCAAAATGTGTCTATGGGGGTTGACAGACTTATATGGATCATTAATGAGATTAATGTTCTCCTCTGTATGTTATAGTTCATTTCCTATCTCAGTTTTCATGAAGTTTAAACAAATATTCTTTTATTGTCATAAATGACTACTGTTACTGACTAATCCTTTGTTACTGTGACAACAGTATGTATCTGGGTATAACCAACGGTGGCAGCCAACTGTTCTTTCAAAGCATCCTAGTTTTGCATATTGAATAGTACTGCACTCCCACTGAAAGAAATGTAGCTACTGGAAAGTAAATAGACTCCTCCCTCCTTCTTTCCATCTGCTGCTCTTCCTTATTCCCCTTGTTCCAGCCTTTCAACATCTGCTCTCCCTGTTTTTAATCTTTCCTTCTAGCTAATCTTGTCACTAAACCTCCTCCAAAGAATTTAAATTATGGTAAGTGAACATTCAGCTAACTAAAATCATGCCAGATCATGTATGTTGACGGACCAAATAGTACCACATTAGAGAGGTTCAACCTGTACAATGAAGATAAATTAAAAATCAATCAGCAACACTTGTAATTAGAAGGGTAAAATATAAGATGCAAGGAGAGAATTCAAAAAAATATTAATTGCTTTATCACTAAGGCTCAGAGGAGGTCAAATTCCATGGTTTTACATAACCTCTTTACATAACTTCAGTTGGGCTCTAGCTTCCATGATTTATTGTTTATTGTTTGTGTCCCGTATGTGAGGTTTACTAATCTTAGCCTGATTCATCACTTGTTGCTTTGTTTTGTGCATTTGACGTGTGCCACATTAGCTACTGAAGCAGAAAGAAAGAGAAAGAAATCTTTTCTTAAACTATGTGACAGGGTACATGGAGAATGAGTAAAGTTTGAAGCTAAGTGCAGACCTGCATACCTTTGGGTCTTAGAAAAAAAGATCAAAACAATGATAAATAAATAAATAAAAATAATCATATATTCATTAATATTCTTTCCCATAAATGTGCATACTTGGGATCTGACCTTGAATTTATTTGTTTTACATATGAACACAGTTTGGGAAATGAACAACTGGTTGCTCTGCACATCTTTAAATACATTGCACATGATTGCTATTACAGTAATACGTAAGGGTCCCAATCAGGGAGGAGGGTTCCATTATTCCTCATTCTGTACACACATAGAATAAAAACAACAGATCCTGGCCCTGAAAGCTTACAGACATGGCATATGCTAAGAGAAAGTGAATGTATTAAACAAAACAAAAGTTAGCAGCAAAACAAACATGATTAATTAAATAAGCAACATTCACCGCACCCCAATTGCCTACCTATTGTAGGCATAACAGATCTGCCTAGTCCAGCCATATTCTTGCATCTCGTATACATATATGTGGTAAAGTTGTCAGTCACTTTAGTATATAGCTCTGTGTTTTACTGACAGAAAAGTGTGGATTTCATTATCAGATGCATTCTGAGTAAAAATAGTTAGAAATAAGCTCAGTGAATGAGGATAGAAATTGAAAAACTTCTGAAGAAATTTTAAAACAATGTAAGTATTTTAATGTTGATCCTATAAACAAGCTGAATGTGAGGAGCTATGTAATAGCTTTTCTATGGTAATTATACCAGCTTGTTTGGTCTTTTACCAGATCATTAAACTACTGAGGTGGCTAGAGAGCTACGGATTTTTTTTCTTTGAAATGTTTTTAACAATTTTTATTTGATTGTGTAGGAGTTTCTGTGGTGATAAAGAGCTCTTGAACAGCTGAACAGGAAGTTATTTTTGAAAAAGCTTGAGTGTCTTCTGAATATATTCCCCCCCCCCCCCTATTTGCAAGGATTTCAGTTAAACTTTCCCTATAGTAAAGGATATGAAAGTAGCAGAGAGGGAGCCATCTAAAAGGTTTGGCACTCATTATTCAAAGGTTTATGAAGAGTGTTAGAAAAAAACCTGCCCCCCCCAGTAAAAAGTTTGGCCAGGCCGCTCTTGCTGTAGTGGGCCGCAGTACTCCTTGGGAGAAACCAGCCGCACCCTTCCTGCATACCATTGCCTTTAGAAAAGGGAAGATGTGAAAAGGAACTCTCCCACCCGTCACCTTGGTGTGAGAACTGAGGTGCTTATCTGGTTGCATGAAACCTGCACAGTTTCAGCCCAGCCCCTGTGACACATCCCCCACTTGGTGACCGTTGGGCTGTATATGATAATATGCAAGCACGGGAAAGCGATGTGCAGACTTGGGGATAAATACCCATCGCACAGTTCGCTCGAGGAGGTCTTCGCAACACACGCACCATCGTGTGTGTGCCTTCCCGTATACTTCAAAGCGCTGCCGGCCTGATCAACCAACCAGCCACCTCCCCTGACTCTCGGGCATAACCAAGGCCTTCACAACCGAACCAATATTTTTGAAATGTTCCATGTGCTATGTAAGTTGGTATGTATGATTTGATTTTTCTTGTTGTATAGCTTAGTGTTATAGTTGTTTTTGGTAGTACATAGAGTGTGTAGTTATCTCTGTTATTAATTAGTATAGCTTGATTTCTTTAGAGCAGAAACTATTTCTGTTGCCGTTCCCATCCTTACATTTCTGATATGTTCAACTAGAAATCGTAGAATAAATATTGTAAATTCATTACTGACACGGTCAATTAAAAATCTTAGAATAAATACTATAAATTCATCACTGTCATAAATAAATATCTTTTATTTACTAAAACGGTCCACCTGGTTCTGTCCTTCCCCCCTTGGGTCATCGGACCTGTGGTTCTCACAACAAAGAGGAGGGGGAGAGGAAAAGAAGGTTATTTGCCTGTTGAATTTTTGTAATAAATAGAATACATATGCTGTATTTAGAGATCTGTGTGGTGTTTGCCTGCATCATGTATTCAGGAACAGTTGTATAGGGGGAAAGGATATGAAATTCTCCTTGTCACTCATTCTCCCTCTAATTCTTACCCATGGAATCCATCAGGAGCCTTTCTTTGTTCCTGCACAGGGGAGTAAAGCGATGTAAATTGTCTCTCTAATTCCCTGCATGGGCTATCAACAAAATGAGTCGCAACATGTTGCAATAGTAGCCTTGCAGGTGGCCCTCATAGCCAGAAGGTAGGGAGTAGAATTGTAACGGAGCAGAAACTGCCCTTCTCCCCATGAAGGTGCCATCCAGCACAGCCAACTGAGTGGAATGGGAAGATTTACCTCAAGAAAAACTTGCCCATCTTAGTTCTGCAGACTGAGCAAAGAAGTCCTTTACTGAAGTGACAATCTAGTGCCACATGTTTATCTTACCAATATTCACAAATTCATATAACAGGGACTTGGATTATCTCTTTCCCATGCAAACTTGATGTGTCGGGTTCAGGCCTCCTTTGATGCTGTCTCCTGATATGCTGAGATCCCACTGAGCTTGTTTTCCCTACCCACTTGAGTCCCTAGAATTCAGTCTTGTTGAATCAGACACACTAGTCTGCTGCAACACAGACACAGGGACCACGCCACACCCCCAAATCTGTAGACCTCAACTGAACACAGCACAGCGAGATACCTGTTTCAGGCACTCAGATACCTGGGTCCTCTGGGAACTAAATCCCAGATAAATCTATCTTATGCTGTATAGAGATCTATACAATACAAGCTCATGAAATTCACCCTCTTTCTTAATGCAAAGAGATCTGCACAGATTCCTCCGCCCCCCCCCAGGTAACAATTATTTAAACTGTTGGTTTTGGGGAAGTCAAACTAGGTTGGTTGTTAGAGTAAGATGGGAAGAGTAACTTATCCAAGTAAAAATGCTAACGTTTAAAAAGTGCTGAGTTCAGATTGTGACATTCTGGTCAAACTGTCATTTTAATAGCCGACTCAGCCATTGAGTGGAGTAAACATATGTGCGCACGCGCGCGCACACACACACACACACACACACACACGTATATAAGCTTCAGAGGGGTAGCCGAGTTAGTTTCTTAAGTTTTTCCTGTTACAGACTAAAAACAGTCTAGTAGCACCTTAAAGACTAACAAAATATGTAGATGGTATAATGAGCTTTCATAGGCACAACCCACTTCTTCAGATGACTTGACCAACCTAACAATGGAGGTGCGAATTGTTCTTATCAGCCTCTTATAACTATTTGAGCTATCTAATCACTGAATCTCTTCTTTCCTCCCCTCCTTTTCCCCCCTCTTTTTCCTCCTCACACCTCTCCCCCACCACCACCACTTCCCTTATTTATTATTGGATCTGGACTTCTAATACTCCTATCATCTGACGAAGTGGGTTGTGCCCACGAAAGCTTATGATAATATCTACATGTTTTGTTAGTCTTTACAGTGCGACTAGACTATTTGTTGGTTATTTAATTTTTTGCACATGTATATGTTCATAAATATTTCCACTGAAAGATACAGAACATTATATTCCTCTGACTTAAGTTTTCTTTTGTTATGTGTTAGATGGGCTGAACTGAAAAGCTCAGCTACTTCACTAATATAGATAGTTGAAAACCTTTAATGGGTTCTGATATGAAGTAAATCAATCTTTAAATCATATTGCAGAGCAACATAATTGCCTACTAGCATGAAACAATCAGATAAGCCATGAATATAACTGAAAATGGCAATTTATTTACTAGCTTATTCCACAAAGACTTGAACACACAAATTAGTTATGCAGAGACAGTGTTTTCCAATTATGCACAATTGAGAGAACATCTATATGAATTTGAGCACTTTCTATAGCATGTTGATGCCAATGACACCACTTAACAAATTTATTATTTATAAATTTCAGAAATGTAATACTTTCAAATAAATATTGTAGTTTCAGCATCAAGTTCTATATAAATATAAAAATAACATTTGTCACATCTTTGTAATTTTTTTAACAGGGTTGTTAGAGAATTGTATAGTTAGGAACATATATAAAAATACACTGATTTTAATCAGATAAATCTACATTTTTGATATAAGACACATGTCTAAATTCCCTGAATTTGTTTTCATAAGTCTCAGCCATATGACTATATATATACTACTGATTTTATAGTGGTAGGATTCCATATAATACATTTACAAGAAGTCATTTTATAGTCATTGAAACCTGCATTTGCAACTTGAGAACAATGTTATTAAATGGGAACAGAAGTTGCTATCAAACCCAAGTGCTGTTATTTTTTTGTATCATGAAACAAGGCACATTTAAGTGAAATCTTCATATAGTTGGGCTCCAATAGTATAAATCTGGTTACCCAAAATAATAGGCCATGTGAGAAAAATTCTCCATGTGATATTTTTTGTTCAAGTCAGAAAGTCACACTGTGACAAAACCAGAAGAAATAAAAAGAAGGCTACTCTGTGGTATTCTTCAATAGAGGGCAACCAAAATGATTAGGGGGCTGGAGCATATGACTTCTGAGGAGAGGCTGAGGGAGTTGGGTCTGTTTAGTCTGCAGAAGCAAAGAGTGAGGGGGGATTTGATAGCAGCCTTCACCTTCCTGAAGGGAGGTTTCAAAGAGGATGGAGAGAGGCTTTTCTCAGTAGTGACAGATGACAGAACAAGGAGCAATGGTCTCAAGTTGAGTGGGAGAGTTCCAGGTTGGATATTAGGAAAAACTATTTCATTAGGAGGGTAGTGAATTACTGGAATGGGTTACCTAGGGAAGTACTGGAGTCTCCATCCCTAGAGGTGTTTAAGTCTCGGCTTGACAAGCCCTGGCCCAGTTGATTTAGTTGGGATTGGTCCTGCCTAGAGCAGGGGGCTGGACTTGATGACCTTCTGAGGTCTCTTCCAGCTCTATGGTTCTATGATTCTATGATTCTATCCTTTGCCAATCTTGACATAGATTTATATCATTTACCTTTAGAGTGGTTGCCTTTAGAAGTAAACATTTGCAAAATTACAACATAGTGGTATCTGAGACATTACAGATTTCCACTGTGCTCTGGATAAAAGTCCTTCTAATCTCTTGAATATCTATGTCTAGACTACAAGCCTCTTTTGAAAGCCTCTTTTGAAAGAGATGGTCTAGACTGCCCCAAGACTTTCGAAAAAGTGATCTATTTTTTCGAAAGAAAGCACCCAGGCAATCTGGACACTCTCTCTTGAAAAAGCCTTGCTTGCATTCAAGAACGCTTTTTTTCGAAAGACCTCTTTCAAAAAAAGGTGTTCTTCCTCGTAAAATGAGGTTTACCACGGATGTTTACTGCCACGTTCTTTTGACTGATTTTTGAAAGAATGTGATAGCAGTCTAGACACAGGTGAAGGTTTTTTCTAAAAAGGCCACTTTTTTGGAAAAAAAATCTGTAGTCTAGACATAGCCTATCTGTGAGAACTTAAAAAATGATTTATTGTGAAACTTGAACCCCTTAACTCCATTCATCTGGAGAAGTGGCTTGTGCCCACGAAAGCTCATGATACCTTCTACATTTTTGTTAGTCTCTAAGGTATTGCAGGATTATTCGTTGTTTAACTTTTTTTCAGTTACAGACTAACACGGCTACCCCTTTTCAACTTTGAAACTGTGAGAACATTCATGGCATCTCAGGGAATATTATGTGGAAAGACAGAGAAGCAAGTCCCAGGATGAAGAAAGGAAGGACCAAAAGAAACAAATCTAAAGAGCATCAGCTAAACCCATATCCTAGCACGCAGCTTAAGTAAATAGGTCAGTGGATATACTGGAAGAGGAAGCAGTAGAAGAATCCCCTGACAGTTCTGAGCTGATCAGAGGCCTACATGGTAGGTGAACAGAATGAGACTATCCAAACAACAAAAGATGCCACCAGGACTGTCACATTGGGAAGTCATGATGAGCGAAGAACCACAGTCTCACAGACAGCCTTCTCCTCTTCCTAACCCATTTCTATTTTGCAATGCAGAAATCATAATAAATCCACTGCCCACAGTGGAGCCAGATGTATTTGTCTGATTAAACTAAAGAACCAACATCTAAATATAGATGGTTGAATCTTTGAATTTTGGAAAATACAGGGAAGGGTTTTTAAAGCTGCCTACGAGATTTGGATGATCAATTCCTATTAATTGTCATGGAAATTGAGGGTAGGCATTTTATAATTGCCCAAGTCATATAGAAGCACACATTTCATTGAGTTCCAATGTTATTTGTACTCCAGAATCACTTCTGAATTTAAGAGTCACACTTTGGACCTCTAATTTCCTTTAGAAACCTTCAATATATCTCAGCTATACTGCAGAATGCATCTTCTTTACAACCACAGTTTTAATGCTAGAAAAATCATGCTAAAATTAATACATGATTTATATTGAAACAAACATTGCCCCTCTATATGATTTTCTCCTCTTTCGACCTAAACATTGAAATCTTCAAAAGGTCACTTCCCCGAAGAGAATGTTCCTTCCAGGTGACAAAATGATGTAATCACATCATCAGAGTCTACAGGCTCTTTCAGTGAAGTGAAAGTGGCCTGAGAGAGGGGGGGTAAGAAAACATACAAAGCAGAGGGCACAGCCCTTCCCATTCTAGATGTTGCTTGGTCCAGCCAGGAGGGCAGTGGACTGACCAGTTCTAGTGTTCTATGGAGAAAAATAATGTTATTCATTAACCAATTGTCAATTTGCTTTTTAACAGCAGTATAGTGGTAAGAATATTAAATACTTCAAAATTGCAACTATGAAGATTTAAACTAGTGCAGAAGGGAACAAAGATATATTTAATGCCATAAATTATGTAAAGTAACATTTGAATTTAAAGGAGGCATCAAAATAAGATGACTTTGATTGCATTTGCGAATGACTTTTTATACAAAATCCTAATTAGCCAGCATAGCTTTTAAAATCTGACTTTCTTCCCCTCTGTTGCACTGGTAATTCTAAGATAATGTCAATGTTGCAGTCCATGAGCATTTTCAAAACTAATTAAAATGTCACAAAGTAGTTCTTTCATTACCATATATGTGGTCATAAAAATAATTATAATTCCTTCATAGAGGTGGAAGTGAGTTAAGTTTGATTGATGGAATTAATGAAAGTGGAGACAGCTCCAACATACCAAAGAACAGCAGGGCTATCAACAGACTTCATCAGGCCCTAGGCAAGGTGCAAGGGGGGGAAGAGGGGCAATCAGCTCCAGCCCTCTGGAAGGGATGGGGCCTCAGGCAGAATCAAAGAATCATAAAACACTAGAACTGTAAGGGACCTCGAGATGTCATCGAGTCTAGTCCCCTGCCTTCATAGCAGGACCAAGCAACATCTAGAATGGGAAGGGCTGGTGGCTAACCTCTCCAACCTAGCCCTCACTGCCACCCATGGCCTGGAGCTCTGGCCACTGATGCTTTTGCTGTAGCAGTGATGGTAGCTCAGAGCCCCAGGCCCTTTTAAATTGCGGGGCCCCGGAGCAGTTGTCTTCTTTGCACTCTTCCACCCATCAGCACCTCTGAATAACAGAAACTGAAGTAGAGTATTAACCATCTGCAGTGCACAAGTTATAATAATCATAATAAGGTAAGAAAATAGTTTAGTTTTAAGAGAAATAATGTACCATATTGCCTAAAAGATCTATTTCAAATTATGGATTTTTGGGGGGGAATGTTTGGGAATTTACAAGTCTTCCAAGTTAATCAAGTTTTTTAGCTTCATTGAAAGAATATAATCTGTGCTTTTAATCTTGTTATCAGATGCTAAACAGCTGGGTGACCTGATTTAACTGTTATGATTATAGGGAAGTAATAGTGTATAATAGTTTTCAAATGGTAGCTAAGAATTTGCAAGCTGTATTATAGACTGAAAATATGCAAATAAACAACATTAAAAGAACCACTGTAATTAGCATCGGCATGTATGCCAACTGCTTATGTAATCATAAGTAACCATTGCAGTTGTGTTTGTATTAAAATATTCACTCTGTTTGACCTTTAAATTATCTGCAGTTCTGCTCCTCTGTGTTAGTCTCACAAATACAGGTTGGCTAGAGCCTCAGCTGGTGTAAATCATTTATGCTGATTTTCATTTGAGTAATTCCAAAGAAGTCAATGATTTACATTTGCTATGGATCTGGCCCACAATCCTTGCAAGTCAGAACAATAGAAGTCAATAAACAGTATCATCTTAGTGGCAGACAGCTCCTAATTGGGAAGCCTTTATCCAGAAATGTGTGCTCATCCCAACTGTTGTGTTATTATGTTGGAAGGTTTACAAAAAAGAAAGTTAATTAGTATAAATACACAGATGTAATATTAAAAGGCCCTTTCCTGGGAAAAACCAAGAGCAAGATGACATAAAAACATAATATGAAAATAATGTAAAAAGCAAAAGTTGTGTAAAGCTTGTGGATTCATATTATACAGGTTGTGTAAGACAATTCTGAAAGCTCGTTGGAGAAATGGTTATGAATATATAATATGGAAATATAGAAAATGTCGATGGATGGAACCTAAAAAGGAGAAATACTAGATCAGAAAGTGAAGGATTCAATGTCAAAACAAGGATCAAAGGCTGAGACAACATCATGGATAAAAGACGAGCTTCCTGGTATCCCAGAACTCATCAATTTGGCCTCCACATGCTCGATCATATTTTTTAGTACCTGGCAGAGATGTATACACAGAGGCTACGTCTACACTGGCCCCTTTTCCGAAAGGGGCATGCTAATTTTAAACTTCGTAATAGGGAAATCCGCGGGGGATTTAAATATCCCCCGTGGGATTTAAATAAAGATGTCTGCCGCTTTTTTCCGGCTTGTAGAAAAGCCGGAAAAGAGCGTCTAGACTGGCCCGATCCTCCGGAATAAAGCCCTATTCCGGAGGATCTCTTATTCCTACTACAACAAGGCAGACAACTACAGGTTGTTGGTAGAAAACCTCCTCAAGGCATACAAAAGCCTTGCTTGCAACATGTCACTAAAGATACATTTTTTGCACTCTCATCTAGATTTTTTTTCCACCTAACTGCGGAGCAGTGAGCGATGAGCACGGCGAGTGATTTCACGAGGACACTGCAACAATGGAGAAACGCTATCAGGTCAAATGGAGCCCATCAATGCTTGCAGACTACTGCTGGACAGTGACAAGAGATGCTCCATTTAATGAATACAAGAGACACGCCAAGAAGCGCAGAGTAGACACTGAATAGGACTAAACTATGTACATAATAGTTTTTTGCCTTTTGTTTCATAATACATTTTATTTATATAACCGTTTGGCTGATTTTTAAAGTGTTACATAAACAGGACAGGTGAAATATTATCATGTAAAGCAACCATAAACACATGAAAAGACCTATGATTAAATTTATGATTAAAACCCTACTATCTACACAATATACATAGACGTAAAATGTAAAAACTTAAATATCTTGGAAACAGTAGCCAATCAGTTGTTTTAATTGTCATATTTGAATTCAGCACATCAAAATACATAATAAATAGCACATTTTATCTCTGAAGCAGATGACTTCTAAAAAATTGTAGACCAGTGTTACCTATATCATCATCAGTGTTGTTTTGTCAGTGAATTGATTCTTTATATATTCTGTTATCATACCTGAAGTGCTATTTTCAGGAATAATGTTATAAGGAATCATGGATAATGTAACAAATAGCTGGTTGATAGTTGGGGGCTGTTCATTGCTATCACAAAAAAAGGAAAAGAGCCATCCTTCCATCAATTAGGTACTGCTGAGCTGAGCAGCTGAGACTGCTCTCTTTGCCTCTCCAGTCTGCTTCCTCTGCACTTGTTTTTGGAGATTCACCATTCAGTGGAGAGCAGCTGAAGCAGTAAGAATTAAGTGTCAGGGTTGGCAGACCTGAAGAGCAGCATTAGAAACTGTGTGCGTGCATTTTCATGGCTTGAGATCCACAGCAGTATGGTTCCCACACTGCCCTTGTTGCCTACAACAAAGTGCCAAAGAGCAGGATGGAGTGACAAGTTTTCTGAGATCATTGTGGTAGGCAGGCAAGATTTGCACGTGTCCTTAAATTCTGCTTGAGTAGAAGACACTTAATTTGTCCTCTTTAAATGACTTCTGACCTCAGCATCTCTCTCCTACTTGTTTCTACCTCTTCAAAGCCGTGTTACTTTCCCTCCTTGTGTGTGTTCTTGAACAGTTAGGTATGATAGCAAGTTAGAGGGGGATGAGGTCATCTTTGTTCTTTCAATGCAGCTCTTTAGCACATTGCCTAGTGCTTTATACCCAGTTTATTTGTTAATGTCTCAAATAATGCGGTTTCTTCTATTTCCTTGGAAGACAATTCCAAGGTTTGACTGAATTTCTGATGAAAACATTTTTCTCAATTTGCAGCCCAAATTTGACTCTTCTTCATTGGATCATAATACTAGCCCAGTCCAAACGAGCAATAGCTGGCATGGCAAATGGCAGAAGTATAGCAGCTGGAGGAAACAAATACACATGCTACATTACTGTGTGTATGTCATTGATAACCATTTTCAGTGATAAGTTTTTCCAAATGCCAAGTTTGAAAGAACTATTTTGCAGAAGCATTAGCTGAATTTAAAGTTTTCTAATGTCATGTTGGCTGACAGATTTGTTTCATTATCACCAACAATTCTGACTAAAAAAGCACTGTGTGGTAAGCTGAAGCAGGTGGGAGTGGGCACACACATCTGTGCATGTTGCTGCCACTTATTTTGGTATCTACTTGTATTGATATTGCCGCCTTGACTCAATGAGCAGCAGCAGTCAAAAAAAGCAAACAGAATGTTAGGAACTATCAAGAAAGGGACAGAGAATAAGACAGAGAATATCTTAAATGCCTCTAAATAAAATAATGGCATGCCCACATCTTGAATACTGTATGCAGATGTGGTTGCCCCATCTCAAAAAAGATTATCTTGGCATTAGAAAAAAGTTCAGAAAAGGACAACAAAAATGATTAGGGGTGTGGGATGGATGCCATAGGAGGAATGTTTAATAAGACAGACTTTTCAGCTTGGAAAAGAGATAATTAAGGGGGGATATCATAGAGATCTATAATCGCATGACTGGTATGGAGAAAATAAATATGGAAATGTTACTTACTCCTTTCCATAACACAAGATCTAGGGGTCACAAAATGAAATTAATAGGAAGCAGGTTTAAAACAAACAAAAGGAAGTATTTCTTCACACAACACATAGTCAACCTATGGAACTCCTTGCCAGAGGATGTGGTGAAAGCTAAGACTTTAAAAGGGTACAAAAAAGAGGCAGATAAATTCATAGAGGATAGGCCCACAGGAATGCTGTCCTTACCCTCTGTTTATCAGAAGTTGAGAATGGAAAATATGAGATGGGTCACTTGATGATTACCTGTTCTCTTCATTCCCTCTGGAGCACCTATCATTGGCCACTATTGAAAGACAGGATATTAGGTTAGAGGTACATTTGGTCTGACCCAATATGGCTGTTCTTACGACACTTCTTTTGCCAGTGTCTCACAATTGCTATAATTAATAAAATGCAAAATTAAATTATCACATTTTAAATGCTATGATGAAGTGGGATTGCATTTGTGCTGTTCATTTGTATTGCATATGATTTCCTGTATTGTTCTATAGTAAGCATGTAACTGGTGTTGTACTCGATGCCTCAAAATACAGCCAAGTGACCATCTTTGTGTGACTGGCTATTCTGTATGAAATGGCTGACCTATCTAATGAGGTGTTATGGAATATTCCAGGCATTATATCGATGGTCTGTTTCATTTCAATGTAGATGGCAATTAGAAATTTACCAGGCTGATTTGGTTCTCTGACTTTTCCCCACAATGTTTTCTGAGACCATGACCTTCACACTAGATTATTTTACTCTTGGGGAAGTAAGAGTGAAAGCATAAGCCAACCTGTAGCTGTTTATTTTTTAAGGTGGC
Organism: Pelodiscus sinensis; assembly: GCF_052426305.1. Lineage (NCBI taxonomy): Eukaryota > Metazoa > Chordata > Testudines > Trionychidae > Pelodiscus > Pelodiscus sinensis. The sequence goes on along the minus strand of NC_143061.1, from coordinate 19,987,225 downwards.
ACTCTATGGACATGATGAGATGGTAAGAAATGTCTATTTTACCCCTCTGTTAACTTAAAAGTCACTACTATTTTTCCTCAGCATTTCTAGGAGTTAAAAAAAAAAAAAAAAAACACCACCCCACACCTAACAACAAGAAATGTTCCTTGGCTGCATCTTTGTTTGTGAGTTTCTGCTCCAAGATCATTTTTACAGGAAACTTACTTTTCTGCTGTGGTGGAATAGACCTTCAAACTTTTGGTCTGCTATAATTTGAGAGAACTAAGATGTAAGTAACAAGCCATTCGGGTTATTAATATTTTGCTGAGGTCAGGAAAGGTGAAGCTTGACTTATTTGTTTCTCCTGTAATGTTTACCATTGGTGGACTGTACTGTTTTCTCTCTCCTATATAAGTATATAAAGCTTGTCTTTTTTATTTTTCAGTTTGAAAACATATCTTCTTTAATATTAAGTAACTTTTATGGACACCTGTCTACACAAGGAAGTGCTGATATATACAAGAAAAACAAAACTCCAAATTACAACATACACAGTCCATGCTAAAATATATGCAGACTTGATTTATGGGCCACTGCTCTAGGATATATTTTTTACTCAACATCTTTGATTATGCTACCACCAGCAGCTTTCAAGATATAAAAAGGCAAATGACAGGTGCTGTCAAATACTCAAACAAAAGCTGTGGAAATTCACTGAGCATGTAATATGGTAGATTTTAGTAAAGCTAAAACCCATGGTAGCTTCAACTGAGTTGATCTTTCAGAAAGCTATTTGAGGAAGAGGCTCACAAAATAATGAATTGGATGTAGTGTTACATAACTAAGAGTTCCCTGGGGTCTTGTCTGCTGTCTTATCTCATACATTGTAATGATTTTCATGTTAGATCAAAGAACAACATAAAACAAAATAGAGATGAAAACAACCATTCAGTGCTCTCCAGAGTATTGCTTTTGTTTTAAGAAACTCATAAGCAATGTCAGAGAAGGTATTTCTCTCTTCATATACATCATTACATTGTAATGTTTTTGTCAACAAAATGAACCCAAAAGAATTCTATGTTGTTGAAGATACACTCACTTCCCAATATGTGGATTTTTTTTAGCAGTAAATAGTGCTGTCTTTTTGCAGGGAGCATTCCATGCATCAGGGAGGGGGCCTTTGTGTTTCCGGGTGGATAAATAATACCTTTCCAAACTCCTTAGTGCACACTGTACTAGAATTCACCCAACAACACTGCATGTGGGTAGTAATATTGCTGAACTGAAAGGTGCTAATGGTTGCCATCAGTTAGGTCTCAGGCTAATTATACACTACCAAGTTTTGTAAAAAACTTAGGCTGACACCCAAAAGTCGACAAAATAAAAATCACCAGACAGTGTTCAGACTTGCTCCCTCTGTCCACAGATCAGGCCCACACTGAGGACACCATCATTAACAGTGTGAGCAATGCACCGTGTGTGTATGTATCTCACAGTGCAGTGTTGTTGGAAGGCAGAGCTGATCCCTGTGCATCTTGGGATTCCCTCTAAGTTCTCTCTCAGCCTCTTCAGCTGCTGGGAACAGCATCAAGAGTAGCTCTGTGAGCTCTCTGTGCTGAGGAATGTCAAACAGTGGAGCGGCCTGTCCCCTCCCTCTGCAGCAGAAGTCTGCCTGCTGCTGGGTTCCTAGCGATGGGCAGAACAGGACCAGACCAATGATTTCCTCTTTGCTTGTTCCCCAAATGGAGCAGCTCACTGAGCTGTGAGATACTGACCAAAGTATCTGGTGTGGAAAAAGTGAATAAGAAAAATGTATTTACTTGTTCCCATAATATAAGAACTAGGGAGTCACCAAATGAAATTAAAAAGTAACAAGTTTAAAACAAACAAAAGGAAGGTTTTTTTTCACGCAGTGCACAGTCAACCTGTGGAACTCCTTGCCAGAGGATGTTGTGAAGACTAGGATATTAACAGGACTCAAAAAAAGAGCTAGAAAAATTCATGGAGGTTAGGTCCATCAATGGCTATTAGCCAGGATGGGCAGGAATGGTGTCCCTAACCTCTGTTTGTCTGGAAATGGAGACAGGAGAGGAATCACATGATAATTACCTGTTGTGTTTACTTCCTCTGGAGCATCAGGCATTGGCCAATTTTGACAGACAGGCATTGGGCTCGATGAACCTGTGATCTGATGCAGTATGGCCATTCTTATGTTCTTTGGAAGAAGAGGGGCACATGCCTGCAAAGCAGCAGATTATCAAAACACTGAGCAGAGCCATCAAGGCAGGTATTGTGGGATACTAGTGGAAGTCACTTCTATCAACAAAAAGTTGTGTTTACACTGGCTCTTTGTCCACAATAAAGGAAGGGGAAAAGAAAAAGTCTCTTGGGCTGTGTCAAGACTACATGGCTCCATCGACGGAGCCATGTAGATTAGGGTTATAGGCAAAGGGAAATTAAGCCACGATTAAAATAATCGCGGCTTCATTTATATTTACATGGCCGCCGCACTGAGCCGACAAACAGCTGATCAGCTGTTTGTCCGCTCAGCGCGCTAGTCTGGATGCTCCCCTGCCGACATCAAAGCCCTTTGTCGGCAGCCCCATTATCCCTCGTGGGATGAGGTTTACCGGGGCTGCTGACAAAGGGCTTTGATGTCAGCAGGGAAGCGTCCAGACTAGCGTGCTGAGCGGACAAACAGCTGATCAGCTGTTTGTCGGCTCCGCGCAGCAGCCATGTAAATTTAAATGAAGCCGCGATTATTTTAATCGCGGCTTCATTTCCCTTTTTCGAATACACAAATCTACATGCCTCCGTTGATGGAGGCATGTAGTTTAGACGTACCCTTGTAGAGGTGGAAGGTTTTTTTCACTGAAACTGTTTTTTCCCCCAACAAAAGTCTCATTGCAGAGTCTCATTACATTCTCACTATTTTGTTACCAAAAGGCAGTTGTTGGCAACAAAATTTGGTAGTGCAGCATGCCTTTAGGCCAGATGACAATTAAAACTAATGGGTGTGACAAACACTGTCTTTCAGGCTCAACAGAGGGAGTAATCTATTTCTTTTTATCTAGTATAAAGACTGTGGATAATGGCATGAGTGCCCAAAGCAGGACGCCAGATGGCAAGCTATATTAAAAGGGATATATCTGGTTACAACCACAGAGTCTAGGGGTATGTCTACACTACCAAGTTTCATCAAAGAAACTAATGCTGACAAACAGAAGTCATGAAAAAAGTCGTCAATGTGTGTTTATACTTGATCCCTCTGTTGACAAACTGTCTCCACATCTTTAGCTCCCCTGTCGACAGTGGGAGCAATGAACTGTGGGTATGTACGCCACAGTGCTTGGTGACACCATCTATTGTTAGGTGCTGTGGGACCTCAGAACAGAGGGCAAGGCATCTTGGGACCATGCAAAACATCAGGCATCACTTTGTTCAGGAACCTCCTGCACCCTTTCATGCTTCTTTTCCAACCTCCATTCTCTGCTATACATTCCAGCAGCTGCAGCAAGAAGGAATGGATCCCACACTTCCCTTGCACGCTCTGTTAACTGCCATGAGGACCTTGCACATGTCAACAGAAATAATTTTGAAATTACTGACAGAGGAAGAAGACTCTAAGGAGCCTGGCAGTGTGCATGATATGGAAAGTAGCAACCTGTCATTGCATTTGGCAGTCCCAGAGCAGCTACCCAGGATAGATCAGCACTTTCGGACTAGGGAACCTAGCACTAATTAGTGGGATTGCATTGCCATGCAAGTGTGGGATGAAGACCAGGGATGTGTAAAGCAACCTACAGAATTTTAGGATGTGTAAAGCAACCTCCTTGGAGCTGTGTGCCAATCTGGCCCCTGCCCTGCAGTGCAAGGACACCAGAACGAGAGCTGTCCTCTTAGTTGAGAAGTGTGTGACAACTGCTGTGTGGAAGCTGGCAACCCCTGATTGCTGCTGGTCAGCTGAAAATCAGTTTGGAGTGAGGAAGTCTACCATTGGGGCTGTGCTGCTGTAAGTATGCAGGGCAATAAATCACATTCTGCTATGGAGGCTGTCACTCCGGGGAAAAGTGCAGGGCATGTGCTTGGCTTTGTGGACATGGTATTTCACAACTCCGTGGGGACAATAGTTAGTACCCCATTTCAATTTTAGTGCCAGTCTGCCTCGCCACTGACACCAACAGGAAGGGATACGTCTTGATGGTGCTTCAGGGACTTTGGATCAATGTGAACATTTCACAGATATCAATGCCACATTGCTCCGCAGGCAGGAGACACCCTGGCAGACATCTCCCTGTTCAGGTTAAGTGAAGAAATCAAGGCACAGCTTCTTTAGGCTTGTGGCTTTGCCCTGCTTTATATGCAGCACATCTGTGTTCCGTTTTGGTTCCTGCACAAGTGACCGATCAATGGTATGGGCCAGTGTCCTACGAAGAGGGAGAGGATAAAGCTGCATTGCCATTGAATCTGTGCCAGAAAATCAACATCCTCAAAAGTGTCAATAGCCTCTCTCTGCAGGGTTTCACTAAGATCATGGCAAGCATCGACATCCTGCTCAAGCCTATCAACTAGGTACACAGAGATACCTGCTGCTCTCAGAAATACAACCAGTCTCCCATGCATTCCAAAAGCTACAAAAGTCCCTTACCCTGCCTCTTGGCCCCTGCTTTCAGGCCTCCAGAAAGCAGTTGCTCAAACTGGTTATGTCCATCAGCAGTACTGACCTGACTACCAGATACTTGGCAACCCTTGGAGGAGCCCCTAGTCCTCCTTTACCTCAACTTCCTCATCTACAATATCATCCTTTGGATTAAGTCCTTCCTATACGGCCTCCATGCTCTCTAAAGTATTCATGGGGCTCTTGGTGGTGGAGATGGAGTCACCACTGAGGATTGTGTCCAGCTCCTTATAGAAAAAGCAGCTGTTTGGTGAAGAACCAGAGCATGAGTTAATTTGATGGGCCTTATGACAGTCTTGTCTGAGTTGTTTAATCATGTCCTGCTCATACCCCTTTTCACACAAGGATCAAGAACATATACATTTCCCAGTTCCTATGAGTCACTCTCAGCTGGGACTGAACAGACTCCTCTCCCAATTCACTGATCAGCTCTAATAGCTCTGTGGTGGTCCAAGTGGAGGAGCATTTGGTGTGATGGTCAGGCATAGGCACCTTGGAAGCTGCTAGAAGCCTGCCTGGGAAGGGGTTTCCAGGTGCTCGGGCAACATGAAATGACATGAGCCTGCCTGGGAAGGGGTTTCCAGGTGCTCGGGAAACATGAAATGACATTTAAATCTCAAAGGACTTGCAAGGAGGTAGGGCAGGTAGCTGGTCATCTGGCTTCAGGACAACGGAGTTCAAACAGCTGAACAAAGCATCTGATTGGAAAATGTAGGCCACTTCCTGGAGGTTAGAATCAGTGACAAAAGGTGTCTACGTTGCATGTTTGTTAACAACACAGGGAGGGGAAAAGAAAAAAGTCCCTCTTAGAGCTGAAAGTCTTGTCAATGAAAATGGCCATTTCTTGCTACAAAAGTAATGTTGCAGTTTAAATGCTCACAGTTTTGTCGACAATAGGCACTTTTCCTCACCAAAACTTGCAGTATAGACAAAGCTTAGGGCTATGACTATACTTAGCTGCAGTGTGAACTGAAAAGTAATGGACTGCAGAGTGCACCACACTGTTAACTTCTCACTGAGCCCTGTGGATGTTGCTGGAGTGAACAAAAAAGGTACAAGTTCAGGTTAATGTAGTTCTCTTACAAACAGGACTATGCTAACATGAACTCAGTACCTTACACCAGCAAAATCTAGACATGGCAGTACAACCCAACATTTTGATGCAATCTGTAGTTTGAATCCCTATAGTCACAGGGTAGGACTTAGGAAATTGGTTGTAGACTGTGGGTACTGAAGGCAGAAATAATTGATTGTGGCCATAGGTGACAAGAGGTATTTGTGCACAATGCTCACAACAATGGTAAATCTGAGAATTTCTGAGCAAGGCAATTGCTGCCTGTTGTTTGTTTCTACTACGTTGAGGAAAACAGGACTTTGTGTACATTCTGGCTGTGTCTACACTGGGCCACTTATCCCGGAAAATCAGCTGCTTTTCTGGAATAAGCTGCGAGCTGTCTACACTGGCCCTTGAATTTCCGGAAAAGCAACGATGCTCTACTGTACAAAATCAGCCGCTATTCCGGAAAAACTATTCTGCTCCTGCTCGGGCATAAGTCCTTATTCCGGAACACTGTTCCGGAAAAGGGCCAGTGTAGACAGCCCAGTAGTCTTTTCCGGAAAAAAGCCCCGATCGCGAAAATGGCGATCGGGGCTCTTTTCCGGAAAAGCGCGTCTACATTTGCCACAGACGCTTTTCTGGAAAAAAAAGTATTCCATTTTAAGCATTTCCGGAAATTCATGCCAGTGTCGACACAGCCTCTGTGTATATGAGCCAAAATTCACCAAGATCATATCTGTCTCTTACCTCCAATTTCTCATTGTAATGGAAACTACACTGTAAGACTCTAGGGCTACGTCTACACTGGCATGATTTTCCGGAAATGCTTTTAACGGAGAAGTTTTCCGTTAAAAGCATTTTCGGAAAAGAGCATCTTGATTGGCATGGACGCTTTTCTGCAAAAGCACTTTTTGCGGAAAAGCGTCCGTGCCAATCTAGACGAGCTTTTGCGCAAAAAAGTCCCGATCGCCATTTTAGCCATTGGGGCTTTTTTTGCGCAAAACAGTACTGTGCTCTTGCGCAAAACAGTACTGGCCCTCTTGCGCAAATGATTTGCGCAAGAGGGCTTTTGCCCGAACGGGAGCAGCCCAGTATTTCCTCAAGAACACTGACGATCTTACATGAGATCATCAGTGTTCTTGCGGAAATTCAAGCGGCCAGTGTAGACAGATGGCAAGTTTTTCCACAAAAGCAGATGATTTTGCAGAAAAACTTGCCAGTCTAGACACAGCGTATAAATATTAGCTTACAGTTCATGAAAAAAGGGCACCGATACATCGTGATGATTATCATTGGAACAGTTATCATCACCATAAGTAATAGTGAGCATGGAAGGAATCTAAACCAGTTATTTTATAAATACATGCAGCATTGTGGATGGAAGATAAATTAAAAAAAACCCACAATGTTATGGAAAGCAAATATGCAAAAAATTAGACATAACACAAGAACTAGGGATCACCAAATGAAATAAGTAGGCAGGTTTCAAACAATCAAAAGGAAGTATTTTCTACACAACGTACAATCAACTTGTAGAACGCTTTGCCAGGATGTTGTGAAGGATTCCAAAAAGACCCAGGGCTCAATTGCAGGAAGTTGGGAATGGGTGACAGAGGAGGGATCACTTGGGGTACATCTACACAGCAACTGTATTTTGAAATAACTAGCATTGTTTTGAAATAACTTAGTCTGCATCTACACAGGAGGCAGCTATTTTGAAATGATGTTGAAATACTGCCAAGTTGGAGGACTTTTTATCCTGATTCCTGTAAACTTCATTGTTCGAGGAGTAAAGGAAGTTGGAGGAAGAGTGCTCTATTTCAAAATAGACAGCACCAAAACTCAAAATAAGCTATTTCCAAATAAGCTATGCAGTTGATATAGCTCAATTTACATAGTTTATTTCAAGTTAAACCCTGCTGCGTAGATGCATCCTTGATCATTCCCTCTTCTGTTCATTCCCTCTGAAGCACTTGGTATTGGCCACGGTTAGGAGACAGGATACTGGGCTAGATGGACCTTTGCTCTGACCTAGGATGGCCATTCTTATATTCTTAAGAGAGGTGATTTGTTAAATTGCAAATAAATAAATAAATAAATAAATAGTATCACCTTTCCTAAATTCAAAGGTAATCACTTTTTCTTTCATCATGTATCATGAATATATAATTCCAAATATAGACAGAGAGAAAATAGCTGCAAACATAAATGAAAATGATCAGCATTAGAAATGAAAAAAAAATCCAGGGAGTAATTTACTTGTCAGATTTAGCATATTTTCAGGTCTTGGAAAATATGATTTCCTTAAGATTATTCACTAGTGGTCGTACTTGACTATTCTGCATATGTAACTTCCTGCATGGATCATTACAAAAGTGCAGTACTTGGTATTTCAATTTGATCTGTGTTGGTTAGTTTTGATTAGTCATTTCATTGAGTAGTATTATTTCTCTTTCCTGATTTCATGAGCATAATTTTTCCATGAAATGGTCTTGAAGAAGTCACTGTGGCTTTGAATATCTCAGGGAGAAGGAACAGTTAAGGGAGAGTTGGAAGGTAAGTCAGGGAAGGGCACAAGAGTTAAAGGTTTCCTGGCTTGCCTAGGTCTCAAGAGATGTAGCATTCCAATTAGTTAAAGTAAGATTTACTGTCTGATTGCAGAATTTAAATTTTCTCTCATCACAGTCACTCATCATCACTCATGCTTTAATTGTGAAGGATGAGAGCTGGTTCTGTTGAGAGAAGATTCTATTGTGCCTATTTTAATTGCATGTAAGCCAGGGTTTCAGCACAAGATCTTGGGACCTATCTTCTTGCTCTGACAAAAAATGTATTATCTATATAGGAATATACACATACATTAGTTAAAAATTATTTCTGATTAAATTCACGTCCATGCACAGGGTCAGCCAAAAAAGCCCTGCAAATAGAAACTTAAGTAGGTCATAGACATTGTACCAGTCTTTGAATAACTTAAACCTTTCTGTAACTATTTGTCAAATCAAAACTTGATCACTCTAATGCCTCGGAAAAGCATATCAAAGAGATGAATGAGCCTGGCAAAATAAATTTGTTTTTAAATTGTAGCAAATATTCACAAACTGTTTGCATGATATTCATGTATTATTGCCCGAGGCTGCGGTAACAAACACTATTATGTAGTGGTGGTGTTTCAAGTGCTTGACTTGCTGAGAAATACTTTTATCCCAAGACCTCATGTTACAGTCTAACTGCAGGCATACAATTTTCTGGAAGCATATGTGGACATCTGCAAACACATATGATTAGTTACCAAAGGGCTTGTCCGAAAGGTGAGTTGCATCTAATTGTTGTCTTACAATTAGGGATCCATACTATGATGTTTTCAGTCGTTTTTCATATCTAGCCACTATAGAATCAGTCCCTAGATTTAATTCAGAAGAGAGACAGTATCAAAATCTGTCACAAAGAGAAACATTATCAACATAGGCAGTTTGACTGATAAATTATTAGATATTAGATTGATATCCTGTAGCACAGAAAGAGGGGTACAACATACATTTTATTAAAGGTATAAATAACTCTTCAAGCTGATAGGCATTCTCTGCAAGCTTTAATTAAAGAGTGAAAATCATGATAGATTCAATTCTACAGACATTCACTTCTCTAGCAAATTTGTCATTTAACAACTTCAGTATTCAATGTCAAAACATCTTGGGAAAGATGTTTCCTTTTTCCTTTCTTTCTAAAGCAGGGGTGGGCAAATTCTGGCCTGAGGGCGGGATCTGGTCTGCAGGGCTAGTCCCTGACCAGCCCCCACCACTATGTTTACCTGCACTTTTGTAGGTATCAGATGATTGCAGATCTCATTGACTGTGAATCGCCATTCGCAGCCAATGAGAGTGACAGGAAGTAGCATCCTACTCTGCGGTGCTTCCTGCTGCTTTCATTGGCGGCAAACGACAATCTGTGACTAACAAGAGCTGCAATCATCTGATACCTGCAAAAGCACAGATAAACATAGCGATGGCAGCCCACCAGGGACTAACCCTGGCAAGTGGCTACCTTTTTATTGCCCACTCCTGTTCTAAAGCAAGGACACAATACTAAATCTAGTGGAATTATTCATTGCAAATAATGTTCATTATACATTTAGCACTTATTTCCTGTTTATTGCAAAGTTGTAGCTAGATTTACTGGCATACTGTGGCTGCTCTGCAACCACATAGAAATGCAAAGCATCTATAAGAAGCTGTTTAACCCAGGTTCATAAGTGGTCTAATGAAACAAATGAATAAATGAATTGGGCTCTGAATTTTATTATTCTTTCTCTTAAATGGCATTACTTTCAGTCTCAAATTGTTTCCTTAATCTATGCCATTTACGGTGTCATATAATATTGCTTCTGCTCCCTTATGGGATGACTGAAACTTGAATTAGAATAATAAGTGAAAATAACAAATACCCAAATCTGAACAGAACAGCTGTTCCCAAAAGTGTTGACCTCAACAAAATGTACAGGAAATTATGGAGCACCTCATTTATTGTGCACCCTCAATTCCTAGCATTTGAAAGTGACATTAGGCACTTCCCAAGATTTCTAAAGACCTACATTTTTGGTGGTGCAAAATTTATTTCATGGGCCCTCTGTATTATAGACCTGACCTAGCACTCTTTTAAGAGAATGGGAATCTTTCAATAAACAGTAATGGGGACAGGTTCAGACCCTGATGAAATTCATCATATGAAATATTTGTTTGAAGCAATATTACCCCACAGATGGGGCACTGGTCTGGAACTCAGGAGAGCTAAGATCTAATCCCATCTCTATCTGTGGATTGCTGTGTGACTTTAGTGAAATCTTTTTAGCTTCCTGTGCCTCCTCACTCTCTCTCAGCCTTTGACTGTATTCTTTATTCAGACTGTAGACTATTTGGGTTGATGCAGAGTCTTACTTCATGCCTGCTGAGTGTCTAGGCTAAGTCTACCCTAGCACATTACAGTGCTGTAACTATCTGGTGCAAGGGATGTGAAAAAACACAGGTGCCAAATGCAGTAGGGGCAGTTCTACACTGAGGAGTTATTTCAAAATAACAAGGGAAGTGTCCACACTAACAAGCCTGTTATTTCAAAATAACAGGCTTGTTATTTCAAAATAATAACTCCTGCTTGTGAAGAGGAATAATAGTTATTTCAAAATAACCTGCTAGTATAAACATAGCCTAAATTACAGCACTGCAAAGTGCCAGTGTGAACCGGGCTACGCTACAGTGCTGGGAACTATGCTCCTAGCACTTCAAGGGTACATCTAAACTATATCCCTTTTTCAATAAAGGGATGTAAATTAGACATATCAAAATTGTAAATGAAGCCAGGACTTGATATACTGTAGCACAGAAAGAGGAATACAACATATATATTTATTAAAGGTATAAATAACTCTTCAAGTTGATATGTATTCTCTGCAAGCTTTATTTAAAGAGTGAAAATCAAAACCCTCATTTTTTGAAGAGGGTTCCTGGATCTTTCAAAACAGGGCATTTTTTTGTCAAACCATCCCAGTCTTGACCATGGTTTTTTTTCGAAAAGCAATTTTTGAAAAAAAACCTCGGCCAGCATTATGTAAATGAAGCATGGGAAATTCAAATACCGGCTTCATTTACAATTTCGATACATCTAATTTACATTTGCATCCCTTTATCGAAAAAGGGATGTAGTTTAGATGTAGCCTCAGGCTATGTCTACACAGCAGCGTCATTTCAAAATAACTGATGTTATTCTGAAATAATGTAGTCTACACACATGCAGTTATTTCAACAATGTCAAAATAATATTGAGCTGGAGGATTGCTGATTCCAACTACTGTAACCCTCATTTTACGAGGAGTAAGGAAAGTTGGGGGAAGAGTGCTCTTTGTTGAAATGACTGCTGTGTAGACAGTGCCAAAAGTCAAAATAAGTTATTTCAACTTAAGCTATACAACTAGCTCAAGTTGCATAGCTTATTTCGAGTTTAGCTCTGTTGTGTAGATGTGCCCTTAGGGTACGTCTACACAGCAGTGTTATTTCAGATTATATTATTCGGAATAATGCCAGTTAATCTGCATCTACACTACAAGCAGTTATTTATACATAATGTTGAAATAATAGAGAGCTGGAGGACTTCTTACTCTGACTCATATAACCCTCATTTTACAAGGAGTTAGAAAAGTAGGAAGAAGAGTGCTCTACCTCAGAATTCCTGCTGTTTAGACAATGCCAAAAGCCAAGATAAGCTATTTTGACTTAACTAGGCAACTGACGTAGCTGAAGTTGTGTATTTTGGCTTTATCCCTGCTCTGTAGATGTGCCCTTAGCTACACTCCTCTTGGAGGTGGTTTATATAGAACTCTCCCCCAGCGCTTCTGCCATTGCCAGGCTTTCAGTTTAAAGCACAGCCGTGTCTGCGCTTTAAACTTTTAAGTGTAGACAAAGCCTTAGTTGAGGGCTATACATATTCATGTAAAATAAATTATAATAATTAGTCCATGAAGAAAAGTGTGATATATTGACAACTGTGCTTTTATTTATTAGATGTTTGGATGAAGGCCCGATCTATGTCTGGAAAAGCTAAATTAATGCTCATTTCAATCTGGCTAAGCACCATCTGCGTGCTTTTCTTATTTTTCTTCCATACAAACCATCTTCTCACTAAAACTTGCAATGCAAAGAATACAGGTATGTCTACACTACAGTGTTATTTCGAAAAAACACATCTATACACAAAATGCATTTTGAAATAGCTTTTTGCTATTTCGAAATAGCACGTCCACACTGAGTGGATGCTAAACTGCATTTAAGGCAGGCCGGAACCAGGTCCGGCAGGGCATCAGGTCAGGAGCTACTGTGTGTGGCTGCTGCCTGAGGCTATCTGAGGTCTCTGAGTAAAGGGACCCCACTGGACAGACAGTCCTCAGGTTTCCCTGCTTGCTTGCCTATCTCGTGAGGGACAGCAAAGCATTTTGTCTCTGAGTGCTCTGGTTGCCCTCACTCAGGACACTACAGCACTCTGCAACATGGAGTCAGAGCTGCCTTTGGGCACTCTGGTATTTCTTGTGGATGTGTTGCTGTGAGCCTGGCTGCATTTTCTGCAGGCTGCCATCCAGGAGGTCCATCGGGGGGGCTGTCAGTATCCAAGAGGCCCTGTGGGAAAGCTTCCACCCTGAGGAGCACTAACAGTCTCCCTGGTCTGCCCCCCTGGGGGCTTGTGCCTCATTCCTCCCTCACATCCTTCTACTTTTCCCTCCCTAACCCGCTTTCCTGATGTCACATAAAATACACATTTTCAGGAACACAAACTCTTTTTATTTAACAAGGAGAGGAAGCAAGGGGAAGAAGGGAGAGGGGAAGCTCAGGGACCAGGGTTGGGGGGTCTCACCAGACCAACTTGATTTTCATGCAAACCTGCTCCTGGGTTCGCATGTGGCCTTTTGTGCCCAGGCTGGCAGCTATCCTGCCATAGACAGCCACATTCCTCCATCTAGTGCAAATGTGTCTGCCTGGTAAGTGTGTAATGGAGAATAAGAGCTAAACAGAGAGGCTTTCGACAGGGGGCAGGAGGGGTGGGGGAGGGAGAGAGAGACAAGAAAAACAATAAAGTTGGTTATCAAACACAAGAATGTTCTTTAATAACATCTGAATTGTATGAAAGGGGTTATACCACACAGCACATTTATTTATAATGTAAGGTGCTTGTGTTAAAAAGTCATTTTCCTGAAGTCACTATAATTCAAGGTAGAAAAGTTGTTTTTAAGAAAAAAAATCACTTCTATGCTTACCTGGCTAGCAGAAAGCTGTGGAGTGAGAAATATTTAATAGAATCTCCCTTATTTCTTCACCCCAAAGCCACTTTATGTATTTGTTATGCTTGGCAGAATTCACAAAATTATAAAAGAAAAAATAGGCTTCCAATTCACTTTTCTTCCTGTGCAGAACAGTTCACATTTAGTAGTTTGTAATGTCTAGATAATGTCTCAAGTGACAGAACCTCTACTATTTCCTTCATTCTGTCTACAGCCTAATACATCTCATTGTCAGGATGTTTTTTAGCCTAAGTTGTCCCTTTTTTAATGGCATCCTATTTCACACTGCAATAGCCCTAAATAATTCCTCATCACCTTTGGGGATTACACTTTCTAATGTCAGGTTTACGTTTTTTGTTTGTCAAGTTATATAGCGTAGTGTATAGAAATTAGGTAGTATCCTTTTAAAATAGTTTATGAGATTTCTAGTGTTGCTCTCTGTTCTATATTTTAGAAGTTACTAGTAACCAGCTGAACAGCAGGATATATATAACTAGGCCTTCTATGCTTGTGTATTGTTCACTAAGGCTATGTCTACACAGGCATGATCTTGCGCAAGAACTCTTTTGTGGAGGAGTTCTTGTGCAAAAACTCTTCCAGAAGAGAGCATGTACACTGGCATGTGCATTTGCACAAGAGATATGCTTTTGCGCAAGAGCATCCTTGCCAGTGTAGATGCTCTCTTGCGCAAGAAAGCTCTGATGGCCATTTTAACCATAGCGCTTTCTTGTGCAAGAAATTCATATTGCCTGTCTACACTGGCCTCTTGCACAAGAGGACTTATTCCTGAGTGGGAGCATCAGAGTTCTTGCACAAGAAGCACTGATTTCATACATTAGAATGTCAGTGTACTTGCGCAAGATCACACCAATTTAGACGCAGCTTTTTGGAACCAATTGATTTCTTCAGATTATTAATAAGAGCAAAAAGACAATATAGAAGTTGCATATCTTCATATATCATTCCATACAAACCCTGATTTGTTTTTACTGCTCTTCTCTGAACTCCACCAAAATTATCAATATATTTCCAATAATTTCCAATGAAGCATAATGCTATTTCTTAGCTGTAGTCGCACCAATTTAGTTTAATGCAGAGAAAATATATGCCCTCTCCTCAAACACATGATGCCTCATATATACAGGCTAAAACTTTTTTTTTTTTTTTAGTACTAATATTGCATTGCAAAACTATGTTTGCCTTGCTTTTCCGTACTTCCTGCCTCATTCCTAGCAATGCTATTTCCCATGGCTTCTCTCTCTCTCATTCTGAATGTGTTTCAAATAATTTCTATTATTTTTCCAAGCTAATCTCATTTTGGTATTTGCTGCCTATGTTTCCAACCTCACTGGGCTGTTTTAAATCTGCATTAATGAGTATTGTGATCGCCTCCCAATTAAGCATTAACCTAGAGTTTCAATAGCATGTGATTTACTTTCACTTTCCAATCATTAAGGAAAACCATACCTAAGTTGATTAAAACCCAAATATCTGCAGTGCCCCACTAGATACATCCCCATCATTTGCTACATTGTGGTTCATTATTCTCTTTGTTATGACTATTTAAGATGTTTTATGAGAATTTTAGTAGCTAAACCAATCTGGATTAGATTTCCCATGATCATTTAATGGGGGACACTATCAAATGTTTGACTGAACTAATATATTACATCTACTAGTCTTATAGTTCTATCAAAACATACAGCAAAGTTAATCTGGCAAGCTCTACTCTCCATAAAAAAAAAAAAAAAAAAATCAAGCAACTAATTATTCAGTCATCCTCCTGAAGTGCAAGGAGTTTTTTCCTCACAATATTTACTCCATGATTGTAATGCTAACAAAAGTTAAACTTAGAACTAGGGAGTTTTTTTCATTACTATGTATTCTGTTCTGAAAACTTACAGTGCAGCGAGGATTGCATGGGGTTAATGGTTTTTGTAGTTTTGCCTGCTAAACAACCCACCTCCCCCAAAATCTTGCTTAACACAGACCCTAAAAGATAGCCTGTAATATCCCCAACAGAGAACATAGGACGTTTGTACAAAAACACTGCACAAAACTTTAAATTAATTTAACAAAGGTATGAAATAGCAGCTTTAAAGAAAAAAGAGTTAGCAAATAAGCTATATCTTCCTACATATATTCCCTATACTCTTCATCTACTATAAGATCTATAGCACCTCTTAAGTCCAGAGCTTCTCTAGTAGCTGTGCCTGAATACAAGTCTTTCCTTGCTTAAGATCACTAATCCTAGGATTTTAAAGCAGAAGATTCCCTCATAATTTTCTCAATACAGAGATTTATGTGCTTTTAGTTCTCTAATGTCCTAACAAAACAAAGGGTTTTTCTTAACTAGGTTTTCTCTATAACTTTCTCTCAGAACAAGATCTTCCCATACTAACTAGGCTTCTCAGACAGCCATGAATCAGTTTTATAGGTTCAGCTCTATTAGGGGGAACACCTGGGATTCACAGGTACAACCCATAATGAAAACAGCAAACAGCCTTGTTTCAATCCTAACCATACAGAACAAACCTTTCCCTCAGGGCAAATTCACTCTGAAAGCAAGATTCTTGGAGAAGCTCCCAATTTTCCCTCCAAAACTGCTAAACCATAGGGATACTGTCACAGATTCTCCAGTGTATCTATTTCCCCCTGATTTTTCAGCATATTCTATGTTTCCATAGTTTTAAAAATATAATTGTGATTGTTATAGTAAAATGTATTGGCCAATATCCATGTATGCAAATCAATACATACCAGTCTTCATATATACATCATAGCAGCACCCCATAAAAACCATTAATATTTAGATTCACATAATACACTTTTTTAGGGTTTTTTAATTGATAATAAAAATGCAAGCGAATTTAATATATCTATTCCTAAAAATTGTTGTAATGATGTCTTGAAGAGAAATGTTCTCTAGGCCAAAATCCACAAAGGTATTTAGGATCCTAACTTTTGGTCTACAGAATCATCCTTTCTGAAGTCCCATGCATATGTAATATTTATACACAGTAGAACAGGTTCAGTAGGAGAGTTTGAGAGAGCCCCACATTAGACTGTTCCAGAGCCCAGTAGTTAGGACAATCACCTGAGAAATCCATGTTCAGATCCCTACTCCTCACTGGGAGGGAGGGAACATAATTGGTACTGCCTACATCCTGGGTGAGTTTCCTCAACAGGATAAAGGTTATGAAAGAGGCTGGTGCTTTTTCTCTTCCCCTGTCTTTTGATGTTGAAATAGATGTGCTCTGAGTATTTCTATTAAGATAGGCACAATAGAACCTAGCTTCAGCTGGTTTGAGGATTCTGTTGAGGCCTGAACAGGAGAGGGGTGATGGCTGTTGGACTGAGGCAGTAGCAGGGTTGTCAATTATCAGTCATTTTTCAGTCTATAAAAAAGAGCTAAACTTGGATCTGTTCGTAAAATCCATTACAAAAACCCCAACCACTTTAGATATCAGTAAAAACCACTGAGCTCTGCAGTGGAGCTGAGGACTCCCTCTCCCTTGGTCCTGAGATGAACTCTGTCCCATGGGGAAGCTGCCTGGAGTCTACAATTCCCTGGGCAGGGACAGAGGAAGGAATTTTCCTGATGGGGGTTCCCTCTAATCTGCATCTGGCTGGCAAGGGCTGTTCTTCTCTGTGTCCAGGTTTGAACTCTTTTTTGGCATCACTAGCATGAGCACAGTACTGACTTTTGGCTGGTATCCCTTAAGCAGGGAGAAGGGTCCAGGATATAGCAGGCCAAGTGTAGCAGCCTCTCACAGGTTCCCCTCCAGTAAGTCACAGCAGGACAGTCACTGATGGTGGCTGCTCAGTTCCAGCCAGGCTGATGGCTCCTAGATGTCCCCTCCCAGGTTGGGAGGAGGGCCCAGAGGGAAGATGCTTTGGACCAGTGGAGGGCTGTAATAGGAATAGGTTTGTCTCTGCATGCCTGGCCGATGTACTGCAGATCCAGCTGCCTCTCCCCTTTCCCCAGGCACCTGTCTGCTGCCCTGCTGGGTTTGCCAGGTGGGCAAATGCTCTCATTGTCAGCTCAGCAAAGAGGAGTGTTGTGATAATATGAATAAAAACATTGAATATTGTTCACTTTTGTTCTTTTGAGCCATCTTTATATTATGTAAGGATGTCTCCATAAAAAAGTTTGATTGTCCATAAAAAATCATTTTTAGCAGTTAACAAGCCTAGCCAGCAGTTTTGATGCTCTGAGGAAGAAGCATAGGCATCTCAGGATGTTAATGGCTGAAATGTAGTCACTGATGGATTTGGGCATCTACAGGGCTGGCAGCAAGTTTCTAATAGTTTACAGGTTCTTGTTTGTGCCAAAATGTTGAATAGATCCTTAAAGTGAGAGTTAGGAACCTAAATACAAGATTTGTGGATATGGTCCTAGGTATTTACAGAACAGATAGCATTAAGAAGTGCAAACATAAGCACAAACTTTTCCACATAATACTGCTTATTCACCTTAGTGCTAACTTGGAGAGACAAGTCAGAGGCCCTGATCCTGTAATGAGGTATGTGTAACCAAAGCTTGATACAAGCATAGAGCCCTATTAACTTCATTAGGACTCTGTGCAAAGCAGATTCTGCCCCAATGGAGGTAATTCCACAAGTAGAATTACCGGCATTGGAGGGAATTACATACATTGAAAAATTGTGCTTGTTCGTGCTGTGAACTTGGAGATCTTATTCTTTTTTCTAGAATGTCACTGCTAGGGACTCTCCACTCTGTCTCTACTTGTTCATATAATCTATATCTAGATTATAAATTATGGTGTTTCTAAGGTATTTATCACCATAGAAACTAGATACCAGTTGTCAAATAAAAAAAACTCTCATAGCAACCATAGTGCATAGGGCTTTTATCACTATGAATGCTTCTCCAAACAATTTTCACAGTGATACTGCAGGGGAATTCTAGAATTACTTAATATCAAGAAAATGTAAGTATATGTTCTCTCTTCTGCTTCCTGGTTTGGGTACAAATCAGTCTCCCTGTATAGTTTCATTTTGTCTGGGGACCAAGTCCTCATCAAACAGTTTTGTGAAAAGTTCCACTGTGCTGGGGCATCATTCTTGGCAACAGTGTCTCATTCAATTTTCATCTTTCTCCCCCTAGTGAGATGGTAACAAAACTTTACCTTCATTTCCTCATCTTGATAGCCCATGATCAGTTCTGTGTAAAGACTCAGTTCTTTCTTCCACTGCCATACAAGGTTTTTGGTCTGGAAATCCAGAAATCCCTGTAGTTTGGCTCTTTCCATCCTCTTATTTACTCTGTTTCCATGCACGCCTTCATTTGGCTTTTAATTACAATCTCTTTCTTGCTGTGGGCCTCATTAGATGGATGTCTGTAACCATGTTCATGTATTGGTTGTTAGGACCCAATTTTTCTGAAATTAAATGAACTCTTTATTAAGAGAACAATTCACAGAAATACTGTAACTGCCACTAGCATTTTAGTCATATGAATGCTAATTCCACATACTTCCTGATGCCCCTAGCATCCCATGCTTCTCCCTCCATGTTCCATGCAGATTGTTATAGTGTGCAATATCATCATAATCAAAATCATAATCATAATCATATCATATCATATCATATCATATCATAAATGGGATAACCAAATATCCCAAATTTCATAGGGAGAATTCTAATATTTGGGGCTTTTTCTTATATAGGGACATATTACTCCCCATTTCCTCTCCTGATTTTTCATATTTTCTATCTGGTCACCTAGTTATGAAGGCGGGTTTGGCTCTGGAGAGTGCCCAAGCATCAGTCCTAGGGGTTGCTCTGGGGATAGCTGTACCAGCTGCTATTGGAGCAGCCCAGTGCCATCCCACTGGCCACTGCTGGAGTGGCTGGCCCTGGTCAGCTGGCCTTGGGAGCACCCAAATAGTACCCCGTGTAGCTGCTTTCAGGGCAGGCCCAAGCATTGGTCCCAGGGTGCCTTGAGGATCGCATAAACAGCAACAGACCTGGGGCAGCCCCAGAGACCCTCTGGAGAGTAGCCCCAATCACCAACACTGGAGCAGGGCCACACCCAAGCAGGCCCCTTTCAGAAGCAGAGTTATTATTGAGTATTTACAGTAAAAGTCAGGGACAGGTCCATGAATTTTTATTTATTGCCCGTGACCTGTCCCTGACTTTTACCATAAAAACGCCTGACTAAATCTTAAGCCTTAGTTAGGAATAATACATAAAATGTGGCTTACAGTCTCAGTCTTTCATTGCTATTGACAGACATGTCATTGTTAATGTCTGAGTGTGAAAATGAAATATATTTGTAATTTAGACTACGTTTGTCTTTTTCACTCCAACATTTCAGATAGTATTTAGGTTGGGTTGTTTAGGAATTTTTTCCATATTGCCTTATGAAGTATAGTTGACACTGCCTAAAAGAACGAGGAGTCCTGTGGCACCTTATAGACTAACTGAAGTGTTGGAGCATAAGCTTTCGTGGGCAAAGACGCACTTCGTCAGATGCATGGAGTGGAAATTTCCAGAGGCAGGTATAAATATGCAGGCCAGAATCAGGCTGGAGATGACGAAGTGGATCCAATCAGGGAGGATGAGGCCCACTTCTAGTAGCTGATTTGGAGGTGTGAATTCCAAGAGAGGAGAAGCTGCTTTTGTAGTTAGTGAGCCATTCAAAGTCTTTGTTTAATCCTGAGTTGATTGTGTCAAACTTGAAGATGAACTGTAGCTCAGCAAAAGCGACGAAGAGTCCTGTGGCACCTTATAGACTAACTGTAGCTCAGCAGTTTCTCTTTGAAGTCTGGTCCTGAAGTTTTTTTGCTGCAGGATGGCTACCTTTAGGTCTGCAATTGTGTGTCCAGGGAGACATTACACACTTCACTTCTCTACAGAGGAAAAAAGACTGTAAGCTATCTAAAATCCTACCTGCCACATGGGCCACAACCGTGGTACCCCTAACTCAACCAGCAATATCGTCAATCTTTCCAACTAAACACTCAGCCCGGCAGAAGAGTCTGTTCTGTCTCAGGGGCTCTCTTTTTACCCCACCACCTCCACTAACATGATACAGTTCTGCGGTGATCTGGAAGCCTACTTTTGCCATCTCCGTCTCAACACAACACCGAACAGTGCACTGACACACAGATACCTTCCCACCAACAGCACAAGAAGAAGAACTCCACATGGACTCCTCCTAAGGGTCGAAATGACAGTCTGGACCTCTACATAGAATGCTTCCGCCGATGCGCACAGGCAGAAATTGTGGAAAAATAGCATCACTTGCCTTATAACCTCAGTCGTGCAGAATGCAATGCCATTCACAAACTCTGGAACAACTCTGACATTATAATCAAAAAGGCTGACAAAGGAGGTGCTGTTGTCAACCAGAACAGGCCTGACTACCTTATGGAGGTTGCCAGACAACTCTTCAATGCCAAATTCTACAGGCCTCTTTCCTCAGATCCCACTAAGGAATACACTAAGAAACTGCACCATCTGCTCAGGACACTCCCTGCACAAGCACAGGAACAAATCGACACACCCTTAGAGCCCCAACCAGGGTTGTTCTATTTATTATCCAAGATCCACAAACCTGGAAATCCTGGACACCCCATCATCTCGGGCATTGGCACTCTCACTGAAGGACTGTCTGGCTATGTAGACTCTCTACTCAGACCCTACGCCACCAGCACTCCCAGTTACCTCCGTGACACTACTGATTTCCTGAGAAAACTACAATGCATTGGTGATCTTCCAGAAAACACCATCCTAGCCACCATGGATGTAGAGGCTCTCTACACAAACAACCCACATGCAGATGGAATACAAGCTGTCAGGAACTGTATCCCTGATGATGCCACAGCACAACTGGTGGTGGAACTCTGTGAATTTATCCTCATACACAACTATTTCAGATTTGGTGAACAATATATACCTCCAACCAGTGGCACTGCTATGAGCACGCGCATGGCCCCGCAATACGCCAACATTTTTATGGCTGACCTGGAACAACGCTTCCTCAGCTCTCATCCATTTACGCCCCTTCTCTACCTACGCTACATCGATGACATCTTCATCATCTGGACCCATGGGAAGGAGACGCTGGAAGAATTTCACCACAATTTCAACAGTTTCCACCCCACCATTAACCTCAGCATGTACCAGTCTACATGGGAGGTCCATTTCTTGGACACCACAGTGCAAATAAGTGACCGTCATATAAACACCACCCTATACCGAAAGCTACTGACCGCTATGCTTACCTGCATGCCTTCAGCTTCCATCCTGGACACACCACATGATCCATTGTTTACAGCCAAGCACTGAGGTACAACCGCATATGCTCCAACCCCTCAAACAGAGACCTACACCTACAAGATCTTCAACAAGCATTCTGTAAACTATGATACCCACACGAGGAAGTGAAGAGACAGATTGGCAGAGCCAGACATGTACCCAGAAGCCTCCTGCTATGGGATAAGCCCAAGAAAGAAACCAACAGAACACCACTGGCCATCACCTACGGTCCTCAACTAAAACCTCTCCAACGTATCATTAGTGATCTACAACCCATCCTGGACAATGATCCCTCACTTTCACAAGCCTTGGAAGGCAAGCCAGTCCTTGCCCACAGACAACCCACCAACTTGAAGCATATTCTCACCAGCAACTATACACCGCATCATAATAACTCTAACTCAGGAACCAATCCATGCAACAAACCTCGGTGCCCACTCTGTCCACATATATACACCAGCAACACCATCAAAGGACCTAACCAGATCAGCCATACTGTCACTGTTTCATTCTCCTGAACATCCACTAATGTAATATATGCCATCATGTGCCAACAATGCCCCACTGCTGTATACATCGGCCAAACTGGACAGTCCCTGCATAAAAGAATCAATGGACACAAATCAGATATTAGGAATGGTAACATACAAAAACCTGTAGGGGAACACTTCAATCTCCCTGGATACATAGTAGCAGATTTAAAGGTAGCCATCCTGCAGCAAAAAAACTTCAGGACCAGATTTCAAAGAGAAACTGCTGAGCTACAGTTCATCTTCAAGTTTGACTCAATCAACTCAGGATTAAACAAAGACTGTGAATGGCTCCCTAACTACAAAAGCAGCTTCTCCTCTCTTGCTATTCACACCTTCAGATCAGCTACTAGAAGTGGGCCTTACCCTCCCTGATTGGATCCACCTCGTCATCTCCAGTATGATTCTCGCCTGCATATTTATACCTGCCTCTGGAAATTTCCACTACATGCATCTGATGAAGTGGGTCTTTGCCCACGAAAGCTTATGCTCCAACACTTCAGTTAGTCTATAATGTGCCACAGGACTCCTCACCACTTTTGCAGCTTCAGACTAACACGGCTACCCCTCTGATACTTGCCTAAAAGAAGTGTGCCATGTTGAAAAGTTCTTTCATTGTTAGTGGAAGTATGGACCAGACTGCGACACCCTTAGTCACTGAGGGTATGTCTACACTACAGCGCTAATTTGAACTAACTTAGTTTGAATTAGTTAATTCGAACTAAGCTAATTCGAACTAACGCATCTAGAACTAAAAACTAGTTCGAATTAGCATTTTCCTAATTTGAACTAGCGCGTCCACATGAAGTGGACCCTGAAGCGGAGTTAAGGATGGCCGGAAGCAGTGCCAGCAGGGCATCAGAGGAGGACTTAGAGCGTGGAGATGCTGTCTCAGGCTAGCCAAGGGCTGTGCTTAAAGGGTCCCGACCACCACCCTGGACAGGCAGTTCTCAGGGGTGCCCCGCTTGCAAAGCAGTCCTGGCTTGGAGTGCCCGGACTACCCACACTGGGCACATCACAGCACTCGGCCATCAGCCCGGCTGCACTTGCCGCAGGCTGCCATCTGGGGAGAGGGGGCAATTGGGGGGCTGCAGGAGAGCTTCCACCCCCAGAAGCCCGCAGAGCCAGCCCAGTTCTCCCCATCGGGGGCTCGTGCCCCATTCCTCCCTCACCTCCTTCCACTTACCCTTCCCTAGCCCCTCTTCTTGATGTACAAAATAAAGGACAATTGTTTTCAAAAATGGAATCTGTCTTTATTGAACAAAACTGGGGGAGGCTGGGAAAAGGAGGTGGGAGAGGGGAAGAGAGAGGCTGGGAGAGGGGAGGGCAACTAAAATGATCAGGGGATGGGAACAGGTCCCATATGAAGAGAGGCTAAAGAGACTGGGACTTTTCAGCTTAGAAAAGAGGAGACGGCGGGGGGACAGGATAGAGGTCTCTAAAAGCAGGAGTTGGGTGGAGATGATGCATACAAAAAAGTTCTTCATTAGTTCCCATAAAGAAGGACTAGAGGACACCAAAGGAAAGGAATGGGTAGCAGGCTTCAAACTAGTAACAGAAAGTTGTTCTTCACAAAGCAAAGAGTCAACCTGTGGAACTCCTTGCTGCAGGAGGCTGTGAAGGCTAGAACTAGAACAGAGTTTAAAGGGAAGTGAGATCAAGTCACGGAGGTTGGGTCCATGGAGTGGTATTAGCCAGGGGGTAGGAGTGGTGTCCCTGCCCAAGGTTTGTGGAAGGCTGGAGAGGGATGGCACGAGACAAATGGCTTGGTCACTGTCTTCAGTCCATCCCCTCCAGGGTCCCTAGGGTTGGCCGCTGTTGGCAGACATGCTACTGGGCTAGATGGACCTTTGGTCTGACCCAGGACGGCCATTGTAAGCACAGGGCTCAGGGTCAGGGGTCTCAGTGGACCCCCTTGATTCTCTTGCACACCTGCTCCTGGGTGGCCAGGCTGGCAGCTATCCTGCCCTAGATGGCCACTTTCCTGTGCCTAGTGCAGAGATCGTGGACGAGGTCCACGATGTCCGCACTAGCCCAGACGGGTGCCTGCGTCTTGCGGTCCCGGGCAAGCTCCCGGGAGCTGCCAGCCTGGTCCCGGGAAGAGGGGGAGAGCTGGGGCGCATTGGGTGGGTGGCTCGATCCGTGCCAGGTGCAGGGTCTGCTGGCTGGGTGCTGGCAGGCTTGCACCTGGCACGGGCACTGTAGCCAGCCCGTGCCCCTTTAAGGGCTCCGGGCCGGGAGGGGGGCAATAGAGTTTCCCTGGTGTTGGCCAGAGTGGCCACCAGGGAAACCTGGGGAGGGCTAGCCTCCCACTAGTTCGAATTAAGGGGCTACACACCCCTTAATTCAAACTAGCTAGTTCGAACTAGGCTTAATCCTCGTGGAATGAGGATTACCTAGTTCGAACTAAACGCTCCGTTAGTTCGAATTAAATTCGAACTAACGGAGCGCTAGTGTAGCGCCTATGAAAGTTAGTTCGAACTAACGTCTGTTAGTTCGAACTAACTTTGTAGTGTAGACATACCCTGAGTAAGTAACTGGCCCACAAGCAGATCCATTGACTTCAGTGAATTATTCATTCTAGAAGGTTCTCTTCAGCCTGATAAGTAAACTAATAAAATTTTCCATACAAATATAAGTTTTACTAAGTAAATACAAATGTTTATTATTTCAAATAAGTTAATTTGCCTTCAATAGATATGACCTCTAATCCTGACAGTGATAGACTTTCAAAATGGTAGAATTTCTCTTGTGCTGTATTGTAGATATCTGTGATTGGAATGACCCATTAAATTGTACTATATATATATGTATACATTGAAAATTCTATATGGTGACTTATTATTTTCACCCCTCAATGGAGAAAAAACCAAACAAGTGCAATTAAAATCTTGACCTTTACCATTCACTTTCTTTATTCCCACATCCTAAATATAGCTAATAATACAGTTCTGACAAGTTCCATAGGTCAGAAAATATCAAGTACCAGATCATTTCTTCTAAGATGGAAAGGAAAATATGGGACAAAGCTGAGGAAGGAGAAAGAAATAATCTTGTTGAGAAAGATGGCAAAGCTCAGTGTTAATTTGCAGTTCAACTCTACACAGAAGTAGATATGTAGGTGGAAAGTCTCCTTCTTGTGTGGATTTACAGGAATTTATTCCCAATGAACATAAATCATTTATTATTACCATCCCTAAATAATTTTTTTTTAATATAAGTAACATATTGCCACTTTAAAAAACCCTGATTGGCCCTTGCCTTATGATCAAGTAATTTTATATCCGGCTCCTTCTACTGGAAATTGAATTAATTAGAAGACGGTTCTTTTATAATGCATGAAAGCTTTGAAAGATATGGCAGCAACCTTGCCTCAGCAAGTGAAGACTATAAATGAACCAGTAGCAGCCTCCCCCTTAAAAATAGCTGTACATCTTTTAAAATTTTAGTGGGGATTAACACTTAGTCATTTCAGAGCATCACTCAATATAACATGCAGAATAATGCTCTGTGCTGAATGATGCAGCAGTATAATATGATGCGCTGAAAAGATGAAATGACAAATCCTTGACATAAAAATGTGTCCTTGTTTGAACCAGTGTTTGCCTTTCTGAAATATGGAAAAGCACACTCTCATGAAGGATGACACTGGATGTCTGCTTATTTACTTGTCCTTAGACTTCATAATCCAAAAGAGAAAGTTAATTAGCCTATCTCTGTGCAAAGCAGCAGAGTGTATTTTAGTTTTTGGTTATTTTAATAAAATAACAACATAATAATAAAAAATAAAATAACCTGTTGACAGTACAACTAATTTTCTTCCATTAGTAGATAAAGCTGATGTTAGCTATGCAATATATGGGAATACAACAAAGCTCAGACAAACAAGACTAGGGGTTATACCCAGTGTGCTTATTGTTATTACAAAAATATATCAGTGTTTTATTAGTTTGATGCCAACTGGTCCAATATTATTCATATATTATAGATGTTAAGCTAGGATGATGGCAAGTCATTCCATTTCTCTTACTTCTTGTCAACTACGGTTCTGTAGAGCATATTAGATTTTGTAACCGTTTTCTGCAGTTCTTACTCTGATTAATACTTACTTGTACAAATAGTTACACTAGCAAAGTGGGATTGAGATGATAAAGTCAAATATTATAATAACAATGGGCCTGGCCCTCAACTAATGTAAAAGGGATTAGCTCAGCTAAAGTCAAAGCAGATGTACCCATTTACACCAACTGAGGATCTAGGTAACAATGTATAACTCATAACCTAGGCTATGTCTACACTACATACTTATTTCAAAATAAGCTATTTTGAAATAATAACCCGCAAAATGACTATTTTGAAATAGCGTGTCCACACTACAAATCCCCATTGAAATAGTGCAGATTTATATTGGAATAGCGTGGGCACAGTGATTGGGGCCTGAATTGCAGGCACTTTGGGCCAGGAATCAGGACAGCAGTCACTTCCTCTAGCTTTTTCCTGAGGCTATCTTGTGATTAGAAGGGCTCCCCCTTACAGTCATGTCTCAGACTTTTCTCCATTGCCTTCCTCTTTGAGAGACAGCAAACTCACACCGCATGCCCTGGTTGCCCTTGTGGACAGCACAGCACTTCCACCAAAGAGCTGTGGGAGCAGTGGGATGACCAGAAGTGGCTTCAGAAAATCTGCATGTGGACACTAGGGAAGCTCACCACACCGGGACCGCTACTGCTCCATCAGGAACCATTTTGACACTGGGAGATCAACAATCAGGGGTGTGCTCATGCAGGTTTGACTCTCTTACTATTGTCCTAGGAGGGTGGTGAAGCACTGGAATAGGTTCCCTAGGGAAGGGGGTAGAATCTCCGTCCTTTGAGGTTTTTCAGATCCAGCCAGGGATGGGGTCAGGGGTTGCTCGTGGTGTGGGAAGGGGCTTGGACTTGGGGAATTCCTGAGGGCTCTGGCAACCCTGTAATTCTAGGTTTCTATGATTCTATAAATGGCCATCGACAACGTCCTGCTGCCGCCATGGGTTTCCCCAACTGTGGGGTGGGGGTGAGGCATTGATGGCAACCATATTCCATTCTGGCCCCTGAACACCATGCCTCAGACTTTATCAATAGGAAGGAGCACTTTTCCATAGTTCTGCAAGACCTCATGGATTACCAGGACTGGTTCGTGGATGTTTTCATCTGGTGGTTGGGGAAAATCCACGATGCCTGTGTATTCAGGAACTCCAGCCTTTTCCAGAGGATGTCTTCCTTTTTGCCCAACCGCACCATCAGGGTCAGGGAAGTGGAAATGCCCATCTGCATTGTGGGTGATGCAGCCTACCCCTTGCTACCTTGGCTTCTGAAGCCCTACACTGGACACCTGGACCCCACATGAAGGAGACCTTTAATAACAGGCTCAGCAGGTCTCTCATCATCATGGAAGGTGCCTTTGGCCATTTGAGGGGGAGGTTCCGGAGTCTTCTGACCCGCCTGGACCTTAGCGACTGAAACATCCTCCAGGTGATGGCAGCCTGCTATGTGCTCCACAATCTTTGTGAAAATAAGGGGGAGATTTTCCTGCCAGGGTGGGAGGAAGAGGCTGAGTGACTCATCAAGGCTTTTGAGCAGCCACACACCACTGCCATCCGGTAAGCCCATCAGGGGGCTGTGCTCATCCAGGAGGCCCTAAGGGAGAGTTTCAGACAAGGCCAGCCATAAGACTCTCTCCTGGACATCCCCACACGGGGCCTCTGCCTTGCCCTTGTGTGTCTTTCCTCCTCCACTCCTCCCTTCCCTGTCCTCCCTTTCTACCTTCCCCCTCCTTACCTGCAGGTACAATAAACTAGATTTTTTGTTTGAAACAATACATTCAGTAATTTTTATCTGGGGAATAACTGGGGAGGGACTGGTGAAAGAACCTGGGGGGAGGAGAAGAAGAGAGAAGAGGTGCTCAAGGATGGGGCTGGGAGTGGTGCCTGCCTTAGGTGCTCCTCCTCCTACAATGAGGGGGGAGGAGGCAACCAGCCCCCCTCCCAGGATGCCATCCAGCTGCTCATAATAGTGGCAGATCTGGGTGCCATTCCAGAATGGGAACTTTATTCCCTGGCTTTGGTATAGGCCTAATGCAGTTCCTTAATTTTCATGCACAATAATTTTCAAATTATTTCAAAATAATGTGCTTGCTAAGCAGATGCTCACCTTCTTATTTCAAATAACATGAGTTATTTCACAATAACTCTATAGTGTAGATTTATCTTTAGATATTTCAGCTCTGCTATTATGGCACCAAACCTTCAGCTTGGTGTAAATCAACATATCTCCGCTGAAATCATCTTATGAATAAGGGGCACAGAATTGCATATCCAGGGACAAAATTAATTTATTGGCTGAAACACTAAGAATTCCTTCTAGGTATGTAACTTTTAATGTCAGTAAATAAGGACAGTACTTAACACTAAGGTTCATTAACAATTAACTTAACAATAAGGACATCACTTAACATTACTAACAGTATGTCTAGACTGCATCCCTCTGTTGGCA
Source organism: Pelodiscus sinensis (assembly GCF_052426305.1). Taxonomy (NCBI): domain Eukaryota; kingdom Metazoa; phylum Chordata; order Testudines; family Trionychidae; genus Pelodiscus; species Pelodiscus sinensis. The sequence continues at coordinate 19,958,343 of NC_143061.1, read as the reverse complement.
GAGGGATGCAGATTAGGCAGGTCGACATGGCAAATGAGGCAGGAATTTAAATATCCCATGCCTAATTCGCATAAAAATTGCTGCCGCGTTTTGCTGACTCAGCACTTTGTCGGCAAACAGCAGCAGTCTAGAGGGAGATCTGTTGAGAAAGAAAGCCTTTTTCAACAGATCCCTTATGCCTCCTGCAAGGAGGTTTACAGGATCTGTCGAAAAAGGCTTTCTTCCTTGACAGATCCCCCTCTTTAGACTGAAGTTTTTTGCCGACAAAGTGCTGAGTTGGCAAAACACGGCTGCCATTTTTATGCAAATTTGGCGTGGGATATTTAATCTCTGCCTCATTTGCAATGTTAACCTGCCTAATCTGCATCCCTCTGCCAACATAGGGATGCAGTCTAGACATACCCTAATATACTAGGAATTGGCAGGATATATCATTGACATTACTCTTGCATTTTTTCAAATTTGAGATAATCCCTATATAAGAATATCCCTGCCAAATTTGTCAGGGCATGTTAGTTTTGTAAAACTGATATGCAAAAATATTTAATCCTATTAGTTTTTCGTTGCTATGCTCTCCATGATTTGAGCATCTGATATTGGTTACTACAACACAACTTTGGAGAAGCTTGTTGGTTTCATAGAATCATAGAATCATAGGGCTGAAAGAGACCTCAGAAGGTCATCAAGTATACCCCCCCAAAGCAGGACCAATCCCAACTAATCAACCCAGTCAGGGCTTTGTCAAGCCAAGACTTACAAACCTCTAGGTATAGAGATTCTACCACCTATTTAAATATCCCCCGCGACATTTGCATTTACATGGCTGCCGCTTTTTTCCGGCTTGGGGATAAGCCGGAGAAAAGCGCCAGTCTAGACGTGATTCTCCGGAAAATAAGCCCTTTTCCGGAGGATCTCTTATTCCTACTTTCGGATTTTGCTATTCCGATGTGTCTAATCTGCATCCCTTTTCCGGAAAAGGGGTGCAGTGTAGACACAGCCATAATGTATTTCTGAGTACATGGGACAAAATCTCTCCTGCTGCTCTTCAACTAACTTCAGATGAGTTACATCAGCCAAAATATACTCCTGAGATTATAGTCTGATGAAAGATCGTTTAGAATATCAATATTATACCTAATTTCACCAAAGGAAAAAATGAGTACAAATGAAATTACACTATAAAATAATTGTTTGACACAAGTGAGTTACTTATGTAACATTTTCATACAATTGCATCTATATAGACATCTTCCACCCTTTTATAATTAAATTTTTATTAACAAAATCACAAAAATTACAGGCAGTTTAAATCCCCCGCGGATTTTGCTATTCCGAAGTCTACATTAGCATCCCTTTTCCGGAAAGGGGTGCCAATGTAGACACAGCCTCTAGGTTCCAACTTTGTTTCAAAACTGAAAGAGGGTTTCTAGTTCCTAGTTTTTCTTCAGAATAATTAAGGGAGGAAGTGTTGTCAAGATGACCTTGTGATGCTTCACACTTCACACTAAAATAGCAGAAATAACCCAGAAACAGCTATTCAGAGTCATCCACTGTGATGATGGCAGTAAGGGTGCTGCTATGTGGCATGGTGCTAGCAGGACTTCTGGCAGCCAAGAGTTATCTTGAGAACGCTTTGGGGTATATTTGCTACTTGGAAGCATCAAACTGCATTCCCATCCAGATCCACATCTGAATTGTGCATCCCTGCAACACCTCTGAATATTGTAAGGTTGGGCTCAACTGTCAATTAAGAGATGGACATAAATATGGCTTTCCTGCAATAATTAATATTTCAACATACTAAGGTGCTGCAAGAATTCGAACAAAAGATTTGGCAACACATCTCAGATCCAAGGAATCTCAAAATGCCAGCAAATGATCTGATTTTTTAAAGCTACTTTAGAAGAAGATCAGAAGCAGAGAAACAACCATGGTATGAGAGACAAGATGGTTTAAGTTTTAATCTTACTTCTGTATAATGATTCACTCTGTGGCCATGGTAAGGGCCTAATCCATAGTCCATTGAATATATGACAATGGCTTTGAATTGGGTCTAAATTACTTAATCTTCTTAATTCACATTGGCATAAATCAGTAGACAGACATCCATGGAATTACATAAAAAACAGTGAAGCTAAAATTAGGCAAATTGTGTCTTGGTTTCAGCTGTAAGAAAAGGGAGATAATGACATAATCAAAAACCCATTGAAGTCAATGGAAAGACTCCCTAAAATAGTTACCTACATACATAGTGTTAAGTTTAGGTAATATTTCTATGGCATTTCAGAAATATAAAGCAGTAAATGCTAGGTATTACGTTTATGAAATATTTATGTGCTGAATCAAAGATGTAAAATGTATCAGTTCCACTACTACATATATATGTAGGTATTTAAGTATTGATTTACATATATAATAAGCTTAATTTATTTTGTTTTTTGTTATTATTTAAAGAGTGCTGTAATGGTCCTCAACATGGTACATGGTATATTAGTAACCAAATGTGAATATGCATTTGAATTTTTTTACAGTAAAAGTAAAAATAGAAGACTCTGTAACATAAAGTTGGCTGTTACGTATTCTTTAGACATAGACCAAAAGAGAGCACCTTTGTCTTTCTGCTAAATGAATTCTCACAACTAATAGAGTCCCTGATCATTTTTATCTTCTCCATCTTACTGTTAAATATTAATCTTGGCAAAATGTCAAAATTACCTGTTTAACTGATCAAATGTACAATAATGTAATCATCTCTAGCTGAACTAACCACAGTTTATTATTATTTTCTCCCCAGACATATTTTATCTAGGTTTTGAATGGCCAGAGAATATCTGTCTTTCTGAATATTAAATTAAGAAACAAATAAGATTCTTTTCTTTCCAAAATAACTAGGAGGCTGAACCCCCTGCTCGCTATGCTCTCCAACCCACTTCTCGACTGGGGCAGGCCGGGGGGTCCAAAGCAACCCCTGTTCCAGCTCTTCCCCCTCCACCCCCAATCACTGGGGAAGTCCCGGCCTAGGGGTCCCCCCCCAGCTCTTGGGCCCCCAACCTGTCCCCAGATTTTTGTGCCCCCAGCTGCCGGAAGGATCCAAGCCATGGCCACACTCTCCCCCCTGCCGCAGGCCAAAGCTGCGCCAGGCTCCCCTACCTGCTGTCAGGGAGGGTCCGAGGCCATACTGGCTCTTGCCCCCCCATCCCTTGCCCCTCCCACCCTGGTTCTTTACATCCTCACCCTCACCCTCCCACTGGGAAGATGGGATATGGCGAGGTGATACCCAGCTCTGCCCCCAACCACCAAAGAGTGGAGAGGTGGGCTGAAGCTGCACCGAGCCCAGATTTCCCTCCAGCTCATTTGGTGGTGATGGAGGGAGTGGGGGGGGGGAGGGAGGGGGCTAGACCTGAGTTGCACTGGGCCCAGTTTTCTCCCGGACCTGCTGGGAGGGGCGAGGCCCAAGACATGCCAGGACCAGTTTTTTCTTTGGCCCACTGGGAGAGGCTGAACCCAAGCTGCACCAGGCCCAGTTTCCCCCCTGGTCTGCCAGGAGGGGCCATGTCCGAGCCATGCCAGGCCTGTTTTTTCTTCCAGCTCATAGGGAAGGGCAGGCCCAAGCTGCGCCAGGGCTGGTTTTCCCTCCAGTCACTGGGAAGGGAAGAGGAGAGGAGGGCCCAGCTGTAGGATCACCAGCCCTCCATGTGGGCCCTAGGAAGGGCTAGGCTGGAAGGTGGGTGGGACTTATTCCTGTGGGTTACAGAGTGATATGATGACCTCACTCTATCTTCCCCCAGGAAAAACTTTTTTATATAGGGATAAATAATGTCTAAACACCCATGTGACTTATGTTAAGAAACATTTTCCCAGTGTGGCTAAGCTACTTCTTTCCTGAATGCTAAAAGAATCCAATTTATTTGGGACATACCAGATTTACTGGTCTCCAGATATTATATATTATGTATTGACTTCAGTTGAGTTACACCATTGTATAGCATCTGTGATTCTGTCCAATGCTTTTTTTAAACCTACTTTCATCCATGTTGACATCTATTCTGAAAGCTTTGTATACAATAATTGCTGTTTCTTACAAATAAAGGCCTTTACATGGAAAAGGTGTCTATCAAGTATTAATTTCAAAATGATGCAATACAAGATTTCTCAGTGAAGCCATAGATTATTTTTACACTGTCACAGAACAGTCTTTTATTCCACCTACTGTGAAAATTTCTGTAACATTTCACATTTCCTTATTCATGTAGCAGCTCTGTCTTTCCCTCACATTCAGCATCAACATAAAGCATTTATTGCTCACATTCTATATATCAACACACATTATCTGTACCTTTCTTAATATTAATATTGCACTTTACAGTTTAAATTACTTTCATGATGAGAAAACATTGGGTGACAGGGTAGGATCTAACAGCTCAGTGTCTGGTTGCCATTCTACATAATTCTACTTGGAACTGCTGAATCTAACACACCAATGGATGCTTTTCGGATCCTAAATAAAGCCATTTCATGGTAAAAATTGCTACTAGTGCTTACCCCTGTGGTGAACATACAGAGGACAGATATTTGTTTTGATTATATCCTTGTCTCCAAAAACTTTCATCTGCATTAGGTTCTTTCATACCCCTATTGTGTAAATTATTATTATTATTAATTTAATTTATTTTGTTTTATTTATATATATGTATATGGATCTGTGTGAGTACATACCAGGCATACTCATAAAGGGGGCATCTACACTGCCCTTGTAGGTCAAAATAAGGCAGGCAATTTGAGCTACGCAAATTGTGTATCTCCTTTCAATTTAATTTAGAAATAAAACATTATTCTGAAATGTCCCTTAAACCTTGTGAAATGAGAGTTACAGTGACACTGGACTAGCAAGCCCATTATTTTGAAATCTATTTTGAAATAATGGGCTGGTTTAAAAGATGTAGAATAGTTGTTTTGGGATACCTCTGGTATCCCGAAACAGCGCTGCCGTCTAGACATACCCTAATAAATCATGCTGAAACAAAAAGAAAAAAAGACTATGCAGCACTTTAAAGACTAACAAGATGGTTATTAGGTGATGAGCTTTTGTGGGCCAGACCCACTTCCTCAGATTAAATTCTGGAAGAGAATTGGCATGACCATATATGCCAAAGGAATACAATGAAAAAAAGTGAACACATTATAAAACTGACAAATCAGAATAAGAACGGGGGAGGGGGGGTGGAGAGAGAGGGAGGAGGGCTAGTAGCCATGAGATAATGATACTAGGGGTGATAATTGGGGAAGCTATCTTTGTAATGGGTAAGGTAATTAGCATATTTGTTAAGGCCCATTTGTAAAGTGTCAAATTTAAGCATGAACGACAGTTCTGAGGTTTCCCTTTGTAGTCTGGTGTTAAAGTCTCTTTGAAGTAAGATACATGTAGTTACGTTCTTGAGACAATGCCCAGTCTGGATGAAATGACAAGAAACTCTTTTTTCGTTGTGAAACTGTCTGATTTGTGGGCATTAATTCTTTGGCGAATTGTCTGAGAAGGTTGTCCAATATACATAGCAGACAGACACTGTTGGCATATGATGGCATAAATTATATTTCTGGATGAACAGGAATAAGTGTTCTTGATCTTGTAACTGACATGGTTAGGTCCAGTGATGGTGTCAGCAGAGTAAATATGTGGACAAAGCTGGCAACGGGGTTTGTTGCAAGGGAAAGTTCCAGGGTTGGTATTGGTGTGGTATGTCCTGTAGTTGTTGGTAAGAATTATACTGAGGTTAGGTGGTTGTCTATAGGAGACTATGGATCTGTCCCCCTGAGCCTCTTGAAGTATAGTATCCTGTTCCAGTATAGGTTGTAGGTTATTGATAATGCGTTGGAGGGGTTTAAGTTGGGGGCTATCGGCGATGACAAGTGGTGTTCTATTGTTGGTTTTCTTGGGTCTGTCTTGAAGTAGATGGTTTCTGGGTATTCGTCTGGCTCTTTCAATTTGTTTTTTTATTTCTCCTGGTGGGTAATTGAGATTTACAAATGCTTGGTAGAGATCCTGAAGTTTCTGTCAGTGGGATTAGAGAAGATGCGGTTGTACCTAAGGGCTTGGCTATAGACGATGGATCGTATGGTGTGTCCTGGATGGGAGCTGGAGGCATATAGGTAACTGTAGGAGTCAGTGGGTTTTCTGTAGAGAGTGGTATTTAATTTACCATTAGTCATTTGTACTGTGGTGTCCAGGAAATGGATCTCTCGTGTAGAATGGTCCAGGCTGAGATTGATGGTGGGGTGTAGTTGATAAAGTCTCTGTGGAATGCGTCCAGTGTTTCTTGTCCATGGGTCCAGATCATAAAGATGTCATCGTGGTAGCGTAAGTAAAGGAGGGGTAAAAGGGGACAGGATCTGAGGAAACGTTCTAAGTCAGTCATAAAGATGACAGCGTACCATCAACTAATAAACCATCTTGTTAGTCTTTAAAGTGCTGCATAGTCCTTTCTTTTGCTTCAGCAAGATCAGACTAACACGGCTACATCTCTATTCCTAATAAATCATGTTATTCATGTGTGACTGGGAGTATCTGTATACTTAGTTCTTAATGTTAAAAACCATGACAGAATTAATAATGAGAAATGATAAAATTCTAAAATTCACATACTGAAATTGAAAACAATAAAGGATATTTAAAACCTTTACATGAGCAACAAATTAGGAAGCAACAAAGCATATGAGTTGAAATGCAATAATAGTTATTCTGCTTTGCAATAAAACTGGCTGCTTTCTATATATATTATTAAATGTTAGGAGCATTAGCAAGCTTTACCTATATAGACAGACTGTAAGGAAATTAATCTGATCACATTTGCAGCCTGCACATTCTCATAGGTTCAATATTTGACCCACTATGCACCAAGTATCTCAAAGTCAAAACATATGTTCACAAGATACTCTATACATAACCTTTAAAAACTCAGTATAGGGTCTGCTAATTTATAAAGAGACAACATTTCTAAAATATGGCATAATGATTTGCCAATATCTTAAAGCATTTTTATTTAATAAAAATGTTCCAGATGGGAGCTATCCACTTTCCATGTAAATCCACAGTTGCTAAAAATGTTGTTAGCATCCCACCTGCTAATTACTTATAACTATTTTAGAAGAATATTTGCAACCTGAGATATGACTATATATTAATATCTTCCATCAGGGTAACATGGGTGCTGGAATTGTGAATTGAAACCAAGCTATCCTGGCACAAAGAATGACCAAAAAGAGGTACAAGTTTAATGTCAATCATTACCAATCCCTCCCTGCCCCCACAACATCAGATTATTTTCTTAGCATTTTAATTACTGCTATATATTAATTGTTACTTGCTCTCTTTTGGATGAGATATGAAGGCTTGCTCACCTGATGCAATTAAAATCCAATCGAATTTATTCTGAGAGTACTGGTGGTATCTTTGGGTATGTCTAGACTACATGCCTCTGGCAACAGAGGCATGTAGATTAGGCTACCCGGCATAGGAAAATGAAGCGGCGAGTTAAATAATCACCGCTTCATTTAAATTAAAATGGCTGCCGTGCTGAGCTGATCAGCTGTTTGTCTGCTCAGCACGCTAGTCTGAACACTCTGCGGTCAACATCAAAGGCATTTGTCGACCGCCCCGGTAAACCTTATCCCACGAGGCATAATGGGGAGGCCGACAAATGCCTTTGATGATGACCACGGAGCGTCCAGACTAGTGCGCTGAGCCAACAAACAGCTGATCGGCTCAGCGCGGCAGCCATTTTAATTTAAATGAAGCAGCGATTATTTAAATCGCCACTTCATTTTCCTATGCCAGGTAGCCTAATCTACATGCCTCTGTCGCCAGAGGCATGTAGTCTAGATATACCCTTTATGTCGTAGTGCAGTTCCAGTCTGGATAGTTACACAGGATAAGATATACAAAAGGACTTAGGTACTCAGTGTTGATATTTTGATGTGGTATTCCCCCAGTCTCTCTGCTGCCGCTGACCAACTCTGGATAAACAACAATAGACTGATTGGAACAAGATCTCCAGTATTCCAAGTGGGTGTCCAAACCACTTAGCTACAGAGTCATTTGCTCTCTGGCCCTGCTCTAGATAAATAATAAGTTAAATAAGAGACCTCAGGTCCAGTATTCTTGTTCCAATCATTCTTTAATAATTGAATCCACAGTAAAACAGCTTCAGCAGGCAGGATAGACTGAGGGACTCCTATAACAGAATATTCCATAGTTCAGTGGTTAGAGCACTCTCTTGAAAGGTGGATGATATCTTCTGACAGACCGGGGGAACCTGGATGTCCCACATCACAAGAAAGTGGCCTAATGATAGGGCTAAATGTTATCAGGTGGGCATCCTCTAACCATATTTTAAATGGAAACAGATCTTAAAGATGCCCTCTGCCCTGAGCCCTCCTCACTCTCAACCTTGACTCCTGGATGTCCCATATTGCCAGCCTCTTGCCTTGAGCTCCCCTCCCGCCTCCTACAGCCTTCTGACCTGAAGGACCCAAGTAACGCTGGATAAGTCTTCAAGTATAGAAGATTATGATTATTGATGTAGGGCCTTAAGTGTGTGTGAGATCTTGATCTTAACTGACATCTCTGGCTCCTCCCACAGTACAATTATAACAAAAATGGTCTTTCCTGAGCTTACGATCTAAGTTGGACATAATGCAGTGCCTGATGTAAAGACAATGCCATGGAAGAAAATGGAGAATAAGAGATTTAAAAAAACAGCAACAAAGATCATTTCTAAACTGTTCAAAGTCCTTCGGGATTTGGGCATTCAAGTCAATTAATTAGTTTTGAAAATCTCAGTCTATGCGGTTTGTTTTATTCATGCATTTGGTCTTCTCCAGTATTTTGTTTCCCTTCAATGAAAGAAATGCAGGTGAGCTGGAGCAGACTGTTTTACAAGATTTAGACTATGTCTACACAGCAGGGGGTTTTTTCAGAATAACTTTGTGTGCATCTACACAGCAAACCTGTTTTTTTTTAAAATAATTTTGAAATAATAGGCATCTTATTCCAAAATCTGTAACCATCATTGTATAAGGAATAAGGCCTATTCTGAAATAGCTATTCTGGAATAGGGCATATGTAGACAGGGAAAATGGAGTTATTTCAAAATAAGAGGCCTCCAGCCCTTCCCACAAGTGCCCTGCTAGCCACTCTGTCCATACTCATCAAAACTCTGTAATCCCCCATTCACCGGCAGCCCTTAAAGCTACAGCAATAGGAGAAAGGGCTTGTGGCTCACTGCAGGCCACACAGTTGTTTCTAGAACAGTGTTTTCAGCTGCCATGTGTGACCCCATTGTTACCACTAAGCCCTCCATGGCTGAAAGGGAGCCAGCAGCCAGCTTCCAGGCCCCTGCTCAGGGACGAAAGAGGTATGCCCCTTCCTGGTCTGGTGCAGAGATCCTGGACCTCACTGAGGTCTGGGGAGAGGCAGAAAACCTTCAGGATCTCTGCACCAGATGCAGGAATGGGGGGCTACGTCTACACTGGCCCCAAATTCCGGAAAAGGCATGCAAAGCAGGTAAGTCAGAATAGGGAAATCCGCGGGGGATTTAAATATCCCCCGCGGATTTAAATAAACATGTCCGCCGCTTTTTTTCCGGCTTGGGGAAAAGCCGGAAAAAAGCATCTAGACTGGCGCGATCCTCCGGAATAAAGCCCTTTTCCGGAGGATCTCTTATTCCTACCTGAAAGTAGGATATCCCCCGCGGATTTAAATAAACATGTCCGCCGCTTTTTTTCCGGCTTGGGGAAAAGCCGGAAATAAGCGTCTAGACTGGCGCGATCCTCCGGAATAAAGCCCTTTTCCGGAGGATCTCTTATTCCTACTTTCAGGTAGGAATAAGAGATCCTCCGGAAAAGGGCTTTATTCCGGAGGATCGCGCCAGTCTAGATGCTTTTTTCCGGCTTTTCCCCAAGCCGGAAAAAAAGCGGCGGACATGTTTATTTAAATCCGCGGGGGATATTTAAATCCCCCGCGGATTTCCCTATTCTGACTTACCTGCTTTGCATGCCTTTTCCGGAATTTGGGGCCAGTGTAGACGTAGCTGGGATGTCTATGGCTGGATGGCCAACAGTCTGGCCACCAAAGGACACAGCCAGACACAGGAGAAGGTGCGCATGAAGGTCAAGGAACTAAGGTAGGCCTATGCCAAGTCCACAGAGTGCAGCTCCCACTCCAGGGCAGCACCGCAGGCCTGCCCATACTACACCCAGCTCCACCATATCGTAGGGTACGGATCAGTCCCTTTCCCCTACCCTCATTGTGGACTCAGGGCTGGGGCAAAGGGGACTCCTGAGGGGAGGAGGAGGAGGTGGGGGAAGAGCCAGACGAGACCAGCACCAGCTTGATGCCCACAGAAACTGCAGCAGGAGGTGCACTAAGACATATAAGAGCTGTCAACTGCTCAGAAGCAGGTCCAGCTCCATGGCAGGAATGCTGAGGTGTCTGCAAGGGCAACCACAGCAGGCAGAGAAAAGGCTTTGCTGTTCCTCAATGAGGAAGGCAAAAGAGAAGAGCCCAACACACAGCTGTACAGAGGGGTGCCTGTAAGCACAAGCCTCAGATAGCCTCGTGCAGTAGCTCCAGGAACTGAGTGCTGTCTTGATGCCCCTCCTGAAGTCTTCTGGCTAGCCTTAAATGCGATTCAGCATCCAATGAATATGGACACTCTATTTCAAAGTAGCTCAGCGCTATTTTGACAAGCATTTGGGGTATGTCTACACTACAGAGGGTTTTTTTTTTGAAAAACAGTCATTTTTCTGAAAAAAATTCACTTATGACCATACTGCAGTTGCATTCTTTCGAAAGAAAATCAAAAGAACAGAGGGGATTTTCCGGCATTGGTAATCCTCTTTCTACAAGGAAGAAGCCTTTTTCTGAAAGAACTCTTTAGGAAAAAGGTGTGTGTGGATAGGGAAGAGGGAGTTCTTTCAGAAGTGAGAAGAGGAAAAAGCACAGGTGCCCTCGTGGCCACTTCATCCATAGTAATCAGTTTAAATGCAAGAGAACATCCATTCAGTGTGGATGCTATCTTTCAAAAAAGCAGATTGCTTTTTTGATGCGCTTTGGCAGTGTGGACGTGCTCTTTCGGAAAATCTCTCCAGGAAAAGCTTCTTCCGAAAGAAGCCTGCAGTGTAGACGAAGCCTTGCTGTATAGATATGCTATTTTGAAATAAGCTATTTTGGAGTATTTTCTCTGGAATAGCTTATTCCGAAATATGTGTGCAGCACAGATGTGCTCATAGGAACAGATCATATGTATACTGTGTGAAAAAACAAAATGTAGAAATAAATATTTCATCAGGGAAGTCCAACACAATTTTGGCTGATTTCAATAGCCATGGTGGATAGTCAGCAAATGTTCAACATATCTCAGGATTTAGCCATTAATGCGCTGTTGCACTAGACAGAGTAAAAACTACAAGTAAAAACTATGACAAACACAAGTCCATCTGGTATTTGTTGTAACCACAAGGGTACTATAGTCTAGGGACCATTTTTGTTAAGTGAAGAACCTAACCTTATTCAAAGTGACAGCTTCTTTTTGTATTTTTTATTCACAGTAAAACAAAACCAAAAATATTTCACTTCTTAGATAACTAGGTCAAATTAAATCATGGAAAGCATCAGGGAATCTTCCCTGAGCTATCTGACATAAATCTGGGGCAACTAGCAAACTCTGCAGTAAAGTTACTCTGAATGTGTTTTAGCAACAAAATGGGGTCTGCATTCATCAGGATACCAACTTGAACAAAAAAGACAGATAAAATGAGGATTCAGGTGGCAGGACCTTATTAATCTAACAAAGAGGATGTCAGTCACATGCACATACCAGGAATTTGACTTGAGCAAATGTGGGGTTAGGGCTCCCACCATGGAATCGGTGACTTGGAGTAAGCACTCTTCAACTTTCTCATAGGACTCAGGTTATTTCTGAATCATTGTGCTGTCCCCGTCACAGAGGATGGGCTAGAAGGTGTCAAATAAAGACCTCCATCAGCAAAGCTTTTAGGTCTCTTCTCCTTTTAGCCAGAAGAGATAGCAGCAAAACCCTGGATCATATTTACTCTAGGAGCCTACTGTTTTAGTCTTTATCTTTTATTAACTGAATGTTGTAATGAAGGAAACACTCCCATAGTCTCCTCATGTTCAATTTCCCATTCATGTTCCTTTTGACTTCACTGTGCCTCCACTGTGCTGTGAGGAAGGTGCATAACATACCAAAGCTTGGCTATTGTTGCCAAAGTCTGGAAAAAAATCTTTCTGATTTCAAAAAGTGATCAGAGAGTCTCACAGTCCTCTAGAAACACAGTTTGTTGAATTTTGACTGCAAAGAGAAAGCACAAGGTAGCTATATGAAAAGAAGCTAAGAGACCCCTAGACACCGGGGGAATAACCTTACTTTGATGAGGGTGGAGTGCAAAAGCCAACTGATACATCTGTTCCCCCATTTGACCAGTGGAAGGAGAAAAACCTCATCACCTCAGGCACATCCTTTACTTGTTTCAGGTAAGCATAAAGGGCCATGGTTCTGACATTCATGGTCAACTTTATCTTCCCTTCTCCATTTCACCCATCACCTCCCTGGATGCTGGTGTACATTTCTGCTGCTCTGATCAAGACATCTCTTCCTCCCTGCATTGAGCTAGAGAGGGGCATTTTTTAGCATGTCACTGAAAGTTGGCCAGTAGATTGGCAAGTACACAGATCTACTATGCTAATCTCCCTGGGTATGTCTACACTACCCTCCTAGTTCGAACTAGGAGGGTAATGTAGGCATACCGTACTTGCAAATGAAGCCCGGGATTTGAATTTCCCGGGCTTCATTTGCAAGTGCGGTATGCCTACATTACCCCGCTAGTTCGAACTAGCGGGGTAGTGTAGACATACCCCCTGGTGGCAACCTTTATGGGAATTATGTGGGATTTTCAGAAAGAGAGGTTGTCAACTGACGGTCAGGGCAGTGTGTGTGTGTGTGTGTGTTACCGAGAAAAGGTTTAACATCCGTGCCTTTACCGTTAGGACCGGGGTCCCGTCGGGGAGAGCAGCCAGCAGGCTGACAGACGCCCCAGAGTTTATAGGAAGAGCTTATTACATCTCAGATTTCAGCTGCTAGGATACAGGATTCCTCCGCAGTGGGCAGTCTAGGGAAGACTGAGAGATGCCCCAATGGATCTGTCACCTGGGAGTGATACGATCCAAAATGCCCAACCTCTTTCTATACCTGTCCCTTATGACCGGCTGAAGTTCTTTTAAATTGTGCTTGGTTCTGTTACAGCAACTGAAGGAGTCAGGTTAAAACTTAAACAGTTACAGGTTTATTAAAGAAGCTTATAAATCATATGGTTATAATGGCTATTGCTCTATTTCTTAACTGCTAGCAAATATAGATCTTAAAAATGATTACAAAGTACATAATGGTAGAAAAATAGAAATAATGGTACCAAGTGACAGCTTAACCTTTAAAGAGCTCTAAGTCTATGTGTATACTTAAGACAAAGGACCACATCCAGGTACAATTTTTACCCTTTTCTGTGCCTCTCGACTCCAGCGGGTCAAGCCACGGCCGGTCCCTCAATTCCTAGGAAAGACAAATACGAGGTGGGCGTCCCCGTGGAACCTCAGGAGGTCAAACACCTAACCTGACCAGCAGATAGATGGTAGATTGACATTCAGAGTAAATGTGCTGCTGGACCCATCTTTATACCCATAGGGGCCCGTATCATCTTTATCTAATATGCCAAATTGTGCTGGTCCGTTTTTGTGGGAAATCATATAGTTAATTTTATACTCCAATTTTTCCTGAATCAGGACCACAGGACTTCATTTTATGGCTCTTTTTCTTCTGTATTAATTATATCCAGTCTGCCTCTGCTTGTCTAAATTTAATAAAACTGAATATAAAATGTTATAAATGATGCTCATTTGTCTTTTAAATTATACTATTGCAAGCATCTATTTTTTAAATCATTACAGTTCAAAATGTAAATGAATATATCTGTGCTGTTTTATTCATTCAGGATCCTCCACCTACCTGTGTGGAAACAGGAAGATAGGGCAAACATGACTACAACATGGTGTTCCCCTCTCCACAGGCCCCACAGTATGACTCCTTGTCCCTATTCACATCCCCACAGATAAAGGGAGATGGATGGGGTAAGGATAGGATAGAGGGACAGTTAGAGGGACAAGTCTCCTATGCAAATTCCTCTCTCACCCACAGTAAATTGCAGTGAATTTCTGAAAAGTTAATGAGTTAATTCAGAATCACTCTACCTTATTAACATTCCTACCTCTCCAATCAACAATTTGTTACCTTTCAGGGAACATGTCTAAGAATAGTAGTGGGCAGATAAGCATTAATGGCAGAACCTTCATTTAAGTCATGTTCCTGAGAAACCAAAGAGGACAGAAGAGGTTCTGTATCCCAAGTTACTTTACCTTAAAGAGCATTTTAAATGTGAAGCTTGGGGTCTTATTCCAGCATCTCTTCTCTGTCTATATTGCCTTAGGGTGGGTCTGTGAGTTCCAATTAAAGTTGAAAGTATTGTTTGATGCTAGTACACACTCCCACTTCTTTCCTTTGTTCTTCTCCACTCTCTCTGTCACAGTCCCTGTGAGTCAGGCAACACCAGGGAAAAAAACACAGTGCACCCACACATGAAAATTAATGAAGAGATCACGACACAGTTATCTCAATTGTTCTGTATCTGATTTGGCATTTGAAAAATTCTGTCTCTCATGCCTCCAAATGTTTCTGTTTGCCAGCAGCTTGATGACATGGTTAGATTTGTGCTCAGTAATTGTTACTGAGGTTTTCACACAGATAGACCAGTAATAAGACAATAAAATCAGTAAGACAATGTAATTAAGAGAAATGAAGAGGGAGAAATTGAAGAAGTGAAGAAGAAATGATATGACATAATGTGCTTTGTACAGCATGAATTGTATCATAACAGGAGATAGTCAAGAGATATTAACTAGATAGAAGCATGTTATAAAAATTAAGGTCAAAACTTGTTCAAATATAAGTCATCTGTCTTCCAAATAAAAGTGTGTGATACCAATTATTTTTCAGCGTATGATTTATAAAATGTGGGCAATATAGATGAAATAATGTGCTAAATGAAATCTTTAATACAGAGGCTGGACAGAAAGCCTTTCCATTCCAGAAGGTATAAGAGAATTCAGATGCTGCATTCAGTAATACATTGGTATAAAATTAAGAACTTCCATATTATATCCTGGATTTTTAAAATGAATAATAATTACCATAAAATGCCTATTTTCAATCTTGTCAAACTCAATGGGAATTTGCCCTTCAGTTTGGTAAGTAAAATATTGCAGACACACTGGAATTTTTATGACACAGTGAGGGACCATGTGTTTTGAACCTTGGTGTACAAGGTTCTATCCTGATACATATTGACCTACTAACAGCTGCTAAATAGCAGATGAATTCTAGTCCTGGGGTTTGACTGGGGATACCCTGGGGATACCCTGGGGTCAGCTTCTATTTTGCCCTAGTGCAGGAACAAAAACTTCTCCCTGTGTCGCCCCTCCTGTTCACTAGCCCAGTATGAAGTCATTCAATATAGGGGAAGCCTTGTAACTTTTTACAGAACGTTAGAAGACTAGACCTATGCTCTGCATTGTATGTCAGTGTGTGTATCTCAGACCAGACCCACTGAGACAAGCTACCAGAAATAGGCTTTATCTGTAAAGAACACAGAACAGGTTTATAGTTATGCAGCCTTGCTCCCTGCTCAGTCAGTGCTGAGAACCTGCAGTGGGGAAGAAGGTACATCCTGGCAGAAACCAAGAAGTTCTCCCAACATGCCGCCATTTATAGTCCACAATTGTAGTCCACAATTTATAGTTTCCAGGGCTGCTCCTGAAGCACTTTGGATCTTAAGCTAGGTCTGCAACTAGGTTCTCCCTACTTTTGTCTGTACATTGGGGCTGACAGCCATCATGAGCTCTGGGGCAAGGTGGAGGTGAGGGAAATCTCCATGCCCCAGAAGGGGCAGAACCTTGGGCAGAAGGGGAGAGACCGAGGGCAGTTGGCCCTTAGTGTTACAAGAGCCGGCGTGGAGTGGTGTGCTGGTGCTCCTACAGCAATTCAAAAGGGCCCATGTCTCTGGTCGCTGCTGCTGCCATAATAGCAGTGGCAGCAGCTAGAAGATCTGGGTCCCTTTTAATTGCTGAGCCCTGGGGCAAGTGCCCTCTTTGCCCCTTCCCCGATTGGCAAACCTGGCCCTGCAGTATGTGCAGGGCCTTGACTCTGCTTTACGACTGACTATTGGTTGGCCCTCTGGCCTGTCTGGGGGTATGTCTACACTACCCTCCTAATTCGAAATAGGAGGGTAATGTAGGCATACCGCAATTGCAAATGAAGCCCGGGATTTGAATTTCCCGGGCTTCATTTGCATAAAGCCGGCGGCGCCATTTTTAAATGCCGGCAGTTCGAACCCCGTGCCGCGCGGCTACACGCGGCACCGAGTAGCTAGTTCGGATTAGGCTTCCTAATCCGAAGCCTAATCCGAACTAGCTACTCGGTGCCGCGTGTAGCCGCGCGGCACGGGGTTCGAACTGCCGGCATTTAAAAATGGCGCCGCCGGCTTTATGCAAATGAAGCCCGGGAAATTCAAATCCCGGGCTTCATTTGCAATTGCGGTATGCCTACATTACCCTCCTATTTCGAATTAGGAGGGTAGTGTAGACATACCTGGGGATTCTAATATCTTAGGGTATGTCTACACTACCACTCTAGTTCAAACTAGGGTGGTTAATGTAGGCAACCAGAGTTGCAAATGAAGCCCGGGATTTGAATTTCCCGGGCTTCATTTGCATGTTGCCGGGTGCTGCCATTTTTAAATGTCCGCTAGTTTGGACTCCGTGCCCGCGGCTACACGTGACACGAACTAGGTAGTTCAAATTAGGCTTCCTATTCCGAACTACCGGTACACCTCGTTCCACGGATAGGAAGCCTAATCCGAACTACCTAGTTCATGCTGCATGTAGCCACGGGTACGGAGTCCGAACTAGTGGACATTAATAAATGGCAGCGCCCAGCAATATGCAAATGAAGCCCAGGAAATTCAAATCCCGGGCTTCATTTGCAACTCTGGTTGCCTACATTAACTACCCTAGTTCGAACTAGGGTGGTAGTGTAGCCATACCCTTAGTAACTTGACCCTGCCCGCTTCCTAATGCCTGACTTCTGATTTACTCCCAGATCTCCTCATATTGGACCTGGCTTGACTCCTGCTCCTATCAGAAGGTCAGACTGCCCATGTCATGGTTATAATAGGCATTGATTTTGCCTAGGTAAATCCGAGAGTATGAAATATACCGAATCCTCTTCCTTGCAGCCTGGTTTATATTATATTGAGCTCAACCATTTTAATTATGTCATTTCCGAAGCATTCTGTGTGACCCTTATTCCAAGCTTCCCTCTCCTTAATCAATAGGAAATTAGGTTGTGTAGTGGTCAATTGTGGAAGAACTTTGTACATGTTAGTTTAGGGGTGGTGAGGCCTGCATTCTTTCCCCCCTTTCCCTTTCCCCTATATCTGATGAGCCAGAAGCAAGTCCTTGGGAACATACACCATTTAAAATAAGCATTGTTGCCAGCATAGAAAGAACAAGTATAAGATAAGGTTAAAGCACAAGAATGCATAAACAATTCTGTTTACCCTAATGTACTGATCACATAAACAGGGCCAAAGGTCAAGAAGATCCAGATCAGTACTAGATCGAGATCTGGTCTCCTCTTAGAGGAGACTTCTCTTAGAGGAGAATCCATTGATAGAGACTCTCTAAGCTGTAGTCAGAAAGAGAGGAGGGGAGAGGACAAACCATGGGCCAGGGCAGACAAACAACCGCATTCAAAGGAATCCAATGCATCAGGGAAGGGCAGACAAATAAGCAGTGGCAAATTTTTAAAGTGCTTCTACACAAATGCTAGGAGTCTGACTAATAAGATGGGTGAACTAGAGTACCTCATATTAAATGAGGAGATTGACATAATAGGCATCACTGAAACCTGGTAGAATGAGGAAAATCTGTGGGACACAATCATACCGGGATATAAAATATATCGAAAGGATAGAGCAGGCCGGGTGTGTGGCGGAGTGGCACTGTATGTGAAAGATAATGTAGAATCAAATGAAATAAAAATATTAAATGAATCAACATGTTCCATAGAATCTCTATGGATAGAAATTCCATGCTCCAATAATAAGAAATTAGCAATAGGGATATATTACCGACCACCTGAGCAGGACAGCGATACTGACATTGAAATGCTGAGGGAGATTAGAGAGGCTACCAAAATAGAGAACTCTATAATAATGGGGGATTTTAATTACCCCCATATTGACTGGATACATGTCACCTCAGGAAGAGAAGCGGAGATAAAATTTCTCAATGGCTTAAATGACTGCTTCTTGGAGCAGCTGGTGCAGGAACCCACAAGGGGAGAGGCAATTCTCGATTTAGTCCTGAGTGGAGTGCAGGATCAGGTCCAGGAAATAACCGTTACAGGACCGCTTGGGAATAGTGACCATAATATAGTAACATTCAACGTTCCTGTGGTGGGAAGAACACCTCAGCAGTCCAGCACCCTGGCATTTAATTTCAAAAAGGGGAATTACACAAAAATGAGGAGGTTAGTTAAACAGAAATTAAAAGGCACAGTGACTAGAGCCAAATCCCTGAAAGCTGCATGGAAACTTTTTAAAGACACCATAATAGAGACCCAACATAAATGTATACCCCAAATTAAAAAACATAGCAAGAGACCTAAAACAGTGTCACTGTGGCTTAACCAACATGTAAAAGAAGAAGTGAGGGACAAAAAGGTATCTTTTAAGAAGTGGAAGTCCAATCCTAGTGAGATAAATAGAAAGGAACATAAACACTGTCAAATCAAGTGTAAAAATGTAATAAGAAAAGCAAAAAAAGATTTTGAGGAACAGCTAGCCAAAAACTCAAAAAGAAATAACAAAATGTTTTTTAAGTACATTAGAAGCAGGAAGCCTGCTAAAAAACCTGTGGGTCCCCTAGATGATCAAGCTATAAAAGGAGCAATCAAGGACGATAAAGCCATTGCAGAGAAACTAAATGATTTTTTTGCTTCAGTCTTCACGGCTGAGGTCGTTGGGGAGATTCCCGAATCTGCACCGTCCTTTGTGGGTGGTGAATCTGAGGAACTGTCCTGGATTGAAGTGTCATTAGAGGAGGTTTTGGAACAAATAGAAAAACTTAATGTTAACAAATCTCCGGGACTGGATGGCATTCATCCAAGGGTTCTAAAAGAACTCAAATGGGAAATTGCTAAGCTATTATCTGTAGTTTGTAACCTATCCTTTAAATCGGCTTCCGTACATAATGACTGGAAGGTAGCCAACATGACACCAATATTTAAAAAGGGCTCTAGAGGCGATCCTGGCAATTACAGACTGGTAAGTCTAACTTCAGTACCGGGCAAATTAGTCGAAACAATAGTAAAGAATAAAATTGTGAAGCATGTAGAAGAACATAATTTGTTGGACAAAAGTCAACATGGTTTCTGTAAAGGGAAATCCTGTCTTACTAATCTATGAGGGTATGTCTACACTACAATGTTAGTTCAAACTAACGGATGTTAGTTTGAACTAACATTCATAGGCGCTACACTAGCGCTCCGCTAGTTCGAATTTAAATCGAACTAGCGGAGCGCTTAGTTCGAACTAGGAAAACCTAATTTTACGAGTATTAAGCCTAGTTCGAACTTACTAGTTCGAATTAAGGGGTGTGCAGCCCCTTAATTAAAACTAGTGGGAGGCTAGCCCTCCCCAGGTTTCCCTGGTGGCCACTCTGGCCAACACCAGGGAAACTCGTCTGCCCCCCTCCCGGCCCCGGACCCCTTAAAGGGGCACGGGCTGGCTACGGTGCCGGTGCCAGGTGCAAGCCTGCCAGCACCCAGCCAGCAGACCCTGCACCTGACACGGCACAGAGCCACCCACCCGATGTCCCCCAGCCCACTTATTTAATGTGGATAAGTGTAAAGTAATGCACATTGGGAAAAATAACCCCAACTATACGTACAGTATGATAGGGGCTAATTTGGCTACGACAAATCAGGAAAGGGATCTTGGAGTTATCATGGACAGTTCTCTGAAAACTTCCACGCAGTGTGCAGCGGCAGTCAAAAAGGCAAATAGGATGCTAGGAATTATTAGGAAAGGGATAGAAAATAAGACACAGAGTATCTTACTGCCCCTGTATAAAACTATGGTACGCCCACATCTGGAATAGTGTGTACAGATGTGGTCTCCTCACCTCAAAAAAGATATTTTGGCTTTGGAAAGGGTTCAGAAAAGGGCAACTAAAATGATTAGGGGTTTGGAACGGGTCCCATATGAGGAGAGGTTAAAGCGACTGAGACTTTTCAGTTTAGAAAAAAGGAGACTGAGGGGGGATATGATAGAGGTCTATAAAATCATGAGTGGTGTGGAGAGGGCCAATAAAGAAAAGTTATTTATTAGTTCCCTAAATAGAAGTACTAGAGCTCACCAAATGAAATTAATGGGTAGCAGATTTAAAACGAATAAAAGAAAGTTCTTCTTCACACAGCGTGTAGTCAACCTGTGGAACTCCTTGCCAGAGGAGGCTGTGAAGGCTAGGACTATAATAGAGTTTAAAGAGAAGCTAGATAATTTCATGGAAGTTGGGTCCATAAAAGGCTATTAGCCAGGGGATAAAATGGTGTCCTTGGCCTCTGTTTGTCAGAGGCTGGAGAGAGATGGCAGGAGACAAATCGCTTGATCATTGTCTTCGGTCCACCCTCTCTGGAGCACTTGGTGCTGGCCACTGTCGGTAGACAGGATACTGGGCTTGAAGGACCTTTGGTCTGACCCAGTATGGCCATTCTTATGTTCTTATGTTCTTATGATAACTAACAGCTAAGCTCTACATTAGCACTAATGAGTAAGCCCTGGAAATTTCCAAACCGCCAAACAGGGCAGGAAAATTGTATTTAAGGCTGCCTCAGAGCCTAGCAAATTGGACTTCGCTGATGGGCTTTGGGTACCAGTGCCTCGGAAGCTGACACAACCTCCCACTTCGTCCACAGCCTACCTGGGGACCCAGGCTTGCAGGAAGGGACGTAAGACATGCCGCTTCTTTGTTATATTGTTCTTCCATTTATGGGGCACAGCTGTTAGCTGTCACGAAATAAACTACTTGTGTTTGAGAGATACCTGTGTGGCATCCTTTGTACTTTGGGAACCCAGTGTTGGACCTGAGACTTACTCTTGCCATCTTCTCTTTTCAAACCTTTAAATTAGCATTTCTCATTTACCAAACACAAGTTGATGTGGACACAACTCCCAATTTAAATTCTTCTCTCCATCCATGAAGTTTGAGAGCTAGACATTTGACTCATTGTCATCAAACAATTGTAGATCAAAACACCAGTTTTCAAGAAAATCACAATTCCTAGCAAAACACGGGACATTTTCAGAGGTTGTATGTTTATCACATTTTTCTCAATTTCAAAAAAGTGCTTTTTAACCCATGCAGACTATTTTATACCTTTATTTCTCCAGAGAAAGAGGTGCTTAACAGCCAGTAGTTAAACATAAGCAATGTCAGCAATATAGTTAGTCAGTGGAGATTTAGGGATTAGGACAGAGGTGGCCAATAATGTTTGATGAGGGGCCACTCCAAGATTTTGGAAAATGGTTGAGGGACACATTCTTCCCTGATATTAATGGAGGAGATGCAGGGTCTGGGATGGAGGTTGGGTGCAGAAGGGAGCTTGGGGTAAGGTATTGGGGTGCAGGAGGAAGAATGGAGTCTGGGAAGGTGTTTGTGACCTAAGGCAGGGGACTGGAGTACAGGGTTTTTGGGTTGTGACCTAGGGCAGGAGGGGATTGTGATCTGGGGCAGGAGATTGGGGTGCCAGATGTGGGAGGGGGTATTGGTGAAAGAGGGGGGTAGAGAGCTGGGGAAGGGAGGGATTAGGGTGCCAGAGGCAGGCTCTGGTCAGGAGATTTACCAGCCAGCAGCCAAACCAGCTTGCCTGCCTGCAGAGCTAAAGGCTTGCAGAGCTTAAAATGTTTCCCAGTCAGCCAGCCTGCATGCCTGGCCGTGTGCTTCAGTGAATAACTGAGCCAAGGAGAGGAGGTGTGGTTCTTCTTGGTTCCTGTTATTCGAACAAGCTCCTCCCATTGCCTGGTTCAGGCCAGAAACTGGTCAATGGAATTGTGCTGGGGGCAGATGCAGCTCTTGAAGCTTCCCTTCTCCCCTTCAGTTTTGAAACAGAAATGAGCACTGCAGCGTGCAGGGCTGAAGGGCAAGCAGGGCAAGCTTTCTTTACCAGAAGAGCAAATAGGCTTTTTCAGGGAGCCCTGTATACCTCGTCCTATGAGGAAGAAGGGCTCCTCTGAAAGAGGAGGCTTTTCCACAATTTGGCCCCATCTAGATGGCGCTAAATGGCGGAAAAGCCTCTTCCAGAAAAGCAATTGTAAAAAGCTATGTATATTGCGGAGCACAATTTGCGGAGCTTTTTCTGACAAAGGACTGTAGTCTAGACCTAGCCTAAGGGAAACATGCATGACTCTCAAATCTGGCCGTTCATAAAACTATCTTTCAAAGTCTCTCTTATTAGCAATGCACTTAACTTTGCTTTCCTTATTGCCCTGATGTATGGTTGCTCATAATTACTGGCTAGATGCTGTGCCTCAACAATCTCTTCGACATATAACTTTTCCCCTTAGTCTCACTGATATTATGGAACACACAGCAGGCTGCCACTACAATGGGAATGTTGCATTCACTGAGATCTAACCTAATGAGTAGACTGCGGAAACTTCCCTTTCAATGCCCGAAAGAACATTCTACCACAATTCTGCACTTGCTCATCCTGTATTTGGACTGCTTCTTACTGCAGTCCAGGCTGTCCATATATGGCTTCATGAGCAATGGGAGCAAGAGGTAGGCTGTGTTGCCAAGGATCACTGTTTGCATTTCAACACCTCCAATGGTAATTTTCCAGTCTGGGAAAAAGTTCCAGCTTTCTGGAGAGGCAAGATATTCTGAAGATGCATGTATCGTGCACCTTTCCCAACCATTCTACATTGATGTTGGTGATCCTGCAGTGCCTGCAGCACTATCAAGAAATACCTCCTGCAATTTACTTACTTTTTGGTAAGGTGGTCAGATGCCAAGATAGAGATTTTTGTTCTATCTATTGCCACACCACAGTTAGGAAACCCTATCACAGCAAAGCCCATCACAATGTCCTTGACATTTCCCAAAGTCACTACCTTTCATAGCAAAATAGTATTGATTGCCTTGGTAGATTTTCCCGCTCCAAATTGATTCCCAATTGACCGGTAGCTATCGGGTGTTGCAAGCTTACAGGGTAATTGCCATTTGCTTCTCCATTGTCAGAGTAGGTCTCATTCTGGTATTCTTGCACTTCAGGGTCGGGGAAAGCAATTCACAAATTTCCATGAAAGTGGACTTATGCATGTGAAAGTTTTGCAGCCACTGATGATCTTTCCATAGCTGCATCACTATGCATCCCCACAATCTGTGCTTGTCTCACTGCACCCGAACTGGCATTCCACTGTGTCCAGAGGATCGAATATCATCAGTATTTGCCAGTTGCTCAACTCTAGTGCTTTGCAAAAGAGTATGTTCATGCAGGGCTGGATTACCCAATAGGCAGACTAAGCACGTGCTTAGGGCACCAGCAAAGCAGGGGCACCAAAAAAAAAATGAGATTTTTTTTGAAAAAATTTGATAGTTGATATTTTAAAAAAAAGCATTGAAGTAATCATTATGGGAAAAATAAGAAATCTGCAGAACACTCTTTTTCTCAGCTGAAAAGAATAAAAAACCCTCAGAGAACAACAATGTGTCAGGACAGACTTTCCCTATTGTGTATGGAAGCGGACATGCTTTGTCGAGTCAGCTTCGATGAACTTATCTAGAATTTTGCAATCAGAAAATCTAGAAAGAAGCTATTTTAATTTCAGCATACATGTACATTTTGTGTCATTTTGAAAAATAAAATTTTATTTTACAGTATAGTATTGTTTTTATTTGAATTACATATGGGGGGACACCATCATCTTTTCAGTGCATAGGGCCTCTAAAGGTCTTAATCCGGCCCTATATTTATGGCCTCCCAAGATTCTTCCTCATTTGAGCAAATCTTAGATATACTTTGGGTACACTCCAGCAGAAGGCTCACTGTGGTTAATATGATTGCCATAATGTTTTAATTCTCAATGGGATCCAATATGGGTTCCATGCTTTTGCTGCTATGGTGTCTGCACAGATAATCAGGGGGAAAAAGATGCAAAAAGACTGTTTGCCATTGCTTTCAAACAAGAGGGAGGAAGGAGATGAATGCTTTATGGGAAACTGA
Organism: Pelodiscus sinensis; assembly: GCF_052426305.1. Lineage (NCBI taxonomy): Eukaryota > Metazoa > Chordata > Testudines > Trionychidae > Pelodiscus > Pelodiscus sinensis. The sequence continues at coordinate 19,933,873 of NC_143061.1, read as the reverse complement.
TTACATGTACCCAGAGCCACCCACTGCACAGTTGTGGTTCCAGCATGCACTGGAAGCATAACAAGAATGCAAAGGGATGCAGGAAATGTAGGATAGCTATCCACTGTGCTCAGTAAATAAGGTCACAGTCTAGACAAGACCTAAAGATACACAATGTACAAGGCCTAGTTACTGTCCTGTTTGATTTCTAAACCTTGGCATACAAGGAGCACCACTAGAGGGTTCACAAAATATTTTTTTAAGAAGCCCTCTTCTGATTATTTTGCTTTGTCATGAGCTGAGATTAGTTTGATAAGTTATGTGCAAGGGCAGAATTTCAGAGGGTAGGAGGGGCAGAAGCCATGCACTCCAGAATGTGGCTTGCTTTTCATCCTGTTCCCCAGACACTAAGGGAGTGAGGAGAAAGTCCTTGCATTCCATGCATGCCTCTCACACCTAGCTGATGAAGGGAGCTCACCAGCCAGGTGTGAGAGGCATGCACAGAATGCAAGAACTTTCCTCTCACTCCCTTAGCATCTGGTGAGCGGAATGAAAAGTAAGCTGCGTCCCAGAGCACATGCCTGCTGCCCCTCCCTCCCCTCCTGAAATTCTTCCCTGAGTTATGTGCCATGTCTAACCCATTTCATCCAGGTTCTAAATCAGGGGCTTTTTGCTTTCCTTCCTAGAGACGAGAACTAACTTTATTTATTTTGATTTCTTTTTTAACTCCCATCAAAGTCAGTCATTTGCCTCTGGTCATACAATGATTTCACTTGGGACCAAAATTTGGTCATCATGGATTCAATAGGAAAAGTCTCTCATTGATTTTCAGAGACTGAAGATTAAATTCTTGGTCCTTAAATGCAAGTTAGGTCAAAGAGATTTTCATCTACTCCTGGTCCCCTCACTTCTCAATAGAACAAAATGAACGAAAATGAATTGATAACATTACTGTTAGTTTGTCTCAATGTGATTTAATTATCAATGTCCATTATCAACTAGCCTTTAATTATCAAAGTCCCTAGATTCATGTTAGAATATAAATATGACACTACATCAATTTAAAAAAAACAATAAAATTAAACAAAAACCATGAAAAGAAAAATAATCACTTGATCAATAATTGACTGAAAACAGTGTTCTCATCTTTAAATCTCTCATTTCTGTTTCAGAACAAGCTCTAGAACTGTAAGGCAATGCACCTTGGGGGAAAGGCATCCATTGTTCCTCTGAATTATAAATAGGTGAACGTCTTGTAAAAATCACAAGGTGTCTTTTTAAATGTGTATGATTAGAATATTTTCAAGACTTTTTTCAGGAGCTAACAAATTTCTGCTAAAATTAATGGATTTTTTTCTGACACATTCCTCCTGTCTTTTTCTGTACTGCTTTTCTAGCACAAACACTGAGGGCCTAGTCCATCATACTTTGTTACATTAAATAGTGCTCTACTTTGCTCCTGTTGAATTAATGGATCTGCTTGCAGTGTGAGATTTTGCTCTAAGTGAGTGAGGTGACAGGGTTGGATCCTTTAATTTCTTCACCAGAATCAGTCTCACCAAGGCCCAAATTCAGCAAAGTATTTAAGCCTATATTTAACTCTGAGTATATGAGCATGATATTGACATGTCTAAGATGGAATTTCTGCTTTTACAGTTTTCTTATTAAAAACATCTGAAATTACATACCAAAAATTATATTAGAAGTACATTAATGTTGTAAAATCAAGCACTGAAAAATGAGGGCACTACACGTGCAATTTAATTTGAACCCCACTCGCTAATGCATATGCATGTGATTGTGTAAAGTATAGAAATCAGTTAACCAAAGTCACATTTGAGCCACTGAGAAACTTCATCACAGTCTTAAATAATGTGAACACAAACTACTGTTTCTACAGAGCCCCTCCCTCATTCAATGCACAAGATAGGCAGCAAACAAAGCAGTAGATTTTAAGAAGAGAAAGGTTATTCTTTTGTGGTTCAGCCATGGGACAGAGATTCAGGAAAGGTAGGTTTAGCCATTGGACAGAGATTCAGGAAAGGTAGGTTCTATATCTGACTTCGCCCCTGACTCCAATGTAATATCAGACAAGGTTCTGTTCTAATACATACTCTCAAGAGGGCTGGAAAACATCCCTTATTCTGAACTTCATTGCAACCTTTTAGCTTTATTTTTTTTTTATTTTAGTTATTGACAGGTTGGAGAAAATGAAAAAATTTGATAAATAATAAAATATATGATGGTTCAAAATAGACTGAATTGTTCGACCATGCATGCACACTGCAAAATATATCAGTTTTTAGAATGCTTTTAGAGATGGCTGATATAAGCAGAGTACTCATCTATAATCACTTCCTTTGGGAACGAAACTTCCTTTGGTCATGTAGGAACATCTGGATTATTCCCAAAACACAGGCAAAGTTACTTCCTTCTGCTATCCAGAGGTGGATATGAGCTACAGAAAGTGCATTCTACTTTTATTCAAAGAGTACATTTGGTTGATATCTGAGGGTATGTCTACACTACAAAGTTAATTTGAACTAACAGCCGTTAGTTCGAATTAACTTTCATAGCATCTATACATGAAAATCGCTAATTCGAACTTAATTCAAACTAGCGGAGCGCTTAATTTAAACTAGGTAAACCTCATTCTACGAGGACTAACGCCTAGTTCGAATTAAGTAGTTCGAATTAAGGGCTGTGTAGCCACTTAATTCAAACTAGTTGGAGGCTAGCCTTTCCCAAGTTGCCCTGGTGGCGACTCTGGGCACAACCAGGGAAACTCTTCTGCCCCCCTCCCGGCACCGGAGCCCTTAAAGGGGCACGGGCTGGCTACACTGCTTGTGCCAGTTGCAAGCCTGCCAGCAACCAGCCAGCAGACCCTGCACCTGGCACGGGATGAGCCAGCCACCCGCTGCCACCCTGCCCTCTGCCTCTTCCCAGGACCAGGCTGGCGGCTACCAGGAGCCTGCCCAGGGCTGCAAGAGGTGGGGGCCCACCTGGTTAGTGCGGAGATCATGAACCTCATCGAGGTTTGGGGGGAGTCCTCCAATGTCCACGATCTCCACACTAGCCACAGGAACATGGCTGTCTACAGCCAAATGGCTGACAGCCTGGACAACAGAGGCCACATGCGGACCCGGGAGCAGGTCTGCTGCAAAATTAAGGACCTGCGGCAGGCTTACTCCAGGGCCTCCCAGCCAGGGGCCGACCCGGAGGCATGCCCCATTATGAGGCCCTGGACCGCATCCTGGGGGCTCACGCAGTGCATGCCCCCTGGGTTGTGATCGATTCCAGGGCAGAGGGACCTTTCCTGGACACGGAGGAGGAGGACACTGAGTGCCAGGAGCCTGCAGGGAGCCTGCCCAGGACCCAGGACTCCCGAGGCACCCGACAGAGCACATTGGCTGTGTCGTCCGAGGCCGGGGAGGGCTCCACATGTGAGTGCCATCATGCTCCCCTTATGTGTACCGGGGATGCAGGGGGAGAGGGAGCCTAGGGACTGTGCGCCTGGGCCTTGCCCACCATGGAGCAGCAGCTGGGTGTCATGCAGGAGCCCTGTTCCATTCCCCACACGCTGACCTCACCTTGCAGAGGTGTCCTTCTTCATCCTGAAGTTCCGGGTCCACTGTTCCTCTCCCCAGTGCTCCAGGACGATGCGGTCCCACCAGTCGCTGCTGGTGTCTAGACGCCAGATGCAGCGGGGCATGCTGGTGTCCGGGCCCTGCTGCTGCTGCTCCTCCACGACCCCTGGGGAAACTAGGGGGAGAGGCAGGGAGCTGATGTGCACCAGATGGTGCAAGGCAGCCTCTCTCATTGCTGGCAGGCTTGCAGCAGCAAGTCCAAAAACAGGAGCAGTATGCCCAGGGTGAGCTCTGGCTCCATGGTGCCAACTGTGGCGGCGGCCCCAATGGGAACCACTGATACAGGCAGGCAGAGAGAAAAACGCTTTGATGTCCCTTGGTGAGGTAGGAAAGCAAGTGGAAAAGCTGAGAACCGGCTGTCCAGGGGGGTACCTTTAAGCACAAGCCTCAGACAAAGCCACACAAAGCAACTACTGTCCTGATGCCCTGCCGGAACCGGTTTCAGCTGCCCTTAAATGCGATCCAGCGTCCAATCAATGTGGACGCACTAGTTCGAATTAGCAAATGCTAATTCAAATTAGTTTTTGGGTCTAGATGCGCTAATTCAAATGAGTTTAGTTCAAATTAACTAATTTGAATTAAGTTAGTTCGAATTAGTGCTGTAGTGTAGACATACCCTAAGATATTGTAAATGGACTGACTTCACCAACCATGTTTCACTGCTTCTAAACCCTAAGCAGACTTTTAAAATAATGAAATAATTATGAGGTTCTTGGAGTTAGTGTTCTTTATGGCATAAAATTTACATGCGATTAATTAGTGAGTTCATAATCCTGAGAACACATCACAATAAACAACTACTAAGTTCAAAACATCTTTGTTTCTTCAGTCATCAGGTGTTACGTAGAATTTAAGTAAGGCATAAGTGTTCTCTACGCAGCGATGAATTTCACCTAAATATGGTAAGAAATTAATGTTTCTTCTACCATTAAAAAAATGTTAATCACTTCAATACATGATCACTATTTTATATGACATGGTTTAAAATATATAGTGTTCTTACAAAGTGCAGCTTTTAATGATTAAATTGATGTTCAGCGTACCTTCTATTATAGGTGATAAAATGCCAGAAGAGGTACTATGAAACATATCATCCTATAACAATTTCTGTTAAATCTTCCGGCATTGCAGAAAGATAATGAATTTATGTGTATTAATGCTTTTAAGCAGTTATGGAAGAAAGAGGTGGTATTGCCTTTAAAAAGAGGCAAATAATAGAAGTGCTGATAAAAATATCTTTGATTTACACAGCTTTTACACACAATTTCTTGCACATATAACTCTGTAACATTCTACTGCACTTTGTAACGCTAGCACATTTATAAATTTTACTAAAAATATTGTATTACAGGCTGTATTCACTATGGCTACGTCTACATTGGCATCCCTTTCCGGAAAAGGGAATGCTAATGAGACCAGTCAGAATTGCAAATCTGCGGGGGATTTAAATATCCCCCGCGGCATTTGCATTTACATGGCTGCCGCTTTTTTCCGGCTCAGGGTTTTTACCGGAGAAAAGCGCCAGTGTAGATGCGATTTTCCAGAAAATAAGCCCTTTTCTGGAAGATCCCTTATTCCTACTTTCAAGGGATTATTTTCTGGAGAATCGCGTCTACACTGGCGCTTTTCTCCGGCAAAAACCCTGAGCCGGAAAAAAGCGGCAGCCATATAAATGCAAATGCCGCGGGGGATATTTAAATCCCCCATGGATTTGCAATTCCGACTGGTCTCATTAGCATCCCTTTTCCGGGGAGGGATGCCAATGTAGACACAGCCTATGGGTATGTCTACACTACAGCACTAATTTGAACTAACTTAATTCGAATTAGTTAATTCAAAATAAGTTAATTCAAATTAGTGCATCTAGACCTAAAAACTAATTCGAATTAGCATTTTGCTAATTCGAAATAGCATGTCCACATTGAGTGGACTCTGAACTGAAGTTAAGGATGGCCGGAACCAGTGCCATCAGGGCATGAGGTTAGGACTTAGAGGGTGGAGCTGCTGCCTCAGGCTAGCTGAGGGCTGTGCTTAAAGGGACCCGACCCCTACCCCAGACAGACAGTTCTCAGGGGTTCCCCGCTTGCTTGTCTAACTCAATGTGGGACAGCAAAGCAGTGTTGTCTTGGAGTGCCCTGAGTGCCCACACTCAGCACATCACAGCACTCGGCCATCAGCCCAGCTGCACTTGTTGCAGGCTGCCATCCGACGGGGGGGTCAATTGGGGGCTGTCAGGATCCAGGAGGCCCTGCAGGAGAGCTTCCAACCTGAGGAGCTCACAGAGCCACCCCAGTCCTCCCCATTGGGGGCTTGTGTCCCATTCCTCTGTCACCTCCTTTCACTTATTCCTCCCTAGCCCCCCTTCCTGATGTACAAAATAAAGGACATGTGTGTTCAAAAATAGAAACTCTCTTTATTTAACAAAACTTGGCGGTGGGGATTAACCTCTGGGGAGACTGGGAAAAGGAGGTGGGAGAGGGGAAGAGAGAGGGTGGAAGCGGGGAGGGGGAAACCTGGGAGGAAGGAGCTGGAAGGGGGAAGCCAGGGGAAGAAGAAGGAGGGGAAGTATAAAACTATGGTACACCATATCTTCAGTACTGTGTTCAGATGTGGTCTTCTCACCTCAAAAAAGATATTTTGGTCTTGGAAAGGGTTCAGAAAAGGGCAACTAAAATGATTAGGGGTTTGGAACAGGTCCCATATGAAGAGAGGCTAAAGAGATTGGGAATTTTCAGCTTAGAAAAGAGGAGATCAAGAGGGGATATGATAGAGGTATATAAAATCATGGGTGGTGCGAAGATGGTGAATAAAGAAAAGTTCTTCATTAGTTCCCATAATATAAGGACTAGAGGACACCAAATGAAATTAATGGGTAGCAGGCTTCAAACTAATAAAATAAAGTTCTTCTTCACACAGCTCATAGTCAACCAGTGGAACTCCTTACCACAGGAGGCTGTGAAGGCTAGAACTATAACAGAGTTTAAAGAGAAGTTAGATAAATTCATGGAGGTTGGGTCCATGGAGTGCTATTAGCCAGGGGGTAGGAACGGTGTCCCTGGCCTCTGTTTGTGGAAGGCTGGAGATGGATGGCACGAGACAAATCACGTGGTCATTGTCTTCGGTCTACCTACCTGGTGCTAATTCGAAATAGCATGTCCACATTGAGTGGATTCTGAACCAAAGTTAAGACTGGCCATCTAGCTACCTGATGCTAGCTGCTGTCGGCAGACAGGCTACTGGGCTAGATGGACCTTTGGTCTGACCCAGTACAGCCATTCTCATGTTCTAAGCTCAGGGCTCAGGTTCGGGAGTCTCACTGGACCAACTTGATTTTCATGCAAATCTGCTCCTGGGTTCACATATGGTCTTTGGTGGCCAGGCTAGCAGCTATCCTGCCCTAGACGGCTGCTTTCCTGTGCCTACTGCGGAGATTGTGGACATTGGAGGCCTTCCCCTAAACCTCGATGAGGTCCACAATTTCTGCACTAGACCAGGCAAGCGCCTGCCTCTTGCAGCCCCGGGCAGGCTCCTGGGAGCCACCAGCCTGGTCCTGTGAAGAGGCGGAAGGCTGGGTGGCAGCAGGTGGCTGGCTCATGCTGTGCCAGGTGCAAGGTCTGCTGGCTGGGTGTTGGCAGGCTTGCAACTGGCACAAGCACCGTAGCCAGACCATGCCCCTTTAAGGGCTCCGGGGCCGGGAAGAGGGCAGAAGAGTTTCCCTGGTTTCTCTCCAAATAGTTTGAATTAAGTGGCTACACAGCCCTTAATTCAAACTACTTAATTCGAACTAGGAGTTTCTCCTTGTAGAATGAGGTTTACCTAGTTCAAATTAAGCGCTCCGCTAGTTCGATTTAAATTCGAACTAGCAGTTTGTATGTGTAGCCCGAACTAACGGCTGTTAGTTCGAATTAACTTTGTAGTGTAGACATACCCTATAAGTCTAAGATACGTTCCAAAAAACTTGGACTTACAGTTGAACTACTTAAAGTGGGGAATTTTTTTCCCACGACTGACTTCCATTTTGCACAAATTGGGGGTGAGGGGGTGGTTGCGCAACTTAAGAGCAGGGAATGGGCGGTCTTATATCACATCAGTTCTTACAAGCATCGATGACTTTAATGCAGAATGGATGTATACTGGGGACTTCCTGTAGAAGGAAAAAAAGATCTGACTGGCTATTCATTTACAAGAAGGTAAAGCGTTTTTGATTTGCCATAAAATTACAGTTAAAAAAGAACAAGAAACCTTTTTATTTCTTCTGTACTGAGCAGAAATAAAAATATCACTCAGCTTCATCTGGCATTGCTACTATCATTAACAATTTTGAATCTAATCTATGACAGCACATGCCAAATTTATGATAAAATACATGTGTGTGTAGGGGGTGTTAACCGGTATGTTTACATTTTCCATTAGAACTAGGGAGCTACACGCAATCATGTATTAAAGGGCCGTTCAAAGAATATTTTGTCTGTGATGCCTAGTGGTATGCTCATCTAAAAGATTTTTGGGGTGTGGGAGGGAAGGAATGGAATCCACTGAAAAAGATGCCTTGCTTTTGTCTGTTGCACAAAGCATACATTTATTTAAACAGTACTCTGATTGGCATATATCAGGGACATAAATAAAGCTGAGTAGTAGACAGCTGTAGGAGAAAATGTATTGTGTAATTCAAAGTTTCAGGATTTACTCTCTGACTGCTTTACACTGCTCTGGTGACATGAAGCAACCATAAGCAATTAAGATGGGATAATAAATAGTCTGTTTTGATAGAACAGAACATGCCAGTGAATCTGACTTATTGTCTGTAGGATTCCATCCCATAATCTGATATTTGAGAATAATAAATTATTATTTTATAATCCTCGGCATATATTTATTTTGTGTATACTAAAAATGCAGATAGAATTTATATTGTTTAACCATAATAACAACTGTCCTTTTCAAACCAGTCAAGGGAAATCATAACCACATTTTTATTTTTTAGTATTTTATTTAATTTCTGAACAAAATCTCTGATTAAAATAATATTAAAAGAGAGAGTTCAATCCATGTATTTTATTGGGGTGTTCAAAACTCAAAATTTAGTTTTATAAAGTTTGTTTTCTTCTCCATTTTTATGGACAGAGAGGGGGGGAGCAACAGATTGAACCAGATTTTCAAAACTGCTCAGTATCCAATATTTCATTAGGTGTTACTGAGTTCTGAGCACTTCTGAAAATCTTTACCATTCATCTAAGTGTCCAGACTGATGCCAACAATTATGAGAAATACAGTCAATGAAATTTAAGGTCAATTTTACAACATTTTCTCTTTAATATCCTTGAATCAAAATAGAAATAATCTTCTTCAGTCATTTTTCTCCCAGCAGTTACAAACTTATATCTTGTCACATATTGAGGTTTTCCAAGCCATACTTATTGCTTCAGGCCAATATAATATTTTCTAAATTGCTACCAGAAATATTTGCTACCATTAAACTATAACCACATCCATACAGAAAAGACTAGTTGATTAAGATCCTTTCCCTCTCTTCAATGATGTTTATTCTGTCATTGGCTGATTGTCAAAGTTCTTTGAGCTTCTTAGCATGGACATACTTTTTTTGTTAATAATATTGATTTTGTCATAGTAAAGAGTAAAAAATTTTCATAAATATTAATAAAATCTATTGGTTCTGATGGCACAAGATTAGACTGTGATGAACGTGTTCTCTCAGATCAGCTGATGATCCAAACAAACATTACTGGCAGCTGGTGCTAGATCAGTGTCATCATTTTTTAATGAAACAGATTAACATGGCTACATCTCTATTACGATCATTTTTTAATGTTTATTATGACAAGGGGCCTTGTCAGCCAACGGTCGGGGTAGTGAGTGGTGTGTGTGTGTGAATTCTATTATACCCAAGACTTCAACTGCTAGGACACAGAGTCCCTTCGCAGCGGGCAGCCTAGGGAAGGCTGACAGGTGCCCCATGGATCTGTACCCTGAGGCGACACGATCCAAACGCCCAGCTCTACCTGCGTCTACCCCTTTGATTGGCTAGAGTTCTTTTAAATTGTGCTTGATTCTGTTACAGCAACTGAAGGAGTCATGATAAAAATTTAAACAGTTACAAATTTATTAAAGAGGTTTCTAAAGCATGTGGTTACAGTGGCTATTGCTCTATTTCTCAACTGCTAGCAAATACAGAACTTAAAATGGTTGCAAAGGAAAAAGAAAAGAAAAGAAAAGAAAAGAAAAGAAAAGAAAAGAAAAGAAAAGAAAAGAAAAGAAAAGAAAAGAAAAAATAATGGTACCAAATGACAGCTTAATCTTTAAAGAGCTCTACATCTATGAATGCACTTAAACAAAGGACATATACAGTTACAATTTTTACCCCCTTCTGTGCCTCTCGATTCCAGTGTGTCAGGCCAGCATTGGTCACTCAAATCCTCGGAAAGACAAATACGAGGCAGGGCGTCCCCAGGTGGACCTTGGGAGTTCAATCACATAATCCGACCAGCAGGTAGTTGGTGGATCGAAGCTCAAATAAGTGTGCTGCTGGGCCCCATCTTTATACTCATGCGGGCACGTATCCGCTTTCTTTTCTAAGATGCCAAATTGTGCTAGTCCATCTTTGTGACGCCCGCTCTTACAAGGGAGTTGTGAACATAATTTACACTTGTAAGAAAAATAACTAAATTAGGAGTGCTGGGCAATCTTTTCTCAGTGGGTGATTCCGCCCCCCGAGGATGGTTGTGTGATCGTATCAATATCAGTGCTAGACAAGGGCAGTTTCTGCCACCCTTGCAGGTCAACAATTGGCGTATCTCTGTTTACAGCCATCCAGGATCACAGCAGCCAGCATATCCGGGCCTTCTGTCAAGGCTTCAAAGACTATGCTGATTTTATTGCGCTCTGTGCCCTGTCCACTCTGAGGCACCTAAAAGGGGCAAGCAAGATGGATGTTACAGGGGGGTTCCTGTCTGGCTACAGGCCTCAAAAGCTGGAAGTGGCCTGGGCCTTTCTGGATCTCCGAGAGAGCCTGAGATTACACATGCACTTTTAACACTCTTAGGCTGGTGTCATAAAGAATCATTGACTTCTTGCAAGTTATCGTATCACAATTTGATTTTTATGTTACGTGGTGTTTCTATGCAGAACAGACTTTAAACTATGAAGGGGTGCAGATGGGGATGAGGGATTATGAAATCCACTCCAAAGAAATAATGAAACAGTTCTGCTTAACTATAAAGGGTGGAGTAAAAGGCTAAGATCACATGACAGTGCGTTTCTACCTGCCCTACATGGGTAAGTGATATGATCATTGCTCACTCTCCCTGCATCACTATCTGTTTACTGATTGTATACTTCAAAGGATCCAGATGATCTTACTAAAAATATAAAATATTTTACTAATTACAGAGAATATGTGCTACTGTTGTGCATTTTTATTCATGCTTTCTTCAGCTATTTTGTTTTCGTTCAAGCTTCTAGTTAACACACCAAATTCTCCCATGTTATTTTTTTCATCATCTTAAATAAATGTGCTCTATCATGCAGGAGATCTTACATATACTAATAGCCAGGCTAGAAAATACAGACCAGCCTCGGAATTAAATATCTATCTAGGAAAAATATTCAAATAAACAACACAAAATTAAAAGTAATTTAATTCCTTGAATTTATATGATAAACCCATGCATGATAATGTGTTAATCTTTACTATGGATCTGAAGCTACAAGGTGCCCATAATTTCCTGGGAAGTGTTCAGTGTTGTAGTTCATCTGATATTAAATAAGGGGTTCTACACCACCAATCTTGGAGGATACACTTGAGGGACATGAGGTTTGGTGTTGCCACACCTGTATTGGGGTGCCCTTTACCTGCACTCCCTACCAGCTTCATTTGAGCTCCCCAACCATTTTTTCCCCAGAAACCCCAAAGGGGGTCTGTGATGGGGCATCTGCCATGCACTGGCCCTTTAAGAGTTAAAGCCCAGCCATGGGAGAGGTCTGGAGCAGTGGAGCTGTGGCAAGCTATAAGCCAATTAGGGCCCAGTTGAGGACAGTATAAATAAAGGCTCCTGGAGGGGTGGAGGCTCAGACTTACTCTTGCTCCAGCATTGGAATAGGAGGGACCTAGCTGCAAGGGAGACTAGTGGCTTCCTGACTTAGAGCAGGGCTGGGGAAAGGCAGGCAGAGCTGGGGAAGCTCAGGCCAGGCAAGCTCCCAGGCTGTAGGGCCTGAAGCAAGGCCTCAGGATACTAGGGTTGTGGGGAGGCAGCCAAGGCAGGAGAAGGCAGAAGGTCCGCACCCCATTGCTGCCAATGAGGAGTGGCCATTTCAAACTGCACTTTGCCTCAGTGGCAGGGTCTAGATGAAGACTGGCAGTGGGTCACTGAGGTAGAGTTGCCAGATGGTTTCAAGAAAAATACCAGACACACTTGACATTACATCACGATCTACATTACATCTTATTTAGAAAATACTGGACATTTATATTTTCTCAATTTGTTTCCTGAACAGAAAGCTCAAATACTGGACTTTCCAGTTCAAAATTGGCCACCTGGCAACCCTACACTGAGGCAAGGTGAGCATAGGGATTGGCAGTTCCCAGTGGGGAAGGATCCCAGTGTCGGGGGACACTGTAGTAGGTCACTATTCAGGTAGGAGTAGGGTTACCAGGTGTCCGGTTTTGAATTAGACTGTCCAGTATTTGAGCTTTCTGTCCAGGAAACAAATTGAGAAAATATAAATTTCCGGTATTTTCTAAATAAGATATAATGTAGGTTGTGATGTAATGTCAAGTGTGTCCGGTATTTTTCTTGAAACCATCTGGAAACTTTAGGTAGGAGGGTGCCACAGTCTGGGAGGGATTTAAAAATGGCGGCGCCCGGCTTATGCAAATGAAGCCTGGGAAGTTCAAACTAGTGGGTAGTGTAGACATACCCTGAGTGACCAGCAGGTGACATCTGTGGCAGTGACAGGGTCCCACAGCATGGCTTGCCTCAGCAGTAATATACATACAAGCTGATCTCACATTCTTAAGTCTGACTCATCTCTGGGACTGATTCAAAATTCCAAGAAAACTGCTATTTGATGATAAATCAGCTTTTCAATTAAATGGAAATTTTAAGGAAAGGTGTATTCTTTCCAGGGAAAATTTTGCCAGGAGCTCGCTCTCTCTCTCTCTCTCTCTCTCTCTCTCTCTCTCTCGCTCTCCTCTTCCTCCCCGTTCCCCACCCCTTCCCTCTGCCCCCATTTATCTTTTGGTTTTGGACTAAAAGTTTACATTTCCCTTTGACACCTCCTTCCCTCCTGCCTTTTTCTGACCAGCTGTAATAATCTCTGCTGGACTGGCCATGCCTTGCCATGCATCCTTGTCATAGAATACTAGAACTGGAAGGAACATTGAGAGCTCATCAAGTCCCGTCCCGACACTCATGGCTAAAAGAAGCACCATCTGTCCTACCTCCAGCCCACATACTGCCCAGACCTTCCCTTGGTATGGACACAAGACCTAAAGGAAATTTCTCTTTGTGGTCAAGAAAGGGAACTGGCTCATTCGTATTCTCCTTCTGTGCAGGGAGGGTGAGATCCATGTGCAGATGGCCACCTGTCTTAGCACATGATGTAGGTCATAAAATTTACTTTACCAATTGAAGCGTTTTACAATATACACTCACAAATGATCAAGATCAAAACTATTTTCTATATTTGTTTATTTTTGTTCTTCATTATAAAAGCCTAAAAATTAAACTTTTCTTGAGATGTAAATACAAACTTTTATAACTGCCTCTTCACACAGGTACACACTGGAAAACAATTTTGAACTCTAAATCAAAGATGATTTAAAAATCACTTTCCAACTAAATTAGATGAGATTATTAACAAGAAAAGAGTACAGAATTAGTCTTTAAGTTGCAGCAATAGCCTGTATTTAGAAATGTAACTTTCCAGGCAACCAAGTTTCACTATAAAAAATCAGACTAAGTAGAAATGATTTCATTCAGATTCTGGGGAAATCAAATCAAGTAAATGATCCTCATCTGAACCATTCAACTTTTCATCAACACCCTTATTTTTCCTTAATTAGACAATTCAATGATTCCATTGCTTCATCATAATCAAAAGTGAAAAAGACTTTTTAACAACTTGAACAATAGAAAGTTTGGCAGAGAAAAGAACAGAAACAACTAATCTGAATACTACATAACATGCTTGACTCATGAGATCTTTTTTCTTTTAGGATGTGCAAGTCTACATGCACCTGGCAATATATGGATTTACATACTAGCTTAATCTTTCAATCCACTGACTTTAGGGAGGACACAGTCAAATTGAAATCTACCTAAATTAAAAAGAATGAGTTAAAACTTCCAGTATTATTCCTGGCCCAGAGCTCACCTCCCAGATAACTCCCTGTTTCTATATGCAAGACTTTGAAACAATGGGAAACACTGACTAAGACTCTGATACTGTGATGTAGAGTGCAATAGCACATTCTCATGTAGGGACTGATTGACTTTATCAGGATCTCAGGGAGGCATAGAGGTCCAGTTGAACAGATTACAATGAAGAATCAGGGCCTCTGAACCCTAGAAGAAGTACTGCAAATGAATAAAATACTGCCAAATGTACAAAGAAAAGAATGCTCAAAGGAAAATGGAGAAAAATGTTGTTTTCCTTTAATCTCTTTCATTGATAATAAACTTGGCTTAGAGAAGGGGAAAAAATCATATGGCATCTCCTACATTCATACTTCAAAAACAATTTAAAGGCTACACTCAGGTTTCAGATCATAAAAGCGGAGTGATTTGGTGATACTGATACATGAATATCCATGGCAAATCTGAAATATTGTTCAGATTCTAATCTCATCAAAGTTATATTTTATTTTAAAAATAAAGAAATGGAGATGACTGAAGTTAACAATATTCAAACTGGGATTTAGTGTTTTTATGGATATTGACGATATCCAGGGGTAACATAATTACTGCCAATGCAAATTTTAGCTGAGTCACTAAACTTTTTGCTTCAGGGTTTAAGCCAATCTTTAACTCTAAAAGCCAGCGATGATACACAGAGAGGAAAAAATAGCCAAATCTGTCTACTGCCGGGTTCTTACATTTTCCTCTGAAGCATCTAGTACGGACCAGTGTCAGAGACAGCATGTTGGACTAAGGGGCCTCGAGTCTGATCCAGTATAGAAATTCCATTGTTCTTATGTGAATGATTTTTATCTGCAGATTCAAACAACAATCCTAACCACTGGTCGGTGTCCGTAATGGATAAAAATCTCTGGCAACTACTTAGTAACTAAATATATTTTTTCCCTGATGATTTAAAAGAATAGACTTTTTTCCTCTCTGAGAGATTCTGAAGGATGTTGTAGTCTGCTTATTGTCCTAGAGGCCCAATCCCTTTCCTAAACTCCCTTTTTGGATTCTTCATCTCATTGATTGGGTAAGAGGTTAATTTGTGTCCTAAGGGGATCTTGACAAGCAAAGTGGCCACAGATACATATTTTTTCTATTACTGGACTCTCTTGATTCTTGTTTTTGTCTTGTTTATCCAGCAACACAACAAACACTTAGGATAATGTAGTGAATATATTGTTTTTGTCTTCCTGCCCCAAATATAATGCAAAGTCCTCTGCACATCTGGAAATACAGTGCGTCGTAATAAAAATCACACTGAGAATGACAGAAGGGGGAAAACTGTGTACAGAACAATGTGTCAGAAATTATTGAAGACAATACACTCCTTGGAAAAGCTCATAAAGTTAACATCAGTTAGAATAGGATATAAATGTGAAATCCTGATTCTATTGAAGTCACTGGCAAACTCCTCCTGACTTCACGTATGGTTTATAAAAAATAAATCACATCCCTATAACTGGCTTTTAAGCAGATGGGAGTGAGGGCAGAATGACTGTCTAATATTTTGTAAATGGGGTATCAATTTTCCTTTATAGCTCTTCAGCATCAAAAGAAATAACTTACTTCTCAGACCAAAAGCAAACAGTTTATTAAAGTGAATTAGACTTCACTTACAATCTTAAGGGTAAAAACAAAACAAAAAAAATCCATTCTGATTTAGAAAATTGTTGTGTCTCACAGACAAACTGTATGTTGGTAAATTTATTCTTTTTAAGAATACTATTTTAATCCACAGCCATTCCTAAAACAGAGGGCGCAGCTACACTATACCGTTTTTTTCGGATTAATGGCTGTTATTCTGGAAAAAAACAATACTAGTGTCCACACTGCAATTGCGTTATTTTGACAGAAAGTAGAAATAATGGATGGCTTTTTCTGACACCGGTAAATCTCATTCCATGAGGAATAAGTCCTTTTCTGAAAAAGCTTTTTCAGAAGAGGGTGTCTGTAGACGCTCCACTGCTGTTATGTCATAATAGCTCCCCACAAGGGCCATTGTAAAGTTATTTCTCCCCAGTGCCTCCTAGATCAAGATGGAGTGTCCACATTAGGGGAGCCTGCCTTGGACTAATTTTGAGGCTTCCCTGTAGTGTGGATGCTCTATTTCAAAATAAGCTTTTCTGGAAGCTTTTCCGAAAGAAGCTTGCCATTTAGATGTATTCTTATACACATTGCCTAGCTTCTGCCAACAGATAAGTGTGATCTGCTCCAAGTGAAATAAACAGAAATTGGACACAATAAATTGAGCTCTTGATATTTTGTAGTAAAAGTTAATAAGTTTCTTACTTCTCAGATGCAATAAATTATAATTTCAGTGCATGCTTTCAGACACAAGTTATATTTTCAATGCATGCAATTTCTTTCAAATAATTAAGTAGGTTTGCCTACTGCAGGAAAGTTTTCCACGGAGATATTGGACAGTGTTCTGTATTAATTTAGTCTTGCTGAAGCTCAATGGGTTTTCATGGATCAGAAGGAAGGCAGACAAAATTTGGCCCATCAAGTAAAATGTATTAATTTATTATTATTATTATTATTTATTAGTTAGAGATAGAATACAGGGCCACAACAAGAAAAGATTATATTTCAGGCCATAAAATTGTCATTTGAACTATCACAATTATTTATTATCTACACTAAAATCTGCATGCACAAAGCTATAGGCATCTTTATAACAAGGTGTTCAGTTTTTAGCTGGACATTCTTGCCAATATAACTGGAGGCTGCAATTGACAGATTGCTGAGTACAGCATTGTTGTGAAACAGAAATCATTTTATACTCTGATTCCTCACTGTTATACAACTGGTTCTTCTCTAACCTACATCTATCACTAAACAGCCAAAACATCCTAAATGTAGAAACAAAGCTTTTGCTGCCCAGGGCTTTTAGTATACCGACTTCCACTCTCTCCAGTTTTGCTCACAAATGAATACAAGATTTTTTCTGGAGATGTATTTATGATTTACCTTGTACTATTGGTCAAAAAGACTAAAGCAATCTAAAATCCACAGTCCAGCTCAGCTCATCTCCTACACCATTTTATGTCCATATCCCGAGACCAGCATAATATAATGAGACTGTGTTTGCATTGCAGTAGTGCCTCAAAGTGCCAATAGACTCCTTTCTGCTCAGTTCCATATAAAACACAAAAAATGCAGTTGCTACCTTAAAAAACAAAAACAAAACAAAACCACAAAAAAAGCAAAAAAAAAAAAAAAAAAGCTGGGCTCTGGATAGATCAACAGAGATGTGGGGAATGAGTACTCCCTACAGGTTTCAGAATACCTGTTCTACTGATGCCATGAAGCCTTTATATAAGTTTCCCTGTAGGAATGAGGTAAAAGGGAGGATTTACACAGTTATTATTTATTTTTGTAGTCCCATAGAGCCCACACTATGATTTTTCTACCTTTTTAGCTTCATACCATTCTGCCTTCAGTGGAGGTCATGCAAGTTTAACTGAATACAGACACTGGACCAAATTCTCCTTTCTTTTACTTTGGTCTAAATCCAAAGGAAGTTCTCTCAAGTCAATGGAGATACTCCACTTTTACACCAGCAAAGTAGAATAGAATTCAACCTACTATATATGTGATTGTCTTTCCTGAAATTACTCATCCTGAACAGTATGTTGTTTCTTGGGTCTTGTGCATTAATTCCCCTCAGGAGTCAGTATGTGCCATGTCAACTATTTCTACTTGTTATCTGTGTATTGCTTACCTCTTGGATTCCTTTAAAAAAGAGTGGAACATGAGAAGCCACTTTATCCAGCCTTCACTGTATTTGAGCTGCTGCTGCCTCTTGGGGTTTTTAAGGGTTCAACCTTTTTGTGAAATGTATTCATTAATGATAAAATTACTGATAAGAGTCTGTATTTTGTTGTTCCTGAAAAATTATTAGCTGCACCATCCTAAAACCTGTCATGTTTTAGAACTAAAAAAAGTAAAGTTTGGGAGGGTTGGAAGAAGATATCTTATGCTACTAATCTTATGTAAAAACTCATTTTATTTTACCCATTGCTCTGCTTTGTATAGCCAGACATTAAATAGTACATTTTGAAAGCCCATGTTATAAAAATTATGATGTGGGTTTAAAGATAAAGACTCATTTATGAAACTCCTGGGTAAAAACCCTACAGTTTATGTCCACCTTATCTTCTGTGTGCATTCATTACCTTAATCTGGTTAACTTTAGTTTCCCTTTTCTTAAATAGACTCCTTCACTAGAAATACCATAATTGAATATGAAGAAGTCTCCAAACTCATTGTAAGAATTATTTTAAACCAATGACACATTCCAAATTATTAGTAGTAATACATTACAGAAGTGTTTAGAGGCCTCAATTAGAGTTATGTATTAAGTGGCATATAAACATAAGAGCCAATCTCTGCCCTGAAGAGTTTACAATCCATATGGACAAGATAAAGACTGCATTATCATCTCATTACAACAGATGGGGGAGGGGGAAAGGACACGGAGATGAAATTACTTGCCCCTTAGTTATGCAAGAAATATGGGACCAAGCCTGAAGGTGAAGGTAAAGCCTGATGGTGAAAGCATTGGCTTTAAGACTATTGTACCTGCAGTGCTCAGAAACCAAAAATGCAGCAACAAGTATACAACCATTTAAAAACAACAGACGGTCTGGTAGCACTTTATAGACTAACAAAACATGTAGATGGTTAGTCTATAAAGTGCTACCTGACCATTTTTTGTTTTTTCTGTACAGACTAACTTGGCTACCCTTTGAAGCTTCTGATACAACCATTTGTACAGCATCCTTTTATTGGCAACAGCCTGGTCGTTAAAAACCATCCACTAAATTCTTGAATGTTATTTGATAAAATGTGAACAATTTATCTATTGAGCAATGACATCAAGCAATACTTCTGAATACTATATATCACTGTATAATCCCAATGTGACACACTTGCTGTGGGGAAGAGGGAGGCTTGGACCCAGTTCTGTTCTGATTGAAACCACTGGGAGTTTTGCTATTGACTTCAATGGAAGCGAGATCAGACCTCATGTTCCTAAAGGCTGATATGTATCAAAGTGGACACAGATACACTAGAAAGTAATTATGTATTATGAACAAAATATAGGCCATGATTCTTATGGCGTTATTTTACATTCTGTTTCATATCTCAGTATCTGTTATCTCTCAGTTACTGCATAATGAGTTGACAAAGTTTCAGTTGCTTCCATCACTTTGTAATCTGCCATTCTTTTAAAGATGTATTATGTATACAAAATTATTATACTTGGGAAAACTTTTGTTCTGAGAAAAAAAGCTCATCAAAAGAAAGTACTTTTTAAAAATCAAAGAATTAGTGATGCTATTTGATGTTGGAGAAAATACAACTGTGTGCTGATGTAAACTATTACCATCCTTTTAATGCCTTAGGCCTTTTATGTGCAAGGGTTTGCAAATGTGGCTTTTAAAGCATGTTAAGTAAGTTTTGAAGCTCACTTGTTAGTCTCCTTTATGACTTTACAGAGGGATTTTTTTTTCACAAGAACAATAATAGATGAGTTTTCCCCTCCCCCTCTTGACATCAACTGGCAGGAATATTGATGTAGTGACTTGTGTAGAAAGAAATGACATCAAGGGATAAGATGGAAGTGTTCTGTGGAAGTTTCATGCAGGAGACACTTTTTGAGTCAGGGTCATAGCAGTACCATAATACTGGTGAAAAAATAATAACAATAAAACTATGTGTTGAGCTAATATGTAACTTACATTATGGCCTAAATACGCAGGTTCAGCTGAACTCCACTCGGCACATGACATGATAGAGGAGAAAGGAAGCTGGACCCACAGGGTTGCTCTAACTTCTGCCTGGCTATAAGAGTCCCCAAGCAATGGTGTCATAGTCAGAAACTGTTGGAATTAAAATATACTTTTTCCAATCCCTCTATTTCTGTCCATGAAACTGTCCACTCTGGAACCCCCCCACCTACCTATCTTCTGGGCATCACTTATCCTGCCTTCCGATGCTCCCCATGCCTATGACTTCGGGCATAAAGTTGAACACATCAGGCCTGCTCCTCTCTCCCCCCCGCCCGCCCATGTATTCTTCTCTCTACTCTGGGGGAATCATTGGGTAGCCAGCTAAATGTATTTGTGCATTCTTTTTCCCTGGGTTGGTGTAACAAGTGCATAAGGGGTTAGAGCAGGGCCAAAGATCTGCAACTTTTTGTTTTTGTGATATGCAGTGCGGATGGTTTGCAGTCACATAGACTCAAGCATGGTCCTGAAGAGTTTTAAAATAGTGGGAAAAGACACCTATTCTCTAAAAGCACCCACAGGTATTTTAGAATTCAGCAAAAGTTGTCTTTCAAAATGATATATATGAGTGCTTGCAGGATTTTAGAAATCACAGTGATATTTTCTGATAAAACTTTTCAGATGGGCAGATCACTATTATATCCTTAAAATAACTGAACTATAGTATTCTAATAGTAAAGAATCAATTTTACCTCTTTTCTGTGCCAGCTGCCAAAGGGCCCGTCAGTTGTGTAAAATAAGGCAAAGGCTGTACGATGTGGAATAATTTTTTATGAAGTCCTCATTTATTGAAACAGATCTGCTTCTTCATATAATTCTACTTTAAACTGCTGGTAGAGAGACATCACTACCCTGCATGGGTAGGTTGGCTGCAAAATAACCCAAAGTATCTCTGACGAATAAGCAGTCATGGACCAAATAGCAGCAGCATCAAAAATGACCCTCTTGAAAAACTTCAAGTACCCTCTGATTGTGCTGCAACATGCCCCCATTATAATAAGCCTGTCCAGCCCCCAATTCTTTGGGAGTTAGATCTTTAAGGCAGAGGTTGACATTAATATCCTCAATGGCTGTGAAGGCAGATAGAGGCTGCAGAGGACCACGATCTCCACTTGTCTTGGTTTTCCTTGCTATTGGATAAACATTTTGTCCCATCAAAATCCTGTGGGGAAACTGATGTGCAACAATTTCTTCACATTAAAAGAACCCATGTACATGCCTCTTCCTACCAGCACATACCTCAAATCCTTTAGCAACCAGCTAATGATATCTGGAGCAGTATTTTGATGTCTGGGAGCTTCTCATCATAACAACAAGAGGGTTGTTAAACACTTGGATGACTTTTTTGGTACTTGTAACTGTGACTGAGCAGGACTTTTTAGGATTTGCTCTGCTTTGCCCACATGGGGAGGATGTTAGAAAAGATGCCCCAAACATTGATGTTTTACACTTCCCATCTGAATTATTGAAACCAGAGGAATTATCTTGTAGTAATCAAAATCAAAAAGGACACAATCAAATTTGGGACCTATAATGTCAGGACTCATATGGACAAACCCAATACTGATCTTCCAGATCATCATACCGCAATTGTGGCCTGAGAACTTATCTGACATAATATCAATATCTCACTTCCATCCCCCCAAAAAAAGACATAACAAGCAGGAAAAGAGCAGCTAAAAGGAACAAGGAGGTGAAAATACATTTTTTGGAAAGGAAACCTAAAGCAGAATATGGAACTCACGGACCGTTGGATTTGGCATCAAAACTGAACTTTTTGACCAACTTAATGAGCTCCCCTATTTTATTCAATGATCATCTTATTACTCTTTCACTGAAATGGACAGTGAGCCAATATGCTACTATGACCAATATGCTACTCTGACACTTCATGCCAATGATAATGCCAAAGAAAAATTCGACAAAAGTCTTGATCAAGTTCTCTCTGGTGTACCAGTGATATATCAGCTACACCTTCTTAATGACCTTAATGTTAGAGTCAAAGGGGACTCAAAACTATGAAACAGAATCATTTGCAATCCGATGTCATCTTTCTCCTGACCAAATGTACAGAACATGAACATGTCATTTACACCTTGTTCTGACAATGAAACAAATGATGGCAATCTTCATGTTCTAAGCACTGGTATTTGGTTGACTACGTTACCTCCAGGGAACGGATAGCTCAGTGGTTTGAGCATTGCCCTACTAAATGCAGCGTTATGAGCTCAATCATTAAGGGGACCATTTAGGGATCGGGGGCCAATCTGTCATGGATAGTACTTGGTCCCACCATGAGGGCAGGGGATCAAACTCGATGACCTCCCAAGATCCCTGAGAGCTCTATGAAATAGGTATATCTCCATATATTATTGTCCAGGCACATGATTGCAAAGATATCTACATTACACAGGCCATGACTGGAAGCAAGGACAGCTGAACTGATCATCACCTCATTTCCTCAATCATGACTGACCCCAAACAATAGCTGCAACAGGAATTATGCAGATAGAATATCAACATAGAGGCATTCAAGGACCCAACAAAGTATGAACTCTTCCATCAAGACTTCAGCAAAAATCTGACAAATCTCAAAGAAAGACTACCAGAATGTTAGCAGCACCTGGAGTGCCCCCAGCTTCAACACTCTCAGTGCCTGTGGAAACATGCTAGGGATCTCTTCAATCAGGTTTCTGAGGTTGATGACAGTGTTTTCTCCTTTATCCCACATCTCTCAATCAGAGCCAACTCAGAATATATTTAGCCATGGAGGAAATGTGCAGAGCTTGTAAGCAGATAAAATCAGCAAGGTGTCTGCAGTTGATGGAACTTTATCAGAAATATACAAGCAGAAGTAAGAGGAATTCACCTCATATCTACATACTCTGAAAATCTGGAACCATGAGAACCATAAAAATATCCCAGATAAACTTGGAAATCATAGAACCATAGAACACTAGAACTGGAAGGGACCTCAAGAGGTTATCAAGTCCAGTCCCATGCCCTCACAGCAGGATTAAGCACCTTCTAGGCCATCCTTGATAGATGTCTATCTAACCTACTCTTAAATATCTCCAGAGATGGAGATTCCACAACCTCCCTAGGCAATTTATTCCAATGTTTAACCACCCTGACAGTTAGGAAGTTTTTCCTAATGTCCAACCTAAACCTCCCTTGCTGCAGTTTAAGCCCATTGCTTCTTGTCCTATCCTCAGAGGCCAAGGAGAACAATTTTTCTCCCTCCTCCTTGTTAGACTCTTTTAGGTACTTGAAAATTGCTATCATGTCCCCCCTCAGTCTTCTCTTTTCTAAACTAAACAAGCCCATTTCTTTTAGTCTTCCCTCATAGCTCATGTTCTCTAGACCTTTAATCATTCTTGTTGCTCTTCTCTGGACCTTCTCCAATTTCTCCACACCTTTCTTGAAATGTGGTGCCCAGATAGAACTGGACACAATACTACAACTGAGGCCTAATCAACACAGAGTAGAGCAGAAGAATGACTTCTCATCATGCATTACTCACAACACTCCTGTTAATGCATCCTAGAATGATGTTTGATCACTGTTGACTCATATTTAGCTTGTGGTCCACTATGAGCCCTAGTTCTCTTTCTGCCGTACTCCTTCCTACACAGTTGCTTCCCATTCTGTATGTGTGAAGCTGATTGTTCCTTCCTAAGTGGAGTACTTTGCATTTGTCCTTATTAAACTTCAGAGCATTTACCTCACACCATTTCTCCAGTTTATCCTGATCAGTTTGTAGTATGACCCTATCCTCCAAAGCAGCTGTAACCCCTCCCAGCTTGGTATCATCTGCAAATGGTATTATTGTGACTATTTTCAATAAAGGTATAAGCTGGCTGTTTGAGTCCTGGGTCCCTGACCTGTGCTCAGGCTTGTGTAAGTACAGGTCTAGGGGCTCCGTCCAAACTGGGGGGCCCTGAGAGCAGGGCAGGCAGTGATACAAACACTGTCCCACAGTCACTAAGCCCCCTGCCCTGGTTCAAGGTGGGCAGCAGAGCAAAGCAGCCTCACAGTTAGTGAAGCCCCGGCCCCGGTTCAAAGCAGGGCAACCAAACAAATGCAGTCCCAAAGCTAATATGGCCCAGGCCCGGGTTCAGGGTGGGGCAGGAAACAAACATAGTTCTGTGGGCCAGAAAGGGGAGGGGGAGACAGCCATCCAGTGTGTGAGGTGATGGGGGGATGCGTGCCCTCCCTACTCCACCACTTCCCGGCCCAGGGCCCTTGCAGTGGCAGCCCTGGTCAGTAGGGATTTGGCCCACAACATGCTGACACACTCTAGAAGAATGTTATGAGATCAGCCTGAGAGTCATCGGCTTCCCCGATCCACTGCCTATCTCCCCCTCAACATCTACCTGGCTCCACGCTGGCTGCTGGTTCTCAAGGTCGTAGTAGTCTGAACCCTTGGACAGGGTGTAGAAGGTCTTCTCTTCGGAGCAAGGGCCTGGTGGTCTGGGCCAGTCCTCAGCCTCTCCAAGGTCCTCAGAGCCCTCCTGGCTTGAGAGGTCAGGACAGACTTCTGCTTTCTCTGGTGGCTGAGACCCCACTGAGCTCCTGGGCTGGGCTTTTCTCCTCCCTGCTCTGCCTTTTGGCTTCCAGGGAGTTAAAGGGGCAGGCCACAGCTCAGTCCACGCAAGCTCAGAGAGGGGTTCTTCCCCCTCGGGGTCAGTGAGTGGCCACCTCTGCTTACTACAAAAGGAGACAAAGTCTGACTGTAGAAATTATGGAAGAATCTCGTGATTTGCCACTAGAGGAAAGGTCCTCACAAGACTTCTCTTGGACCTTCTTCCTCTTGCCAAAGACATTCTTCTTGAATCTCAGTGTGGGTTTAGACTATCTAGGGACATTATTGGTATGGTCTTCACTGCTCTCCAGCTTCAGGAAAAATGTAGAGAACAACACAAACCACATACAGAAAACATCTTAAAGCACCAGAGACCTATCACCAGTGCTGTATGCATAAAATTCTCCAAATCAAATGTGATCACACATTCACATTAGCATGGTCTTGCAAGCTGATATCTTAAGCATTCAAGTGATGTTTATTTATCAACTTTTCTGGCAAGGCCATGTTATCCAGATGCCTAATTCCAGAATGCCAAAATAAGTCTTCTACTGATAATTGAACTAATGCCTTGAGGAGGGCAGAAAAAACACAACAGGAACCTCCTCCAGGCTAATATGAGTTAACGTGACATTGCCATTAGCTCATGGGAATGTATAAGCCAGGCCCAAAACAATGGAGAGAAGGAACTCGGCACATTGAAAATCAGATGTGACTATATGTAATGGAAAAGACAGAAGCAACAGAGAGTGTGCTGTGTCTTGAACCAATACCCCAGGTTCACCCTTCCTGTGCAGAAACATATGTCTGCAATGTAGTAAACGCTATGACTTCAGAATAGGCCTTATCAGCTATCAGTGGATTCACAGATAATTTGAAATGGACAATCCATGGGACACACTCATTATCGATTTTTTTTCAGCTTCATTTTTAAAGAGACTCTCAAACAACCACTCCCAAGAGTCTCTAGATCAATGAACTTACATGCTCTACTGCTTGGTAATAACCAGTAATTTCAGTAATTTTGAAATACATGGCAAACATGTTAAAAGTGCATTTCAAACACAGACTGAATGGAGTATAAAAGTCTTGATATTATAGCAGTGTGAAACCTTCACTAAAAATGCATAGGGAATGTGTGAATGTGTAGTAACTTTTAAAAACTAAGTTAAGGTGATTTTTAAGTGATTTTCATATGACTAAGGGGACAGTCCTGTTCTTTATATAGGGTTTCATTTTGCCTGGCCTTTGCACAGCTGCACAATATATGTATGTGTCTCAGTGAGAATAATGAGCCTTCACAAACTCTGTAAGCTTGGCACAGAGATGTGTAGAATTGCAGATCTTGTATTCAAGCAATCATGGGACTGCTACTGAGATGACACCTCAGAGATACAAATAAATAATACTCAGTGAATAAGGAAAAATAAAAACTCACTCGACACAGTCAAATGCTGGTTAACAGTTTCAGAACATTTCCTTTTTCTTGTTCAGCCCTTAGTATCCAGCTGCCAGGAGTTTCTGTCTCTGAATACCCTCAGTTCTCATTGGATCAAAAGGAATTAACATTCTTCAGCAACTCACAGGATTAAGTTTAAGACTTTTGGTGGTGGTGCTGTTAAACAATATAGCAAAATGTAAGAATGGTTCTGGACATAGAAGGGTGCCTATTGTACACCTCAGTGATGGTTATAGAGTAGGCTAGAATGATGGATTCCTTAAGAGTTCATTCAGAATCTCATCCATCACTAAAAATTCAGTATACTAACATTCAATTTCATTATACCTCTAGAAGGACCAGGTACATGTCAAGGATCACATGAACATTTTTTTTCTAGAGTTGATTTTATCCATCTGTCCTCTGCAACAATCACTATACACCTGCATATCTTGCTTTCATGTCTGTTCACATTTTATTTGACTTTTGTGTGACTTTCAGTGCAGCTGAATTTAACATCTCTTTTAATATATCTTTGGTATTTTCTTTGCCTGCCTACTGCAATTTAGAATAGGCCTGAGTCATTGCTCTCAGCATTTCCATAGGTTACTTTTGCCATCCTCATATGGTACTTAATTTTGATTTTCTTGAGAGTACAATTCTGGGTCAGATTAGTCATAGTCAAAACAATGGATTTCAATACTGTGCTGATGACTAAGTTGTCAGCCAAGCCAACTAAAACAAATCTTAAACCCCCTATTCCTTCAAACCCTACAGTGGATATAATGCATGGACTAGTTTCTCCCCCAACCATTCCTCTTGCTGTTAAAAAAAATTGGCTGTGCTCATGATGGACTTTCAGCATCAGCTCTAGGCTATCTCAAAATTTGCTTTGGCTTTCAATGGCGCTACATTTAATCTAGGATCATTTGTTACTTAACTTCAATGTCTATAGCTCATCCCTGGAAAGTTTGTTCAGGTTTTTATCTCCTTCAGGTTAGATTATTCCGAAATCCTACTTCCTAGTTTGCCAAATAGATCAATGGTCAGGGTGTATACAACTCTGCTTCTCTTACATTCAAACTCAGGGGAAAAAACGCATTTCTCCAAACCCAGCATTGTTCATTTATTAATTAAATGGAAACTAAGTGATGAATGCTATGGTTGAAAATTTGGTTGGACTTTCTGTTGACCTGTATAGTTCTAGACGCAAATGCCCCCGAGTTTATCACAAATTTAAATAAAAAATGAACACCGTTTAAGACCCAGAATTTTTAATTCACTAACCCATGACAATTTTCAGTCAGTAAACATAACTTGATCACAATATGTACACTGGTATTTTCCAGGATATGCTTTAAAAGCCAAGACTCAGGCTTGAAATACCTGAATTTCCTGGCATTTCTTTTACTATATTTTCCATTATTTTTGGCCAAAGTCCATCATCTTACCCTATTTTTTGTGTGCCAGTTCAGATGGCCTGTCTTCAAAAGTTTGATTTAAGCTCCTGCCTCTGGCATAGACTCAAAGCATGCCAGGGCTGTATAAGGAACAAGAGAGGGCAAGCTGGGGTGGATCAAGAATAGGAGAGGGTATGGCTGGGCATGGAAACACAACTTTCATTCCTCATCTTGTCCTCTTTCCTCTGTCTAACCATGCTAACCACTTATTTTTCCTCCTTCATCTACTCTCATCTCTGTTTCCATTCTTTCAAATTCCATGTGGCTGGACCACTTTCCTGATACTGTTAGCCACACAATCATCATTTCCTCGTGTGTGTGTGTGTGTGTGTGTGTGTGTCAGTAACAGGGGAAGAAAGAAAGAAAAAGGCAAAAGTACAGTCCTCATAGTAAAAGCAGGTAGTAATAATGGATTTGTAGCTTGAACACCTTGCAATTTTATTGCACAATTATCTACCTTTCCAATGTTATTAAAAGGGTCTACAGGGGACTGTGAATTACTATTAGCCTCTTGAGTGAGACAGTGGAACACATGCATCCTTAGATATTTTCTTTTTTGAATTGCATATTATCCTCATTTTAGTTTGTCAAAGGAACATTGTAAAGGATTAATTCAGAAAGAGTTCTACTACTTAATTTCCTTTTTATTGAGGAAATGCCACACTCCCCTCTCCTTATATTTTTGTAGAATCAGGCACACCTTGTTTCTCTAGATTCAGGGGGTAGCAGAGTTAGTCTGTACAGAAAAAACAACGAATGGTCTGGTAGCACTTTATAGACTAACAAAACATGTAGATGGTATCATGAGCTTTCATGGGCACAACCCACTTCTTCAGATGACTGGAGTTTTACGTTTAGGATGTGCAGACCCAAAATAAATAGGAGATAAGGCGGGGGAGGGGAAAGGGAAAGGAGGGAAGGAAAAGAAAAGGGAAAGGGAAAGAAGGGGGGCAGGAGACAGGGAGCTAGAGGGAATCAGTAAGTATCTGAAGAATGGGTAGTTAAAATGAAGCAGATAAGAATCAAAGTCAACTGATAGTATTTTTCCTGACATAGGAGTCTACACAAAGGGTGTGTCAAGACTACATGTCTCCGTCGTCGGAGCCATGTAAAGTAGTTTACTCAACATAGTCAATGAAGAGGGGATTTAAATAATCCTCACTTCATTAAAATAAAAATGGCCACTGCGCTGTGCCGACAATCAGCTGATCCGGCACAGCGCGGCAGTCTATATGCGGCGCGATCAACAAGGGAAGCCTTTGTCTACCGCTCCTGTAAACCTCTGGGCACAAACTTGTTAATTGAACACGTGCTTAAGCAGCAGGCTTCAACAAGTTGAAACTAAAATTTCATGCCTGAGTGACTGCTAGACTAAAAGATAACTGTCCTTGGTTGTGCAGGGAAGAATAAAGTAAGAAATGCTTAGGTTATCTAATCCTAACACCCACATTTGGGGCCAAATTCATAGTTGGCATGGGTTCCACATAGCATGTGATTAAAGAGTGGAACCCATGCTTTGTATATTAATGTAAGTGATTTGGGACACTTTAAAATGGTAAGAGACAATGTAACTTATGTGCTATTCCTAAGAAGAATTAAACTTCACATTACAGGCCTACAGACTCCTCTCATAACCTATGTGCTGTTCCACCAGCAAGCTTCATCACAGCTGGTTAGTCCACACCATATTCAAAATGGAAGAAGAATCCAGCCAAATCTTCCTTTTGCTATTGTTGTCCATGACTAACCTTCCTGCCATGTCCAGTACATTCTGGGGTTTAAAACAGGAATAGGAAAAGGCTCAAAGCCAGTTCATGGTGTCTGTCACTGATAGTCTAACGCCAAATCTGACTGAATGGTTAACTGCCAGCTGCCCATTCCTTTGTCTTATATACATGAAGAGATGAGGTCCAAATGAGAAAGTGTTGGCATTATCTTTTATCTGCCCTCTCTACTGAGTCATTTTTTCCCTTCAATATGAACTTTTAAAGGAGTTGGTCTTAGCCCTCCATTTGGGCATTCAAGATGATGGTGAGAGGCTGGAGGACAAGGGATAGCTTGAAATTCACTTGGTGTTCAAAACACCAAGCATCAATGTAGTTGCTAGTAAGAGGTGTAGGAAGCAGGAAGGTCCTTTAGGCAGGGGCAGATGACAGTTTTGCGGGGCCCCAGGCAGCGTAATTCCACAGGGCCCCCCCTTTGCCACGGCGCATGCGCCGTGACGCCACGGCGCATGCGCAGCGCTTTTTAAAGCGCAGGGCCCGGGGCGGCCACCCCGTTCACCCTGCCCTATATCCGCCCCTGCCTTTAGGAGTCTCTGAGTTAGGAAAATAGTTCTTTTCACATGTGACTCCCAGATAAATGTCCCATGAAGCGTAATTCTACAAGAAGCAGATTGATGAGAAGAAGGAAGCAGAGATGCTCACCTTGACTCCTGGAGAGATGATCCTGAGTGAAACCCTGCCTCAAGACAGCAGGTTTAAAAGATTGTAAGAGCTGCAGGGATTAGTCAGGATCCTGAAGAAGATAATGGAAAGGGCAAGGAAAATGATGGAGATATGGAACTCACGTTAAACAGTCGAATTCTGAATGAATGAATGAATGAATGAATGAATGAATGCCCTGAAGAAAAGGGACTGAAATCCTGTGTGGATGGAGAGAGTTCTTTGTGTCATGGGCCAATGAGTTACCTACTAGAAAATGCACTTTCACTTCAGATTAGTAGCATGTAAAATAACTAGGTATGAGTATTTAGCATTTAGTACCATACCTCCAAAAATAAGGCTTCTTTTAGGGGAAAATAATCAGTTTTCCTTTTTCTGAAAAGAACTTTAAAAGGCAACACCCTTATAAGTAATGACTAAAAAAGTGTTCAGTTGACAGGCAGATCATGCAGGCTCGTACACAATGGAAGCAGTAAATAAGCCTATTCAGATACACTGCACTTCAATTGACTTGAATCTTAAAATACTATTCCTGGAGTGGGAAGGGAAATAAAAAAGTGAAAAATGTTAGAAGTTGTTGAAAGTATCCCTTCTCTTTTCAGCTCATACAATAATCTCCAGATTTCTTTTTGGCTTTTTAAGAAATTATCACGCTAATCTTTTGTCCAAAAGATTAATGGTCAAAAAAACCATTGTGGTTCTAGTGGGAAAGATCAATTAAGAATGCATTCTGGTGCGGTGATGAAGTTTTAAACTCTCTTCATGCTAAAGTAATACCTTCAAAATGATGTATGTGATAGCACCACTGAAGTGTTTTAATTCTGTTGAGGTTATATGAACTTTTCATAAGGTTCTTCAGAAGGAAAAAAAATTACAATCTTTTCAGATGAAATACATTGTAGAAATACCACAAAGAAACTAAAATTTAAGAAAATACAGATTCTTCTACCTCTCTCCCATCAGTTATTCAGATCTGTATATTATGCTGATGCTTAGCCAGAGCATGGGTCTTTGTAGTGCTTCAGCAATCATTTCACATCTAGCAGAGAAATATAACTTGATCCAAATTCAGACTGGAAATAAGGCGTACATTTTTAACAGTGAGAATAACTTATCAAGGACTGTGGTGGATTCCCCTAACTATTCATTGAATCTTTTTATAAAAGATATACTTTAGGAATTATTTGGGGGATGTTCTGTGCCTGTGCTGTACAGGAGGTCTGCCAAGATTATCATAATTGTCCCTTCTAGCTTTGAAATTTATGAACTAAGAAAGAGGATAAGCTTAGTGCCTGATTCTAATCACATTGATTGAAGTGATGCTTAACTATCTTGATGAACTGGGACCTAAACAAGTCATTTTCCAAAATCTTGGGTATGTATTTTCACTTCCCAAGGTGTCAGAGTAATCAGAAGAGGGCAGAAAAAATGGGGCAATGCACTTGGTACTCTCACCTGTTTAAAACATGTTCCCCTTATCTCTCTCTGCATTGTTGGATTTCTCCTTAGTTTCTTTTAACGCATTTTTAAAATTCCCTTTAAAGCATGTTGAGAAGTTTCCCTCACAGCTAAGAATATGGATTGAGGAAATCCATGTGACACAAGAAAAGGAATTTCTGCAGCCTATGCAGGGATGTCAGGGGATAGGGGTAGGGTGTGGCAGAAACTTTTCAGTCTATGTAAAAACATATTGTGTGATCTCCAGCTTCTTTGGTAATCACTAGGCACCTGAGTGCTTCATACCACTTTTACTCATGAAAACTCCTCATTCTGAAGAGAAATTATCTCTAGCCACCAATGCAGTAAATTAAGAGTGATTCTGTGACGCTATGTAAATCATCACCCCAAGTGTCTGAGAGTAGTGATTCCAACAGCTTCTCTGATTCAGACATGGAGGAACCATTTGAAAAATTAAAGCTAAGTTCATTTCAGGTCTTAAATGGGAGACAATTATCAGCTGCAACCTCAGGGAAGTTAGGAGATCAACAAAAAGAAGAAGCTTTTCACAGGATGTCCAAAAAGAACTATTAAGACCTGAAACAAAAGACAGGACTATGCAGCACTTTAAAGACTAACAAGATGGTTTATTAGGTGATGAGCTTTCGTGGACCAGACCCACTTCCTCAGATCAAATTGGAGAAGAAAATTGGCATGATCATATATACCAAAGGGATACAATCAAAAAACAAGTGAACACATATAAAACTGACAAATCAGATTTTAGAACAGAGGAGGGGTGAGGGGGGGAGGTTAGTGTCTATGAGATAATGATATCAGGGGTGATAATTGGGGAACCTATCTTTGTAATGGGTAAGGTAGTTAGCATCTTTGTTAATGCCCATTCATAAAATGTCAAATTTAAGCATGAATGACAGTTCTGAGGTTTCCCTTTGTAGTCTGGTGTTAAAGTCTCTTTGAAGTAAGATACATGTAGTTAGGTTCTTGAGACAATGCCCAGTCTGGATGAAATGACAAGAAACTGTTTTTTTCTTTGTGAAACTGTCTGATGTCTGATTTGTGGGCATTAATTCTTTGGTGAAGTGTATGAGAAGGTTGTCCAATATGCATAGCAGTTGGCACATGATAGCATAAATTATATTTCTGGACGAACAGGAATATGTGTTCTTGATCTTGTAACTGACATGGTTAGGTCCAATGATGGTGTCAGAAGAGTAAATATGTGGACAAAGCTGGCAACGGGGTTTGTTGTGAGGGAAAGTTCCAGGGTTGGTATTAGTGTGGTATGTCCTGTGGTTCTTGGTAAGAATCATCCTGAGGTTAGGTGGTTGTCTATAGGAGACTATGGGTCTGTCTCCCAGAGCCTCTCGGAGTGTAGTATCCTGTTCCAGTATAGGTTGTGGGTTATTGATAATGTGTTGGGTGGGTTAAAGTTGGGGGCTATCGGTGATGACAAGGGGGCTATGTCCAGACTGTCAAGTTTTTCCGCAAAATCATCTGCTTTTGCGGAAAAACTTGCCAGCTGTCTACACTGGCCGCTTGAATTTCCGGAAAAGCACTGACAATCTCATGGAAGATCGTCAGTGCTTTTCTGGAAATACTATGCTGCTCCCGTTCGGGCAGTGTAGATAGCACAGTAGTGTTTTCCGCAAAAAAGCCCCAATCACGAAAATGGCAATCGGGGCTTTTTTGTGCAAACACGCATCTAGATTGGACATGGACGCTTTTCCGCAAAAAGTGCTTTTGCAGAAAAGCATCCTGCCAATCTAGACGTGCTTTTCCGAAAATGCTTTTAACAGAAAAGTTTTCCGTTAAAAGCATTTTTGGAAAATCATGCCAGTGTAGACGTAGCCATGGTGTTCTATTGTTGGTTTTCTTGGGTCTGTCTTGAAGTAGATGGTTTCTGGGTATTTGTCTGGCTCTTTCAATTTGTTTTTTTATTTCCTCAGGTGGGTAATTGAGGTTTACAAAGGCTTGGTAGAGATCCTGAAGTTTCTGGTTTCTGTCTGTGGGATTAGAACAGATGCAGTTGTATCGAAGGGCTTGGCTATAGACGATGGATTGTATGGTGTGTTCTGGATGGGAGCTGGAGGCATGTAGGTAACTGTATGAGTAAGTGGGTTTTCTGTAAATAGTGGTATCTAATTTACCATTGGTGATTTGTTCTGTGGTGTCCAGGAAATGGATCTCTCATTTTGAGTGGTCCAGGCTGAGATTGGTGGTGGGGTGTAGGTTGTTAAAGTCTCTGTGGAATGTATCTAGTGTTTCTTGTCCATGGGTCCAGATCATAAAGATGTCATCAATGTAGCATAAGTAGAGGAGGGGTAAAAGGGGACGGGATCTGAGGAAACGTTGTTCTAAGTCAGCTATAAAGATGTTAGTGTACTGTGGGGCCATGTGGGTAGCCATGGCGGTGCTGCTGATCTGGAGGTATAAGTAGTCCCCAAACTGTGGGTGAGAACAAAGTTACATAGGTCTGCTACCAGATTGGCAGTGGTATCCTCTGGGATAGTGTTTCTAATTGCTTGTAATACATCTTCATGTGGGATGCTGGTGTAGAGATTCTACATCCATGGTAGCAAGGATGGTGTTATCAGGGAAGTTATCGATGTTTTGTAGTTTTCTCAGAAAGTCAGTAGTATCTGGGAGATAGCTGGGAGTGTTGGTTGCATAGGGTTTGATAAGAGAGTCTACATAGCTGGATAATCCAGTAGTGAGTGTGCTGATACCTGAAATGATGGGACGTCCGGGATGTCCAGGTTTATGCATTTTGGGAAGCAGATAGAACAATCCTGGTCAGGGTTCAGACGGTGTTTCTGTGTGGATTTGGTCCCGAGTAGAGGTAGGGAGTTCTTTAAGAAGACAGTGTAGTTTCTTTTGGTTTCTGAAGTGAGATCAGAGGAGAGAGGTCTGTAAAATGTGATGTTGGAGAGTTGTCTAGTTGCATCTTTGTCATAGTTTGACTTATTCATAATGACCATAGTACCCGTTTTGTCAGCTGGTTTGATTATAACGTCTGGGTTGTTTTTGAGACTCTCGATAGCATAGTGTTCAGTGCGGCTGAGATTGTATGTCGCTTGTTGTCATTTGTGAATAATGTCAGTCTGTGCATTATTGTGGAAGGATTGTATATAAAAATCCAGATTGTAATTATGACTGTCAGGGCGAGTCCATATAGAATTATTTTTCTTTTCGTGTTGATAGGGGGGATCTGGTTGGTCAGACTGATGTTCATAGGTAGTTTGGAAATATTCTCGTAGGCAGAGGTGGCAAAAGAAAGCCTCAAAGTCACCACAAAATTGAATCCAGATCATGGGAGAACTGGGGCAGAAAGAGAGACCCCAGGATAAGACAGACTCTTCTGCTGTGTTGAGTTTGTAGCTAGAGAGGTTAACAATATTATCTAGTGGGTTGAGGTAGTTGCTGTTGTAACCTGTAGTGTGGAGCAGTTTAGAAAGTTTACTGTCTTTCCTTTTTTGTAGGGAGTAGAGGTGTGTATAGTAGATTTCTTGTCTGGTGGAATAAAAGTCTTGTAAGGTGTTAGTCGGTGTGGATATTTGTCTTGAGATGAGATTTTCTAGCTTAGAGATGTTATTCTTGATATTTTTCTGTTTCTTGTATAAGATACTAATCAGGTGGTTCCTTAATTTCTTGGATAGTGTATAGCACAGTCTCTCACTGTAGTCAGTAAGACCTGAGGCATCATAGTCAAGCAGGAAGTAATAAAGACAAACCCAAAACATTTCCATACAAAACATGAAAGTTATATACTCAGTCCCTGCCATTTGGCTCCCAGAGCTATTATTTAGATGAATGAGATCAACCTGTAAAAGCATTCTCCCTTACAATTATGTAAGATTATGCAAAATTCAAAAGGAGATAACACATTTAAGTCTTAATGGTCACTGCTCCAATGACTTAAATACAGTGACATCTATTTAATTTGGCCTTTAGTTAATATCTCAAATATTAAGGCTGCCATCTGAGTGAATAATATGGTTGTTTCTCAGAAAGGGACTTTCAACTTAAACATCATCATAGAGAATAAAGGTTACCTGGGTGAGAATTTTAAATTTAGAACTTCAGTTTGCAGTTTCCTCAAATTTTGGCTCGGATCTAGAGAGAAATACCATCAGTTCATTGGCTGGAACACAAATATGGTATGTTCTCCAACCATGGACATGGTATGTTCTCCAACCAGAATTGGAGAACAATTCTGCAAGCAAATATCTTATAATTGTAAACTTTCTGCCAAGTAGTGTCGGCAGCCAGGGCTGGGTTCAATATCCAGGGGTTCGTTTTCATCCATCTTACACAGAACAGGCTCAAGCCCCCACCCAGTAGCCTGGGAAATTGACACCCCCCCTGGGCATCTCTGAGAGACAATGATTCCCCACTCACAAGCACAGAATCTGAGGTAGAAAAGAAACTTGCAATGAAAGAGAGAGAGAAATCACATGGCATTAACTTGGGAATATACTACAACCAGAGGTCATAACCAACCCATGAGTAACCATTGCAGCTCAAATGGATTGAGCAATGTCCTTTGCCTCTCATGTTCACTAGTCCAACAATGTAAGGGTCCCCATTCACCTACCCCAACTTTCTCCGTACCCCACTTCAAATGCCCCACTTACAGCTCAATCCAGTCAGTGCGGACCAGACACATTCCCTCTGATGATTCCACTCATTGAGCCTGAGGCCATGCCACCTCTGTGCTGCTCCTGTGGTCTGCTTGCTCCTGCCAGCCACCCTGCTGGCTGCCTGCTGCTTCTCCTACCTGTCAGCCAGCGGTCGCTCCCACCAGCCGCCCTGCCGGCCACCTGCCGCTGCTCCTACCAGCTGCCCTGCTGGTTACTCCTGCCAGCCGTCCTGCTGGCTGCCTGCCACTGCTCCTACTGGTTGCCAGGTGGTCACTCCCACCAGCCATCCTGCTGGCCACCTGCTTCTGCTCCCATCAGCTGTCCTG
This sequence comes from Pelodiscus sinensis, assembly GCF_052426305.1. Classification (NCBI taxonomy): domain Eukaryota; kingdom Metazoa; phylum Chordata; order Testudines; family Trionychidae; genus Pelodiscus; species Pelodiscus sinensis. Next base: position 19,897,674 of record NC_143061.1, on the reverse strand, counting down.
CTGGCCACCTGCTCAGCCGCCCTGCTGGACACCCATCGGCTGCTCCTTCCAACTGCTTTGCTGGCCACCTGCCACTGCTCCCAATAGCCACCGGCCAGTACCAATGGGACTGGCTCAAGGCCAAACCAGTGACTTCAGCTCTTAATGATTTCAATTCTTACCAACCACCTAGGCTGGCCAAAAGATTCCAGCTTCTACTGGAATAACAAAGAGACTCCTTATGGAGTCTGCTTTAGGTCTATCCTTAGATCAGGGGGAAGGAGGGAGGAAAGGAGACAGGTTGAACCAGTGTTACAGCTCACACCTGGCAGGCATGAAGCTGGCTGTCATTCAGACCCTGCTTACATCATCCATTCAAAGTTTCTAATAGAGATATCTCTTGGGGAATGCAAGTATTGGGAAAAAGTAGTAGGATACACTCCACAATATGATAAGAGATGGGGGAGAATCTCTCACTAAATCCAAACCAGAAAAGGAAGAATTTAAATGTATTTTTCCCCTAGTATGTTCCATTCAGTGTAAAGATTCTGACAGAAGAGACTTCTTATGCAGCAATACACTATCATTCTAAAATCTTGAAAATCACAGAAATTCTTCAGAGGCATTTACAATGCTGACATATGGTCTCAAGTTATCTAGAAAAGTTCTTGCTATACAGATTATATACTCAAGGTTTTATAGCCATGCATCCATAGTTAGTCATTCTTGGGTGATTTATGAATCAGGTTGAGCACAACAGAACAGGCAGAACAAAAAACAGCACTCGTACCTGAAGCTGCAAGGTACCATGAGGAAAAACAAGGAGTTCCACATTCTCTCTCTTTGGAGTGCACATATTATAAATATTCAAACTGAAATGGTCACTATATCAAAGAAAATATATGAACTTTTCAGGTTCTGTCATCCAAAATATTGTTGACAGTTTCATTAAGATCAGGGATATAGCAGAAATAATTAGGAATAATGAAATCACATATCTGTTGTAGTGCATGAGCCTCCCCGGCATGTCCCATTGTGGCCTGCTGAAGCCGTGCATATGCATTGCACTGGGCCCTCCTGCATCTTTTCAGATAGCTACTCATATCAGATAATTCATCCCCTTTTGCAGGGTTTGGTTTATTCAATCATCTTACAAAATATAAGCTATTTATTTTACTGCTCAAGTTTATGCCCACTCAAGAGCCCTGGTCAGCTTCCTATCCTGTTCAGGAGGTCCAAGCATTCCTTCTAGAACTGGGTTGTGTTTCAGATGATTGCTCTGTTTTTTTTCCTTAAAACCAGAGCCTCCTAGCTTTCTCCCTTGGAGCTGGAGTTTTACTATATAGCAAAAAACAGTGCCTTCGGTTGGCCCTTTCTCCATCAGGCTGGGAGAGTTCAGCAAGCAGACATTCCCATACTAGCCTCTTCTCTTAGGGTACGTCTAGACTACCGCGTTTTGTCGACGGAAGTTTTGTCGACAGATACTGTCGACAAAACTTCCGTCGACAAAGAGCGTCCAGACACATGGAGTTCTGTCAACAAAGCAAACCGCTTTGTCGACAGAACTCCGTAGTCTGGACGCAGTGTTACAGGCAATAACACCTTCTGTCGACAGAACTCTGTTGACAGAAGGTGTTTTGCCTCGTAAAATGAGGTATACCAGCGTCGACAAAACCGCAGAGTTCTGTCGACGTTATGTCGACAGAACTCCGCGGTAGTGTAGACGCTGGTATTGTTTTGTCGACAAAAGTCAACTTTTGTCGACAAAACTAGGTAGTCTAGACACACCCTTAGCTAACTTCAAGGGTCTTCTTACTCCTTACAATATTTACATGCATCAGCCCTGCTATGAAAAAGGCAGCATTTATACTGCCCCTTCTCCCAGTTTATTGGATGGGTGAGAGGGGAAAGGTCCCAGCCCGTACAAATACAGTGACAGGTTTCCTTTGAAATGTTACATGTTCCCCAAACCCCTTTTTTCCTTCCTCCCTCTTTTATCTTGTTTCCCATGATCACAAGTGAAAATTTTGAGTTTGATCCTTCTCTCATAGTGGTAACAATCCAAAGTAATTCTGTTGAAGTAAATGGAAATACATCAGTATTACATGGTGGTAAATTAGAGGAGAAGCTGTCCTCCCCCCCATTTATTTAATTATAATATAAAAAATGGAGGCTGGTTATTACAAATCACCTCTTCTTCCACAATAAGCATATTTACACTCAAAGCTTTTATTCTTGTAGTATTCTAAACAGTGAAAGTTAAATTCAGACTTGACTTGTTATATTAATTCCCAAAATATTAAATTATGTGCATCACAATTTTTGTAATCCTTGAGCTTCTTTGTCAAAACAGGTGTATGTCTGTTGTAAAAGTTCATCATGCTGTGCAAATTATCAAGATTTTCATATTTTAATATTAAACAATTAATTTCAGCAGATAGAACACCTGATATTTTGTGTGTGAAAAACTTCAGAAACAATTACCTTTTATGAGTGGACACCACTTTTGATTGAGGCTGTCAGAAGTGCCTATATAGCCTTCTTGATAGAATAAATGGGATATTCATACCTCATTTCCATAAAAATAGATTTTACAGAATAACTGTTCTGGGATTTATTAGATTTTCCTGCAAAGGATTATAATTATCTCATACATCAACCATAACTAGTGCTTATTATAAGTGCCAGTTGCAATCATTTGCTGATTTTGTTGGTGTTCAAAGAGTATTGAAGATACATTTTCAATCTACCCAGAAAACAGTAGTTTATGTGATTACATAATGTATGCATAATTTTTCTCTAAATATTGAATGTAACCTAAGTAATAATGTTTTATCATTGCACTGTAGAAAAACGTTCTTGTTGGATATAAAGATAGAGATAGAGAGATAACCTGAAATTGGGATTTGAATTAATTTTTCTACTGTCATTCTCCATGTTCCAGCAATAACTTTATGATAAGCCAAGTGGATTGCTTTATGGAAGAGGCACATTGTAAAAGTGCCTCTTAGGAAAAAAAGTCATAAAGAACATGAAAGACATTTGCATTTTCCTATTATCTTGTCCTAATTGAGACAAAACAATGTACACTAGTATAAATAATATTACTTCACTTTTCTACAATAAAAGGAGACTGTGCATCTGAGAATGACCTGACTTTCATTAGTGTCACCTGTGTTACTCATCTAATTCTACTGACTTCAGTAAAGCAACTGTTCCTTTTGAGTACATGTGTAAAAAGAGTCAGGCCCTGTGTTCTCAATCAACCTTCACATACTTCTGAATCTGAAAGTAGATGTTATGGTACAGACTGGTGGTTTGGAAAATAGCCTCAGGATTATTATGTGGTCTGTATGGCAGGAAAAAAACTGCTAGTCTTTATCTCAGATTTTAACTAGAACTGGTTGAAACTCGGAATTTCTGTTCCATGGGAAATTTTGACATTTTTAAATGTGTCTTCATGCCAAATACAAAGGAGCAGACAGTTTTCCCATGTAAATCAATGGAGTATTGTATCTGCCGAAATTGAAGTCATTCCACTGCTCCCACCTGGGGCTCTGCTGCCACAATATATCTCTTAAATTCATTTTCCCATGTTTTCTTATTCAAAGTTCACATATGAAGGGATGCAGCCAATGCTTGATGGATACTAAGAAAGAGTACTACATGCTCCTACCAAAAAATTCAATTGTGATGAAACAGCATTTTGATAAAAACCATGTCTCTGATACATTTTCAACCCACTCTACTGACATTTATTTTCCTATGAGATAGCTTTCCTTGTTTGTTAATTATCCTTTCCTTAGGATTTTTTTTATAAAAAAAAAATCTGAAGTTTTCCAGCAACTCAGAATAGTCAAACTAATATTTTAAGTGTATTTCAAGGAAGTTATTTTGTATCCTAAGATTTCCATGATATTTAACATATTAAATTATTTTCGTTTTTTTCAAGAGAGATGTTGGAATGCTGGGAGAGAATGGTAATTAGTAAGAAGGAGCCCCGTAAAAATGGCTATAGCTGAGCTTTGATAGATTATTGAATAGAATATAGGTGACCACAATCTAGTCTGTGCTTCAACAGAGCAATTTATTTTTAAAAATCCCTACATGTCTACAAGAAAAGACTGGAGAGTTTAGAAATTCTCAGAGGTAATTAGTCAGACAGTTTTTAGTACTTGATTCATTGCTTTTTGAAACACAGTAAAGCTGCAGCAAAGTTAACATCTTAAGTCTAGACATGAGGTCATCATTCTTCATTATCAATGTATGTGGGAAAAAAGTGATGTGCTTGTGATTGTGATTGAAAGTGAAGCACTCGCTGGATAGCCCTCCCCCCCATTACAAACTTCTCTGTTAACATATTTAACTACTTTATCTATAGACTGCATTTGTTTTATAGTAGATGCCATAACCTGAGCTTCACACCTTGCAAAACTGAGCCACTAGAAATATCAGGTTCAATACACACATTGTTTTCAGAAACAGCCATGTATATATTTATTACATTGTATTTGTCTTCAGTACCCAAGTTGTAAAGGTTAGGGAGCATTGAGCTCTACAGTATCACATGATTTATATTTCTCCATACCCTCCTGTGTTATGGTCTCATCATATGACAGGTTTGATTCAGATGAGCCATTGCAGTGAAAACCCAAATGTTGGAGAAAGTGCTATTAGTGAATTAATAGGTGGTATTTTTTCCATCTTTGTCACTAGAGCTCCAAAGTTACAGGTAAAATGTTAGGTGCTACTGGATCATAAGCACACGCAGAACTAGGACGAGTTACCAAATAAAATTAACAGGTAGCAGGTTTTAAACAAACAATAAGAAGTTATTCTTCACAGAATGCACAGTCAACCTGTGGAACTCCTTGCCAGAGAATGTAGTGAAGTCCAAAACTATAACAGGTATCAAAAAAGAACTAGATACATTCATGGAGTTTGGGTCCATCAAGAGCTATTAGCTAGGATGGTAGGAATGTTTTGCCTACCCTCTGTTTATCAGAAGCTGGGAATCAGTGATAGGGGAAGGATCACTCGATGATTACATGTTCTGCTTATTCACTCTGGGCACCTAGCTTTGGCCACTGTTGGCAGACAAGATACTGGGGTAGATGGACCTTTGGTCTGACCCAATATGGCCATTCTTATGTAGTGCTGGTTTTCAGCTATATCATAAACCCAGAATCCTGACCATATGTATTATGTATTTCATTACATTCACTAAAATAATAGTTCAGTGTAAAATTGGTTTTAAAATCTTATAGGATTGCAAGAGCAGAAGTTTGCTCACCCTGCTTTTTTCCTATAATTCCTGAAGTAACTTGGGGTTGGTGGCTATAGCAAAAATTTATTGACAAACTTCTGTTCAAATTCAAATCCTATATTCACTTTTTTTACATGAACATCTGTTCAAGAGAAATTTTATTTAAAAATATTCACAGAAAGGGAAAATTATACTCATAATTGTGCAGCATTGTACTGAAATGAGTTGTATTCCTACCGGAAGCATTTGTATCGCTGTTGTGAAAGCTTAGCAGCTTGGGAGTTTATGGAACTCCATCAAAGATAACAGAGTTAGATTACAATAGAACTGGTGAAACAGAGTCGAGAATTGGGCCCAATGAGCAAGAGAGCAGAAACCATACCACATAAGTTAGGTGAGTATTGTGTACTACCTGGTGTGCACATCGTGTATTACAAAGAAGACAAACACAAAGAAAGATTCAGAACAACAGAAAGTTGGTGAAGAATCAACTTAAAGATGTTGTGGGGATCTGGACATAAACTAGGCATATAAGCCTCCAGTGTAGATTTGATCTATGTGATAATTTGCAAACGCGTTTTTGCCTCTGACCACTTTTGTCACTCTGTTATGTATTCATAGTGACATTGCTTAGTCCTTTTACTAATGTTTTTAAAAAATTGGGATATATATTTAATTTGATCCTCCATTGTGATGTTCTGAAAAGTTTCCATGCTACTTGCAGGAATTTCACTCTTGTGACTGTTCCTTTTAATTTTAATTTAAGCAGCTTCCTAATTTTTGTGAAGTTCTTTTGAAAGTTAAAGACTATTTTGGTGGGAGTCTTTTGTTGTTTGGTCCCCACACTGCAAGGATACCAGATTTAATTACATTCTGGTTGCTATTACTGAGCTGTTTAGCTGTATTCACATCTGGGACCAGAGCCTGTGCATCATTTAGGATTAAATAAAGAACTGAGTTTCTTCTTTGTTGGGTTCCAGAACGAGCAGCTCCAAGAAGCAGTCATTAATGATGTCATCCCAAATCTCCTATTATTATCAAGTTTTCTCTTTTTATAGCCTCTCTAATCTTCCTGAGCATTTCTCAGTCGTCATCACCATCCTGGTAATGTAGTAGGTAGCATATTCCTACTATTTGACTTACCCAAGCATTAAATTTCTACCCATAGAGATTCTACAGTACAGTTTGATTCATTTGAGATTTTTACTATATTTGACTCTATGTTTTCCTTCACATATTTTCCACTCCCCCAGGAGCATTATTTACATTGTCATTTCTGAATAATTTGTACCCTTCTATTACCATACTCAACTGACTATCATTGTTATACCAAATTTCTGTGATTCCTGTTATATCAATATTCTCATTTAGCACCACGCACTTAAGTTCATGTATCTTATTACTTAGATGACGAACATTTGTATACAAATACTTATAACATTTGTCAATACTTAGTTGTCTGCCTTCACATGCTGTCACTGAATGGGAATCTTTTTCATTTGACTGTTTCTTTTCAGTTCTGACCTGTACTTTATCCACTTATACCCTCTCCTCTTTACCAGGATATAAAGAATCTCTGTTACTAGATCCTCCCCAACGGATGTTTCTGCTCAAACTGTGTGCTCCTCTGCACCTGTGAGCTTTTCCCAGCCCTTCATTTACAAACTCTTCCATAATCTTTTCAGTTTTACATTCCAGAAATCTTTTTTCCTTATCGGTTTAGGGGCAGCCCTTTCTTCCTATAAAGGACCTTCCTTTCCATAAGGTTCCTGAGTTCCTAATAAATCTAAAACCATGATCTCATCTACGCATGCAAGTCTCTCTAGAGATCTTGAAATATCTTTGCATCATAAGGCAATTCACTATGCAGTTCTCCCAATCATTATAGACCAAACTCTCTAATGATCAAATATCCCATCACTATTATCTTTCTCTTCCTAACAACTGGTGTTCCTTCCCTCTTCAGTGCGAGAGGATACCAAGCATCATTTGGAAGGAGAATCCCAACTATGTGATCATTCTCCTCTGCTCCAGTTTGATATTCCCTTTCCCAAGACTTTCACATTTCTTAACAGCACAAAGGATGTTGATCTTGGGGTAGGATCATTCTACTGTGCTCCCTAAAGTCTCATCTATATATCTTTGTCTCCCTGAGTTCCTCTAGTTCAGCCACATTGGCCTCAAGAACCTGCACTTAATCTGTGACCACAAGCTGCTTGTACCAAATAAACATATATGGCACTGGCCACAAGGCAAGTAATCATCCATGATGCATGTAGTGCAAGAAACTGGATAGCTCTAATTCTGCTGCTGGACTTCTGCCTCTATAAATTTTACTGTGTAGCTTTTATGTTGTTGTTGGTAGCTTTCAGCAGTTAGAAATTCCTTTGAAATTGCCATTTTCCTGAAGACTTCAAATGAGCAATATCTTTTCAGCTGCATCAGAAGTTATGGCACAATACTGGGGTCCCTCTTAGCATGAGGGTTGGCTAGGAGAAATGTCATGATGATAGAAGAAGTGAAAAAAGAATATGCTACTAATGGTTTTTTTTTATTTGCAGTTTGTGAATTCTCGGTTGTTCCAAACTATATGAGAATGGCTCGGCTTTCTTGTTTATACTCTATAAATGTAAATATTCTGAACTCCAACTTCAAAATTCACATGCTGCTGGCTTGTGAACAATTTAACTTTGTTTTGCTCCCTTTTTCATTGCTTAATATATCCAACCAACACAGCATTAATTTCAAACTTCAGATTTTGAGTCATGCAATGCAGCATCCAATTTGGAAGTCTGTTTCTGCAAATCAGATAGATTAACTGTGCAAATCAGTTAGGGAGAGACTGATGTGAATATGGAAACATTGAGACGTGCATCCAGAATATAGTTAAATAAATTTAGAGACCACCATGCTAATAAACTATTAACCAGTAACTACCAGGCACCAAGGGTGTGTGTAAATTACACCCCTCTGTCAACAGAGGAATGTAGATTAGGCACATCACTATTGCAAATGAAGAGGGGATTTAAATATCCCGTGCTTCATTTGAATAGAAATGGCCACCGCTTTTTGCCGCCGCAGCACTTTGCCGGAAAAAAGCGACCATCTAGACAGTGATCAATCGACAAGGAAAGCCTTTTCCAACCGATTCTGTAAACCTCGTTGCATGAGGCATAAGAGATCGGTCAGAAAAGGCTTTCCCTGTCAACCGATCCCCGTCTAGACTGCCACTTTTTGCCGGCAAAGTGCCGCAGTGGCAAAAAGCTGCTGCCATTTCTATTCAAATGAAGCGCGGGATATTTAAATCCGTGCTTCATTTGCAATAGCGATGTGCCTAATCTACATTCTTCTTTCAGCAGAGGGGTGTAGTTTAGACACACCTCATTGGTCCTGGATTCTCAAAGTCTGAGAATGGGTACGAGAGCAATGACCTCTCTATACTTCCACGATTGCCCAGGCATCCTGGCAGAAAGCCTAAGTCTACTTTCTTACCCTGCAATGATGGGCCCATACCTAAACACCTGATTGAGCAAAGCTAAAAATAACTATTAGCCAGTAGTGAGCAGAAACTACCCCTCATTCCTTACCCCAACCCTTCCAAGTGAAAGCTGTCACTGCAAGATGAGAGAAAACCACAGAATTTGAGCTGTTTTCACCCACTGCAAACTAGAGAAGGAAAGAGGTTGTTGGCATATGTATTCCCAGTGTTCCTGGACCCACCAGTTACACATCCCATTTTCTGAGGTGAACATTCTAGTACACTTACTCCGTAAGTATCTCCATTGTCTAGATTGGGACTTTTCAAGTACTAAGGTGCTATTCAGCATGAACAAAGTTATCAGAATCCAGCCTTTAACTTTATGTGTGTGCAAAGTGAAACTTACTAGCACAAATCAAAATGTGTATATGTGCTCATATTTGATCATAACAAAAGTGCATAACCTCCTCTTCCTCCCAAAAAAACAAAAAAACTTGAGCACACAAAATTGCATGCAGTACTTCATAACCTAGATTAAAGCTCCTTTGAACATTTGGCCCGAAATCTACAGGTGTTCTTCTAAGACAAGGCTACTCAACATGCGGCCTACGGCCAGTTCGTTTGTGGCCTGCGGTGCGGTTGGGTTTATGTGGGGCTCGATATGTGGCCCACAGGTGGGATCCTTTGAACATGACCCCGACTGAGAACAGGCTCCACAACTGTGAGTCAATATAGTGGTCTTCTGTTGATATGAAGGTTAGTAGTTAAATTCCTGGACTGTCATTGCTCATTAAAAGTGCTGTCATATGGGTGAAAATCAGGTAAATATTGCATTTTATTAATATCAGCAGAACTGACTTAAATGGGGACTGTGTGTTGTGTACTCTTGCCTTAATCTTTGTATTCATGCCCATCAGAGTGAAAGAAGCTATTTGCATATATATTTGCATGTATATGCAGCCGCACTTAGATTGTAGCCTTCGGCATGTGCTGTAAGTATCATTGTGGCCCCTGGGGCTTCCAAAGTTGAGTGGCCCTGTTCTAAGATATAGAGTATTACTGCAGAGAGATACTGTAATTCTCCTACTTGCTACTTAAAAGATAGTATTGCAAAGCTGGAGCATCTCAGGAAGTCACACTTCATCACCTCAGTAAGGGTGATGTAGGACTTTCTTTTGGATAGGAAAAAATAGCAAACAAAAAAAAAACCCACAATGATACTATAAAATATTTGAAGGGGGTCCACATTTTTCATCATTTTTACTCAAATTGTTAAGCTCTCAATGATACATTAGTGAATTTAGCAGTTTTGTTACAAATATTTCACTGGGTGTGTGTGCATGTATATAATGGACATAAGTTAATGATATAGTTTGATATAACTGCCCACCAACCATCAGATTAAGGTTTTACATTTTAGAGCACTCTAGGTACTAATTCAAATCCATCGTCTGAAAAAATATCTCCTATAGTTTCACCACAATACCAGATCATTGCTATGTGATGCAGAACTACACGGTTTCAAAAATGTATATAAATATATATGTAAAATGCCCTTAAGTATATATAAAATACCCAATATATATAAAATAAGATTCCTAAGGCATGCTATATGGGTGCATCTAGACTACATGGCTCTATCGATGGAGCCATGTAAAGTAGTCATTGAAGTGGGGATTTAAATAATCCCCACCTCATTAAAATAAAAATGGCTGCCGCGCTGTGCCGACAATCAGCAGATCTGGCACAGCGCAGCAATCTAGACGCGGCGTGGTCGACAAGCCTCGTGGCTTACAGGAGTGGTCATCAAGGCTTCCCTTCTCGACCGCACCGCGTCTAGACTGCTGCACTGTGCCGGATCAGCTGATTGTCGGCACAGCGCGGTGGCCATTTTTATTTTAATGAAGCGGGGATTATTTAAATCCCCGCTTCATTGACTATGTCGAGTAAACTATTTTACATGGCTCCATCAGCGGAGCCATGTAGTCTAGATGCACCCCATAATATAGCATATTGTATAATATGATTGCTCTGCTATTCGTGAAAGTGGAATGATGAGCAAACATAGCTACTCCATACTAAGGCCATGTCTACACTAGGAAACTATTTAGAAATAACTAAATTCAACTTAATAACTCTCAGTCTTATAAAATCAAAATAATGATCCTATCTTCCAACAGTGGCCGATGCCAGATGCCCCAGAGGGAGTGACCAGAACAGGTAATCATCAAGTCATCCCTCTCCTGTAATCCGCTTGCAACCTATGACAAACAGGCTAAGGACAACATTCCTACACGTCATTGCTAAAAGCCATTGATGGACCTAACCTCCATGAATTTAGCTAGCTCTTTTTTTATTTCTGTTAAAGTCCTGGTCTTCACAACATCCTCTGGCAAGGAGTTCCACAGGTCCCACTGTGAGCCGTGTGAAAAAAAACTTCCTTTTGTTTGTTTTAAACCTGCTGCCTATTAATTTCATGAGGTGACCCCTAGTTCTTATGTTATGCAACAAGTATATAATGTTTCCTTATTCACTTTCCTGATTCACATCAGTCACAATTTTATAGACCTCTATCATATCCCCCCTTAGGGTATGTCTACACTACCCTCCTAGTTCGAACTAGGAGGGTAATGTAGGCATACCGCACTTGCAAATGACGCCCGGGATTTGAATTTCCCGGGCTTCATTTGCATAAGCGGGGAGCCGCTATTTTTAAAACCCCACTGGTTCGAACCCCGTGCAGCGCGGCTACACGGGGCACGAACTAGGTAGTTCGAACTAGGCTTCCTAGTTCGAACTACCGTTACTCCTCATTTCACGAGGACTACCTAGTTCGAACTACCTAGTTCGTGCCCCGTGTAGCCGCGCTGCACGGGGTTCGAACCAGCGGGGTTTTAAAAATGGCGGCTCCCCGCTTATGCAAATGAAGCCCAGGAAATTCAAATCCCGGGCTTCATTTGCAAGTGAGGTATGCCTACATTACCCCGCTAGTTCGAACTAGTGGGGTAGTGTAGACATACCCTTAGTCTCCTCTTTTCTAAGCTGAAAAGTCCCAATTTTTAATTTCTCTTCATATGGGCCCCTTTTCAAACCCCAACCATTTTGGTGACCTTTTCTGAACCTTTTCGAATGCCAATATATCTTTTTTGAGATGAGGTGACCACGTTTGTACTCAGTATTCAAGATGCAGGCCTACCATGGATTTATATAGAGGCAATGAGATATTTTCTGTCTTATTATTTATCCCATTTTTAATGATTCCTAACATTCTGTTTGCTTTTTTGACTGCTGCTACACATTGAGTGGATGTTTACAGAGAATTATCCACAATGACTCCAAGATCTCTCTTGAGTAGTTATATAGCTAAATTAGTCCCCATCATTGTGTATGTATAATTGGGATTATTTTTCCTGTGTACATTACTTTCCATTCATTAACATTAAAATTCATTTGCCATTTTGTTGCCCAATCACTTAGTTTGGTGAGATATTTTTGAAGCTCTTCACAGTCTGCTTTGGTCATAACTATCCTGAGCAATTTAGTATCATCTGCAAATTTTGCCACCTCACTGTTTACCCATTCTCCAGATCATTTATAAATAAGTTGAATAGGACTGGTCCCAGTACGGACCCTTGGGGACAACACTAGTTACCTCTCTCCATTCTAAAAACTTATCATTTATTCCTACCCTTTGTGTCATGGCTCTTAACAAGTTATCAATCCATGAGAGGATCTTCCCTCTTATCTTATGACAACTTACTTAACTTAAGAGCCTTTGGTGAGGGATGTTGTCAAAGGCTTTATGGAAATCTAAATATAATATATCCACTAGATCCCCCTTAGCCCCCTGTTTATGGACTCCCTCAAAGAACTCTAGTAGATTAATAAAACATGATTTCCCTTTATAGAAACCATGGTGACTTTTCCCCAACAAATTATGTTCATCTCTTTAAAAACTTAAAAAACAACAAATAGTGTTGTCGCACCTTAGGATATGTTTACACTAGCCACCCTAGTTCGAACTAGGGTGGCTAATGTAGTCATTCGAACTTGCAAATGAAGCCAGGGACTAAAATATCCCAGGCTTTATTTGCATGTTCCCGGGCTGCCACTTTTAAATGCCCGGTAGTTTGGACTCCCTGACCGCGGCTACATGCGGCACGGGCTAGGTAGTTCGAACTAAAGCCCCTAATTCGGACTACCGTTACTCTGCACTGCAATGAGGAGTAACAGTAGTCCGAATTAGGGGCTTTAGTTTGAACTACCTAGCCCGTGCCATGTGTAGCCGCGGGCAGGGAGTCTGAACTACTGAGCATTTAAAAATGGTGATGCCCGGGAACATGCAAATAAAGCCTGGGATATTTTAATCCCGGGCTTCATTTGCAAGTTCGAATGCCTACATTAGCCACCCTAGTTCGAACTAGAGTGGCTAGTGTAGACATACCCTTAGAGACTAACAAAAAATGTAGATAGTATCATGAGCTTTTGTGGGCACAACCCACTTCATCTATGTGTCTGACAATTTTATTCTTTACTATAGTTTCAATTAATTTGACTGGTACTGACTTTAGATTTACCAGTCTGTAATTGCCAGGAGCACATCTAGCACCCTTTTTAAAGATTGGTGTCACATTAGCTATGTTCCAGTCATTTAATACAGAAGCTGATTGAAAGGATAGGTTACAAACCACAGTAGTTAATAGTTCCACAGTTACACATTTTAGTGCTTTCAAAACTCTTGGGTTAATGCCATCTGAGCCTGGTGACTTGTTACTGTTAAGTTTATTAATTTGTTACAAAATCTGCTTTAATGACACCTCAGTCTAGGACAATTCCTCAGAGAATTAATTTAGTTTCTCCACAATTACTTTATCATCTCTGAGTGCTCCTTTAGCGTCTCAGTCATCCAGTGGCCCCACTGTTTGTTTAACAGGCTTCCTGCTTCTGATGTACTTAAAACATTTTTGCTACTACTTTTTAGTTAGCTGTTCTTCCAAGTCGTTTTTGGCTTTTCTTATTATATTAATACACTTAATTTGACAAAGTTTATGCTTCTTTCTATTTTCCTCACTAGGATTTGACTTCCATTTTAAAAAAGATGTCTTTTTATCTGTCGCTGCTTCTTTTACTTCTTTATTAAGCCACAGTGGCATTTTTTTGGTTCTCTTACTGTGTTTTTTAATTTGGGGTATACATTTAAGTTGGGCCTCTATTACAATGTCTGAAGAGTCTCCATGCAGCTTGCAGGGATATTACTTTTATCACTGTACCTTTTAATTTCTGTTTAACTAACCTCCTCATTTTTGTGTAGTTCTTCTTTCTGAAATTAAATGCCTCAGTCTTAGGCTGTTGAAGTGTTTTCCCCACCTCCGGGATGTTACATTATATTACATTATGGTCACTATTTCCAAAAGGTCCAGTTATATTTACCTCTTGGACCAGATGCTGTGCTCCACTTAGGACTAAATCAAGAATTGCCTCTCCCTTTGTGAGTTCCAGAGCCAACTGCTGCAATAAGTAGTCATTTAAGGTCTCAAGAAATTTTATCTCTGCATCCCGTCCTGAGGTGACTTGTACCCAGTCAATATGAGGATAGTTGAAATCCCCTACTATTATTGAGTTTTTATTTTGGTAGCTTCTCTGATCTCTCTTAGCATATCATCCTGGTCAGGTGGTTGATAATATATTCCTACTGATATATTCTTATTATTAGAGGTTGGAATTACTATTGAAAGAGATTCTATAGAACATTTTGGATCATTTAATATTTTTACTTCATTTGATTCTATATTTTCTTTCATGTATAGTGCCATTCTCCCACCAACATGACCTGTTCTGTCCTTCCGATATATTTTGTACCATTGTATGACAGTGTCCCATTTATTGTTCTCATTTCACCAAGTTTCTGTGATGCCTTTTATATCAATAAGTATTATTATTTAGACTTCTAGCACTTGTGTATAAGCACTTTAAAAATTGTCACTATTTATCTGTCTGCCTGATATGTTAGACTCTTTTTCATTTGATTGTTTCTCATCTGGTCTTACCCATATTTTATCATTTTCTATCATCTACTCCTTACTGGAACAGAGAGAATCTCTATTAATAGACCCTCCCCTAAGAGATATCTCTGTCTGATCCATGTGTTTCTCCACACCCATCTGCTTTCCTTTAGCTCTTAATTTAATGTGTTTGAATTAGCCTTAGAATAATTTGTTCAAATTACTATGAGGAGTAGTTATTTCGAAATAACAGAGCTGGAGTGTCCACAGTAATGCTATTTTGAAATAACTATTTTGAAATTAGCGTTATTGCCTGAGGAAAGCACTAGTTCAAATTTTGAAATAAGCGGCTCCTTATTTCAAAATAACTGACTTGGTACAGGGGATGCTCCACTTATAAATTCAAACTACGGGGGTTTATTTTGAAATAAAGCTCTAAGTGTAGACCAGGGCTAAGTGTTTGCCCTAGTAACACAGACATATTATAACTGAAACATGCACGTACAAAATGGTTGATCAGCATAGCTAACAAAGGGAAAATGGTCAGCTCTTATTGGTCACAGAAAAAATAGCAGAAATGGGGATAATGTCAATCAGGATGGAGGGTAGAGGAAATTCAGTATTTGTACTTTCCACAAGAAAATGATTTGTGATTGAATAACTATAACAAGATTTTAAAACGCACACAAAACACATCAAAAGGAGTCCAGAATAAAAGTTACCTGAATCGCTCCCTCATGGGACTAATAGTATTTTTTTTCACAGAGAAACTGGAGTCACACAAATGCATATAAATCACAGCACAGTTTAAGCAGAAGAGCTATTTCCACAGCATACTAAGATGATGTTTCTTTCAAACTTTTCAAAACAGTATTTCATTGATCACATAAAAGTGATCTACATGGGAGAACCTGATTGAAAGTCTGCCTGTTCTTTTGGTTGACTGAACACCATCACTGCATAGCACCATTTACTTTGGTGAAAGCAAGACATTATATGCTTTAGATGAGAGACTGATAGGTCTATGGTTCTTTATGTCTCCCTTTGTCGCCTTTCTTGTGAAAAAGGTAATAGCAATACTCAAACTCTATGAGATTTGTTTCCTGATAATATACATGATGAACAATTTCACCGGTTCCCTAGATTTTCTTTTACAATCACCAACATAATATTCTGGATTTATGGTTTTCAATAATATCACCTTTTGTACTTTTTTTGTCCACCATTCTTTCAAACATTTAGGGATTGCTTAGTCCCACCACACAGTAGCATATTTCTGATATCATGCTATCCTGCAGTCATAGAAGCTATATAGGATTTCTGTGCATACTTTGGAGTTTAATTATGGAGATGTTCTAGTTATTAGTAGCCTTAGAATGCCACAAAGCTGGGAGTGGGCAAGGGATGAATCACTCAATCATTGAGTGCTCTGTTCATTTCCTCTGAAGCATCTGGCATTGGCCACTGTCAGAAGACAGATTAGTAGGGTAGATGGAATTTTGGTCTGAATCAGTATGGCTGTTCTTGTGGTACCTATAATTAAGGTAATCTGTCACTCAGTTACATCCTATTTCCACAAAAATGTAAATTGAATGAACGTTAGAATAATGGATATTTTGCCAAGGTAGAATCTCCAGGAAGTTTAACATAAAATTGGACAATGCACGTCCAGTGTCTTTCAAATATCTGTGTGCGTCTATGCACACAGTCTGACATGGGCATGGGATTGTATGTGAAATTAAGATCTGTTTCATTATTAAGGTCTGTGATGGGGTGTATCAACCCCGCATTGCAGCTGACAGAATTACCTTGGCCCAGCTGGCTGAGAGGGCCCCATCCCCACAAACCTGCTGGGCACGCTTCAACTGGAGGCTGGCTATAAAAGTCATGGGAGAAGCTCAGTCAGGGCTGACTGCTGAAGGGGAAGAAGGCACTGCAGGAGATCCAGGGGAAGAAGCTGGACTAAGAGAGGACTCAGTAAAAGCTGTGGGACCGGAGCATGAGGACAGAGAGGGCTTCTGATAAGTTCTGGTAGGAAGTAGCTTAGGGTGGGGAATTGCTCCTTGAGGGTATGTCTACACTACCCTCCTAGTTCGAACTAGGAGGGTAATGTATGCATACCGCACTTGCTAATGAAGCCCGGGATTTGAATTTCCCGGGCTTCATTAGCATAAGCGGGGAGCCGCCATTTTTAAATCCCCGCTGCTTCGAACCCCGTGCAGCGCGGCTACACGGGGCTCGAACTAGGTAGTTCGGACTAGGGTGCCTATTCCGAACTACCGGTACACCTCGTTTCATGAGGAGTAACGGTAGTTCGGAATAGGCACCTAGTCCGAACTACGTAGTTCGAGCCCCGTGTAGCCGCGCTGCACGGGGTTCGAAGCAGCGGGGATTTAAAAATGGCGGCTCCCCGCTTATGCTAATGAAGCCCGGGAAATTCAAATCCCGGGCTTCATTAGCAAGTGCGGTATGCATACATTACCCCGCTAGTTCAAACTAGCGGGGTAGTGTAGACATACCCTGAGTACTCAGCATGTTGTAACAGGATTCCCCGTTGAGCAAGCAGTGGGCCATGACATTGACAACAGGTTCCTGGTGGAGAGGGAAGGCCCAGATCCAGCTGCCCCCTCCTTAGATACCCCCTGTGGGGGAGCTTTTCCAGGGCATATTGACTGAGGCCACTGAGCCATAATAACCTGAAAAGAGGGACTTACATAATGATTGAGGCTGCTGGGATGACATACCCTGCATACCGAAGGAGCATTTATTGACTGGGGCTGGTAGGCCATTCTGCAAATAGACTCAGTGGCTGATAGGTCACTCAATCAAAGAGAATAAGTTTGAGGGACCTCTGAGGGCCTATCACCCTTCAACAAGGTCCATATTGAATCCTTATATGCATTTTGAATAGAGGTATGTTACCTACTATATGCCTCAGACCTGAAAACTCCCAGCTAAAGCAGCATTAAACATTTAACACAGTGCAATGGGAAGCAGAAAAGGTTGAGAAAGGGGTTTACTGTATGGTCTTACTATGCTTTTACAACATATTTTTTCTAGTGGTCCAGTGTAGCTCCCAGGTATCCTATAAGATCAAAGAGAGTTCTGTCCAGATTAGCAGTTCCCATTCATTTATCTGATTCACCACAATTAAAGTAATCTGACCAGCTGTGTCACCAGTGGTGTCATATCTGGTGAATAGGACTAGAGTGAATTTTAGTGATAGAGGTATAATGTATTATCACTAATCTCGGGGGTGTCCCTCCATTTGACTAGATTCCTCTAGACCAGCAGTTCTAAAGTGGATCGCAACCCCACTTTAATGAGATAACTCGGGTTGGCCTTACAGTTGCTGGGGTCTGTGGTTAAAACTGAAGCCAAAGCCTCATTGCCCAGGGACAAAGCCTGAGGGCTTCAACCCTGTGTATAGGGCTCAGGTTAGAGGCCTCCCACCTGGGGCTGAAACCCTTGCACATCTGCTTTGGCCTCCCCATCTTATGCACTGAGCTTAGCCCCCCTCCTTCCCACACACACACACTCAGGGCAACAGGGCACGGTCAGGCTCAGGCTTTAGTCCCTCCTTCTGGAGTCATGTAGTCATTTGTCTTGTCTGAAGGGAGTCACGATGCAATGAAGTCTGAGAAACCCTTCTCTAGTCCTCTGCCTCCACTGTAAGGCAGAACAGCAGTGTCTCACAGTCAACAGTGTCAGCCAGTGAAGAGAGTTCCATCAAGGTGAAAATGAAAGCCTGTCTATCATTCATTGAAAACAGGATATCCATCCATTAGTGCCACTCAAGTTGTTTCTGTTCCATATCCTTAAAGCTCTGCCTACAAAGCCACAGATATTCCACAGATGCAGATGCGACTATCTATAGCTCATTTTTGCAGATACAGATGCAGATACAAATTTTGTATTTAGAACTCTCCAAATTTTGGATATCCACTTTATATCCATGCATATGTGCATCCACATTTATGGATGCAGATATCTGCAGATCAATTTTGTGGTTGCAGATGTGGATACCAATGTTGTCTCCACCCAGAGTGCTCCGTATCCTGGCCTGAATCTATATTGTACTGGATATGAAATCATCTATGATATTAGCTGATATTTTATACCTACTCTACTTATGCAAAAATGTTTTCTTTTTTTTTTCTTATTCCTCAGGGGATTTCATTTCTGAACAGATTTTTTTATAGATGATACACACTGTGAAAAAACCTGGGAGTACAATGTACGTTGAAAGTTCCGCATTTTCATTTACAATAAAATATGTAAGGAGTTATTAAAATTATCCTTTGAAATGTTTCACTCTGTTATTAAGAATTTGGGCACAGGCAACATGTGCCTATGCTTTCAAGGTCTCAAGCAATGAAAGCTTTGATGGGGATCTTCATCATCTGTGGGATACATTGGATACACAAAAGTCCAACTTCAGGAATGCAGCACCTCATATTATCGTGTAATGTCTCTGTCAACAATTATGGCATGTTACAATGTGATGTGACAAATCAACAAACTCAATAAAAGGGTCCTCAGAGTAAGACATTGTTGTGAATTCTGACAGTGACAGTCAATTCTTTTAAAACTGTCATGCAATTTGTTGCAAAATATTTTAAAAGTAGACATTTCCTCTCTGTTCTTTAGACAGATGCAAATAAGAACTGTAGGAGTCCTTCACATCTTTCATTAGAATGTCATTCAAAACCATTTAAATACTTACATGCTACCAGTCTACCAAATAGAATGAGAGACTGAATCAACTAACTCACAATGATTTCCTTTATATAATCCTGTTTATAAATGTTAGTAATAGCTTTAAGGGCATGTCTACATAGCAGTGTTATTTTGGAATAATGCCAGGTATTCCAAAATAATGTAGTGCACGTGCACGCAGCAAGCTCGTTATTTGGAAATACATTTAAAATAACTGGCTTCTTATTCTGACTTCTGTAAACCTTACTTGAGTAAGGAAAGTCAGGGGAAGAGTGCTCTACAGGCAGTCCCCGGGTTACGTACAAGATAGGGACTGTAGGTTTGTTCTTAAGTTGAATTTGTATGTAAGTCGGAACTGGTACATTTTGTAGGGGAAACTCTAGCCAACCATTTCTCCAGAGCTCAGTTTTATTCTCCCACACCTCACTTCTCTCAGTCCTTTATTCTCAAGCTGAGGTTTCTGCTGAGAAAAGCCGCTCCGCATCTCCCTGGTCTGCTGGGAAGAGGGCGCTAGCTTCGCATCTCCCTGGTCTGCTGGGGGGAAGCAGCTAGTGTGGGGTTGCCTCACCCCGTTTGTAAGTAGGGATCCGATGTAAGTCGGATCCATGTAACCCGGGGACTGCCTGTATTTCTAAATATGTGCTGTGTAGACAGTGCCAAAAGTTGAAATAAGCAATTTCAACTTAAGCTATGCAATTGACGTAGCTCAAGTTTGTAGCTTATTTCAAGTTTAGCTCTGCTGTGTAGACATACCCTAAGTGAATACACTTGTTTTCTTAAGTTTGTGAGCTGATTTTTTTTTTTCAAACTTTCACTTACCAGCTCTAAAAATATGAGATGACACTTTAAAAGGTAAGAAGGGTGAGAAAAGAAAATAAGTGATAAAAATAGAGCTAATCAGGAAAATGTCATCTCCCTTCCCCTCCCCAAATTGACTTTTCATAAAAAAGTGAATTTTTTTGCCCCCACACTAAAATCTAACAAAATGTAAAAACATCTTTGCAAAAAGTAGTTGTGTTATAAAATTATTTAATTGAAAACCAACCTTCAATAAAAAAACATAGATGGAAAATGTTCAAACAGTCTGAGATAAAAAATGCTCTCCTTTGCACTCATATTTATATATCAAGATGTGAATGTT
Source organism: Pelodiscus sinensis (assembly GCF_052426305.1). NCBI lineage: Eukaryota > Metazoa > Chordata > Testudines > Trionychidae > Pelodiscus > Pelodiscus sinensis. Next base: position 19,877,089 of record NC_143061.1, on the reverse strand, counting down.
AAAATATTGAAATCCCTCTTACTATAGTTTTGTTACCTTAGCTCAGATGTCTCTTCCTAATCCTCTCATCCAATAAGCAACATGATACTATAGTATACTTCTCTCATTTTCTGTTAATATTATGACAGTTAATGAGAAGCCCTAGATGCTTAATGTCTATTGCACACTGGAGAGGATTTCAAGGGAAGCAACATAAAGGACCAGATATTGAAGTTTTTGAGGTGGGAAACTTTCCATCACATCAGAATTCTAATTCATGCATATTTTCCTTTCACTGGTGTTCTATAATTCCTGTTTCTTTTCTGATGCTTCTGTAGGCTCCCTTTACCATATGAGCCTCTGACTTTTACTTGGAGGTCCTTTTGTTCTGCAATCCAGCCCTAGAGACTACAGCTCCCATGATGCCTTGTGGAAAAAGGAAGGAAACTGCTGCTCTCCTCCAGGCAGGGCAGGGAGAATGTTGGTGGTCTCCAAATTGGAGAGAGGAACCAGATTGCTTGTGTGGAGCATTTTTCCCATCCAGGAGCTGCTGCAGGAAGCTACAGCCTGCTGCTGAGAGCCTGCTGGGGCTTTGATCAAGCAGGCTGCATCAGGGGCTATTGGTGATTGTCCCTGGAGGGGAGAGATTCCAGCTGTGGCTGACAAGGGCCTGCATAGAAGGTACTGTGAGTAACTGTGACTGTTTGGAAAGAGCTGCCTAGGACAGAGCACAGAAGATTGACTGACACTGGGTCCAAAAAGAGGCAGAGTGATCTGCTCCATGAATCAGAGTTACTGGCATTTGGTGGGGCCAGCTCCAGTGTCAGAAGGATTTTGCAATTTGTTGCATGCCTGGACTGACACACACACACATACACAAAACCTGCACAGTGCTGCCTTCCCTCCAGCTGCAAATCTTCAACCGTGTCCATGCAAGCATTTGGGACTCTGAGATCCAAAGGAGTGCACACTCTGGGGTGGAATAAATGGTGGCAGGGTAAATGTCAGTTAGAAAAGTTTCATTTATTTCTATGTAGTTTGTTAATTGATTTTATTCAATTTTAGTCTGTTAACCCCTCTTTCTTTAAGGTGTTAAGTAAAGGTATGTTAATTCTAATGTAATCAATTAGATGTATATCTTCTTTAATATTAAAAACATCAGGCGCCCAGGCACACAGGTGAATGTTGCCTGCTCCCGAGTAACCCAGGGAGGAAAGATGGGGTTACTTACGTATTACTCTTTATTATTTCTATTATCATAGCATCTCTTCAACAGATTCAGGCTCCACACAGGAGTGCACAGGCTACTCAAAGGAGGCAAGTCCCCTGAGGCCCAGCAGTTCAAAAGCAGCTGGTGTTCCCAACCGCCACTGCTGTTCTGTGGCAGTAGCCGGAGCCCTGCGCATTGCGCAGCTCCAGGCAGCATGTTCTAGTCTAGGCAGTGCTGAGGTGGGGAGTGGGTGCAGTTCAGGTGGCAGTGAGAGCCATCTGCCCCAGCCCTGCCCTTTCTGGGAATGCAAAGTTGCCTCCCCCCTCCCCAGGGGTCCAGTAAATCTGTCTGTTTATGTGGCCATGCAAACCCATACTCAGTCTGGGATCATGAGCCGGCGTTCACATTCTGATTTTCACTCATTCGACTTTTTCAGATGGTTCCAGTGCTTTCCTGTCAGACACATTTCTCTCCAGATAAGCCTAATAATTACATTCAGGAAAATGAATAACAAGGTTAACAGCATACCCACAGGCTTTGAGTGGTTTGTTCTTTCTGCCTTAAAATAATCTCTATTTTTTTCATGCAAGATTAGGGGCAGCAAATGTTTCTATTGTCTTAAAATGTGATCTGAAGTCAGTCAGAAACATCTGACGCAATTAAAGCAAGTCACACATTATTTAGCAATATTATTACCTAAAGGAGCTATTATTACTAATTGTTTTATAATTTAACTACTGTATACTGAGTGTGCTTGCTTCTGCTAACAAGACTTGTAGGTGGGACTCTTCAATGAGTTTTAAAGGTCAACTAATTTTATGAAGCGAATGCTTTCTGAATAAAAATAAAGATTAGTCAGATTTTTTTTCCTACAGGGATAATTTATATGTCTGTATTCTATTTACTTGTATTCATAGAAGAAAACAGAATCTAAAAGGGAAAAGGGCCACTGTTGTTTAGAAAGAAAACTAACTACAAAAATTAACTCAATGGGCTTGATTCTCCCTTTTCTTAAATTGATTTGATTGAGGTTACTTCTAATTTATGTCAGTCTGTGACCAGGATCAGGCATCCTGTCCCAAAAAACAAAATATAGAAGAGAAAATTATGAATGGTAGCAACAAGGTATTGAATTAATGTCTACAGGGATCAATGTAAAGGATGAGGATGTCCATGTATATCTATACCACAAATTAAGGTATAATGATAGTGAGGGTAGACATCAGTATACTAGTTTTACTCCAGCTAGTCTGGGTAACAACCATAGTAATAGCAAAAGGCATGGTAGCATATAGGAATGTAAGCAACTAGCCTAGGCTTATTGGGTAGTCGAGTTACTACTCGACTAGTCACTACTGCCCCCCTTGCTGCCTCTGTATCCCCCCAGCACTGTCTCTGCATGGGAAGGGTGGGCAGGAGAGGCAAAGACATAGCAGGGGAAATGGCATGAGTGGGGGACTGCTGTGCCTCTGCCTTTTCAATGTAGTAAGAGCCCCGAGGGGCACTTACTACAATGAAAAGGTAGAGGCTAGCTGTCAGGACCTGGTGCGAACAGAGACTGCTTCGACATGGGTTTCCCACTGCGGCTCTGCCTTTTAAATGTGGCCCTTACTACATTTAAAAGGCAGAGCCGCAGTGGGCATAGTGAGTGCCTCCCCGCTTTCCCCATCAACTAATTGAGTAGTCAATGGAAATTCCATCAGCTACTCGATTAGCGGATTAATCGAAATGTAACATTTCTAATTGCATATGCTTCAGGGTAGACCAGCTTGTACCCTAAGTACAAGCCCCCAGAAACCTTAGGGACATACTCAGACTGTTAGCTCTTTCTACAGGCTGTCTCACTGAGTCTTTATTTGCTGCACCAGTTAACTTCAAACAAGTGTTGTTATGCTTATCCATGCTATGATTACACTTTAATGGTATATATGTACTCTGAGACTGTAAGCCAGCAACAGGCAACGAAGGCTATTAAGTGGGCGGCACAAGTGTCCCTCTTTCATCTCAGTGGGCAAGATTGAAATCAAACATGACCCCAAGAATAAGATTAAATATATTGCACTTGATTCTCCTTCTTTGTCATTCCTTTTCAACACAGAGCGATCCATTCTGATAAAAGTAACATAAAGAAACAGAGTGATTGCACAGCTCTGATGATGTTGTGTGCAATTAGCATGCATCTCACAGGTGCTCTTTCTTTAAATACGTGTCACATCTCATTTTGCCAGTGGCTGCTCAACCCTCCCCTCTGACGAAGGTCCCACCCCCAGTTCACCCCTCCCTCCATGGCATCTTCCCTGAACCTCTCTCATCCCTTCTCCTTCCCCTCCCTCCCAGCATTTCCAAAGTGCTATGACTTGGCTGATTCATGCCTCATCCCCACTTCCTTCCCTCCCTCCCAGAGCTTGAATGCCACATATCATCAAACTCTGGGAAGGGATGGGTGAAAGTCAGCTGATTCACAGGGCTCCATGGCTGTGTCTACACTACATGCCTCTGTCGGCAGAGGCATGTAGATTAGGGTTGTAGGCAAAGGTAAATGAAGCCACGATTTAAATGATCGCGGCTTCATTTACATTTACATGGCTTCATTTACATTTACATGGCTGATCAGCTGTTTGTCGGCTCGCCGCTAGTCTGGATGTTCCCTCTGTCGACATCAAAGCACTTTGTCGGCAGCCCCGTTATTCCTCATGGAATGAGGTTTACCGGGGCTGCCGACAAAGGGCTTTGATGTCGACAGGGGGAACGTCCAGACTAGCGGCGAGCCGACAAAGAGCTGATCAGCTGTTTGTCGGCTCAGTGCGGCAGCCATGTAAATGTAAATGAAGCCACGATCATTTAAATCGCGGCTTCATTTACCTTTGCTGAATAAACAAATCTACATGCCTCTGACGACAGAGGCATATAGTGTAGACGTACCCCAAAAGTACTAAGAGACAGGGGAGAAGTAAGTAAGAGTTTGTCTACACTGTGTGGGTTTTTTCAGGTATCCCAGAAAAACTCTGCTGCATCCAAAGAACGTATTTGCTCTTCCATGGTGGTTTTTTTTTTTTTTGGTGGAAAAGCAAACACGCTCTTTCAGGAAGCCTCGTTCTACGAGGGATAATGGCTCCGTGGAAGAGGAGGCTTTTCTGCCATTTGGCTCTGGCTGGCCTGGGCCAAATGGTGGAAAAGGCTCTTCCAGAAAAGCAATTGGAAAAAGCTTCGCAAATTGCAGAGCGCAATTTGCGTAGCTTTTTCCGATAAAAACCTATAGTGTAGACCTAGTCTTAGTGTAGGCCTCCAGGATGAAAGAGGCACAGTGATAGGAGGCAGAGGGAGGGTGCATGGACTGCACATAGAAACTTGATAGGCTTCAGGTTGCCCACTAATGCTGCTATTGCAGTAAGCTCTTTCGGGCAATATTAAGCATTTTGTTTCGTGTTAGTACAATACGGTAAGAGGCCCATGACTGGCCCAACCTACAAAATGAAACATTCCCTAAACCAAACAAGCTGTGCCAATACAATGCAGTCTAAGCCATAGTTTGTGAAGAAGTTAGATTAGTGTATCCAAATTGTTACAGACAGCATGAAATGTTTCAAAAAAGAAAACACTAGAGTGAAATACTTAGAATTGATTTTCTCATATTGCTAAGAAATCTGAATTGCAAATAGAAATAAATATGAGATATAATATAGCTGGTATATAATAAGTAATTTTCATTTATATAGTATATTAAAAGTTAAAAACAAAGGATATTAGAAAAATTAAAATTTTAGATATCTTCAGCCTCTGTCCCAAATACTCTATGCTAAAGATTATTGTAACAGTCCATAGCACTATTAAAAATTATACATATGATAACCCATTTCATTGCAACGTGTCATACTGCACAACAGTATTAGGCTCACCAGCATGATTATTAACTGACTATGGAAATGCATTTCTGTGCTTGGAGAAAATGGAAAAGCTAAATGTTCTTACTAATATATTTGCTTTAAAAATAAAACAAAAATCTAAAACCTTCTACTCTTTCCAATCATGAAAGGATTACAGCTTGACAGAAATACCATTTCTTATATTGTAGAGAAGTTTGGAAATCTTCCTCGTTGTTGCATTCAATGATTTGTCTCCCATTATTACAGTTCTGGAATGAAGTCAGGTAAGGGACATGAGATAAAGAGCTGAGAAATAAAAGCCAGGATAGAGAAATGAGGAAAGGAGCATTAAAAGTATCAAGAAAAGCCAGTTGGGATAAACTACCCATTTTATGAAAAAGATTTACGTTAAGATTCCATTTCAAAATCTTTGCACAGGGTTAAAAATGATTAATGCATTTGTTATAGACCAGAGTAGACTATTACAAATGGTTAAAAATATGTTTATAAGCCAAGGTTATAGGCAATTTGCTAAGCAGCTGTACTCTACAAATAGATGAACTACTTATTAAAATATCTATTAACCATTTACAAACCCTTTTCCAGCTCTATTTAAATGGAACTCTAATATATAGTGTGACTAAAAGTGTGACTAAAACAGTTAGACTAAGCTGTGTTTGGTGGGTGGGTGGTGTGTGTGTGTGTAAGCATAGTTCTAAATCTTCTTCTCATTCTCCTGATTTCAGAGCTGCAAAATAAATGTGGAGAGCCGGGCTTGGTTCATCATCCAAGATAATGTCTTTAATCTCTAGATTAACAAAAACTGGCATTGAAATATTCAACAAATAGAGCTGATTATTTAATGCCTCTGTTCACTTTCATAGTTCCAAAAGCAGTAGTTATTGCTAATGATATTTTGTTTCTCCCTGTACTTCTAAATATTCCTTTGATTCATTTAGTCTTCATAGACAAACAGGGCATATATCCTGAAGCCTCCCAAAGTCAATAGTTACTACTTCATCAGCACAGGAACGCAAACATTTTCTTTGATGCAACTGTCTGGATTCCAAAACAGTCCTGAAAGGGTCACTGGCACCTTCTTCTTCCAAGTATGTTCTCCATTGGTCACCAAGAGATCATTGGTACACTGCTGTTGCTTACAAGGACTCTGCTAACAAAGTAAGTTTCCAGATGCCACTCAATGTCACGTAACTCTTATTTGGACACCTCCCCATTCTTCAATATCATTTGCACATCATGATCTTGCTAGTCAAGCACAAGAGCCTCCCTTATAGTTGCAAGAAGGCTGAGGGAAGTAAAAGTTTTGTTTTGCTTCTCTAATGAGAGCTATGACCTACAATAGCATTGGCTTTTTCCTCCCGATAGGATTCCATTTCACTTTGTTACCAGCCTTCTCCCCCAGATTCTGTTCTGTATTGTTACTTTTTGTCCAGCTCTCCCCTACATTTTATTTCTGGTTGCCATTGAGAATAGTACATTGCATTTAGTCTCTTTAAAACACCACTAGTTGGCCATAGTTCAATATTCTAATCTCTTTTGATCCTTTTGTAGTTTCTCCCTTTCTGGCCTCATATTTGAAGGAACTCTTACATTGACTGTTCATAAAAACTGGTTTGTGACCTATTTACTTCAGTTTTCCATTATTACATATTACCCTGTTTAGGAACAAACTGAATGAGCTAAGGCAGACAATAAGCAGTACTCCACAGGTTGGAGGCAAGGCTAGTCTCCTGGTGATTCTCCACCTTCTACAGTGGGTATCCTCTTTTCTGGAGTTCATTGGGCAGCATCAACCAGGGAGAAAAAGGGAATGAAGAGGAGCTATGCAGATATTTTATTGTTTCCCTTAGACTCTCTTGTGGGCTTTACTATGGGAAGGGAAGAATCAGCCCCTTTGAAAAATATGTTGACTGAAACCAATAAAAGTAAGATTCCCACTTTTCCACACAAGTAATCAAAAGTTACTCCTTTTATTCCCCTAGCTGAAGATTATATGACAGTTGAGTTCTAGGGGCTGCTGTGAAGGAATCACTTGTTCTCATCATTGTGACAGGTACTAGACGTAGGAACAAAATTAACAACTCAATCCAGTACTCATTTTATTATTCACAGTTCTTGTGTTAATGATGTCAACAGGACCCCTTGATTGAATTGCTGGTTTGTATTCCTTTCATGGTGGAGTCTCTGAGTTTTTAACTGTCAATCTCATTTTGGCATTCAATCTAATCCAAGGAATCACATATAAAGAATAAAGATTTGCTGGTGAAAATCACAGACAGAATTGAAGACATAATTCATTAAATGTGTAATTCTGGAGAACAGAATTATTTAGTTTGTACTCTCCTCCTGTGCCCAGCATTTTTAATGGAATGAAAAAAAATGTTAATCTAGTATAAATTTGCTTTCTATAGTTTCTCTCCTCTGGTTATCACTTTGCAGATATTATTTGCAGTAATTATGACTCAAAACACCCTTGTAAAATAGGTGAGTACTGTTATACCCATTATACACCTTCCCTTAAAACAGTGTTTCTCAACCTTTTTTTTATAAAGTACCCCTTTAAAAAATATTATAAGTACCCCCAGTACCTATAGTTTTCAGACAGACAAAATATTTTTCTACCATTGTAACACGTTTGTTTAAACAAATTAATCGTAGCCGGGCAGGCAATTCAATTTTTGGGTGTAAAAAGGACAAAAATAATAAAGCGCTGTAACACTTAAAACAAAAATTCAGTTTTCTCCATTTTTCAATTGTATTAATGTACCCTCCAGACTTCTAGAGTACCCCTAAGGATACTCGTACCACTGGTTGAGAAACACTGCCTTAAAGCACCTGCCTTTAATTACCACAGTAGGAGACTTGATGAGACACCGGTCTGGTTTAGATTGGAATTCTTATATTTTCTATTTTACAAATGAAACTCATCTCCACTAAAACCTAAGGTCTTGTCTACATATGCATTAATTTTGGAATAGCTGTTATGGAATAACTATTTCTGAATAAATCCATTTTGGACAGTTTTATTCAAACTTTACACTTAGGCTACGTCTAGACTGGCATGATTTTCCGCAAATGCTTTTAACGGAAAAGTTTTTCCGTTAAAAGCATTTGTGGAAAAGAGCGTCTAGATTGGCACAGACACTTTTCCGCAAAAGCACTTTTTGCGGAAAAGCGGCCGTGGCCAATCTAGACGCGCTTTTCCGCAAAAAAGCCCCGATCACCATTTTCACTATTGGGGCTTTTTTGCGGAAAACATCTCTCTGCTGTCTACATTGGCCCTTTTGCGCAAAAGTTTTTCGGAAAAAGACTTGCCCGAACGGGAGCAGCATAGTATTTCCGCAAACGCACTGACAATCTTACATGAGATCGTCAGTGCTTTTGCGGAAATTCAAGCGGCCAGTGTAGACAGCTGGAAAGTTTTTCCGCAAAAGCAGATGATTTTGCGGAAAAACTTGCCAGTCTAGACACAGCCTTAGATTGTATCATCCTCCAAATTAACTTTAAAGTGTAGCCAAGACTTAAGACATAGAAATCAAAAATTTGTTTATGTTATTCACACTGGTACTATAGGCTGGAACATTCTTGGTGCGGCATCCTTAGGACGTGACTGGTCCGGAATAAGGGGATTTGCTGGACCAAGGGAGGTCCTTCCCATCATGGGCTGGGCTGTATTCGTAAGGTGAGCAGGATTTGGCTTGCAAAGGTTTTGTCTAACATTTTCAAATAAGGGTGCCGAAGTTTAGTTTCTTTAATTTATGTTTAGGCCACTGCATATTAATTACTAATTTTTACACTGGAAAGATTCAGACAATTTAGAGAGGACCAAGGTTCAAAACTTCTACTATTATGAGGCCTTTACTGTCTTCAGCAGGAAGAGGATAAGATCCTTAGCTGGGTATCTAGGGGAAGGAATTGACTATCAGGAATCTGTGGGCCAAACAAGTTCTTTATGTATCACACTATGTAACAGTACTGAATTCTGTGAAGTGACACAAATGTAAATCAGACAGAAACTGGACTTGCATTTTCAGGAACCCACCATTTCAAATGAGTAAACTGAAAATGCAGTTATGTGTTTTTTAACAGAGAGTTATTACCTCTCCCCTGTTCCAAGGCCTCTGTCCACAAGTAATTCCATATTTTCACTGATGAAATTACCACAAAGGCAGAGAATTCAGCTTGCCATATTTAAATAGATAGCTTAAAACATTCAAATGACTGGCTTTTTATAATGTTTACATTGTATATATGAAATATGTATGTGAAATATACATATATTGTATAAGAAATTACATGGTTATCTATATGTGTACAAGTGGGCTTTTCAAGAGCACCCTGTATTAACCTAACTGCAGTCCTTTGATATGAATGGGAGTTTCATCATTGATATCAGCAGGAGTGCAGTTGAGTCAATCAGAGTGCTTTTGAAAATCCTGAGACCATGACAATGTCTCATTAAAAATGGACCTTTAAATTATCATATGAATTATGTATATGCAATAAACAGATGACAATATATGGGAGTGTTTGGGGGAAGATGGTCTTTGATTAAGGCACAGACTGAGAAGCAGGACTAATCACTCAGTATCAATGTGCCTCAGCTCCCCATTTGGAAAATGGGGATAATAATATTTGTTACCTATTTCATGTTATGGTAAAGTGCTCCATTATCCAGTTAGGTGCAAAGGTTTACTATTCAGTAAGGTTTCAGCCTACCATTGAAAAGAATATGTTGCTAGAAAAGCCACTTTCACCTGTCTTCTGGGGAAGGCACTAATGTTTGTAAAGATTCATATGAAAGGCATTGATCTGTACAGAAGGATGTGAACACATAAGTCATACAGTTATGAATACATATTACAGAAAAACTCCAACAGTCCGGCATCCAACTGTTCGGCACTCCCGATACTCCGGCATCAAAATGCCAAGTGCTCCTGACCAGCTGATTAAAAAGCCTGCCGCTCAGCACACTTGCTGGCTGTAACCAGAGGGAGCATAAGGTTGGGGGAGGAGGGGAGGGAGTGAGATCCTGTTACAGTATGGAGAAGAGGGTTTTGCTTCAGCGAAGGGGAGAGGGAGAAGGATCAGGTTAAAGCATGGAGGAGATGTGAAGAGGAAAGGGGAGGGAAAGGGTAGAGGGAGGGAGACTGTGTCCTGGCCAGCTGTTAAGCCGTGCAGCTGTACCGGACCTCCTGATTCTCCGGCAAATCTGATAATCTGGCACCAGTTAGGTCCAAAAGGTGCCGGATTATTGGAAGTCTACTGTATTGTGATGCTGAGTTTTGACCCTGGGAGAAAACATTGTTTGCTTTTGCTGTGCTATACAGTGCAGGCAAAAAAAATAGTTTAAAAATATTTGTAATCTACTATAATGTAAATATAATATAAAGAGAGACTTTTAAAATACTCAATTTTCTTGTCATTTTGTGGCACAAATTGTTCCATTGAAGACAATGGGACTATTTGCATGGTCAGGAGACATAAGATTAAACCTACAATTTTATGTTCCCATATCTAATATTTTCTCTCTCTTGTAACACAGCTACCTAGCAGGGCTAAAGTCAAATTAAGCCATGCAACTTCAGCTTCATCAGTTGCATAGCTGAAGTTGGAAGAGCATAATTCAGCTTTTGGCACAGTTTACACAGCATGGAGTTGAAGGAACAACAGTGTTCCTTCAACTTCCCTTACTCCTCGCTCAATGAGGGTTACCATAAGCAATATTCCCTCTAAACTGCACAGCAGCACAGCTTCACAGGTGATTAATCAGCCCCGCCTAGTCAGAGGCTCAGGGCTCTGTGCACAGAGCTGACTGACTAAGTTGGGCTGATTAATCACCTTTGAAGCTGTGCTGCCATGAAGCTTAGAGGGAACACTGATCATGAGTCAGAGTAAGAAGTCCTACAGCTCGACATTATTTCAAAATAAAGACCTGGGCTACATCTACACTGGCCCCTTTTCCAAAAGAGGCATGCTAATTTCACAGGTCGTAATAGGGAAATCCGCGGGGGATTTAAATATCCCCCGCGGCATTTAAATAAAAATGTCCGCCGCTTTTTTCCGGCTTTTAGAAAAGCCGGAAAAGAGCGTCTACACTGGCCCCGATCCTCCGGAAAAAAGCCCTTTTCCGGAGGATCTCTTATTCTTTACTTCGAAGTAAGAATAAGAGATCCTCTGGAAAAGGGCTTTTTTCCGGAGGATCGGGACCAGTGTAGACGTTCTTTTCCGGCTTTTCTAAAAGCCGGAAAAAAGCGGCGGACATTTTTATTTAAATGCCGCGGGGGATATTTAAATCCCCCGCGGATTTCCCTATTACGACCTGTGAAATTAGCATGCCCCTTTCGGAAAAGGGGCCAGTGTAGACGAGCCCCTGTAGTATGGATACACACTCTTATTTCGGAATAATATCAGTTATTCTGAAATAATGCTGCTGTGTAGATGTACCCTTGCTATATTGTTCTCTTCCAAAGATTCTTCATATGGACAAAAATATCTAGGAATTTATTAATTATGTTTCTAGAATCATCTGGCAACATTATACCCTTTATAAGACAGATGCCCTTTGGACAGAAATACTCCATTCTTTTTTACAAGCTCTATCATATAGAACAACAGCAACAACAAGAGAGTATTTTGTCATCATAGCAGAGATTGGTACTGAAATTGGTGGGCGGGTGGGGGCGGCTAAAGAACTGAAGATGGGAGATGAACCTATACCACCACTTATTGACTTCTATAAGACTCAGAGCTACAGTAAGTTCAAGCTGCAAAGATTGCTAGGCATTGGATTCTTTTGTAACACAAAAAACTGTTTAAAACCATCTTGTTAGTCTTTAAAGTGCTACATTGTCCTGCATTTTGTTTAAAACCAAAGTATCCTAGGACTTGTATCATTCTGCTTTGCCTCCAAGCTCTAGAGCACTATAAAGCTGGTGAAGCATTGCTGAAGTGCAACTTTTCCCATTTGCAGACTGGTAAGTTGAAGTGCTTCTTTTCTGATTTAATTTAAAGTAATGTTAAAAGGTGATTTTTTTTAGATTTAGGACCATATACAGTGAAGACAATGATACTATTTATGTAAGTAAATATGTGTTCCATGAGCTCAGTATTCATGGAAGATGAGGAGGTTAAATTTTCACAGGACTCAAGGATTTAAATGTGCTGTTGTAATTTAGCAGTATGATTTAGAGGCTAAAGGCATAGAAGCTAGAATATAAGAAAGAGATTATTGTGGGTAGTTATGTATTCTTCTTTGATCCTAGAAAAAGGTGGCAATTGAACCCAAATCTCTGTGATTCAAGTTCTAGCATGGATGTATTTTTTTAATACAGTGAAAGACGAAAGAGACCAACATAATATTTTCTGTGTAGACCAGTGATATGCAGCAGAACACAAACACAACACAAGAGTAGCTATTGGGGTATGTCTAGACTACATAGCTCCATCGACAGAGCCTTGTAGATGAGTTTACTAGACATAGGAAAATGAAGTGGCAATTTAAATAATTGCCGCTTCATTTACATCAAAATGGCCACCGCACTGTGCCGATAGCTTTTTGGTGGCACAGCATGGTAGTCTGAATGGTCTGCGGTCGACAAGGGAAGACATTGTTGATCGCCCCGGTAAACCTCATTTCACGAGGCATAACGGAGCGGTTGCGGAGCGTCCAAACTACCGCGCTGTGCTGCCAAACAGCTGATCAGCACATTTTGATGTAAATGAAGCAGCAATTATTTAAATCGATGCTTCATTTTCCTATGTCTAGTAAACTCATCTACATGGCTCCGTCGACAAAGCCATGTAGTCTAGATATACCCTTGGTGGCATACTGCTGAGGTCCCACAACACAATTGGACATATATAGCACTATTGGGGGTACTTCTCAATTTACACCAATGAAAACTGTTACAACTGGCAGTTATTTAGAAACTATTTGTAAGTGGCACATGCTTCAGATGCAGCCTGGGACTTATTTAGGTCTGTAAGGGTATGTCTACACTACCACCCTAGTTCGAACTAGGGTGGTTAATGTAGGCAGCCGAAGTTGCAAATGAAGCCTGGGATTTGAATTTCCCGGGCTTCATTTGTATCTTGCCGGGTGCTGCCATTTTTAAAGCCCCGCTAGTTCGGACTCCGTGCCCACGGCTACACGCGGCACGGCGTAGGTAGTTCGGATTAGGCTTCCTATTCCGAACTACCGTTACTCCTCCTCGCCTAACCTGAACTACCTACTCCGTGCCGCGTGTAGCTGCGGGCACGGAGTCCAAACTAGCGGGGCTTTAACAGTGGGGCCGCCCGGCAAGATGCAAATGAAGCCCGGGAAATTCAAATCCCGGGCTTCATTTGCAACTTCGGTTGCCTACATTAACCACCCTAGTTCGAACTAGGGTGGTAGTGTAGACATACCCTTAAGGACTTAAACATTTCTGAAAGTGCTGAATTGTTTCTTTTTAAGGAGTAAAATATTTCTGAGTCAGCTCAGGAGGCAGCAAACTGTTCTGGTTATTCCCTTTGCCTCCCAAAGGACATCATGTTTTTTGTTGCTCAATCAATGAAGATGAGATTAAAATTCCTTAAATTAATGGCATACTTTTAAAAAATTATGTATTATTATACAAGTTAATGTCTCAATAGATGACGTGATAAGTAATGGAAAATTACAATTCGTATTTTGAAACTCATTGCATGATTTGTGTAGTAGGGATACGTCTACACTACATGCTTCTTGTGCAAGAAACCTTTTGTGCAAGAGTTTTGTGCAAAAACTTCTGGCACAAGAGCACAGCCACACCTCAAAATATATGGCAAAAGCGATGTGCTTTTGCACAAGAGAGCATCCATACTGCATGGAAGCTCTTGTGCAAGAAAGCTCTGATGGCCATTCACAGAATGACCATCAGAGCCCCTGTGCTTTTTCCCTCTGGAGTGTCCACACTTGCCTTTTTGCACAATAGCTATAGCCATAGGCATGTGCAGCACATTTCATTAGTGTGTGCACCCAAAGAATTTTTTAAAAATGACCTCCATTAGCCACACCCCTGACCCTGTTAATCACGCCCCTCACCCCCATTGGCCACACCTCTGAAGGAAACACTCTCCAGGTAAGATGGACACATGACCAAAAGGTGTCATGTGACCCCCCCTCAAGGACTTTTCCCACTATCCTCCTACCAATAGGGATTAGTTTGCTCCCCTTCCCCCCAAACTCCCCTCATGCAACTATCCTTCAGTTGCATTGCATTACCCCCAATGTGTGTGACATTAACTCGGGGACGGAGAGGCTGAGGGAAGTGTTCCTCTAAGAGTTTCCTCCTATGAGCAGAATGAATTTTGTGTTGTGCACCAGGACTGAGTTCATGTGGATTGTTTGGTTGTGTCACTGTGGCACCCAAGTTATTAATAAATACCTCATAAACCTCTACCTTTTCCCTCTGCTGCCATGTCTCTTCCCCTTGCTCCATCAGCTCCCCTGGTGCCTGCTGCCCCCTAACCTCTCACCCTCCTCTGCTGTCCTGACTCCTGCCCTTCTCACTGCCCTCAGCCTTCCTGAGACCTGCCCCCCTCCACCACTCCTTCTCCCCCCCCCGAGCCCACTCCTCCAGTAGCCCAACTCTGATCATGTGAGCTACCCCTCCTCATCCCCTCTCCTAACACCTCCCTCTACACACCTGCCCTGCCTCTCTCCTCCAGTGCTGGTCCCTCCCCTGCAGGTGTCTGCCCTTCTGCTTCACCCCCAGAATCCCCTGGCACCTGCACCTTCCCTTACCCCTGCACCCTCATGATGCCTCTCCCTTCCCTCACTATCCCTGCCCCCTTTTTTCCTGATGCCAACCCCTTCACCATCCTCTGCCCCAATTCCCCTCATGCCTGTGCCCTCACATATGCCTTGCTCCATCCCTGCCTTCCTCATGCCCACCCCTTCTTTCAAGCCTTCTCCCAGCACCTCTCGTTCCCCCCCAACCCCCAATGCCCTTTCCCTCTCCTCTCCCAGCATCACCCTGCCCTCCTCCCACTGACAACTCCCCTGTTGCCCTTTTCCTCATTGTCTCCACTTGGCCCCCTGGCATTTGTCTCTCCTCTACCCTGTCCCTTGGTGCCTTCTCCTTTCTTCTCCTGACCTGCCTGCTCCCCTCAGCAGAAGCCCCTTCCTCTCCCACCACTTCTTCTTATTTTCCCCCCTCCCTTTCCTTACCTTCAGCTTCTGCCTTCCAATTCGCAGGGCTGGAGTCAGAGTTGGCCAGGGCCTAACCAGGGCACCCCATGGTACTTCCAGGCCAGGCCGGGGCATCACCGGGGCACCTCGGGGGTGGGGGTGGGTCCTCACTGTGCTGCCGGGCCGGGTGGAGGCATCCCCAGGGCACTGCGCAGTGCTGCCAGCCTGGGGAGGTAGCGCCTCAGGGGGGCCGCGTGGTGCGGTAGGCGTTTGTAGTCGGGCCTCAGCTGCTTGTGGTGCCACGGCCAGGCGTCTCCCCCTTACCTGTGCTGAAACGCCATGCATGCACTCTCTCTGCCCCACAGTGCCCCGTAGATGGTTGCAGGGAATTTAAAATGAGGGTTTGCATCATAAATCCGTCTCCTCTTCCAGCAGAGCTAGACGGCCCAAGACATTAGGGTGTGCCTGGGCACACCCGGCACACCCTGTACACACGCCTATGGCTGTAGCACAAAAAGGAGTTATGCCTCGTAAAAGGAGGGTTACCTACACCGGAAAAAAGCCCTCTCTGCTGCTGTTTTACTGTTGATTTACTGGCACAAAAGCTCATTTAAGGTTTGGACGCTCCATGGGTTTTTGTGCAAAAACATCTGGTTTTGCACAAAAACCTTGCAGTGTAGACGTAGCCTAGATGTATCAACAGCAATCAGCAACATAAGTAATGACAAAGATCAACCTTATACTCAATAAAGGATTATATTCTGCTGTCCTTACTCTGACCCCATTCCCGCTGACTTCAGTCTGATCTTGACATGACTCAGGATGACCGGATTTCACCTACCAAGAGGGAGTGGTTGACAAGGCATTTGCCAGTTGGGCCCCAGGACTCTTGGATGCTCTCCCATCTTTAGACTGAATAACCCAGATTTGTCAGGTTTCAGGGCTCACTACAGGGTCCATTTGTACAGCATTTTGCTTTTCTTATTTTAAATACTTGTTATGATTTTTGGAGACTCTACAGATGCTTGTTAATTATTCTGAATTGGGATGGGAATCTTTTTTGTGTCAGGGGCCACTAACCCACAGAAAAATAATTGGGGAGCCTCACACAAGTAAGACACAAAAAAGAAAAACCAAAGCCTCTCTAATGTGGCCCCTGACTGAGAAGGAGAAAGACACTCCCCACATTCTTAGTGCACACCAGAGCCTTGCAGGGGGGGGCCAGACGAGTACCCAGAAGATACGTCTACACAGTCACGCATAGCTTGAAATAAGGTATGCAATTTGAGCTATGCAAATTGTATAGCTTATTTCAAAATAGCCTATTTTGAAATTTGGTGCTGCCTACACAGCTCCAAATTTCAAAATGGAGAGTTATTCTGCTGTCTTCCTTAATCCTTATGCAACAAGGCTTACAGGAAGCTGGAATAACATCCACACTATTTTGAATGTATGTCAAAATAATGGACGTGCTGTTAAGACATGGAAAACACTATTTTAGGATAATGGTTGTTATCCCGAAATACTGTTGTTGTGTAGATGTATCTTTAGTGCCACTACATGGGTCAGTGTAGGGAGCTGAGGGAGCATGTCCTGAGCTTCAGAGACCCACCTGAAAGCCCATACGAGTCCCCACTTGTAATGCCTGTAGGTAGAACCAAACCTGGATCTCTGAGGCTTTGTGCATGATTCTCTACTGCTTGAGCTAAAAGCCAGCTGACTCTCAGCTAGGGCTGTAGTGGAAACTCATTCTTTCTCTAAGTAGTCTATGTGCCAATACATGGGACAGTACACCACACCCAAAAGGTATGTGGGTTACATCAGCCTAACACATTATAAAAGCTCTATCTTGTTGTGTGTGTCTGGGAAGATCCCAGGATGACACTCAGTGATGATTATATTGATAATAATGATGATGGGAATGAGGAACAAGAAGACAGATGCACTAGGTTTCTCAAGCTACATCTACACTGCGAGTTTTCCTGGCAAAACTCTTTATCTCATTTGCATATTTTCTTCCAATCTGTTTTTGTGCTGGGGTTTTTGTGCAAAAACAAGCAGTGTGGACATTTTCTTTTTGTGCAAAACCCCCTTTTTCCACAAGATTGATGCTCTAAAAAAGGAGGGATACCAATCTTGCAAAAAAAGGTTTCTTTGCACAATAAGAAAATGTCCACAGTGCTTGTTTTTGTGCAAAAACCCCAGTGCAAAAACAGATCAGAAAATATGCAAATTAGATCACAACTCATGCAAAACTCGTAGTTTAGACATAGCCCCAGAAGGGTATGGTATGGACAATACAAATGCTAGGCTCTCCTAGTGCAATGTGTGTATTGTTGTTTGGCTTGCTAATAAAAGTCATCATTACAAAGTAATAAAAGTAATTATTACAAAAAGAGCACTGTGTTTTCCTTGGTGCACTCCATTATTAAAGTAGGTGTAAAGCCTTCCTTGGGGTGGATAATTAATCAAAGTAACCTATAACTAGACCCTACAGAAGTCAGTGAGAATCTTGGGTTTACCAGGGTATCAGTGGTCAGTGTCCAATAAGCTCATTCTCATTTAATTCAAGTATAGGGGATTTACAATATCATTCCATCTGTTACTGCTGCATGTTTTCTGTTTTTAACATTAACCCACTTGCAAGAAAATGGTAGATCATTTAATAATAGACAGTTTAGGTAGAAATGAAAAGAATGGTTTTGCTCCAACTTGCTCTTTCTATTCATGTTATTTTAATAATATAAAATAATCTATTGCACGGTACAGTACCTTACCATTCAAATTTATATAGTGCTATTCACTGGCATTATCCCACAGCACCTGTCAAACAATGCCTTCGGGGTAAAAGAATGATGAACTGAGCTTAAATCACACAGACCATTGAATCTGAGAAAATTCAACAGTCAGGCTGACACAGTGTCCTCTTATTACTGAGACATCCCACACCCCAAAACACAAACTGCTGGCCCTTCATGAGGATTTAGATTTTGCTTTGTTTTCTGTGCTTTGTGTTGAAATTATAGACAGATTGTATCTCAGGTTTCCTTTGTTTTGTGTGGGCATATTTCAGTTTTTGGTGTTTTGTTTTTAACAAAGCAAATGAAAAATAATGAAAGGTTCTAAAATCATGTGGTTTCTTCCAAAGAAAATGGGATGGCTTCAAAAGTGTCCTTCCACTTTCCTGAGTCAATATCTACACTTAGTTTTTATTATGGACTGTAAATATGTATTTATCTTTAAAAGGCTTCACAGAGGACAAGACTGGCTTTTCATAGGACTGTTTCAGTCTATTAGTCAAATATATGTTTAACTATTGTAAAGCATATTATTTATCTGAAAAATTCAATAGCTCTTGCAGTGTAAACTCTGTAAATCAGGTGAATTCTCAGTCATACATGCTTTTCTAAATGAATAATAAGTACTTTACAGAACACAATGGCTCTCCCTTAAGAACTTCCTAATGCTGCTTAGAGCTAGTGCTATGTTTCAAAGGAAACACATAGCAGAACAGTGATCCATCTAATTCAGTATCCAGTCTCTGACAGGAATGTGTATTAAAACACTCCAGTAAGAGATTTTAGCTACTATGGAATAATCTGCCCATAGGGGAACTTTCTTTCAAATATCCTTTCTTAGGGGCTGACCCAAAACCTACTAAAAGCAGTGGAAAATCTTTTGCTGACTTCAGTGATTTTGGATCAGGTCCCTGGACGTTAGCAAAAATACAAAAATGTTTCATGGAATTTTCAGTTTCATGTTGTTTTCCACTAATGATTGGTTCTGAAGATAAACTTAGCTCCACTGTTATGAATGTTTTAAAAAAAGCATGATTGAGGTTTTATTGGGGTTTTTCATTTTGTTGTGTTTGCATGCAAGGAGCAATGTATGTATGGAAATTTGATAATACAAGGAATTTATCCTGTTTCCTCATTCTCATAAACACCATGTGATGATATGATATGTATATTTAATATTTTAATGCACTTTGCTATCTTGAGACTCTGTAATCTCACACACATAAATTGAGCAGACCTACACAGCAGAGTCACCATATGCACAGCAATGTTGATTTTCTCATCATTTCTATGTTTTTGAAAGGCTCTATAATATTTTTGAAAGTCATATGTTAAAATATATGTTATTAAAATTATAAAGAGGTTCAGTAGGAACTTTTTTCTGAAAACACCTATCTCTTTTTTCCTCCAAGTGAAGTATCTACCGTTAGCATTCTGTATTTCCTATGTTCTCAGATTGGTTTAAATGGGGGGTGGGGGCTGGGAGAGGAGCATCATCTTCAGTACCAAATGTACAATAGCTCAAATATTAGATAGTCAGATGTTCAAGTGGCCACAATTACAGTCACTTAACACACACAATGAGCCAAATCCTGGTTCCACTGCAGTAAGTAGGAAAATTCCCATTTACGTCAATAAAACCAGGGTTTGGCCTAGCCTAACAAGCTATTTGTTTTTATTATTTCTTATCCTTGTAGAAATGCATAAAGGGCTACTTTATTACTGAACTAATAGACCAAGACTGGAACAAATGATATTGCACGATTGAATGAGAGTCCTCTTATTATATGCTGAGTATGGAGACAAAATGACAAAAAAATACAAATTTTTCCTTAATTCTCCCAAAGGACTCCCTTTCAAAGACTATATTTTTAAAATCCTACAAGGTACAAATAACTGATTTTTCAATGACACTATCTATCTTTCCTGTGTCTGATTAGCTGTTGGCTTTATTTATAGCTTTGAGTATGTGATAGAAACATAGGGAAGAAGACATGAATCTTTCTGCCTCAGTTGACAAGGCAACTAATACATTACTAAGTCTCTTTCATTCTTGTTCCACTTACCTGTAAACCAACAGTGTCTGTTGAATTATTTTTGATATTGAATCTATTGATGAACTGCAAAGGTTAAAATTAAAGTGTGATTTATGCTGTAATCAGGATAGTGGTAGAGCACCAAGTGATATGTGCAAAATTATAACCATAAATATACTTCAGAACTTGCTTTATAACTTCTGCCAAACAACTCTGTATTTTTTTCTCTCTCCCTCTTTGCCTTCTCTCCTTGTCAGAGATATTGTAGGATAAGAAATGCAAATAATGTGCTGATAAACATCATAAGCTCTCAGGTCTTGATGACTTTGTGAACAAAAATCATTCTTTGGAACTCTATTTTAATTCCAACTTAAAGTCTTGACATGAATTAATCTGAGTGGCATAATCTGCGCTCAGTTTTACATTGACAGAGGCTACAGATCATGAAACATAATTCACTGTAGTTCAGTACTTTTGGCTGTATCTACTAGACTAAATAATTACTTAGCCACTGAAAGGATAAATTCTCCAAATCAGAATAGAAAAGATGTTGATCAGCAGAGCCTGCACAGGTACAAAAATGTGGATCTACTTGTGAGCTGTACCAACCAGACTCAAGTTTTCATCCAATCCACAATCCAGATTTTATTAAAAGCGGCAAGGAGTCCTGTGGCACCTTATAGACTAACCGAAGTGTTGGAGCATAAGCTTTCGTGGGCAAAGACCCACTTCGTCAGATACAAAGTGGGTCTTTGCCCACGAAAGCTTATGCTCCAACACGTTGGTTAGTCTATAAGGTACCACAGGACTCCTCGCCACTTTTGCAGATTCAGACTAACACGGCTACCCCTCTGATACTTGACAGATTTTATTAGTATCCCCACAAGAAATCTGGAGGCTGAGGGGAGGTGGGAGCACAGATGAGCAAGGAGGGGGCAGGGTCCTTCAGGTAAGAGGCAGGCAGCAGCAGAGAAGGATTCCAGAGCTACATGTTGGATTTGTATCAGAGGGGTAGCCGTATTAATCTGAATATGCACAAACAATGAGAAGTCCTGTGGCACCTTATAGACTTACAGATTTATTGGAGCATAAGCTTTCATGGGCAAAGACCTACTTTGTCAGATGTGCATTTGATGAAGTGGATCTTTGCCCACGAAAGCTTAGTCTCCAATAAATCTGTTTGGGTATAGCTACACTTTTACCCTCTTTCGATAGAGGGATGCTAATGAAAACATTCAAAATTGCAAATGAAGCGGGATTTAAATATATCGTGCGTCATTTCCATAATCGTGTTATGTTACTATTTCGAAATAGCACTATTTAAAAATAAAACACGCTGTGTAGACGCGTTATTTTGAGAGAAAATCCTTCTCTCGGAGTAACTGTTAAGCCTCATTTTATTAGGAATAAGGGTTATTTGTAGAGAAGGATTTTCTCTCAAAATAACTCGTCCACACAGCATGTTTTATTTTAAAACAGAGCTATTTCAAAATACTGTAGCTCCATAACATGATTATGCCAATGAAGTGTGAGGTATTTAAATCCCAGCTTCATTTGCAATTTTGAATGTCTTCATTTGCATCCCTCTATTGAAAGAGGGTGCAAGTGTAGACATACCCTTGGTCTATAGGTGCCCACAGGACTTCTCGTTGTTTATGTTGGATTTGCACATTTGTGCAGGCTGCTGTCCTTTTTAACAGAGTGATGAAGGCTCCGCAAGTCCGTATTCACCATGTGGGGGAGAGGGGAAAAGGGAGCTAGATAGGGCCAACACTCGTATGCTCCTGCAGGAAAATTTGGAATGCACCTTCTTGCATTCTTCCCTTGCTGCCAGTGCAGGGCCTACCCTGGTGCCTCCCTACCTCACCCCAGGAGAGCAGGGGGCGATGCTGTGTGGGTATTGGCTCCACTATTCACTCCACAATCAGGGTATTCAGGGCTCTATTGATCAAGCCCTGCTTGCCTCGTGTTGGCTTCAGACTTTCAGCTGATGTCATGTTCAACAAGCAAAAACTACCCACTTTATGTGGAGATGTAGCATATATCAAATAACAAGTTGCCTTTGAGAAAAGAAATAGTAGTTAAGAAATTCGTGTTGGGGTACCATTAAAACAGCTAAGTATAAGGGTCTTAAAATTGGCACATCCCTTTAAATGTAACAGGAAAATTTCTAATGAATTATTAATATTCCCCCTTTGACTCCTAAGACTTAAGAACTGAAGGGGTTTCTAGACCCTTGAAAACCATGAGCAAGCTAGCCCCATCAAGTATAAGGGGAAATCTGTATATCCAACAGGACTTTGGTTAAAATCCTTCATCTGCAAGAACAGGATTATCATGAGGATTCAAGCCAGAGAAGTGGACAGACCATGCAACCAGATAAAGAGGACACTGAGCAACAGTCTGTCTGACCACAGGGGATCCTGTTGCATTAGCACACCTACTCACACGATATTTAAACACAATAAGAAATGTTGCCATTAAAGAATCATAATATACTCTTCAACTCCTCCACCCTTTCATCGCTTAAGGGGTAGAATAGGATAACACGATGAATTTGGTAGTAAAATAAAATCTGAACAATCGCTAAATGGTAAGATTAAAAGCTTTGATAGCTATATTTAATTATTTTTAATTATGTTTAATGAATCAGAATAACACTTAGCCCTTACTGGCATAAGTGTGATTTTGCTCATTCTTCTTTTACATAGAAATATTCAATTGTTATTATTACTGACAGAAAAAAGTAAAAGTGCTGGAAGTTTTGGGGGGGGGGGGAGTGAAATACAAACTAGTAACTACCAGAAGACTTTTACTAGGAAGATTGAGGAAGAGGGTGACACAAAATAACATGACATAAGTACTGCATAAAGAGTAAGAAAAAATATAGTAGCTGGATAAATTAAAGCTTGTGTATGGTTAATGAATGGGTCACAGTAATAAATATGTGATGTGATAAAAGCTGACTGAAGTTAAATAATATTGAATGTGAAGATGTTTAAGAAGCCAAGAACATGACCCAAACTGGAGAAACACTGGACTAGAAATTGAAGGAATGGAACAGAAGGACCAGACCAAGGAACTGGGGGAGGCAAAGATCATCATGAAATATCAGAGCTCACTCCAGTGCCCTGGAATGCTTTAACCTTCTACCTACTTCATCTTGTCTGTTGTTACTGTCTGGTGCATATATCTATATTTCTGTCCCTCTGAACTTTGAGATTTGATACCAGCAGTAGAAGTTCTCAACCTGAAAAGAAGGATAAAGTACAATACAAAATTCTGAGCCCATTCTCAAGAGATTTCCAGTCAAATGTTACATTTCTAAGATGTTTGCTTAGCAATATCTGGGAATGTAGTCAGTCAGAGGAGAGACACAAATGGAAAAACATTGTAACATTTAAGAAATACAGGTTCATCCTTTCTTTTCTTCTCTAACGTTGACTGGCAGGATGCACCAAAAACAATCTATTGTGAAGTGGGGATGAGGGAGGTGGAAACCATTCTATAACTCTTTTGCCCTGGAATCATAGAATCATAGAATCATAGAATAATAGGACTGGAAGGGACCTCAAGAGGTCATCGAGTCCAGCCCCCCGCCCTCAAGGCAGGACCAAGCTCCACCTACACCATCCCTGACAGATGTCTATCTAACCTGTTCTTAAATATCTCCAGAGAGGGAGATTCCACCACCTCCCTTGGCAATTTATTCCAATATTTGACCACCCTGACAGTTAGGAATTTTTTCCTAATGTCCAATCTAAACCTCCCCTGCTGCACTTTAAGCCCATTACTCCTTATCCTGTCCTCAGAAACCAAGAGGAACAAATTTTCTCCTTTCTCCTTGTGACACCCTTTTAGATATTTGAAAACCGCTATCATGTCCCCCCTTAATCTTCTTTTTTCCAAACTAAACAAGCCCAGTTCATGAAGCCTGGCTTCATAGGTCATGTTCTCTAAACCTTTAATCATTCTTGTCGCTCTTCTCTGTACCCTTTCCAATTTCTCCACATCTTTCTTGAAGACAAAAGGCACAATGAAAATTTACATTACTAGGACTTTGCAGAGTCTGAGGGTATGTCTACACTACCCCGCTAGTTCGAACTAGCGGGGTAATGTAGGCATACCGCACTTGCAAATGACGCCCGGGATTTGAATTTCCCGGGCTTCATTTGCATAAGCGGGGAGCCGCCATTTTTAAATCCCCGCTGGTTCGAACCTCGTGCAGCGCGGCTACATGGGGCACGAACTAGGTAATTCGAACTAGGCTTCCTAGTTTGAACTACCGTTACTCCTCGTGAAATGACTTAAAATCCCAGACTGCACGATTCCTAAATCTGCAGGTAAGAAACCCTGTTTAGAGTCTAATCCCTGTATTGCTGAAAGTCAGGATCTCCTGGCAGGAAATGCATTGCCAGCAATAGGCATATTGCCAGGCATTGACTCCAAGGAGTTAGGAGAGTACAATTTCTGAATCCTTAGCTAAAACCTTAAAAATATCTCTCTCCTGATATTTGCATGCTTTAATCATGCTGAAATATATATTTGATTTTCCTGGACTAATTTAGTGCATATTTAAAGAATGGGAAAGCTCTTTTGGAGAATAGCCTAAAGGGACACATTTGTTAATTTTTATGTGGTTGTACAGTGGTTATCTACTTATACAGCACCTGTAGATAAAGTAGAACTAATGACAAATGAACCAGTTCAGGCAAAATAAGTATCAGAGAGAACATTCGCCCACATTTTTCAGGCCCAGAAAAATGTCTGGAAAATCTGTCTTTCCCTTTTGCATTCCAAAAACTCCTTGCTTCATTTACTGAGGGTCTTCAAACTGTGGCCCAGCTATTCTTTAAGGAATGCAAGTAGAGCTTGTTTCTTTATTACATAGTTGGCTGGCATCCTTAGAAGTGTTAAGCAGCTTGGAGTCTTCCTCCTTTTAATGGCCAGCTGGTCATCTCCCCATTTCCAAACATCATGTGCATGGCTGTGCCTAGCTACGTCAGTGCTGAATTTTATTGCATCTATTCTCTTCAAGTTTAATAGCATTCTTGGGCTTCAGTAGGCTGTGTTCCATGTTGCTGGAACCTCAAAGCACATGAGGATTTGCTTCTTTGCAAAATCATCGGCTTCCCAGTATGTTACTATAGGCGAGAGAACTGAGGATGCGGGTGGTATTGCAGCACCTTCAAGTTTTGCACCCGGCTTCCCTGTGCCCAGAGGCCAGCCCTGCGGTTGACTGGTTCTGCCATCCTCCCTACCCCCAGGGTCCTGCCTCCTGCCATCCCCGGCTAGGGCACCATTTCAGGAGGGCAGAAGTAGCGGCAGCCATGTGTATCAAAATGCTGCTTGTTCTTCTTCCCATTCTCCTGACTATTAGGGAGCAAGGGGAAAATGCACAACTTGTATGTAGTCCTCTCAGTCCCAGCTGATGAGGGGAAGGGGCAGAGGAGTCAGTCACACAAGCTGTGTACTTTCCCCTCACTCTGTGATAGTCAGGGGAACAGGAAGAACAAGCACCATCCCAGTACGTGGCTGCAGCCCCACACCCCCGCCAACCCAAAATGGTGGCCTTGTCCCTGCTGGATCTGCAGCCAATCCTTCCCGGGATCCGGGCCATCAGCTCTAGACACTCTGCTGCTGTTCAGGGTTCTATCACCATCCTGGAGCTCTTCAGACACCTCCAGGTGTGGCTAGGGTTGCCAACTCTCCTGGACTGTGCAGTCCAGATGCCATTTGCAGCAATGGCATCTAGTCAGGGAGCATTGGCAACCCTAGATGTGGCCCCAGCCTGGGGCACTGAGATGAATATAGGAATGGGGGAGGGGTGCAGCTCAGCACTCCCAACTAAAAATATTTTTCTCCACCTATCCCAGCCTGGCTAAAACTGTGCTGTGCAACTGAAACACATGGCACTAAAGAAAGAACACAAGACCAAGCACAAAGAATGTTATGAATTCTGTTCCCAAGTCTTATACTGATTCCATCTGTGATTGTGGGCAAATGACTTTCCTGGTGCCTATAAAATGAAGATAATATTTATCCATTTCATGACAGTGTGTGAAAGTGAATTAGTGTTGGTAAAATACTTGGAAGGTGAAAAGCGCTATAGGCATGATGCTGTTGGAGAGATTTGGCTGAACTGAAAGGTATTTATATAAAGAAAGGCAAACCTTTTCAGAATCTGAGTGTCCTTCATATTTCTTGATTACATTAATAGGCCTATTTGCATAAAAGTTCATCATATTTTACAAAGAAAATTTCCTCTTTAGAGGGAAGTTAAGCCCACATTTCAGGAAAATGTGCTCAATTCTCTGTGAAATGTGACTCCAAATATTAATGCTCAATATTCAAAAGTTTGTAAACTTTTCAAAGCAAAACTAGAACATCACCCACAATTACAGGGGGGGGGGAACCCAATACAACAAAAAACCTATGCAAAATTCTGAAGGAAAATGCAAAATGGCAGAAAATGTAGTTGTTTTGTCCAACTTCAGCTGCAATCATAGGAGGAAGTAAAAAGATAAATTTTGAGCTGAGATTTGAAGACAATAAGTGACAAAAGCAGCCTGAAGGGAGAGGAAGTGATTGGGCAGAACATGAGACAGGTGATACCAATAGTGAATAAATGAAAGTTTTATATAGAAATAGAATGATTGATGTTTCCAGCTTGGAAAAATAATTTTGAAGCTCCTATTGCAAGTGAGTTGTTTTCTGCAAAGGGACTGCTAAGGAATAGATAATAGATTCGTGCGTAACAATGATAACTTCTTGTTGCTACTTTAGACATACATGCAACAGCTGCTATGAATCTGAAACATGAGGAGGCTTGTCAACCCCTGCTAACGTGCTGTCTTACCAATGCTGGGACTATGCTAGTTTTTTGTGACCTTCTGTGTTCAGTTGAAACTGATGCTATAAAAGGACTTCTACTTTTAGTAGACTAAAATTACATAGCCCAGACACTATGGCTATGTCTAGACTGCATCCCTTTTCCATAAAAGGGATGCAAATTTGACACATCGCAATTGCAAATGAAATGGGGATTTAAATCCCCTCCGCTTCATTTGCATAAACATGGCTGCCGCTTTTTTCCGGCTAGGAGATTTGCCGGAAAAAAGCGCCAGTCTAGACGGGGATCTTTCGGAAAATAAAGCCTTTTCCAAAAGATCCCTTATTCCTCTTAAAAAAAGGAAGAAGGGACCTTTCGGAAAAGGCTTTATTTTCCGAAAGATCCCCGTCTAGACTGGCGCTTTTTTCCGGCAAAGCTCCGAGCTGGAAAAAAGCGGCAGCCATGTTTATGCAAATGAAGCGGGGGGGATTTAAATCCCCGTTTCATTTGCAATTGCAAAGTGTCTAATTTGCATCCCTTTTACGAAAAAGGGATGCAGTCTAGACACAGCCTATGTGTTTTTTACCGGGGATGGAAAAGACACTCCACAGATCAAAAGACTCATTAAATATACCTTGATTTATCAGAGACAATATTAGACCTTCCCTCTGCTGTTCTCATTTAGGCTGCATTGGGGCATCATTTTCATGAGGAGACATTCACATTCAGATACTCATTCTTCTGAGATAAAGTGGGTGAAGAATACAAATACTTCCTGTCTTTCAAAGATTAGAAAAATACTGTGACCGATTCCCTCTAATTTTTTCATTCATATGCAGAATACATTTTGTTATATGCACTGAGGCATGTGCAGATATGCACCACCAGTAGAAGCACATGCTGCTGGCTATGGCTGTTCTGCTAATCATCTGGGTGGCATATGAATCTCTCTTGGTTTGCCACAGGGCACACTGACTGTGACTATGAAAAACCTCTAAACTGAGGACTATTTTTCTTCCATTCAGGATTATGGACTACATGTGTCCCTAGAGATATGCGGGGGGGGGGGGGTTGTTTTGGTGTAATCATACTACACAGCTTGTTAGTGGCCCTGCTTACAGGGGAGGCAAAGAAGGCCCAGGGCCAGGTGGTTCAAAAGAGCTTGGGGCTTTTGCCTGCTTCTGCTGCTACTATGACATCAGTAGCAGCAGCTGCCAGAGTCTGGACTCTTGAAATCACTGCCAGAGTGGCACACTGCATGCTCTAGGCAGCTTTGTGAGCTAGAAGGGAGGTGCGTGCTACCATCTAAGCAGAACTCAGGGCTGGCTACTTTGACCCGCCCCTTCCATATGAGGTCCCACCCTTCCAGAAGCGCAGAGCCGGTTCCCGTGCACACACTTTGCCCAGAGGCCTGGCAAGGCTGTCAGCTCTCTGGTGCTAGGAGTATTTTCATTCGTAAATGTGTTATAACTGAGCCAAGGGAGCCAATTTCAAAACATCTAGCTTAGAGCTGGCTAACATTTTCAATACAAAAATGTCATTAGATTTGGTTCATATGAAACATTTTGTGAATTTGTGTTGACTTTACCAAATTTAAAAGAAAACTATCTAACAAATCTAAATGAATTTTTATTTCAAATCTGATTTGAACTGTATTTTTAGAAGATTTAAAAACTAAAAAATGAAATAGAATAATAGATTCTAGGAACTGGAAGGGACCTCGAGAGGTCATCAAGTCCAGTCCCCTGCCCTCGTGGCAGGACCAAGCAACATTTAGATTAATCCTGACAGATGTCTATTTAACCTACTCTTAAATATCTCCAGTGATGGAGATTCCACAACCTCTGTAGGCAATATATTCCAGTGCTTAACCTCCCAGACAGTTAGAAAATGTTTTTCCTAATGTCCAACCTAAACCTCCCTTGCTGCAACTTAAGCCCGTTGCTTCTTGTCCTATCATCAGAGGTCAAGGAGAATAATTTTTCTTCCTCCCTCATGTAACACTGGAAATGTTTTGTTTTGGATTAAATTAAATGTTTCAGTTGAACTGAAACTTTTTTGTTCCTTCTGCTTTAAAGTTCTAAATAATTGTATGTGTGGTTGATAAAAAGCAATCATCGCCATCCCCAAGATTTTTCAATTTGCCCAGGAAGCCAAAAAAAACCCCCCACTTATTTACACAGCCCTAATCAGAGTTCTGTTCTCAGTTCTGCCAGTGACTCATACTGTGGTCTTATGTAAATCACATCCCTTACTTCATTTATCTGTATATGTAAAGCTGTACCATTTGAGACTTAACTGTTAACAGGCACAGTGCTTGAAAGCCTCTCATAGATAATGACCCTGTAGTCCCTACTTATTTGGTATAACGGTTTCTCACATGAATAGATCTAATCAGTTGGATACAATTCTTCCTGGTCTTTACATGAATGATGCAAAGATACAATGATGGGAAGGGAACAAGGAAACTTAATACTGATTGGTCAAAACTTGACCATTAATTATTTTTAAGGTCTGAAACTAATGAAATACACTGAAAGTATATCAACAATAGTGTAATTGATTCTAGTGTAATTGATTCCAGTTTCTGTGAGAAGGGAGGATAAACTATTTTGCAAATATAGGGCTGAGGGCACAAACTCTCACATAAAAAACATCATTTTTTTTCATTTTGTGGATCCCTTGCTGTGATGATAGAAAAACATTCTCCCACTACAAAATGGATGAAAATATATTAATTTATCTTACATGTCAAAACTTTGGTTTGTTCACAGTGAAAAGCTGAGCTGACTGGCAAGACTGGATTTCCTTCTCCCTCCTCCCCAACCATGGGCCAAAGGTGCGCATATTTTCATAATGCTGGAGGTCGATATCTGTTACTCAGACTCACACCTTCTTTTAATGGGGCTACTTGTTGGGTGACGTTTTATTCAGCTTGACTAAAGATTGTAAGTTCCCTGGTGTCATTCATTTATAATTCTGAAGATGTGGAATAAGCCAGTAGTGAGTAAGGGTAGCAGAACTGGGCCCCAAAGGGCATTCACAGCTCTTTTCTGAGTATCTTTCTGGTTTCTCAAACACTGATTGGGAAATGATTTTGAGACCTTCCTTTAGGATAATGAAACTGCAGATCTGGAGCAAAAGATGTACTTTAGTCCTGTTCACATTTTTTCCCAAGGAATTGAGCACACTCTGTTCATCTTGAAGTGACATTTCAGTCTGGGGATTTATAGAGTATTTGATTAACGATTACCACCTTTGTACTGAAGAAATTCTTCTTGGTGAAGATGGTGTTAATATTGCCATGCAATAAAATAGGTTTGTTGGAATGAGAGATAGTATGAAAGCACAGAGTATGGAAATCCACTTTGAGGCTTCAGCTTTGGTAGCAAGCCTCACGGTCTATTTTGTGTGGGGAGAAAATGTAAATCCTCTCCCTCTAAAAAGCCAAATTCAGAGGAGATCTGTGAGGAAATCCTCCTAGAAAAGTCCTCATCCAGATCTCTCTCCCTTTAGTTTTACTGAACTGTGACTATTAAAGTCAAGTGTTTCCCTATGTGGATCCAATTACAGGATCAGGACCTAAATTAAGCTTCAAACATTGGTCCTACCTTTTTTTTACACTAAAGCCTAAAATGGACAAGAAATAGATATTGTTAGTATTGAATAGAAATAAAGACAAAATAACTTCTTTCTGACCCTAGCAATAATGAGGTATATCCCTTTAACTACACAAGTGTCCACAATATAATTGCAATATTATTTAGGTGAACTTATTAAAGTGGAAGCAAGGCAAAGTAATACAATTAAGAACAATATAGGATTTTTTCTTCAGTCACTTCTTATAATTGTATTGATTTGCAATTCATCATTCTATTTAAAATTCAATATTAACACAATTGTAATGTATCAACCTTCCTCCGTAATCAATCCTGTAGCCATTGCCAAGCCCCATTATGAAGTAATAG
The DNA here is from genome assembly GCF_052426305.1 of Pelodiscus sinensis. Taxonomy (NCBI): domain Eukaryota; kingdom Metazoa; phylum Chordata; order Testudines; family Trionychidae; genus Pelodiscus; species Pelodiscus sinensis. The sequence goes on along the minus strand of NC_143061.1, from coordinate 19,846,226 downwards.
CAATGTTAATTTTATTCTGCCAAGTGCAAATTGACTGATTTATCACACCGTTATAGAACCATGCTGCTCCTTCAATTTGTTTGCAAAATAAAGTGTGGCAAGAGAAGAAAACATACTATTATGTCTGCATGTTCTGCTGAAAATAGCAGTGAGAAGGGAGGGTCATTACAAAAATTAGCAGTGCTTTTTGTAAAAAAGCAGTGTAGGCCAGATACTCCAGTTATGTAAATCAGTGTATCCCCATGAATTTCATATCCCCATCAGAAGCTTTTAGCTTCAGTGAAGTGATAGTAACTGACAGGAGGTGAGAATTTAGTCCTCAGTGCAATATACTTTATACTGGATGGGGACACAGGATACTTAGATTCTAAGTTTTGAGTGGCAAACCTGTCTTTTTGTTCTGTTTGCACAGTGGGGTTGTGGTGCAGAATTTGGGATCAGAGATAGCATAGTAATAAAATAATAGTTCTATTTCTGGTTCACTTGTTGGCATGACCTCAGTTCCCCTAGCTGTAAAATAGGAATAAGAATATCTTCCAAATCTACTCAGAAGGATGTTGTGAGATATTACCAAATAAAGTTCATGAAACAACTTGACATTCTTAAATAGAAACCTAGGCTATGAGTATCCAGCTATCAATACCCTTTCACTTTTCAATCTTTCACCTTATCTCTAGCATCAAAAGTTCTGAGGCTAAATTATATCCCCAGTGATACCATAATCACAGGTTTAACAGACTGGAATTATGATAATAATTCTGTTTCCCAGGTGCAGGATGGGAATATAATCCAGCTAAACCTGAGATGTGTCAAATCTGTAGGGTAAGGGCTTTTCAGATTAGTTCGATACATTGTTTAGGCCAGGCTTTGGCAGTCTGAATCACTTTTTATTGGCCCATTTAAAAAATCTGCTCATTTTCGAACTTCAAAAACATTTTAGCTATGGTTATAAATAGCAGGTGGTTATAGTCAATTAGCTGTTACCAGACAGAGATATAATCACACTCACTAAAACTGTGTTTGACACAAACATTTTATAAATGGAAAGTGATGTGCTCAAATTAAGTTCTAGGAACAGACAAAGGTTCTCCTTGTTTACAAACTAATTTTCCTGTATCTATTCTCAACACCGGCTCATCCTAAAAATACTCTTTCACACACTATTTTCATATACCATATGAAAATATGTCCCTTACTGTCTCTTGTCCTACTGATTGTGGAGCTAGTTTACTTGTGAACAGAAGCAGCTAATAATATTACATCTTCTAAAGTAACTCAGATACATGAGAAAAGAGGAGTAATTTTTGTTAAGTATTATTTAGGTGTTTTTTTTGACAGCTGGTATTTTGCAAAATGCAGCCATTTGTCAGAACTTCAGTTGCCTCTAACTTTTCACTTGGATGTGCTTCATGGCCTAGAGCACCACTTAATAAAAAATAAGCATAAGTATCTGTTTTTAATTATGTAAAAGGCAAAATAAGCTAATCTCTATTGATAACACACACTGTACTAGAATAAGGCACTCACTTCTTTAGTAGAAACCTGAGGGCCTCACGTGTTACTTTGAAAAATGGAGAACAGAAGCACAATTATAAAAATGCTGCAAGTAGTTATTTGATTATAATTTTGGACCTTTCTAATTGTAAAACATTCTGCTCTGCTTGGAGTAAATTAGCTTGGTCACAGTGCTGACTCCTATTATATATTCCATATTTTGTTCTCTGGTCATGTGATCATTTCAACTTTTATCCGAGAGTCCTGTTAGAATATGGGTCTAATATGCGGGAAAATTCCAATCTGTGTTCATGAATTTTGGAATAAACAAACTGTAGACAATGTGGGTAGAAACCTTCTCAATCTTTACACAAAAAAGGCCAGTGACAGATAGATCAGAACGTTGAAATTGTTAAACAGCTCCTTGTAGACATCCATTGGAGGCAGACATATTCAATAAAACAAGGGTATTTTTGTCTTAGTACTGGAGTTATGTTTATTCTCAGATCTCAAAAATTTGAGACATAAAAATGGCAATGAGAAGGTCAGTACCTGTCGCCATGTTAGAGAGAAGAACGATAATGTGCATTAAAGAACTGGAAATAAAACAGTAACAAGGAAGTGGAAAACACACACACACTATATATATTAGTGTGTGTGTTTTCCTTATTCTGGTTACTGTTTTATTATATATATATATACATACACCGTATATACTCGAGTATAAGCCGAGTTTTTCAGCACAGTTTTTGTGCTGAAAAATGCCCCCTCGGCTTATACTCGAGTCAGCATCTCGAACTGAGGCGGGCAAAGCCGCAGAGGCGCGGGACCCCCCCCCCCCCCGCGGCTGCGGCTTCAGTCCGGGAGCCTGTGGTCTGCTGGGGACGGTCCCCAGCAGACCACAGGCTCCCAGATTGAAGCGGCAGCAGCGGAGGTTCCCCGCGCCTCTGAGGCTTTGCTCTGGCAAAGCCTCAGAAGCGTGGGAACCCGCCCGGTGCCCCTGGTCTGCTGGAGACGGTCTCCAGCAGACCGGGGGCACCGGAGCAGCTTTCGCCCCGACTCATTTCCTACCCTAGGCTGCCTTATTTCCTACCCTAGGCTTATACTCGGGTCAATACTTTTTCCCAGTTTTTTGGGGTAAAATTAGGTGCCTCGGCTTATATTCGGGTCGACTTATACTCGAGTATATACGGTATATAATATGTGTGTGTGTCAAACAACAGGATCAAAAAGGTCTCTGAATTGCCATATGAGTATGTGAAAACTCTGTCGTCTCAGATATATCAGGATGGCAGCTTTTGAAGAAAATTTCCTAAATGAGTCCTGTGCATGGTACATACCACCGATTGGAACAAATAAAATTATAGATTAATATTTCAAACAGCCTCACAAAATAAATTTCCCAACATATATTTCTGGGGCTACTCTTTGTATATGGTGGCCACACCATCAGCTCCATGCGTTAGTATGAAACAAAGTATTTTTTCTATGAGCCAGCATGGCAAGGGATGAGACCTTCATTAGTATCCCGCTTTTCATCTTGTGGAGAACAAAAGCATAGCCATTGTGAGGTAAGAAGATTGATCAGAGAGCATAGGGTGTGTGGAACAGGGCTGGGAAACATCTTCCAGTGCTGCAGTAAGTGTCTTTTTTATAGAAACTCAGTGAAATTCAGAGAAATTCAGAGAAATTCAAAGAAATTCAGCTTGTATAGCAATAAATGTGATGACAGTCATATCAAATAGGAAGCAAGCCATATGAAATCAAATAAGTCCATTTCCTTCTACCTGAAAGGCGAGAAAGTGTTAACAGGTGTCGTGTTATAAAAATATTAATAAAACCAAAAAGTTGCTGTTCTAACAAAAATGAACTGAATGAACAACTTACTGTTTTATGGTTTATGGTCTATTGGTTAGAGTCTCAGCTAGTGTAAAACATCTGGGTTCTATTGCTTCTGTGGTGGTATGCTTAATTATAACACCTGAGAATCTGGTCATATAAGTGGAATTTTCAAATATAATTAAGTGAATGAGGGAGATTTAGGGTGGGTATTAATCTTTCTAACTATATGGATAGTTAAGCACTAGAACACCTATCTGGTATACTTAATCCTGTCTCAGCACGGGGGGATGGATTCTTGAGGTTCCTTCTACACCAATGTTTTTATTATTCAGGAGCACAAATGTCTGTGATTTTCAATGGGACTTGTACACCTAAGTGAATTAAGCATTTTGAAAAGTGTATCATTTCCAAAATTGTCTATTAAGTATGGTGACCTATTTGGAAGCATCATGGACAGCAAAAATCCCTGGCTTTAACAATATTACACACATTTTCTAACCTTTTCAAGAAGATTCTTTATTGCTGTAATTCATAGTGAACTATTAATTCAACAAATTTGGACTAGCAAAACTGGCAAGGGCTAATTATAATTAATCCACAAGATCCTTGCCTATGGAAATGTGCTAGAAAACTAAAAGGAAAGCAATGTATAATCTGTGAAATTGAGGTGGGAAACTGAAAATTATCAGGTGACATAGCTACACATGAAATAACTATATCAAGTGTGATGATTCAGAGCGAGTCTGGAAATGAATATGCTGTCCTTAATTTAAAGGATGTAACAATGTAAGAAGACTGTTAATTAATCAAACAAAAAATCCCAGGTGATATTGAAATCACCCAAAATCAGTAGCTGAGGTGTTTTACTCAATAGGGGTATGTCTACACTACCCTCCTAGTTCGAACTAGGAGGGTAATGTAGGCATACCGCACTTGCAAATGAAGCCCGGGATTTGAATTTCCCGGGCTTCATTTGCATAAGCGGCGAGCCGCCATTTTTAAATCCCCGCTGGTTCGAACCCCGTGCAGCGCGGCTACACGGGGCTCGAACTAGGTAGTTCGGACTAGGATTCCTATTCCGAACTACCGGTAAATCCCGGGCTTCATTTGCAAGTGCGGTATGCCTACATTACCCCGCTAGTTCGAACTAGCGGGGTAGTGTAGACATACCCTAGTTTATCATAGACTCATAGACTCATAGGACTGAAAGAGACCTCAGGAGGTTATCAAGTCCAGCCCCCTGCCCAAAGCAGGACCAACCCCAACTAAATCATCCCAGCCAGGACTTTGTCAAGCCGAGACTTTAAAACCTCTAGGGATGGAGATTCTACCACCTCCCTAGATAACCCATTCAGTACTTCACCACCCTCTTAGTAAAACAGATTTTCCTAACATCCAAACTAGACCTCCCCCATTGTAACTTGAGACCATTGCTCCTTGTTCTACCATCCGTCACTACTAAGAACAGCCTCTCTCCATCCTCTTTGGAACCTTCCTTCAGGAAGTTGAAGGCTGCTATCAAATCCCCCCTCACTTTTCTCTTCTACAGATTAAATAAGACCAAATCTCTCAGCCTTTCCTCTTAACTCAAGTGCTCCAGCCCCCTAATCATTTTGGTTTCCCTCCACTGGATCCTCTCCAATGGGTTCACATCCTTTCTGTAGTGGGGGATCCAGAATTGGATGCAATATTCCAGATGTGGCCTCACTAGTGCTGAATAAAGGGGAATAATCACTTCTCTAGATCTGCTAGCAATGTTCCTCCTAATGCATCCTAGTATGCCATTAGCCTTTTTGACTACAAGGGCACACTGTTGACTCATATCCAGTTTGTCATCCACTGTAATCCCCAGGTACTTTTCTGCTGAACTGCTATCTAGCCAGTCAGTCCCCAGCCTGTAACAATACTTTGGATTCTTCCATCCCAAGTGCAAGACTCTGAACTTATCCTTGTTGAACCTCATCACATTTCTTTTGGCTCAATCCTCTAATCTGTCTAGATCTCTCTGGACTCTATCCCTGCCCTCCAATGTATCTACCTCTCCCCCTAGCTTAGTGCCATCCACAAACTTACTGAGGGTGCAATCCATCCCCTTTTCCAGGTCATTAATGAAGATGTTGAACAAAACCAGCCCTAGAATCAATCCTTGGGGCATGCCACTTGAAACTGACTACCAACCAGACATTGAGCCATTAATTACTACCCGTTTGACCCAACAATCTAGCTTTCTATCCACCTTACAGTCCATTTATCCAATCCATATTTCCTTAACCTGCTGGCAAGAATATTGTGGGAGACCATATCAAAAGCTTTGCTAAAGTTAAGGTATATCACACCCACTGACTTCCCTATGTCGACAGAGCCAGTTACCTTATTATAGAAGCTAATAAGATTGGTCAGGCATGACTTGCCCTTGGTGAATCCATGTTGACTATTCCTGATCACATTCCCCTCTTCCCACTGCTTCGAAATAGATTCCCTGAGGATCCCCTCCATGATTTTTCTGGGGACTGAGGTAAGGCTGACAGGTCTGTCGTTCCCCGGATTGTCCTTCTTCCCTTTTTTAAAGATGGGCACTACATTTGCCTTTTTCCAATCTCCGGGATCTCTCCCAATCTCCATGAGTTTTCAAAGATAATGGCCACAGGCTCTGCAATGACGTTTGCCAACTCACTCAGTACCCTCGGATGTATTACATTCACCAGACCCATGGATTTGTGTATGTCTAGCTTTTATAAATAGTTCTTAACCTCCTCCTTTTCCACCAAGGGCTGCCCACCTCCTTCCCATACTGCATTGCCTAGTGCAGTAGTCTGGGAGCTGACGTTGTCAGTGAAGACAGAGGCAAAAAAAAGCATTGAGTACTTCAGCTTTTCCCACATCATCTGTCATTAGGTTACTTCCCTCATCTAGTAAGGGCCCCACATCCTCTCTGATCACCCTCTTATTGCTAACATGCCTGTAGAAACCTTTCTTATTACCCTTCACATCCCTTGCTAGCTGCAATTCAAATTGTGCTTTCGCTTTCCTGATTACTCCTCTGCATTCTTGAGCAATATATTCATACTCCTCCCTAGTCATCTGTCCAAGTTTCCATTTCTTATAAGCTTCCTTTTTTGTGATTAAGCTCACCAAGGATTTCCCTGGTAAGTCAATCTGGTTGCCTACCATATCTGCATTTTACGGGATGGTTTGTTCCTGTGCCTTCAATAAGTCTTCTTTAAAATACAGCCAGCTCTCCTATACTCCTTTCCCCTTCATGTTAGCATCTCAGGGGATCCTGCCCATCAACTCTCTGAGGAAGTCAAAGTCTGCTTTTCTGAAGTCCAGGGTGTGTATTTTGTGTTCTCCTTTTTTCCTTTTGTCAGGATTCTGGAATCTACCATCTCATGATCACTGCTTCCCAGGTTGCCACCCACATCTACTTCCCTTGTTAGTTTCTCCCTGTTTGTGAGCAGCAGGTCAAGCTGTGCATGGCCCCTGGTCAGTTCCTTCAGTATTTGTACTAGGAAGTTTCTCCAAAACTTGTCTGTGTACTGCTATATTGGTCTCCCAACTGCTGTCAGAGGGTACGTCTACACTACCCCGCTAGTTCGAACTAGCGGGGGTAATGTAGTCATCCGCAATTGCAAATGAAGCCCAGGATTTGAATTTCCAGGGCTTCATTTGCATGAAGCCGGCCGGCGCCATTTTTAAATACCGGCTAGTTCGAACCCCGTGCTGCGTGTAGCCTCATTCCACGAGGAGTACAGCTAGTTTGGATTAGGAAGCCTAATCCGAACTAGCTACTCCGTGCCGCGTGTAGCCGCGCGGCACGGGGTTCGAACTAGCCGGCATTTAAAAATGGCGCCGGCCGGCTTCATGCAAATGAAGCCCGGGAAATTCAAATCCCGGGCTTCATTTGCAATTGCGGATGACTACATTACCCCCGCTAGTTCAAACTAGCGGGGTAGTGTAGACATACCCAGAGTGATTAAAGTCCCCCATGAAAACCAGGACCAGTGATCTGGAAGCTTCTCTTAGTTGTCTGAAGAAAGCCTTGTCTACCTCATCCACCTGATGTGGTGGTCTATAGCAGACACCACCCACAACATCACCCCTGTTGCTCCCGCCTCTAAATTTAACCCATAGACTCTCAATAGACTTTTCTCCCTCCATCTACTGGAGCTCTGAGCAATCATACTGCTCTCTTATATACAATACAACTCCTCCTTTCTTCCTGCGCCTGTTCTTCCTGAACAGATTATACCCTTCCATGACAGTGCTCCAGTCATGTGAGTCATCCCACCAACTCTCCATTATTCCAATAAAATTGTAGTTCTTTGACTGGCCAGGATTCTAATTCTTCCTGTTTGTTTCCCAAGCTTCTTGCATTGGGGTACAAACATCTTAGATAACTAGTTGATTGACCTACCTTCTCCATTCGAATCATGGGTCCTCCTTTGTTGCTCCTTCTTCCTTGTGTTTCTTCCCAGTATCCCACTTCCCCACTTACCTCAGGTCTTAGGTCACCACCCCAATATGAACCTAGTTTAAAGCCCTCCTCACTAGGTTTGCAAGCCTGCCTGCGAAGATGATCTTTCCTTTCTTGGTTAGGTGGATCCCATCTCTTCCTAGCAATTCTTGTGCGTGGAACAGAGTCCCATTGTTGGAAAAACCAAAGCCCTCTCTCCAATACCACCTGCGCAACCATGTGTTTTCTTCCACAATTTGACGATCCCTACCTGGACCTTTTCCTTCAACAGGGAGGATGGACGAGAACACCACTTATGCTTCAAATTTCTTGATCCTTCTTCCCAGTGCTACATAATCTGCATTGACCTCCTCAAGGTTATTTCTTGGCCATATCACTGTTCCTACATGAAGAAGCAGGAAGAGGTAGCATTCCAAAGGTATGATCAGTTTTGGAAGACTCTTGGTCACATTCTGAATTCTAGCTCCTGGTAAGCAGCACACTTCTCAAGATTCCAAGTCTGGAAGGCAGATGGATGACTCCATCCCTTTTAGAAGGAAGTCCCTGACCACCACCACCCATCTTCTTATCTTGGGGGTGGTGGTTGTGGAACCCCCATCCTTAGGACGAAGCATCCCGTATACTAGATTAAAAAACTCTGCATAACAAGTGGGCCATGAAAAAATAAAGTAGTAGCTAATGGGGAAAGTGAAGAGAAACTCTCTAGTTTGATTAAATGAATAATTAGCAGAATTTCTCTTCAACAATCTGCCTTAGATTAGGAAGAGGCTGTGAAATCCTTAGGGGCACCACTTTTGCATGAAATATGCTCAGCTTGAATCTGATGTCTGACTATAGTATATTGCATATTTCCTCTTTTGTTATTTTTATGGCTTTGCATAACCGGCTAGGTCAATTCAATAAACAACAAAAATGTAATGAAGTGCTTACCATACTGAGTTAATAATCCATGTGGCCAGTTCTAATTATTTTATCACAAGGCTTGTGGTATTTGGTGTTTTTCTTAAAACCATAGTTCCTGGAGGCAAGAGAGGACATGACAATTTCAGCTTTTTTTTTTTTTCTTTTTTTTTTATCTGATTGCAGAGAGAAGCTGTAAAATGTGACCAGCATGCACCTAGAAGCAGATAGCAAATACAAAGAAACACCAAAATTCACTGTTTTAAAAATATTTTAAAATTTTGGAGCCAATCTCAGGAAATTTTTAATGCTTGGAGTTGAGAAAGCAAATCTCTATCAGTATCATGCTTTCAGCAGTGGTCAGTCAGTGTTTCATGATTAAAAGAATGGTGGTGGTTGGGGTGTAGGTGTGTGTGAAATCACATAATCACAATGCACTTAATCAACTGTAAAATGCAACAGTTGATAAGTGGAATATAGTCTATCTTAAACAACTTACGCCATATGAATTAACTGCATATGTTCCTCTTCTTAGTGTGTGTAACTACAAGTCATTATTGGTCATTAAGCTGTCCAGGTCTTTTGATATATAAACCCACTGTTAGTTTTTGACTTGATAACCGCTTGCAGAAATTAATGCTACAGGCTGAATACATGCCACAAGGATGGCACTTTACTGGTCAGTGCTGGCTACCATACTATCCATTATGAGCAAGGGCATTAGAATCTAGTCATAAATTTCTACTCCTGTTGTTTGCCAATGAAATGCTTTTCCAAGCCATCCACAGCACCAGGAGCATGAGATTATATTAGTGACCACTAATTTTGACTACCTGATAAGAGATACCTTCCCTTGCGACAAACCCCATTGACAGTTTTGTCCTCATATTCACTCTGCTGATACCATTATTGGACCTAACCAAATGAGTTATAAGATCAAGAACACATATTCCTGCTCATCCAGAAATATAATTTATGCTATCATGTGCCAAAAGTGTCCGTCTGCTATGTACATTGGACAAACGTCTCACACACTTCGCCAAAGAATCAATGCCCACAAAACAGAAATTAATGTGTCCAAGAGAAGCACCAAAGTGCCCAGGGGCAGCTCTGGCTCCATGTTGCAGAGTGTTTTGGTGTCCCAAGTGAGGGCAATCAGAGCATGCAGAGACACAAATGCTTTGCTGTCCCTCATCGAGGTAGGCAAGCAAGCAGGGAAAGCTGAGAATCGGCTGTCCAGGGAGGAGGGGTCCCTTTAAGCACAGGCCTCAGATAGCCTCAGGCAGCAGCTCCTGACCCAATGCCTTGCCGGACCTGGTTCTGGCCAGCCTTAAATGTGATTCAGCGTCCACTCAGTGTGGCTGCACTATTTCAAAATGCATTTTGTGTCTAGACACATTATTTTGAAACAACTTATTTCAAATTAACTATTTCAAAATAAGATATTTCGCAATAGCACTGTAGTGTAGACGTACCCTGAGGTGGTACATGATTGCAGTCTTCAAACATTTGAAAGGATGTCATAAAACAGCTGGAGAAAAAGTGTTCTCTCTTACCACCGAAGGTAGGACAAGAAGAAATGGGTTCAAACTACAGTATGGAAGATTGAGATTGAAACTCAGGAAAAACTTCCTAACTGTAACAGTATGGCAATGGAACAGACCGCTTAGGGAATTTGTGGACGCAATTCAATAGAGATTTTTTAAAAGAAGGCTGGAAGGCTTAGAAACAAGTCCAGCATTTTGTCAGAGGATTAGATAAATGAGCCTTCTAACCCTATGATTCTATTATTCTAACTAGCATTCAGACTCTGTACTCACCTGAGTACTCAGCTATTCAATCTGATAATATCTCTTTGCTTTCCATGTCTTCTTCACTAACAGGACTACCCTCTGCTTCCTCATACACTTTGAATCTGTATCTCTATCTTATCTGCAGACTGCACACTGCAAAAATACTATGCCAGTCTCTCAAGATTTCTGCCCATACAGTAGGTCTCTTTCTGTGATACTCTTCAAAATTTCTTTCTGACATCTAAAATGGATAAGCAATCTCAGAACATACCATTGCTGACCTAGAGAAGCTCATATTCAAAGAGCAGCTGCAATGACATTTTTGCAGTTTCTACATCAGTATGACCTTATGAAATCCCTTTAGTTTTTTAAGTCAGGCAAATTAGTAGACAAACTGACCAAAGACAGAGGGTGAACAATAAATGCGAACCTTGTTGTTTTTGTATTCAGTAGCCAATGTCTAAAGGTCCAATGTCAAACTATAGAAATTCTGATGCTGAAACTCTGCAAGAGTAACTAAACCCCCTCATGAAACAGACCAGAAAATAAGACACAAAGGAAGAGAAATAGCTTAAGAGGTCATCAGTGCGTACTCCCACAGAACAGAATGTGTAAACTTCACATTTCTGTAAACTTTCACACAGATACTGGTGCAGATTCTAATGTCAGTTACACCTAGTATACAAATTTAGAGTGAGTCAAAAGAAATTTCCATGGATGAAACTGAGATCAGAGTCTGGTTTACTGTTTTTCAATTACATTTCAAAATAATATCCATGTTGTCCACAGATCTAAGTTTAAAGTATATTCAAACAATGTATATAATTCTCATGTTAGAATCCAGTTTTTGGAGGCAAGCACAATATTATAGTCAAAGGATCTGTATCAGGAAAGGTTAAATCCCCTCACACGACTCTTTACTTATTACTAGGTATAAAGATGACAAATTCATGGAAAACTCAATAACTGTGATGGTCTGTTGCCCTGGGTCCTACAGGTCTGCAAAAGGAAGACATGGTATAGTACCTATCTTTTAAAAAGGAAATAAACAGGACCTGGAGAATTATAGACCAGTCACCCTAACTCCAAAACTGAAAAGATTCTGTAACAAACTATTAATAATCAATTTGTAATCACCTCAAGGATAATAGAGTAATAAGGAAGAGACAACATAGATTTGTCAAGAACACATGTGACATAAGCACACTATTAAAATGTGATATTGATGAAATTACTATAAAGTGGGTGCACAACTGGGTGAAAAACTGTACTCAAAGAATAGTTATTAGTGATTCACTGTTGCATTATGTGTTTGTTTATTGTGGGGTACAGCAGGTGTCAGTCCTAGATTCCTTCCTATTTAATAGTTTAATAACTGGCTTGATAAATAGACTGGAGAGTCTGTTTATGTTAGTAGCTGACACTACTATGCACTTTGGAGATAGAATTAGAATGCAAAATAACCTTGACAAATCAATGAGATGACATTCAATAGACAGAAATGTACAGTACAGCAATTAGAAAAGAAAAATAAAAGGCACAAATATAAAGAGGGAAATAACTAGCTAGCCAATAGTACTATTGAAAAGGATCTGGAGGGTCACATTGGTCCACAAATCAAATATGAACCAACAAATTCATGTGTTGCAAAAAAAAAAAAAAAGCTATCATCATTCTGGGTATGTTAAAAGACATGATGTATGTAAGATAATAGAAGTAATTGTCCCTCTCTATTCAGCGTTGGTGAAATCTCAACTGGAGTACAGTGTCCAGTTTTTTGGGGCACCAAACTTTAGAAAGACAAAGACAAAATGTAAAAAGCACAATGGAATGCACTAAAATAAATAAAAGACACCAAAACCCTGACCTATGAGGCAAGCTTAAAAAATTGACTTTGATTCTTATCTGCTTCATTTTAACTACCCAATCTTTAGATACTTACTGATTCCCTCTACCTTCCTGATTTTCTATATTCTCTGCTCCGTCTCTCCCCACCATCCTTTTTTTCATCCCTCACCCCCCTTCTCTCCTATTTATTTTGGGTCTGCACACCCTAAACTCAAAACTCCGGACATCTGAAGAAGTGGGCTGTGCCCACAAAAGCTCATGATACCATCTACATGTTTTGTTAGCCTGTAAAGTGCTACCAGACCACTTGCTGTTTTTTTTCTGTACAGACTAACTTGGCTAACCCCTGAAGCTTAAAAAATTGTGTTTGTTTAACTTTAGAAAAGAAGACTGACTAGGGATGCATCCACACAGCAGGGATTAACTTGACATAAGCTACACAAACAGAGCTATGTCAATTGCAAAGCTTAGTTCAAAATAGCTTATTTCAAAATTAGGAGCATCTACACAGCACTTATTTCAAAACAGATCGCTCTTCCTCTGACTTCCCTTACTCTACAATGAGGGTTACAGGAGTAGGAGAAGAAGTCCTCCAGCTTGACATTTTTTCAACATTATTTCAAAATAACTGCCTGCTGTGTAGATGCCGACTGTTATTTCAAAATAACACTCGTTATTTTGAAATAATGTTACTGTGTAGATGTACCCTAGGAGAGGACCTGATAACAGTCTTCTAATATGTTATGGGCTATTATAAAGAAGATGGTGATCAACTGTTCCCCATGTTCACTGATGGTAGGATAAGAAGTAATAAATTTAATCTGCAGCAAGACAATTTAGAGTAAATATTGGGCAAAATCATCTAACTATAAGGACAATTCACTTCCATGGGAGGATGTGGGATCCTTATCAAAGGAGGTTTTTTTCAAAAACAGGTTAGACAAAATCTGTCAGTGATGATCTAGGAGGTTTACCTGGTCTTGGCTTAGCGTGGGAGGATGGATTTGATAACTTTGCAAAGTCCCTTCCCTGTCCTACATTTCCAATATTCTATGATAAAGGGCTCCTTGTGTGGTATAAAGCTATAGAAATCCTGGTTGCCCTACAGCTCCATCATGTTTCTTGTTGGTATTTCTATTCCATCAGACTGTTCAGTTCATAGCACTACCAAAGAGCTTTAATAGATTTTAATTTTTCCTATGGAAGTGGCTATAAGGCTTTTCAGTTCAGCACCATGATCTGCTCCAGACTTACAATAGATTTTAAATTATTGTAAATTATCCCAGTGATGGGCATCCTATATAACTGTACAAAATAAATATTTACAACATCTACATATTTATAATATATTCTTATAAAATACAGTTCAAAATGGACCTCAACTGAAATATTCTATCCATTTCTGGGTACCACATTTCAAGACAGATATGAAGAAATTGGAGAATGTCCAGAGAAGAACAAAAATGATTAAAGGTCTAGAAAACATGACCTATATGACTGAAAGAATTGGACTCCTTTTGTTTAGAAAAGAGAAGACTGAGAGGGGACGTAATAGCGGTTTTCAAGTATCTAAAACGGTGCTACAAGGAACAGGGGAAAAAATTGTCCCCTTGGCCTCTGAAGATAGAACAAGAAGCAATGGGTTTAAATTGCTGCAAGGGGGGGTTAGGATGGACATTAGGAAAAACTTCCTGTCAGGGTGGTTAAAAACTGGAATAAATTGCCTGGGGAGGTTGTGGAATCTCCATCACTGGAAATATTTAAGAGCAGGTTAGACAGATACCTGTCAGGAATGACCTAGGCCAGGGGTGGGCAAAAGGGCCTCTGCAGACCAGATTCAGCCTGCCAAGCAGGTGGATCTGGCCCACAGAGGCTCTGCTGCTCTCCCGCCCCCAGGCCAATTATGGTCTAGGGGCGGGGGAGCGCCTGAAGCCTTTTCCACTCTGTCCCCACCCTGCGAGCAGCACATGGTGCTTCAAAGCAGCACATGGTGCTTTGCATGCTCCTCTGCTCCCCAGTCCTTAATTAGCCTGGGGAAGAGGAGCACCTGAAGCCTTCTCCCGCCCTGCCAAGAGCACGTGGTGCTTTTAAGCGCCGCACGCTTTTCACGGGGGGGAGGAGGGAGAGAGGAGGAGGCTTTGCACACTCCCCTGTCCCCAGGCCAGTCAGCTGCAGCCCCAGGGAGAGCTACATGAAGTTTTCTTCACCCTGTCCCAGGCCTGCGAGGAGCCCACAGCATTTCAAAGTGCCATGTGCTCCTCGCAGGGCAGGAAGATGCTTCCCGCACTTCCCGCTCCCAGGTCCTGATTGGCCTGGGGGTGGGCGAGTATGCCAAGCCTCTTCCAGGGCATGGGTGCCTAGTGGGGAGGCAGGGCAAAGGGGTCCTTCCTGTTTAGGCAATGCCCCTTCCCGTTAGGCCACTCCCCTTCCAGGGGTGGCCTGGGGCTACTTCAGAAATTTTTTAAGTGGCCCTCGGGCAAAAATTATTGTCCACACTGATCTAAGCAGTGCTTGGTCCTGCCGTGAGGGCAGGGAACTGGACTCTATGACCTCTCAAGGTCCCTTCCAGTTCTTTGATTCTATAATTCTATGATTCTATGATCAGAATCATGAGAGTTGCTGAGAAATTACAAACCCCACTAACATCAGTGAGAACTACAGATTCTCAACCAGAGTTCAGCCACAGGAAATAAGCACTTCTGATGTCAAAGAGTCCATTCCAAGTAACGACAACACTCCCGCTGACTTCAGTGTTTTAGGATCAAGCCTAATGTAAATCTCAGAGAGGTAGCTGTGTTAGTCTGTATCTGCAAAGACAACGAGGAGTCCTGTTGAACCTTAAAGACAAACAGATTTATTTGGGCATAAGCTTCATGGGTCAGAACCACTTCATCAGATGCACTTCATGAAAACTTATATCCAAATAAATCTGCAACTCTTTAAGGTGTAACAGGACTCCTCACTGTTTTTAAGTGTAATGATGTTGCTGTGCTCAACACCCTCATGATTTGATCCAGTGACATTAATCCAGCCAGAAAGACAAAGAACAACAAATGAATTCCTAAAGTAGTTTGAAGACTAACGGCAGCCACAATATCTCTTGTCATCTCCTTTTACACCATATGCATCCATATATGGATGACAATGTATCAGGGCATTCCTATGACTATAAGCTCAGTCAGTGCTTAGACAGTTTGGAAAAAAAAGATGGGTGGTTTGTCATAGTCTGGGAGCAGCAACTGTAGTAAGACAGTGCTTAAAATGTCCACCTCAACAACACAGATTGATTTTTTTTGTTATAATTATATCCTTGGGTGGGATAGTCTGTGACCCCTTATGATGTGCCTCTACCTCCCATATATGCACCCACACGTTCCTTCAATACTGAAATCAACTCACTCTAAGTCAGATATAAAATTGTGATTGAAAAGTACCAATTAAAAGTAGCACAGTACAGTATGCATTTACTATTCTAGTTTGTCTGGATCTCAAATACACCACAGCTCAGTATAATTTAGTACAGTCTGGCAGTTCTTGCCCAAGGAAGAGCCAGCAGTGGGATAACAGGAGAATTGAAGGTCAGGCCTGAACTGTCATCAGAAGCAAATGCAATGTCTGCTTGCACTATATCTCTAGTAAATATTGTGCAAAAAAATGGGATTAAGTTTGAGGTATATAGCGCAGAGAAAGGAGAAAGAAAAACAATATTTCTGCTAGTCAGTGTACTTGTCAGGCATAAAACCACACCAAACTACCAACTTCATTAACACACAGTTAAAAGGCTTGGAATCCCATATAACAATACTTGCACATCTGATTTTTTTAAGGAACAACTAGGGGGCTGTGTCTTCTTCTCACTATGCTCATCTACCCCCTTCTTTCCAGCTGCTTTTGTTTCCCTGAAAGAGCCTTGACACTGATGAGATCATTCTGTCATCCAACAGGAAAAGCTTTTTTATAAATATAGAGATCTGTTTTAAGGTAGCATTTATTAGTGTTAATGTGGCAACTATTTCAAACCTGAAGGAAATAAGGAGAAAAAATTACAGAAGGGACAATAAAGTCAATAGAGTTACCTTCTTCTGAGTTGATGGCTTCAGTCTTAAATGTCCTTTCAGTTACTTTTTTGTGTATAATCCAATTAACATAGTTAACATACAGCAACAAACACCAAGGATAGAGCTGTTTTTCTCTGTAAACATAAACTAAATGCTAAATTGAAACTGATTTTCTGTGCGATTAAATTACATCCATGTTAATGCTAAATAAATTCATTCTACTAGATGTTTTACACTGAATACTAAAGTAATTCATAGTGATTAGTGACTCACTGAGAAGGATGTTGCCCCTCCTTGTTAGAGATAATTTATCACATAGGAGCACTTCCCCTTCCCTCTCCTCTGGGGAAGAGACAAGGCAACATTAATGAAGTATAAATTACATTTTATCCTTCATGACTTAGTCACACCGATTAGTAAAAACAGATTTTTAAAAAGCAAGGTACTATTTTCAGATTTTCCTTTGCAAAAAATAGGGAAGAAAGAGAGTCATGAAACAAAACCTATGTCAAAACTTGTACATTTCAATGCCTCATCCTATAAGCCTTCTTATAAAGCCTCAACATGTTTACAACTCCATTTATAACTCACAAAAATATCTTATTTCACAGTAGACATTATTCAGAATCTAACTGGTACTTTCATCATTGCAATTAATATTCCTATGTTCCTAACAAGTCTCTCCCCAAAAAGGAAATAGAAAAGAAACCAACAAAGAATATAATCCCAAAGCATAATAAACCTTTGCTTTTGGACTTTTACATTTGCATATGATTATTCACATAAGCAACATCTACTGACATCTTTCCTTTTTCTATTTTATATCAAAATGCCATATTCCTTTTCAAAGTAGAAATTACCATCTTGAATCAGAATACTAGAACTGGAAGGGACCTCAAGAGGTCATCGAGTCCAGTCCTCTGCCCTCATAGCAGGACCAAATACTGTCTAGACCATCCCTACTAGACATTTATCTATCCTACCCTTAAATATCTCCAGAGATGGAGATTCTACAACCTCTCTGGGCAATTTATTCCAGTGTTTGACTACCCTGACAGTTAGGAACTTTTTCCTAATGTCCAACCTAAACCTCCCTTGCTGCAGTTTAAGCCCATTGCTTCTTGTTCTATCCTCAGAGGCCAAGATGAACAAGTTTTCTCCCTCTTCCTTATGACACCCTTTTAGATACCTGAATACGGCTATCATGTCCCCCCTCAATCTTCTCTTTTCTAAACTAAACAAACCCAGTTCTTTCAGCCTTCCTTCATAGGTCATGTTCTCTAGACCTTTAATCATTCTTGTCGCTCTTTTCTGGACCCTCTCCAATTTCTCCACATCTTTCTTGAAATGTGGTGCCCAGAATTGGACACAATATTCCAACTGAGGCCTAACCAGCGTAGAGTAGGGTGGAAGAATGACTTCTCGTGTCTTGCTCACAACACACCTGTTAATGCATCCCAGAATCATGTTTGCTTTCTTTACCACAGCATCACACTGCTGACTCATATTCAGCTTGTGGTCCACTATAACTCCTAGATCCCTTTCTGCCATACTCCTTCTTAGAGAGTCGCTTCCCATTCTGTATGTGTGAAACTGATTGTTCCTTCCTAATGGAGCACTTTGCATTTGTCTTTATTTCATCCTGTTTACCTCAGACCATTTCTCCAATTTGTCCAGATCATTTTGAATTATGACCCTATCTTCCAGAGCAGTCGCAACCCCTCCCAGCTTGGTATCATCTTCAAACTTAATAAGCGTACTTTCTATGCCACTATCTAAATTGTTGATGGAGATATTGAAGAGAGACGGTCATAAAACAGACCCCTGCAGAACCCCACTTGTTATACCTTTCCAGCAGGATTGTGAACCATTAATATCTACTCTCTGAGTACTGTTATCCAGCCAGTTATGCAACCACCTTATAGTAGCCACATCTAAGTGGTATTTGCCTAGTTTATTGATAAGAATATCATGCGAGACCGTATCAAATGCCTTACTAAAGTCTAGGTATACCACATCCACCGCTTCTCCCTTATCCACAAGAATTGTTATCCTATCAAAGAAAGCTATCAGATTGGTTTGACATAATTTGTTCTTCACAAATCCATGCTGGCTGTTCCCTATCACCTTGTCACCTTCCAAGTGTTTACAGATGATTTCCTTAATTACTCGCTCGATTATCTTCCCTGGCACAGAAGTTAAACTAACTGGTCTGTAGTTTCCTGGGTTGTTCTTATTTCCCTTTTTATAAATGGGCACTATATATGCCCTTTTCCAGTCTTCTGGAATCTCTCTTGTCTCCCATGATTTTCCAAAATGATAGTTAGAGGCTCAGATACCTTCCTCTATCAGCTCCTTGAGTATTCTAGGATGCATTTCATTAGGCCCTGGTGACTTGCAGGCATCTAACTTTTCTAGGTGACTTTTAACTTGTTCTTTTTTATTTTATCTTCTAAACCTACCCCCTTTCCACTAGCATTCACTATGTAAGGCAATCCTTCAGACATCTCGGTGAAGACCGAAACAAAGAAGTCATTAAGCATCTCTGCCATTTCCAAGTTTCCTGTTACTGCTTCTCCTTCCTCACTGTCGAGTGGGACTTCCCTGTCCTTGGTCTTCCTCTTGCTTCTAATGTATTTATAAAACGTCTTCTTGTTTCCCTTTATTCCCGTAGCTAGTTTGAGTTCATTTTGTGCCTTTGCCTTTCTAATCTTGCACCTGCATTACTGTGTTGTTTGCCTATATTCATCCTTTATAATTTGTCCTACTTTCCATTTTTTATGAGACTCCTTTTTATGTTTAGATCATGCAAGAATATTGCCAAATAATTTATATTTGAAGGCCTAGTGACAGGGGGAAGTGGCCAGAGGAAGAGGGCAACTGCCCCAGTGCCTGTGATTCAAGTAGAAACAGTGGCTGGAGCCCCAGGCTCTGTAAATCTTGCCATAGCTCTGGGCAGTACACTTTGAGTGGCACTGAAGGGATGACAGGGGAGGTTAACCCCCTTCCTCGTGAAGCTCTGCCCCTTCCTGGAGGGCAGAGCAGTTGCCGCACCACCACCTTGCCAAGGGGCCCAGCAATTCTATCAGCCCCCTTGTACATTTGTCAAAGAATAAAATAAGAAATTAGATATTTCTTAATTCTCGAGCATTCTCAATCCCTTTTATTTAAAAATGGTGAGGTACAAAGAGAGAGCAAGAGAGGGACAATTTTAAAGGGGCTGCTGATGGAATAAAATTGATAACAAGAACTGGGAATGGGACCCTCAACACTCAGCAATAATCGTGCAAATTCAACCAGTGGTAATAACAAAAAAACCTAATAATATTGAGCCCCTAAATTAGGATGGTATATTTCTGACAAACAGAATACAGGCAGTCCCCAAGTTACGCGGATCCGACTTATGTCGGATCCGCACTTACGAACAGGGCTTTTCTTGCCCCGGAACTCACGGGCAGCGGGACCACCCAGACGCGCAGTGGTCCCGCCACCACGTCCTCCGGGGCAAGAAAAGCTGCTCCAGGTGTCCCATGTCTGCTGGGGGGGGTGGTCCCCAGCAGACCAGGGACACCACGAGCAAAGCCTTGGAGGCGCAGGACCTCGCCGCCTCTGCGGCTTTGCTCCGGGTCTCCCTGGTCTGCTGGGGATCCCCCCCACCCCAGTGAACCAGGGACACCCGGAGCAAAGCTGCAGAGGCGCGGGACCCCGCCGCCCCCGCAGCTTTGCTCCAGGTCTCCCTGGTCTGGTGGGGGGGGGCACATCTAGTGCGCCCCCCCAGCAGACCAGGCTTTTGTTGTGGACGCCTGGGGTAGAGCAGCTGGGGTGCTGCCGGGTTAGTCCTGGGGGGACCTACCTGGCAGCGCACCAGCTGTTCTGTCCCAGGCTCCAGATTCAGCCGCTGTTGAAACTGATCAGTGGCTGATTTCAGGAAGCTGGGGGAAGAGTAACTCTGCCTCGGGCTTCCTGTAGTCAGCCCCTGGTCAGTTTCAGCAGCAGCGGCTGAATCTGGAGCCAGTTCCGACTTACATACAAATTCAACTTAAGAACAAACCTATAGTCCCTATCTTGTACGTAACCCGGGGACTGCCTGTAATATGATGGCAAATTGAATTGGCAATTCATGCTGTTGTCACAACTACTTTAGTAATTAACAGATTTATTCCTTGAGTAATATTATGGAATTTACTGTTAGAGGTTCTACTGAGTGTCTTTATTATGATCAATTTTATTCTTACTGTGACAATAGTAAGACATTACTGTAAAATAATCATAATCAACACAAATTGGCAGCCTGGTTGTCTCTCACATTCATTAAGATTTAACATCATCTATATATTGTCCTTCAATAAGAGGACTGTAGCATATTAATGGGGAATGTGCAGAGCTTCTGTGGTTAAATGTGGGACTGCAGTTTCCAGAGTTATCAGTTAAAATCTTTCCACAAGGACAAGCTCCTTAAAAAGGAATGCATTTTTTCCCTGCTCTTTTGATAGGAAACTGTACTATGAGGCACTATAAAAAGCTAAGATGTGTTCTCTGTTGCCTAATCAAGTAATTAAAGCCAACACAGGTTCAAAATGTTCCATCCCTAAAATTACATTCTCTGGTAACTGATTCATTATGGAGGTCTCTGAAATAGAAATGTCATATTATAGATGAAGAATTACCAAGCAGAAGAAATCAGAAATATTTGGGGCTGAATTCAACTCTCACACCAATGTAACTCTCAAATAGCTGCAATGAGGCAGGAGTGTGATTCCTCTGCTCAGGTACACATATAGCAGTTGTTCTCAAGCTAGCACAAGTACAATCAGCAATGTAGACACAATAGCATGGCTAATGGCAGCAGAGGCATGGTTGAGCCATGGAAAGTACAAACCTGCATAAAACAAGTGGGTATGTACTTGGCCCTCTTCAGTGATGCCTCCATTGATGCTATCCATGCAAGATTTCTGTTCATACTCACACTAACTCTATAGAATTGGCACAAGTAAGTGTGCACGAGAAGGGGAACCACACACTTTGCTCACAATGTTGCCATAGCCTTAAAATCAGTGGAATTATGCCAGTACAACTATGCCAGATCAGATTTTGACCTCTTCTTTTATAAGGCTATGATTGTTCAAAAATATAGGAGAAATGTAGACCATGAATGTACAGAAATAAGATGAAATTAAAGAATTTATCATTCCCTTCTTCTTTAGCTCCCTCCCCCACACTCAGAAAAAAAAAGAGGAACCTGAACAATATACACTGCAATGCCCTCCTGAATGCATGCTAATCAGATGTCTGCTCATCTGTCAGTATCGCTGATGTAACCATGTATGGTGTCACTTCAGGTTTTGGATGCAAGTTTGATGAAATCAGGATATGTATTGTTTTGGGGTATTTGTTGGACATGAAGTGGGAGCCATACAAAGAACTGAAGTGTTGTAGAAAATATGAAGGTAGAAAAACATGCAAGGGATTTTTTTTAGGGGAGGGAGATTTGTGTGTGCCTATACACATGGACTCCCATACATAATTTGTTTTGTTTTTAAGTTAGCAAAGAGAAGTTCAAAATAAATAAGCCTTTCACTTGGGCTACATCTAGACTGTAAATGAAGCACTTCAAAAGGGCAAATGAAGCCGGGATTTAAATATCCTGCACATCAATTGCATAATCACATAATGGCGCTCTTTCCAAGAAGCACTATTTCGAAATTGAAACCGCAGTCTAGACATGGTTCTTTCAAAAACTAGGTGCTTTTTCGAAAGATCCTGTAAACCTCAAAAATGATATTTTAATCCTGGTTTCATTTTCACTTTCAAAGTGCTTCATTTACATCCCTCTCTCAACAGAGGGATGTAGTCTAGACACACCCTTGGAGTGGAAGATGGTGAGATTTGTGTTGGTTATACATTCCTGAGGGAATTCATGCCACAGTCTTGAACTAACTTCCAAGAAAGTTATGTCTGCTGCACAGATGAGCTTTGCAGCTATTATAGAAAGTTCCATTGTATGAAGGAGAGATGATGTTGACCATGCCTTTGTAATGGAATTGAACCTAGGACCTCTCTAGCTTAGTGCAAGAGCCTCTACCTCATGAGCTAAAAACCAGCTGCCTCTCAGCTAGGGCTGTAGAGAAGACACATTATTCTCACTATACGTGGTCTTAATGCCACTAGATGGGACAGTATACCACACCCAGAAAGTGTATGAGCTACACTTTCATACCAGAACTTTAGACAGTCCTTGACACACTGAAGATAAGGAGATACTCTTCAGCAAAGTAAGCTGCCGTAGGATAAGAAGGAAGGACTGATAACTTGTTAAAAGATAGGAAACAAAGGGTAGGTAAAAATGGTCAGTTTTCAGAGTGGAGAGAGGAAAATTGTGGTGTTCCCAAGGGATATCTTCTGGGACAGAGCTATTCCACATATGCATATATGATCTAGAAAAAGGGTAAGCAGTAAGGTGGCAAAATTTGCAGATGATAAAAAACTAGTCAAGTTGATTAAATGCTAGACAGACTGTGAAAAGCTATAAAAATATCTCTCAAAACTGTGTGACTGGGCAACAAAATGGCAAATGGACTTTAATGTTGATAAATGCAAAGTAATGCACATTGAAAAACATAATCCCAACTATATATATATATATATATATATATATATATATATATATATATATATATATAAAATGGTATGGTCTAAATTAGTTGTTACCACTCATGAGAGAGATCTTGGAATTATTGTGGCTAGTTCTCAGAAAACGTCCACTCAATCTGCAGTAGCAGTCAAAAAAACAAACAAAATATTAGGAATCATTAAGAAAGGGATACATAATAATATAGAAAAAATAATATTGCCTCTCTATAAATCCACGGTACACCCACATTTTGAATACTGTGCACAGATGTGGTCACTCCATCTCAAAAAGGATATATTGAATTGGGAAAACTGCAACAAAAATGGTTAGGTGTATAGAATGGTTTCCATATAAGGAAAGAGCAATAAGATTGAGCCTTTTCAGCTTGGAAAAGTGATTACTGGGGAAGACATGATAAGCTCTATGAAATCATGACTGGTGTAGAGAAAGTAGATAAGGGACCTGACAGGAACATGCAAATAAAGCCCAGGATATTTAAATCCCGGGCTTCATTTGCAAGTTCGAATGCTACATTAGCCTTCCTAGTTCGAACTAGGGGGCTAGTGTAGATATACCTGTAGACAGGTGAACAATTCAGAAAGGTTTATTGTCCATATATGTCCAGAGAAAGGTCTATAGGTTTGACTTCTAACCCTGATTCTGATACTGAATTCTTCCATTGTCTAGTGCAAATCTTTTTAACTCCCTAGTGAAGTTTCAGTTTTTGGTAAATAGGGCAAATAGGGATATTAACTACTCCATTTACTCATACCAGTTATGTGCACAACATATAGAGCACACAAATGAAAAATGAATTAAGACTAGAGAGAGTTTGAAATTTTATATTTTGTTTGTATTAGGAGAACAGATGTTTTTACTATCCCTGTATTTGCCTGCAACTTGATCCTAGGACAATGAAAACAGCCACTCTTCTAATTAGCACACTGAGTGCTTATCTTATTTTTTTGTTCAAAATGTCAATGTCAGACTTTCAATACAACAAAACAGGAGAAAATGTGATATAGGAAATAAGCTGTTTCAGTCAGTACTAAGTAGTAAAAGACCTTACTGATTTAAAAAAAATATAAAATGGTATAGTAGAATATTTTATTAGTATAAAATTAATTTTATATTATGATATGATATTATATGTAATAAAATAATGAAAAATACTGAAAGTAATAAAAACATGAATTAACATTTCTAAAATCAAAATTATGATTTGAAATAGTTTCATTTTTTCTAAACCAAAATTTATATAATTGATTTTTTGTTCAAAAAATGTAATCTCACATTTAATTTCAAAACTATTTTTTTTTTACCAATTCAGAATGAAATGTCAAAACTTCCAGTGAAATGGAAAGTCCATGTGTTTGGCACCAAGATCCCTTTGAAAATGTGTTCTAATCGCTTCAGTTCAATGAGGCTAGCTGTCAAAATAATTGTTCACAAATGTGGGTAAGAGGTTCACAATCTGACCTTTGGAACTCAGATGGACTGCTTTATCATGTAAGCAATAATTGAAATTATTTGGACTTGGTCATTATTTGGGGCTTCAAAACTATTTGACATTGCCCCTTTCTTTAAAAAGGTTAGTAGCATTCTGAGTTTTTAATTAAATACCCTGTATGTTTCTTTTTAATTTGTCATACAATAGACAGCACAGGTGGCAATGCAGAACAGCAGGATTAATCTGAAATAGAAATAAACTCTAAGGGTTTATCCTGCTGTCAATGTTTATACAAAATTCCCATTGACTTTTATGTGAGTTCTTGCTACTTAATGATGCCAGGATTTGGCATCATTTTTCCCCCTAGTTCAGATGCAAAATATTTGATTGTCAATATTAGTGATTCTGCAGAACCTTTTAAGAAATATGGAAACAATAGTCACTTTGAAGGAATTACTTATAGGAGGCACAATGCCTTGTATCTCACCCTCAATCTCAGTCTTAAAGAGAAATGGGGAAAGAATGTAGCCATTCTATCAAACAGAAAGGTGGGAGGATATCTGGTTTAATGTGAAACAAACTTCATGTCCTTTATCCTTTTGTAACAAGATATTAAGTGGGTTTTGCATCCAACATTTACTCTGTGTTGCCAATCTAGACTTCAACAAATACTTTAAACAGTCACATGGCAGCCTTTCATGCATCATCTACACATGACACATCATCAACACACCACATGTGTTCTGGAATGTCATATTTGGTGTTTTCTCAATAAGTGTTGCTCTTTTTCCTTCCCCAAGTTTGTGTATTAGAGGGGTACTGTGTGAGTTGATGTTATCAGTTAACATTAAGAAATTAATTGCAATAACTCTTTGAGGGTGTGTCCACACAGCAGGGCTTAACTCGAAATAAGCTATGCAAATTGAGCTACATCAATTGCGTAGCTTATTTCAAAATAGCTTATTTCAAAATTGGGAGCAACTACACAGCACTTATTTAGAAATAGAGCACTCTTCCTCTAACTTTCCTTACCCCTCGTACAACAAGGGTTACAGAAGTCAGAGTAAGAAGTCCTTCATCTTGACACTATTTCCACAATATTTCAAAATAACTGCCTGCTGTGTAGATGCGAACTAAGTTATTTCAAAATAATGTTGCTGTGTAGATGTACCTTGTGTGACCAAAAGAATTACTTTGAGAAAATGGAAATCTGCAATTCCTCCTTCATACGCAGACCGGCTTACTGAGTTTACTACTACTGCATTCATGGAAAACATGACTATAATAAAAAACCTTCAAATATGTGAGAATGTCTAGTCACACATGAATCTATTGAATACTTTTGTAGTTTAGTATATAGTAGTCCTTGATTCTCATAGGTTATGTTCTCATTGATTTAACTATTTAATCAGTGCAATAACTAATGCCATGCATATTTTGATTTATTTTTGGTTTGTTTTCCATGTTTTACATGTAATGAATTTTGAAATTTATTTTATATGATATTATCATCTTGTGCATGTATTTATATGTTTTGTTTTATGTTAGTATATTCTCAGAAACTGAGATAAATCCACTTTCTTTCATTTGGACTGTGCTTTGGTATGTCTGAAAAAAAATTGAGATATAGGTCATTAAAAGGGAACATTGAATCAAGATACACAACTCTAGCTATGTTAATTATGCTCCTGTCAGCTTCCCTTACTTCTTGTAGAAATAGGAGTACCTGATGCCAGCAGGGGCACCCTCTGAATTCAATTTAGTGAGACTTAACTACACTCACTAAATCAAACTTGAGAAGATCGATCGTAGCAGCATCAATCTTCTGTTTAGTGAAGAGATGGTCGTAGTCACTGCAAAAATTACTGCTAAATTCTAGCTGTCTTCTGTGTCTATGGGTCATAAGAGTACTCTTTTTTATGTCTTGTTTTTTTGTTTCTTTTTGTTTTTCTTTCCCTTCTACCTCCTGCAAATGCACTGCACAAGGTCATTCACTATGGAGACATCAGCAAAGGATACTAAAATGTCAGACAGGCATCTGACACCCCAGTAAAGAAATAAGTATATCTTTACTTATTTGCATTATCCAGAAAAGAGGACAACAAAACAGTTAAGCATGAGCAAAATGGATACAGCCTAGATAAATAGGCAAGGCTCACAATGGTCTAGAAACATATGGGACCAAAACATAGAAGAGCCAATAAAAAGTATCTGCTCACTTTGCAAACTGAAACAAAATAGCAAAATTCAATCACTTATTAAAAGCAACACCAAATAAAGAGCACAGTTCTTCTGATTTGCCCATGAGAGTGATGCAGCAGTAACTGTTCCTCGAGCACCACTATTATGTTAACATGTAATGCCAGCCATGCCAAATTTCTGTCCATTGTCCCCAAGGCATACATTTACAACATAATTATCAGTTATATGCACAAGTTACAAGACACATCTGCAATCTAAACCCAATTTTAATCGTTTATTTTCATCCTATAAAATCTGGTTTCTCCAAGTCAGATCTTGCAGTCTTTAATGATATTACATTAGTGTGACCTCTTTATTACCCTCTCTTCTGTATAACTTAGTAACCCCAGACATCTGATATTTGACAAACAGAAAGCCAGATTATTTTTTCCACAGCTGTTCCTGGGGAAAACAGCTTTTGGGGGTTCTGAGCAATTCTTAATGAGCTAGACACTCAAGAATGAATTCATCATGGTAAGGGAGAGTGAAAGCATATGTAATTAAAATATTATTAAATAAATGGTTAGTTACTTGTAGTCTTCAGTGTCAGAATCATTGGGAGCATCACAAACCAAATCTATGTTGCCTGATCATCCAATAAAGAATGTATAACCAATCTAAGTTTTATGTCAGACAGTATGATATTTGTATCACTGTACATTCAAGGACAAATACTTATGTAAATCAGCATAGCTCTACTACTTCAGTGAAATTATACTGATTTACATCTGGTGAAACTCCTGTTTCTTAAGATCTTGCTCCAGGATCTGTGAACTGTTTTACATGCAAAAGGGGGATAGCAGGGTGATTGTTAAAATAAGATATAAGTAAAGATTATTTTGCCAATGGAATACTATAAAATCATTATATATCTTTTGTTGTGCTTCTGAAAACCATGTGAATGCAGACACATACAGATGGAACTAGAAGTAATGATTTCAGATTTATTAAGATTAATAAAATCTAATAGAAGTTATGCAAATTTATCTTATAGAGGTGTTTTGTGCTGGAATTGCTTATAGACAATATTCATATAAGGCCAAATCCTATCATTATTCTGTCTTTAACTTATTCTGAGGCTAATATGAATTTAGTCAAAGTGAGGACTGTAGAAGGGTTTCAGGATTTTGATAGTACAGTACACTCATATCTTGTCATGTCTAACATTTATATGTATTCTGAGGTATCTATGCTTTTTTGAAATCTGCTTAGCCTAATAAGAATTCTGTGTAATGTTCTGTAGATTTCTGAGGTTTCTCTATTTTATTATTTCATTCTTATAATTGTGTGCCATTTTTCCTGAAAACAGAGGGGAAAGAAAAAAAATAGATCCATCTTAACAGGGATTCTAAAAACATGAGAAGTTATAGCCTGATTATGCTGAAAGAAGTAATTGAAATGCTTTAGTAATCCACTGGAAAAACTCCTTTGATAAAGATTTGGTTTGAATCTTTTAATATGTAGAATACAATTTCATGGGAAGAAAGAAGAGGGGGTACTGAATATAGAAACAAACAGAGTTCGCTAGAAGGTTTTCTCCCCTTGAAAGGCCTGAAACAGGATAGAAAGCAAAATAATTCAGAGATAACATAGCTGATAGCTTCTTGGATGCTTATGAAGTGTGATAATGTGTAAAATACAGTAAAATAGTCCACAAAGTGCCTGATTTTGAACCCAAAATACAATGGTGTAAACCATAGCAAACTCTGTTGGTGCCACTATAATTACTTGGAATTCATTTAAATGTAATTGAGATCAGGGTCTGACCAATAACTATTTCATTTCTGGAGACAAGATAGATTTTCTTTAATTTAAATGTCATTATTATTAACCCAAAGGTTGTCAAAATGGCTCACTTGCTTTAATCAGCATTAAAATGTGGTGTTACTTCAAAGTAAGACTGATAATATATTGAATAGTGATAGAAATGTAGCCGTGTTAGTCTGGGGTAGTTGAAGCAAAATGCAGGACAATGTAGCACTTTAAAGACTAACAAGATGGTTTATTAGATGACTAATAAACCATCTTGTTAGTCTTTAAAGTGCTACATTGTCCTGCATTTTGATAATATGTTGTCTTTTCAAAGGAAGCATGAATGGTAATAGCCATGATGAAAACATTAGTAAGAGAGAAGATATGTTAAAGATCTCAGCAAAGGAAATCTTGGCTCCTAAAACAGGTTAACGTTTGTGAAGAATTACAGAAAAACAGCTGAAATTTTCTTAATGACTAAATGTTTCTAGAATATGCTTAGAGCAGTCAGGAATGAAACTAATAATAATATGAATATTCCTAAAATTTCTTTAAATTTTACTTTCCTGTTCAAAAATCCAGCTAGTAACTAAAATTAAAATACATAAACTAGTTAAAAAAAGTAAGTATAACTTATCTGGACCTCAGCAGTAGATTGAATTAATTATGATTATTTTGAGTCCAAAAAAAAATCATTTTACAATTTCAAACAACTGCAGACTTTGTATCAAATGGGATTTCACCAGGGTTGTTCACTTCTGTTATGTGAGGAGCTATTATTTTTCAACTTTATGAACTTTAAACTTGTGAACCTTGATTTAGAGACCTAAACATTGGGGCACAAAGAAATATTATCAACTTCTATAAAAAGCAGAAAACATGTTTGCAAAAATATGCCCAATTTTTATTTGAAAAAAATCAGGCAACATTTCCAAATATCCCATTTTTCAACAAATGATGGCCATTCATAAATTGACTGGCCCAAATAGGAATGGATAATTTGTTTATTGACCACATTATCAGGAAGAGAACTAGGAGTCTAAGAAAACATTCACTAAAGTCAACGGATTCTTTATGTAAAATAATTTTACCCCACCTTTCTATTGAAAATATTTGAGGTGGCTTACAAAATTTTTAAAACACAATATAAATATTTATAAAAAATTAAAATACAAGACTCCAGGGGGACATAAAACCTGGTAAGGATAAAGAAGTTTTTCTTTGCTGTTAGCCTGGCTACAGAGTAGGCTCGCAATTCAGCTCTAACCCGCAATTGACCGGACTCAGCTCTAGTTCTCCTCCAGAGGCATCCTAGCCATTGCACAGACTGTTTTGCTGTCATCAACTCCCCAGAAAACCAGGGAGCAAACTTGGCTCCACTAGCTTAAAGAAGACAGTTAGGAACAATCATGTCAACCACCTGGGCTACCTCAACATTCCATATATTTACTAGGGCATCGACAGGACCATTTGCCATAACAGCTGAACAATCCCTCGGGCACCTCGGGAAACCCTCTGGATTCATCAGCCTCCAAGGGCAGACTATCTTAATCAGTCTCCTTCCACTGTGAAGGGGAAGGTCTGTGGATAGACTAAATTTACCCAGGTAGTGATCAGTGCACAAAAAAGTGATCAGTCCAAGAACTCTATCACCCTTAGTCCAAAAGACTAGAATGAGCATATGACCTGCAACATGCAGGGAGGCAGTTATTTCTTTGGTTAGTCCTAGGGTCATCATGGTATCCATACAATCTCAGGCCAAACCAGACACGATAGCCTCTCTGTGAACATAAAAGTCCCCCAAGATTAGAAGCCTTGGGGTTCTCAATGCCATGTCCAAGACAAACTCGGCCAGCTTGAGCAGAGCATCTGCTGTACAGTGGGGTGGTCGGACACCCCACCTGGCCACCCAACATCAAGTAAAACACTTGAATCTAACACTTTCTTGGACCAAGGTCCTGGCCAGTGAGATGGTATCCCAACAGACAATCACCATCCCAACCATCAATCCTCAGGTTTTGCTGGACTGAGATCCCAGCCGCGCACAATTGGGAAAGATCAATGCACTCCCAGCTAGGTCTCAGTGACACAAGCAAAGTTGGCCCCTTCATCCAGGATTAAATCACAGATGATAGCAGTCTTGTGGGATACTGTCCTGGCATTCAGCAGTAGCACCTTCAGGTGCTTAGAGCTGTTAAGGTTCCCAGAGTCATGGAGGCTGGGAACAGAACTGGAACAAGGAATAGCACATAACCTCTAAACCTCATTCCCCTTAGCTGGCCTGTCCGATCATACTGCCATATCTTCCCCTACCTGTTACAACTGCCACAATGGTATCTGAACCCTCTCCCTTAGCTACCCCATCTGTGCCACAACACATACCAAAAAAGGAAAACAGCAACACAAACCTTCCTTAATCTTCAGTGTGGGCAGATAGGGGGAACTTCCTCTCACCAAGAACCCTTCCCTGCTCTCCCTACTTTCTGACCAGGAACTGAATCAGCCACTTCACAAGAAACAAGTGTGCTGCTCTCACCAGCACACAAACACACTCTTAAAAATTACACTATATCACACAAACCACCACCACCACCACCACCACACATGCCTGCATCCTCAGTCTCCCCCAAAAGGCTCCCCCAAAGAACAGCCCCCTTTGGCCCTTCAGCGTAACCGCCACCAGCAGCCCACTGCCAGTGGCGTCCTCCTGGCTTTAAGCCTGCCCCTGGTAATGACTGCAGGCAACACCTGCAGCTGAAAGTTCTTTACTGTATTTTATGCCCTGTTCTTTCTATCACTCCATTTAAGTGGTTAGAAGCTGAAAAGATCATAAGAAGGAGTGTTACAAAAATAAAATGAATTTAAAAACATTACTAGAAGTGGAGGAAGAGACCTTCATTTAAAAACCAAACACTGGCTTTTTTTTTCATTCATTTGCATCAGAATATTTCATCTGGACAAATTATTTTGCATAAATGTTTCGTAATTCCTGAATCCATGTATTTAATGCTTTCAAGACCCTAAGCTCTAAACTGTCACAAACCATTATCCTGTTTAAAAATGTCATAGAGCAGAATCCTAGAACTGGAAGGGACCTTGAGAGGTCATTAAGTATGGAACCTCCCTACAGTGCAGATTTTCCCTATTTGTTTTTGTTGTCTATATCCTGATATATGATCTCTGATCACTGAGCCAGTCCTTTGTGGAACTATAAGCAAACCATAACAAAGCATTAACTTTACAACAACTGATTATGTATTATTCCATTTACTTGGGAAACAATACTAACTGGCAATGAATGTTTTTGTATATTATGTTCAATAGCGTTGAAGTTCACACTTAAATATGTATTCTTTCAGATTCAGGAAAAAGTTGAAAGCATCCTTTAATTGTTCAAATAGCTACAAGTTCTTTGCAATTTTTTGAAAGTGGGCAAATCATCCAGAAGATGCTATCAAGACAATCTGTTAAGTTATTTAGTAGTCACACCACTAGAATTTCAATAAATCACTTAATAAGTACTATATGTTCTTCTTCCCACATATCTGACCTTTACTAATTAGGACATGTAGTCTCTTACAAATATGAATTTGAGAGTGACTCAAGCATCCAGAAGAAAATTAGAGGTATTTATTTAAAGGTGCATGTAGTCGGTAAGAGTAAGTCTCAGGTCCAACACTGGGTTCCCAAAGTACAAAGGACGCCACACAGGTATCTGTCAATCACAAACAGTTTATTTCTTGACAGCTAACAGCTGTGCCCCATAAATGGAAGAACAATATAATAAAGAAGTGGCATATGTTACGTCCCTTCCTGCAAGCCTGGGACCCCGGGTAGGCTGTGGACGAAGTGGGAGGTTGTCTCAGTTTCCGAGGCACTGATACCCAAAGCCCACCGGTGAAGTCCAATTTGCTAGGCTCTGACAGAGCCTTAAATACAGTTTTCCTGCCCTGTTGGCAGTTTGGAAATTTCCAGGGCTTACTCATTAGTGCTGATGTAGAGCTTAGCTGTTAGTTATCGATCTGGTTCTGATCTGGATCTTCTTGTCCTTTGGCCCTGTTTACGTGATCAGTAAGTTAGGGTAAACAGAATTGTTTATGCGTTCTTGCCCTTTACCCTTATCTTATACTTGTTCTTGCTTTACTGGCAACAATGCTTATCTTAAATGGCGTATGTTTCCCAAAGACTTGCTTCTGACTCATCAGATATAAGGGAAAAGGAAAATGGGGGGGGGGGGCGGGGAGAGAATGCAGGCCTCACCACCCCTAAACTAGCATGTACAAAGTTCTTCTGCAATTGACCACTACAATGCCTTAGACTGAGAGGTCAGCTACTAGAGAGTGCAGCTTATTTTTTCTCTTTTCTTTTTTCAATCTATCTTATAGAATAAGAGCTTGGGGTATCCAGTTTAAGGGATAAAAATCACTTGACGGTGGCAGCGACCTCCCCACCCCTGCCAAATCTGTATATTATGATTCTGGTGGAAGTTTTTGTAATCAGTGCCATTGGCAAGGTATATTTAAAGTCTTTGTGGGCCTCCACCTTCTGCACTTGGAATGCCAGAGTGTAGAACATCCCTGAGATAGAGATACTGATCTGATGGACCTAAAACCAAAATCAAATAAGTTCATTAGGAACACTTCAGTTAACATATCTATCATTTAGGGAAAGGTTTAGGAAACAAAGACTGGATTTCTAAATTGCAAACATGAAACCTATGCTATTAGAATGTTCTGTTAGAATGTGTTTCCATTAAAATTTTTCATACTTGTTCTTTGGAACACTGTAACCACTAATTGTAAAAGCAATGGAAAATTTCACTGTGAAAAAAGACAGAAATGTGGAAAAATGGAAGCCAACAAAACAGGAACAGAGTGTTACTTTAGTAATGATTTTACAGTGACTGAGAAAGGACTCATGTGGCAGAGATGAACAAATGTATCAGCTCTTCCTGGGCTCTGTCAGACAATTGGCCCAGAGTTCCCAATTGTCTATCTATGCGACAAAGTAATTTTTATTGGTTAATTTGAAATGACAGCCAGTCTTAAAACAGTTTGATGGATAAAATCAAGGAGCTCCTGGGAAGAAATTGATTCCATTTAAATAAAAGTAGGTCAGCTGGTCAAAGAAAAATCTGAAAATGGAAAGGAATCAGAATATCATGACAATATATTTAGGAACTCATACGCTGTGAGCAGGCACAGAAAAAATACACTGCATACAAGTCAGTAAAAGCCAAGTGACTATAATGTTGCTCACCATCAGATTATAGCAGTAAAAGATGGCATTGAATTATAGAACAGAAATACAGTAATGGGGTTAAGAGATGAACTGGATAAACAACAGTTTTCAAGAGCACATTGGGGTTTAAATAGCTCAGACTAGAGTGCCCAGTGGGGAATGGGCAGGGAAGCAATCCTATCAGATGCAAGACTAAAGAAATGAATTGGGTAACTTATAACTAGTGTTAAAGGAACGGAAAGTGCTAACGGAATGGAATGTTGCATTTTTGTTAAAAGAAGTTAATGTATGGTTTTCTGCCTGTTTTCACATAGGTTAGTAATTTGCCACGGAAAATTTAACTGGCTAGAGAAAGTTTTTAAGATGGTAGTTGGGAATAACAGAGATAGCTTTTTATAAGTCTGCTTTTGAAATCAGGTGTGGTTTTCCAAAACTCATCCCTGATCATTACAAAAAAAAGATTACAAACGTGTTGCTCATATATGTGTTCCTGTGAAGACACTCAGGCTATATCTAGACTGCATCCCTCTGTCGACAGAGGGATGCAAATCAAGCACATGGAAATTGCTAATGAAACAGGGATTTAAGTATCTCGTGCTTCATTAGCATAAACATGGCCACCACTTTTTTTCAAAATGGAGTTTTTTTGAAAAAAGACAGTCTAGACACGGATCTGTCTAAAATAAACCCTTTTTAGACAGATCCTGTATTCCTCAAAAACAAGGTTTACAGGATCTTTCTAAAAAGGGTTTATTTTCAACAGATCCACGTTTAGACTGCTGTTTTTTCTTGAAAAAACTCCATTTTGAAAAAAGTGGTGGCCATGTTTATGCTAATGAAGCATGGGATATTTAAATCCCTGCTTCATTAGCAATTTCCATGTGCTTGATTTGCATCCCTCTGTCGACAGAGGGATGCAGTCTAGGCATAGCCTCAGTGGAAATCACACAGTTTAAAGAATTGGAGTATCTGGGGAATTTGAAAAAGTGGATGAGAGTTGCTATAAGGGAAATATGAATGAAGAGATAATAGTCTGAATGATGTGATAAAGGCAGCTATTTATATTTGGGGTAAACAAATGAATTCCTAACAGAAATAAGCCTTCATAAGCTTCCATTGGTCAGCCCTGCTTCTTCCTAATAAAATAAATAAATAAATAAAATAAAAAAGCTTTGACAGAGAGGGACAAAGTGAGGACAACTTTCCAAAAGGAAAGTCAGAGGGATAAAAGCCATGTTGAGAAACCCATTATAATGACAATTGATTGTGAGACTTCTGTCCCTATCCAGACCAATCCACTGTTCTTCATTCTCTTCCTATATGGAACATAAGACTACTTCCTCTCAGTAACAGGACAAGGGCCAAGCACAACAATGCTACTGAGATTTCAGGGAAAAGTCCCATTCATTAGAAAGTTCCTCTACCCTACAATATCAAATACTAGGCTTTTTAAATCTTTACAGTGCAAGACAGGATTATAGCTCTTGTTGATTTGGGTAATTGAATTGACAGGATTATAGGTCTGATTGATAAAGGCCACTGTGTTGATATGGTATACTTGGATTTCTTGAAGACATTTTGACTTATTACCACATGACACTTTGATTTAAAAATCTGCATTATATGGAATTAACAGGGCAAACATAAGAAGGATTAAAACTAGCTTTCTGACATATCCCAACATGTTTTAATGGGGAGATATTAATGTGGGGTTGCCAGAGATCCTTTCTTGGTCTAACACTTTGTTATTTACTGACAATCTGGATAGTAATGTAAAATCTTCAGATGACACAATGATTTGTAAAGAAGCAAACAATGAGGACAAAAGCTTACTATACCAGAGTGATCTGAAATACTTGGTTAAACAGTCACAATCCCACACAATGTATTTTAATACAGCTAAATGTAAAGCAATACACCTGGAAAACAAGCACATAGATTACAACTATAGGATGTGAGTCTTGGGAAGGGTGCACAGTAATTTTTGGTGGGAAGCCACTCCAGGATTTTGGAAAGTGGTCAAGGGATGTACTTTTCTATGGAAAGGGTGTGAGATTTAGGATGGAGGTTGGATACAGAAGGGTGCACAGAGTAACGGACTGGCATGTAGGAGACGGTGTGAGGTCTGAGAGGGAGTTTGGGTGAAGGAGGGGGGTTTGTGACCCAGATAAGAGTTTTGGGGTATAGGGTCAGAGAGGGAGTATAAGTATGGATGTAAGAGAGGATTTTGGCCTGGGAGAGGTGTGTAAGAGGGGATATAGGGTCTGGGAGGGAGCTGTGACCTGGGGCAGTGGGGATCAGAGGGTTTGGATGGTGACCTGGGGTGCAGAAGGGGCTGGGGTGTCAGAGGCAGTCTCTGGCTGGGAGGCACTTACCTAAGCTTCTCCTGTCCACCCGTCCTGCAGCACCCCCAAAGCAGGCTGAACTCCCTTCCAATCTCTCAGATCCCATTGGCTGGTTGTTTCTGGCCAATAGGAGCTGAGAGATTGGGCTGGGGGCAGGGAGACCACACAGAGCTTCTCCCTCCCTCCAGAGCAGAGAGGCAGAAAGAGCAGCCCTGCACTTAAAGCAGTGGCTTCTGCGTGCCTGAGGGTCCTGGCACAAGTGTCCCTGGTCTGGATCTGGTGCCTTGGCAGGCCGGATTCCACCCACGAGGCATATCTTGCCCACCCCTGGTCTTGGAAAACCATGAATCAGAGGGACATAAATAAATGTCTCATAAGGTTTTAGTACTATGCTGTGTAAAAAAGGGCTAACACAAATCTCCACTCTATAATCAGGGGACTATCAAGTTGAAACAAGGAAGTTTCTACACAGCAGAGACTGTATTACTGCTGCTGAACACTACAGTGTGTCTAGATGCCTCGCTGGTGCATCTTGCTCACATACTTGGGGTCATGCAGATTGCCAGGTTTGGATTTGAGAAGGAATTTGCCGTCAGATTGCATTCTCCAGAACTTTGCAGGGAGCTGAGGGTCACCTTCCTCTGCAACATGAGGTGTGGTTCACCTGCTATTCCCAGACATTCAGGCTATGTCTACATGATGAGTTTTGCCAGAAGAGGCAATGCAAATGAAGCATGGATTAGTATTTTTTCATGTTTCATTTGCATACTCTCTTCTGATCCATTTTTGCACTAGGGGGTTTTGCGCAAAAACAAGCAGCATGGACATTTCTTTTTTGTGCAAAACCCCCTCAAAAAAGGAGGTATACCGATCTTGCACAAAAAGGGGGTTTTGTCAAAAAGGAAACGTCCACACTGCTTGGTTTTGTGCCAAAACCCCTAGTGCAAAAATGTATCGAAGAGAGTATGCAAATGAAGCATGAGAAAATGCTAATTCATGCTTCATTTGCATTGCCTCTTCCAGCAAAACTTGTAGTGTAGACATAACTTCAGAGGTCTTTGTGTTCTGGCAGTACCTTGGTCTCTCCTCTTTTCTCCATGAAGCACATAGTATATTCTCCTTATAATTGAAATGATTTACACTAACTAAGGTTTCACAGCATCAGGATGAAATTAGTAGCCATACTAGATGATCTAACAGTTCATTTTGGTTTCAAACTGTATGAAAACAGAGTGGTAGAAGGTGTGATTCTGTTAAGGTGAAGGAAGGTTGATGAGATCTTGTTTGGTTGACTTGAACAGAAATGTCATTAGCAAATGACAAATTGATAAAAGCCTGGCATCACTATCCCTAGCTCTCATACTAAAGAGAATATGCCATTCTTATGACAAATCGCAATAAATCAACCTTCTACACTGTGCATATATATGATTTACAGCTTGCGTTTGATTCACATGAAGTTGAATACCCTCTTCGATATATTTAAGCAAAATACCACCAAAATGATATTGGAAGCTGACTTAGCAGCCACTCCAAGTCTTCATCAGAGGAGAAACTTTCGCAAACTTACTTGGTAAATCCACTGACATTAATTTTAAGAGGCATTCCATTTCAAAATACATTATAGAATTCCAGGTAGTGGCAGAATCAGGGGGGAAAGAAACTCAAAATGTAACAGGACAATTCCTCCTGCAACCCAGATTTCGGAGCACATGGAAGATTCTTCTTGTAACAGATAACTATAACAAGACAACTACCTTGCCAATGAGGTCACAAGTGGAACAGAAAAAGCAGATTTGACTGCACTGTTGTATGATCCTACTATGAATGCGAATGTTGAATGCAATTTAATAATCCATGCAAAGGCAGGAAGTAAGTGTTTCAATACCAAATGACATTTATTTTGAGAGCGATTCTGATACGTAAAAAGAGAGGAATATATATGATTAATTTTAGTCAAATAAAAGGCTGGTTTGAGAAATTTCCTACTAGAAGGTTTGTCATGGACTCAGGAGAAACACTGATATCAACTAGAAAACATGTTTTTTACCAATCACTCAGACACAACAGTGAGAGATGAGATAAGAACCTGAGCAGAAAGGAAAAGTACCAATATGCTTTACCGGTTGGGAATTTGGAGACCTAACTCTCTTAAACTCCTTTGAAATTCCCATCTATCTTGTGCATTGGAATGGATGTGGTAATCAGACTAGATGCAACATTGGACCTGTTAAATTAAGAGGTTTTGACTCATTCAAAATGTGACTGTCCCCCTTTAGTGTGTGAAAATATAAAATGAGGGCAGAATGAAGCCTATTGGAGCTGAGTGATTCAGTTAGGAAAATTTCCATCCAAATTCCAGCTAATAGTCCCACTTTTTGGAGTTGTAATATGGTGAAGACAATCACTAAAGGACCCAACTTGGTAGTTTAATAAATAATCAGATTTTAAAATGTTGAAATCTGGGCTGATCCTGATTTCTAGTAGTGGTATTATAGCAGATCTGGGAGCTCCTTAATGAGATCAGAGCCCATTGTCTTGGATGATGGACAGAAACATAGGATGGGATTCTCATAGATAGTTAGGCACCTGACTTTTACTGCTTTCAATGGGAGTTTGTAATCTCTTTAAAGCACTATGGGTTGAATTTACAAAAATACTTAGATGACTATCAAAACAGACCAGACAGAATAGGAGAAAAGTAGAAGTATTATTCTATTTTACACTTTGAAAATTAAGGCACAAAGAGATTATATAACGTGACTAAAGTTACATGGTAAATCTGTGAAAGCCAGGAATTTTGCTCAGTTCTCCTAAATCCCAGACCAATGCATTAACCTCAAAACCATATGTCATTTCTTTAGAAGATAATCTTGAGCTTCTCTGAGAGAAATGCTGATATCTTGGTAGAAAATAATATGCCTTAAGTTTCACCTTTCTATAACAGAGCCAAGTTGGTGTAGCACAAACATTAGCCTGTCATGACTTCCTTTCATCTATTTCCTTTTTGGGAAAGGACCCAGAGCATGTTTTGAAACCCTGGCCATACAAGATATTTATTAAACCTCGTCTTCTTTATTGTAAGATACATTCTTCTTGGACAGAGAAGGTAAAAGACAGTATGGGTCTTGCCTTGACATAAAGTTCCATATTGAGGTAGTGCAAATGGTAAATAAGACTGTTTGGGAAAGTTATGTAGTGATCCAGCTTCTTAAAATTCAGGTAGGAGTGCAGAGGAGACAGGATTTAATCCTGTAATAGTAAAAGAAAACACTGCTTCATTACCCCAGACCAAACATCTTGAACTTCACAGAAGATGGGTGAAATAAATTATTCTTACTGAAAGAGTAAAGGGACTATTCAAATCATGAGAAGATTGCTGTTTCTTAGTATCACACTCATCATGAAGAGTCTACTATGAATACCAAGATGAATAATGGGTAGCAGGTTTAAAACTAATAAAAGAAAGTTCTTCTTCACACAGCGTGTAGTCAACCCGTGGAACTCCTTGCCAAAGGAGGCTGTGAAGGCTAGGACTATAATAGAGTTTAAAGAGAAGCTAGATAATTTCATGGAGGTTAGGTCCATAAAAGGCTATTAGCCAGGGGATAAAATGGTGTCCTTGGCCTCTGTTTGTCAGAGGCTGGAGAGGGATGGCAGGAGACAAATCGCTTGATCATTGTCTTCAGTCCACCCTCTCTGGGGCACCAGGTGCTGGCCACTGTCGGCAGACAGGATACTGGGCTAGATGAACCTTTGGTCTAACCCGGTACGGCGGTTCTTATGTTCTTATGTTCTTAATATTTAGTCAATCTATCTCTGAAAACAAGTGATATGTTTTTATTGAAGAGATTGTGGGATGGTTTTAGATGAGGAAGAAATAAAAGGCTGAATGATCACTATAAAAGAAATTGAGAATATAGACAGGGTATTGGTTAAACACAATAAAACCACACTACTTATTTTACCAAATAGCAGCATTATAAAAACAAATGCAATATTAAAAAATGTTTACACAATTATGCCACTCAATGCTATTTCATTTACTCCAATTTCTTTATTATAATAATAAGCATGCAACTGCAAATTAGTTTCTCTAATAACTTCTGATATAATCCAAACCTATATGACACTATTGCATACATTTCAGATAATTTGGACAGATGTTTTACTGATGTTAGCTTATTAAAATTCACCAAATATGAGCTGTCAAACTGCTCCAAGCACAAGAATTGCAAGCTGAGGTAAAGAACTAAGAGAACAAGACTGCATCATGACGTGAGTTCTTGGAAGGGAGAAGAACAAGATGCTGGGGTCCAGTACAC
Source organism: Pelodiscus sinensis (assembly GCF_052426305.1). Taxonomy (NCBI): domain Eukaryota; kingdom Metazoa; phylum Chordata; order Testudines; family Trionychidae; genus Pelodiscus; species Pelodiscus sinensis. The sequence continues at coordinate 19,805,832 of NC_143061.1, read as the reverse complement.
CAGAAAGAAAAAGAGAAAGAAAAAGAAGCTAGGCCTGACCTTCCAAACAATTATTCTACGTACATTTCCTCTATGGCACTTGAGAACAAAAGAGGCAAGTGAAGAATATTTATATCCCAAGAATTGTAAGTGATATCTCTTTCCCCTTTCCCCTCCCTTCTTAACCATCCACCAGACTGGGGAAAAGAAAAACACCAAAGTGGACATAAATGTATGTCATGGAGGTTGCATGACCCAGTGGATAGAACAGAGTACGGTGACTAAGGAATTCTGGGAAGATTTCCTATCCTTTAAAGTCAGTTGGTGTGTTTACTTTAGGCAAGTATTTTAACAGCTGCATCCCAATTTCCCAATAGTGTGGAGGTAAAAATGATACTTATCATTCACTGTAAAGCACCATTATTAGCATAGAGTAAAAAATAAGTCTTTTAATCCTAACTGAAAACTGTCATATTCTATTAAAATGATAGCATTAAAAAAAAATCCTCCAAACAAAATGGCACACCTCTGAGTTTCTGGTCAGAATATATTTTATAGAAGATGGCAGTTACCTTCATTGGGCCTTTCATTAATATACTTTTATATATGTCTGACTCACTGAACCTTCTGTATTGGGGCAAGATCCTGAAAAATAAGCATGCTTAATTCTCATTAAATTTAACGTAAATTGGGCCTTTTGTAGTAATAAGTAATACTAAATCAAAAGATGATTGACACATGTTATTTGAAAATATTGCTGGCTGACCCTTTTCCTTTCTAATTTCAGGCTAAGGCTAAATTACATGTATTAAATTAATTAGATTGCCTTACCAACTCAGTAGTTAAATCCATCACCACAATAACTTTTCATTGGGCATCTGAGATTTACTTCCAGGCTAACCTCACTAAACCAAGACAATTCCACCTGAAATTTGTTATGAAGGTCTCCTCTAAGGTCTTTGGGAAAGTATGAAGGAATTAATGAGAAATGATATTAGGGGCAGAAAGAGTTACTGAAGACAAATATAGATATATTTTAAAAAACCTGGCATGTTAGATGACCAAAATAGCTTGATATTTGAAACTAACTCAAATTTTCATTTGTGTGTCTGATCTTCAATAAGGACTAGGACCTTTAAATGTTTTTGAAAGTTTGTTGGGTTATTTTCAGAGTTATTCAAGACAGTGTGGGTTCCCCCCACACATGCACCTTCCATACGTCCACGAAATTTAAGGAAACCACATTAGGAAATCTTATAAATACTTTGCTAAAAACTGCAGAATTCATAGCACCAGTAAGGCATACCGAGTTAAAGAATTTTAAATCGTGTACACTGCATTGCAAACAACACTACCAGGTCTAAGAAACCTGATGAGCCTAGAAGCCTACAGGTGTTAGATAGTCCATGAAGAAGAGACCTGTAAGTTTCTGCCTAAAACCCGAAAACACTCTGAGAATTGTTTGCAGAGCTCCTAAGCACTATAAGCTTAGAGAATTAAAACTAGGGTTAAAAAGTTAGTGAACTCTAGAGGACAGATATTTAGGCACTACAAAATTTTTAAAAAGTAAGGCAGTTATTGGACTTGCTTTTTGGTCCCAATCCAGTTATTGGATTTGCATAAGGTATGCAGTTGGCCCTAATTGAGGTGGAATAATGGGAGGTATTGCTTCACCTGTTGGGGCTTTAGCTGCAAGTATAAAAATCACACTTGAAGTACTGAGCAAAAAAGAAGTGATAGGATAGTGGTGATGGTTTGGAGTGCTATTTCTTAGAAATGTTTTCTCTTGCAGGCTGTTTTATCTAAAGAGATATTTTGTAAAGGCTTTATGCCCTCAGTAGGATTTATGTGTGATATTTCTCTTTGAGAAATTTAGTATACTCCTCTGTCTACATGAAATAAACACATCATCACAGAATAGTCAAAGCCTTAGGCTGCCTACTGTATTTTATTATATGTTATCAAGATGAAAGCTGTTTGCAAAGCTTTTAAATTTATCCTAATTCTGACAGTGCATCCTTACCTGCTCAAGTGGCTGATTACAGGAGAAAAGGGCACAACTAAGCAGTTTACCTTAACTTTGGCTTTCCATTTCAAACATCTTTCTAATTTTTACAATTTTAATTTAGTTGTTACAGTATTGTAATAAGGAAGAATAGACCAGGCATTGTAACCATAAATTTCTGCTAATAAGGTTAGCCTAAGGACTAATTAATCAATTTTTTTCCAACCCTTTCAACCACTAAAATAAGTCATTTAGTTGCACCATGCGGCTGCGCATGTGCCGCATGCCCAGGGGCCGCACATGTGCCACGTGCCCGAATAGAAGATATCTCTGGCAATTACAATGGGGAGTCTTGTGACATCTTAAAGAGTAACAGATTTATCTGGGTATAAGCATTCATTGGTCAAAACCACTTTGTCAGCTGCATGGAGTGGAAATCACAGAGGCTATGATACTAGCATATGAAAAGAAGGGAGTTACTTATTAAGTGTAGGACCAGTGATAATGAGGCCAGTTCAATCAAGGTGGAGATGGTTCATTCCCAGCAGTTGATGGACATATGAAATACCAAGGGCATGTCCACACTTGCAGCCTAATTCAAACTAGGGATGCAAACGTAGGCATTCAGAATTGCAAATCAAGCCCAGGATTTAAATATCCCATGCTTGATTTGCATCTTCCCGGCCAAGGCACCATTTTTTGAAATTTACAAGCCTGAAGTAACTGCTCATGTCTACATGCAACAGTGAAACGGGCGTTTGAAATAAAGCCCTAGTTCAAACTAGCTGTTAAACCTCATTGCAGGAGGAATAACAGGTAGTTCGAACTAGGGCTTTATTTCAAATGCCCGTTTCACTGCTGCGTGTAGACACGAGCAGTTACTTCAGGCTTGTAAATTTCAAAAAATGGAACCCGACTGGGAAGATGCAAATCAAGCGTGGGATATTTAAATCCTGGGCTTGATTTGCAATTCCGAATGCCTATATTTGCAGCCCTAGTTTGAATTAGGCTGCAAGTGTAAACATACCCCAAGAAAAGGAAAGATTGCCTTTGTGTTGAGAACCATTCTCAGTACTGATTCTGTCCAAATTTGAGCATGTTAAACTTGCAAATAAATTGCAGCTCTGCTGTTTCTCTTCCTAGTCTGGTTTTGAAGGGGGTTATTGTTTGTTTGTTTTTTGTAAAAGGATGGATACTTTTAAAACTGTTACTGAGTGTTCACGGAGGTTAAAGTGCTTTCTGACTGGTTTTTGTATGTTACCTGTTTTGATGTCTGATTTGTGCTCTGCCCCTGGTAACTAAGTAACTGTTAGTATTTGACAATATTTTGTTATTGTCTCTTTCTTTGTATTGTTTAAAGCCATCTGGTTATTTCACAGAACAAAATTGTCCCAATGAAATATTATAGAGGTATAACATTCTTGTTGATTAGAAGTGTATTTTGTTCTGCTACTAGTACAGTACTAAATCAAAACACTAATAACCGAGAAGGATCTTAATGTTCATTCACAATAGCATTCAAATTTAAATACTTTATATTCTATGGTACTGCGCTTTTGAAGTGTAATATTTACATTCTTGAACTAATTTGTTCTGTTACTGATTTCTCACATCACTCTTACTCATTTAACTTTAAATGTATAGATTCTTCCTCGGTGTAGTCATTGTATCAAGAAAGAAACATGGTTTCAATTCCATTCATAATTTTAAGTTAATGATTTATATCAGATCTGGGGCTTGAATGCTTCAGTATTATCTGGCTCTTGGTCTTTGATTCAACACATTATTCCGGAGTGTAAGAACTGGAACTGTGCTTGGCCTTTACCGGACCTACGCAAGAAGGTGGAAGTATAATGCTTTTGCTATCTTCTCCTACTCCAAACCTACTTAAAAATCTGTTCCAGAAGGAACTTTCCCATTCCTGTCCATCCACATAAAGACTATCCAGAATCCAGGGCCATCTTATCCATTAGGTACAGTAGGCACAGTGCCCACGATACTTTTAGGGGGCCACGAAAATGTTTTAATTTCTTGATTTTTCTTAAAATCAGAAGAAAAAAATGAACTTTTAGGATCAAAGAAAATGTTTTAATTTTTTTCTCACATCAGAAAAAAATGAAACTTTTAGGGCCCACGAAAATCTATTAAATTTTTCCTAAAACAGAAAAAAGATAAAATGTTGAAGTATTTAAAGTTATATCAAAAATAATTTTTAATATTTTTTTTAATGAAGGAAGGGGCCCACGAAGGCAAAAGTGCCTAGGGCCCACGAAAGTCATAATGCGGCCCTGCCAGACTCTGTCCCAGAGTGAAGAAGATGGCAACAGAAAATTGACACTTCAAAAAAGCACATTCTAGGTTGATATTTTGGATTGTTCAGTTGCCAGGTGGTGTATGTGTTACAAAAAAACACGGTTGTATCCATTCAAATATAGGAAGCAAACAAATTGTAGGGTAAACTGAGGCAGTCCATGGTATTTCGCTAAGAATCCCTATTGAAACTCTAAAGACCAAAATAGTCCTCTAAATCTGCAACCTGACAGCACACGCAGTTAGCATAAGTTAGCATGACCCTGGGAAAGGCATAGTTGCCCTGGTAACCACATTCCAAGAGGCCACACCAGAGGACACAGACTGATACCGAAACAACCTTGTTAACATGTTTTACTTTAATCCTAGATAATGGGCCCATAAACTCATGGATCACTTCAGCACGAGGCGCCATCACAGACACATCATAATTTAACAAGACAAAAGTTGCCATTTAATTGTCTGTTTGTTGATGTTGGCTTATTTAGCTTGTTCAGGAAAACTACCTGTATTAGCGATAAGGTGTTTAATTGAAAATGGGCGGCAATGCTATGTAATCTTTCTGAGCTTATTGGCGTAAGTGCTCATTTCATCTTGCTGCTAGAACCTATCGAATTGCTTCTTCTCCATCCATCAGCTCCCTACATAATCTATTGTAATGTTTTGCTTAAGCAGTGTTAACCAACTTAACCCCTGGTAGCACTCCACGAGCACAGTGTGTCATAAATCCTCTTGCTTGTTTTCACCGCATCCAGTGTCCAGACGTATTCCCAACCGATATGTGTGACCATTCCAATGAAAGTCAGATTGCATGGACATTTCTTATACAGTCTGAGACATGGCAGAGAGTGACCAACTATGCTGTTTATTATTAGGTCATTAGAAAACTAATTACAATATTGTATGGAACTGTATAAAAGCAAATAGTGATAATGAGGCATGAATAGACAGTAGAGGGTACCATAATGGACTTCTCTGTCTTAGTAGCTGGCTTTTGATAAGACGTGCTTTCAAACAGGTGGGGGAAATCGAATACTCCCTCCATGGCCTCAGCAGTAGGAGACTTTCGGCCATTATGGCGAAAGGAACTCCTTAACCCCTTTGGCCATGCAGTCTCCTTGTGGTCTGCAAGAGCAGAGATGGGTTCCGGACTAATTAGTGAGACATAGTAGTTTTCTACCTGCTAGACAAGTGGTTCTCAATCTACAAGCTGCAGGCTGCATGCAGCCCAGTTAGAACACAGCTGCAGCCCAGCTGTGTGTTAAACCTGCATGGCCCATGAAACAGGATCCAGGTTCCTGGCAGTCTGGTGTGAGGGGGTCCTGGCTGCCCAGCAAGGTGGTATCTGGGTCACCCAGTCTGGTGTGGCAAAGTTGAGGCTATTGCCCAGTCCTAACCATGAGGGTTCTGGGGTGAGGGTTGCCTGCTTGGCCCCACAGGATGAGTTAGGGTTGCTGGCTGGCCCTGCAGTGTCAGGGGTTTAAGGATCCAGGGCTGCCATCTGGTCCTGTATGGTAGGGTTTGTAGTCCTGCCACCCAGAGCTAGCTTCACTCCTGGCCTCACTCTTTGGAGGGATCATTAGGTGGGAGTCACTGGGCATAGGAGTCTGGGGAAGGTTCAGCGGGGCAATTTCATTGCCAACCTGCAGCCCAAGTAACACATTGTAGGCTTCCAATGTGGCCAACAATGTTAGATAGGTTGAGAACTACTGACCAAACAACTGACACGTTTGTCTCACTTAATCTTAAAAAATCTTCAATAACAGAGATTCTACAACCTCACTAGGCAATTTATTCCAATGTTTAACCACTCTCACAGTACGTTTTTCCTACTATCCAACCCACATCACCATTGCTGCAATTTAAGTCCATTGTCTCTTGTCCTTTCTTCATTGGATAAAGAACAATTTTTCTCACTCTTGCTTTTAACAACCTTTTATGTTCTTGAACATTGGTACATTGCCTGTTCCAATCATAGTACACTTTCTCAATGAACAGAAAATATATTTTAAGAGCACTATAATGAAATACTCTCAACGCATATTAAAAAGCTGAATCAGAATTTTGTTAATCGAGGTAAGCGTCTGAGAGAAGCAACTGAAGTTCATTTGGGAGAATGCTAATGAAACAGCAGAGCGGAAGGAAGAGGGTTATGGGGTTTCTCTTCCCCCCTGCACAGGATAAAAGGAAAGAGTTGTTCAGATCATAGTTCCATCCTACCATCTGTGAACCCGGAGGTGACTCTGCAAGGGAAAGTGAACCCATAACACATGTGACTCCAACTGGATGAAATGTGGTAACAATGAAGCCAGGTTCAATTGGTAGGGAAGCTATGTTTCTTTAAAACTCAATACCCTGCCATTTAAAAATAAGTATATTTTTGGTCCTCAGGTTTGTGCAAATGCATATGGGCACAGAAGGCTCACAAAATGGAATGCAAATAAATAGTGTATTACTTTTCAACTCTCATGATATTTTAAGCTAATCTCCTGGCTGTTTCCAGCTCTTGAGGAATGCTGGCACAGTTGTATAAAGACTCTGACTGCATTCTAGTTTGTTGGATTTTTTGACAATGTGGCATCACCTCATTCATTCAAGTACTTTACAGTATCGAAATACATCAAGTCTTCAGGAAAACTGTCAGACTCTTCAAGATCAAACTAATACTTTAGAAAGGGCTATTTGAGTGAAAAAGAATGAGCCTACTTAGACTGCCAATATAATTCACAAAATGAATTTTAGTGGTCCATTAAGGGACTGTTGGAGTCAATATCTGCAGGAGATGAAATGACAAACATTGCAGCACATTGCATTCATGGCTAGACTAGCAAAGATAACACTCAGTATGGTCTTTAAAACAACTATGATAGTTTAAAGTTTTAAGAATGTATTTGTACCAAAGAGTCAGCAAATCTTATAATACAGTGGTTTATCTATCTGTTTTTTCCCTCCTCCGTATTGCATAAAGTCAGAAATGCAGGGGCTTACTGTGGAATTAGTGTTGTTATGAAAATGGCTGAGATTGTGAAAAGAAGTAATGATCTGGAACTGCAGGAAGAATTACCAACAAATAGAAAAGTGCTTAGAGTGTACGCTGACATGAATGATGATAACCTAATGGTGGAGGATAAATTATATTGGTACATCAGATGCAGCCTTTTCTTCCTGGAAAAAGACCTTCTTGCAAAGGTGCATGTCTCTGACTCATAAACATTGGACTCGTCAGAGATAAATGGGAGAGAGGCATGCAACCCTTGGAACAAAAATCACAACTGAAACAAATTTCTGTTCCTGCATCAGGGCCTCATGGAAAGTAACTGACAAAGATTAGTCTGAGCTGATAGACTAGCATTGTACCTTCTTTGAAAACCTGTGCTCTCTTGTGGCACCTATGTTGCCCCTCTGCCATGCAATGAAAGAGGCCCATTACTTTACAGGTCATCTTCCCAGTGGTAGAGAAATCAGTGATACCGAACCTGGGTGAATGCTAAGTGTGACTTCCTTTATTACACACTCATGAGTCCTGACATGAGACCGCCAAAGAGAATGTGGGGCAACCCCTTTTTCCAGGAATCTCAGCTCAACTCAATGCCAGGCTCCCAGGGAGAATCTCTACCTCTGGAACTGATTTGAATCAGGGCTGAAGACAGAGAACAAATACTTCTGCTGCTTACACAGCTCCCTCTCTCTCTGAGCTGCCTCTCCACCAAAACTTTTAATAAACCACCAATACAACCATGATATGTCTTCCCCGGAGTCAAAACTTGGTCACACAGTAAGAAAAAGAACTTGGAAGACTAGGTGCAATAGCATCACCAAGCCATAACAATAGCTTAAAATAAGAAAATGATTCTGAATCATGTCTAATTACTATATACTGTGCTGCTTCCTCCTTAGCACTAAGCATATGTATACGTACTGAGCATTAACTGTCAATGATGCTCATTTACAAAGGATTTTTCTTGGTTTTGCATGTTAATTAGAATATTAATTGTGGTTAAGATACTTTAAATAGTGCTAACAATAATACAAATATTCTATTACATTGTTTTACAATATAAATATATTCTCAACTTCACCTTTACTTTATTTTTTATAATTATAAAATCTAATAAAATATTTGTTGCTTGTGAAACTTATATTCTCAGAAATGAAACCATGGCTAATGTGGCTGCTATGAATTTTCGTTAATTGCAGCTACACATGTGCATAGAGTTGGCATTTTAATTTCTTTTGCTTTCAGGAAAGGTGAGCCCTGGGCAAGGTGTGTGTCGGGGGTGGAAGGAGCTCTATACCCCAAAAGGGGCAGAGGCAGGGGCGGAGGCAGCCAGCCCTCAGCACCTTGGAGAGTGATACTGTGGCAGCAATTCAAAGGGAGATGGAGCTCTGGCTGCTGCCACTGTTACCATGACAGCAATCGGAACTGTGAATACCTTTGAATTGCCAAGCCTGGGGCAACTACACATTTTTCCCCCCTCCCTCCATCAGTGGGCCTGGAAGAAGGATTTAGGGGCTTCTTTTGTAAGACTTTTCTTGGGGAAAAGTCCTACAGACAAATTTATGTTCCTCTACCCTGGAAGCAGTGGTGGCCCTAGACTAGCTGCCAGCAACTGGAGCCCTAGGCAAACCATGCAATCGGTGCCCCCACCTCCAAACCCCTCAATGATATTGCACTTGAATTTGGCACCCCATTTAAGTTGGCGCCCTAGGTGACCGCCTAGTTTGCCTATATGGACAGGCCGCCCCTGCCTGGAAGAATGACTTTGTGGCATTTTGTGTGCCTTTAGATTTGTGCAACACTTAGATATCTGTATCACACTGACAGGCACTAAATATGAATCTTAGCACGCATCTTGCAATCTAGTCAGCATAAGTGGAAACAGAGTGACACATTCATTGATGAAGCTAGATCCTGTTCAGGTAAAAGAATCAGCCAATGTGGAGTCAGTTGCAGGATCTGGACACTAAGATGGATGAATGGATTGAGCCAGGCTCTGCCACACAGCTGTGGCAATTTTTACAAAGTAAAAAACAGAAAATTCACTAAATCAGTATGTGCAAAGGAGAAAATGTTAAAAAAATTGTCTTTAAATGTATCTATTTTTTAAAAAATCTGTTGATACATATTCTATTCTTTCTATTTCCTTATCCTTCTCAAGCTTTATGCCATCAGAAAGAGGCAATGCCAATGGTAGTATTCTTTGTAATCCCAAGAGTATTTCTATCCTTCCCACATCATGATGGAAACATCTCTTCAGTCCTTTCATTTCTGTTACCAGGGAGACCTTATCTTTTTTGCCTATAAGCAGACTGCAATAAGTGAAAATTCATCTTCTATAACCTCTTTTTTTTTTAAATAAGATGTGCATATTTTTGAAAAAAGAAGTTTCCCCTGAGTACTTTTATCTCCCTTTTGGGAAGGTGGGATTCCCTGCTTTCCTTTCTAAGATTGCTCTACAGGCAGAAGAAAAGGTTTCTGATGTACTTTGTCCTCTAGAGCTACACAAACACAATTGGATTGGCCTACTAGAAGAGTTTATTATACCCCCATTTGCAGTAAATGAGGAATCAAACACAAGGGAGCAGACCCTGAGATGAGGCTGAGGATATTTCTGCACAGATAAGGAAGGGTGCAAAGATGATTTTGACTTATATCTTCCCCTCAGTTACACCTTAAGATTGCTATCGGTCCTGAGTGCTAATTAGAGCAGCCTGAATTATTTAAATTGAAGGAGATGCCAAGTGGCTGTTCCACCACTGGGGGAGTCATCAGGGTATAGATTTCCTACCTATGTTCTTTCTCTTGACAGCCCTTATAATGGCTAAGGAGAAGGGAGTATGATGGTGGAATAAGAGGTAAGCTGGTGTCTATGCCATCCAAGGATTGGACTCTATGCAGGGGGAATCCTTCACCATCTGGGAAAGCCAGCTATAGAGCACCACCAGAGTTGAGTGTGAAAGATTAAAGCATTAGGGCCTGATCAAGGTGTCATTTAAATCAATGGCAGAATTCCTACTGGCATCAATGGATAGATTTTTCTTTAAAACAACTTTATTTAATGCTCATCATCGGTTGTAAAGGCTATGCTTAAAATAATCATAGAAATACTCTCTGGAAAATCTAATCTGCTGTAACTATTAGCATGTCAAACATCTAGACTAATCAGCTTGTATTTATATTTCCATTTATTTTAGAAACGGAAGTGTGACGGGGATGACAGGCAGGGGATAGCCCAGGCACAGCTGGCAGAGAAGGCCCCGCCCCTCCGACCCTGCTGGGCATGCTCCCAACAGCGGCCGGGTATAAAGGCAGAAGGAGCCCGGCAGTCAAGGAGGCCCCAGGGCGAAGGAGGAGACCAGGCCGGGCCAGTGTTCCTGCAACAGTGGGGACCAGAGTCGCCGCCTGCGCCTGACCCAGACACGGGGAAAGCAGCTCCCCTGCCCCCTCAGGACAGCAGGAGCGGGCCCACAACCCCGGCAGGTACCGCCTCAGAGGCGAAGGGGCTCCAGGGGAACTGGGGTGCGGTAGGAAGCAGCCCAGGGCAGAGGTTCTAAAGTTTGGCTCGGCCTGTATCGGCCGGATTCCCCGCTGAGCCGGCAGGAGCCATAGGCCCTGCCTAAAGGGCCCTGGGCTGGGACCCGGTGGAGAGGGAGGGCCCAGGTCCCCCTACCACGCAGCCCCCTCCCCCTCCCCCAGGATAACCAAAGCTGGGGCCAGGAGAGGCTTCCCCGGAGAACTAGGCCTCTAATATCGTATATGCCCTGGTAGAAGGGCCGGGACTTTGCATTGAGACTTTGGGTACCGTATATGCCCTGATAGAGGGGCCTGGACTTATACATTGGGACTTTGGGGTACGGGGTAGGCCCATTAGGAGGGGTCTGAAACCCCGGGCGGGGGCGTACCCCGTGACAGGAAGATACATAACCAAACTTGGCAGAGTAAGAAACTGTTCTGGCTCTAATCAGGCACAACAATATTGTGAAGCATCATACTCTACAGCAATGTTTCCCAGCTTTTTTTAAGTCAGGGACCATCTTGTTGCCTTTCTAAACTGTAAAAGGGAGACCTCAGGGTATGTCTACACTAGAAAGTTAGTTCGAACTAACGGACGTTAGTTCGAACTAACTTTCCTAGGCGCTACACTAGCCCTCAGTTAGTTCGAACTTAATTCGAACTAACGGAGCGCTTAGTTCGAACTAGGTAAACCTCATTTTACGAGGACTAACGCCTAGTTCGAACTAGCTAGTTCGAACTAAGGGCTGTGTAGCCCTTTAGTTCGAACTAGTGGGAGGCTAAGGCTTCCCAGGTTTCCCTGGTGGCCACTCTGGCCAACGCCAGGGAAACTCTATTGCCCCCCTCCCGGCCCCGGAGCCCTTAAAGGGCCACGGGCTGGCTACTCACTTTGTGCCAGTTGCAAGGCTGCAAGCACCCGTGCCTGCACAGCCTGCACCTGCCACAGGATGAGCCAGCCATCCGAGGGTTCCCAGCCCTCCACTGCTCCCCACGACCAGCCTGGCGGCTCCCGGGAGCCTGCCCGGGGGCGCAAAAGGCGGGCGCCCGCCTGGTCAAGTGCAGAGATCGTGGACCTCATCGAGGTTTGGGGGGAAGCCTCCAATGTCCACGATCTCCGCACTAGCCACCGGAACGCGGCCGTCTACGGACGCATGGCTGCCAGTCTGGCCGCCAGGGGCCACCAGCGCAGCCGGGAGCAGGTGCGCTGCAAAATAAAGGACTTGCGGCAGTCCTACTCCCGGGCCTGCCTGCCAGGGGCTGACCCGGAGGCCTGCCCCCACTTCCATGCCCTGGACCGCATCCTGGGGCCTCATGCCGTCCCTGCCCCCCAGGACGTGATTGACCCGGGGGCAGAGGGACCGCTCCTGGACATGGAGGAGGAGGAAGAGGGCTCTGAGAGCCAGGAGCCTGCCGCCAGCCTTCCCAGGACCCGGGACCCCCGAGGCACCCCACAGAGCCGCTCACCTGCATCGTCTGAGGCCGGGGAGGCGTCCACCTGTGAGTACCCTCGTGTTCCCCTTATGTGTACGGGGGGCTGGGGCGAGAGGGAGCCCCGGGACCGTGCGCCTGGGCCTTGCCCACCACGGAGCAGCAGCTGGGGATCCTGCAGGGGCCCTGGCCTTGCAGAGGGGAGCTGGGTTTCACACACCTGGGCCCCTGGGGTAATTGACCGCTGGTCTTCTTGCACCACAGCTGCAGCACCGGGGCCTGCAGGGCGCACCACACCGCCTGCAGCAGCCGCCCGCGCCTGGGCAAGCAGGACAGCCAGGAACCAGGAGGACTACCAGAGGCGGCATCTCCGGTTCCTGGACCGACAGCTCCGTCTCCAGGACCACTGGGTCCAGGAGGACCTCAGGCTGCGCCGGAGGAGTCTGGAGGCCCTGGAGGAGCAGGGCCGTGCCCTGCGAGGCCACCTCCAGAGCCTGCTGGACCGCTTTCCATTTCCTCCTCCCCCTGCTCCCCCTCCTCCCCCCTTCTCCCCCTGCTCCCCCTCCTTCTCCCCCTCTTGCTCCCCCTGCTCCTCCTGCTTCCGCTCCTGCTTCCTCCACACCCCCTGTCCTCTCTGCCCCCCCCTCCACAACCATTCCCCACCGACGCCCCCGGACCCGCAGTGTGGCGAGACGGGAGAGGCAGCCAGACTCCCACCCCTGAGCTTTCCTTTCCCTTCCTCCCTTCCCTCCCCTCCCCTTCCAGCTCCCTCGTCCCAGGTTTCCCCCTCCCTTCTCCCACCTTCATTCCTCCCTCCGCCACCCCAGTTCTGTGAAATAAACAGACGTTTTTGTTTGAAAAACAGGTGTCTTTATTTGACAGTAGGTAGGGAGGGGAAAGGGGAAGGGGGGGGGTAGGGTGGAAGAAGGCCCCGGTGGGGCATGCAGGGAGAGGTCAGTCCTCCTCCTCCTCCTCCACCTGGAAGCTCTCCCGCAGGGCTTCCCGGATCCGGATGGCCCCCCGCTGGGCTTCCCGGACAGCGGCGGTGCGGGGCTGACCGTAGTGTCCAGCCATGCGGTCAGCCTCAGCCATCCAGGCTGGCAGGAAAGCCTCCCCCTTCCGCTCACACAAATTGTGGAGCACACAACATGCCGCCACCACGGGAGGGATGTTGTGCTCGGCCAGGTCCAGATGGCTGAGGAGGCATCGAAAGCGGGCTTTCAGTCGCCCGAAGGCCCCCTCCACCACGATGCGGGCCCTGCTCAGCCTGTTATTGAAGGCCTGGCGGGAGGGATTGAGGTGCCCCGTGTAGGGCTTCATGAGCCACGGCTGCAGTGGGTAGGCGGCATCCCCCACCAGGCAGACGGGCATGTCCACGTCCCCGACCCTGATGTGGCGGTCGGGGAAGAAGGTCCCGTCCTGCAGCCGCTGGCACACGGAGGAGTTCCGGTACACCCGTGCGTCGTGTGCTTTGCCGGACCAGCCCACATTTATGTCCGTGAACTGTCCCCGGTGGTCACACACGGCCTGCAGGATGACGGAGAAGTACCCCTTGCGGTTCACGTAACGGGACGCCTGGTGTTCCGGGGCACGGATGGGGATGTGCGTCCCGTCGATGGCCCCCCCGCAGTTGGGGAAGCCGAGGGCACCGAATCCCCGGATGACGGCGTCCGGGTCGGCGAGGCGGACCACCCTGCGGAGCAGCACCCGGTTGATGGCCTTGACCACCTGCGGAGAGAGACACAGCAAAGCGTCAATCAGTGGGGCGCCCGGGTGGCTGGGAGCGTGCGTGTCCTGGCAGTGCCCCGCGCCCCACTCCCGGAAGCAACCCCCCTGGCGGCGTGTAGTACGGCCGGGACAGCCCGACCCCTCCGGTGCGGGGCGCCTTCGCCTCCTCCCGCCCCCCACCTTTGTCCCTGGGGCGGCCCATCCCCTCCTCGCAGCCCCCTCCCCCCGGCTCGGTGGCTGACGAGCGCCGTACCTGCATGAGCACTGCTCCGACAGTGGATCTCCCCACGCCGAACTGGTTCCCGACGGATCGGTAGCTGTCCGGCGTGGAGAGCTTCCAGAGGGCGATGGCCACCCGCTTCTGGAGGGGGATGGCGGGCCTCATGCGAGTGTCCCTTCTTTGCAGGGCAGGGGCGAGCCACTCGCAGAGCTCCAGGAAGGTGTCCCTCCTCATCCTAAAGTTCTGGGTCCACTGTCGGTCGTCCCAGCGCTCCAGGACGATGCGGTCCCACCAGTCGCTGCTGGTGTCCAGACGCCAGATGTGGCGGGGCACGCCAGTGCCGGGGCGCCGCCGCGGCTCCTCCATGGCCCCTAGGGCGGCCAGGCGGAGAGGCAGGGGGCTGACGTTCCCCAGGTGGTGCCAGGCAGCCTCGAGCCATTGGTGGCAGGCTTGCAGCAGCAAGTCCAGAACGTGCACCAGAAGGTGCAGGGCGAGCCGTGGCTCCATGTTGCCACCTGCGGCGGTCCCCCCCGAAGGGAAGCACCGACACAGACGGGCACAGAGACTGACGCTTTGCTGTCCCTCGGCGAGGTTGGCAAGCAAGCAGGAAAAGCTGAGAACCGGCTGTCCAGGGGGGTCCCTTTAAGCACGAGCCTCAGATAGCCTCAGACAGCAGCCACACAAAGCAACTGCTGACCTGATGCCCTGCCAGAACCGGTTTCAGCTGCCCTTAAATGCCCCCCAGCGTCCAATCAGTGTGGACGCGCTAGTTCGAACTAGCAAAACGCTAGTTCGAACTAGTTTTTAGTTCTAGATGCGCTAGTTCGAACTAGCTTAGTTCGAATTAACTAATTCGAACTAAGTTAGTTCGAACTAGCGCTGTAGTGTAGACGTACCCTCAGAGACTGGTACCAGTCTACAGACAATTCATTGAGAAACACTACTCTAAATATTTCTTTTATGGACCAAATGATTCCCTTATTTGTATGATGTAGCACCATCCTCCATATGTGTAGCCGCTTTAGAATCAATGTTCTAATTGTGGAGTCAAATACTCTAAAGGTTGAATAAGGGTATCAAGAGTTGAGGTTAATAGATTTGAGGCATTTTTCTTGAGTTTTTTTCAAGAACTTTGGTCTCAGATTTCATGGAGGGACTGCAAATCTACCACAATTATCATTCATTTTCATGTATTTGTGGTTTAGCTTAAATCTACAATT
The DNA here is from genome assembly GCF_052426305.1 of Pelodiscus sinensis. Lineage (NCBI taxonomy): Eukaryota > Metazoa > Chordata > Testudines > Trionychidae > Pelodiscus > Pelodiscus sinensis. The sequence continues at coordinate 19,790,428 of NC_143061.1, read as the reverse complement.
TCCTATTGTAAGGTCCAACTTTCTGTTGACACTAATAAACAGCTCCTTCTAAGACATACTGAGCAACGTGTGTTCTGCATTTTGAAACATATTTTGGGCTTTCTATATTGGGGTGTGTATTGTTTAATCTGAAATAAAGTCACCATTATTATGTTAGAGATGTGAATTGTCAGGCTGTGAATAATTACCTAGGCATAAGCAATTTGTATGTCAAAAATGACTCCATTCTATGCTATCTAGGCCTTTTATGAATATTATTGAGGGATAAATCATCTTTTTCAAAGTATAGATGGACACTTACTGCTCATCAGTCATGAGATAAGTGGCAGTTCTTTAAATTAGGATGGCTTAAAGATGGTGTATCCTTTTTCCTTAACAAAGTACTTCATAGGGGAAAAAAAGATTTTCCTATGCTCAGCAGCTAACACAAGTGTCTAATACTGACTGCTTCTGGGAGCTACTGCAATCTGAAAATTTCAAGCACACTTGCTTGCATTGTTCTCACATGCTAACAGGATGCTATCCTACATCCTTTCTAGTTTCTCACCAAAATTTTTCTTTCATGGTAGTGTACCCACAGGCACTTTGGAAATAGGCTTGTGAGCTTTGGTGTTTAAACTGCCTCAGATAGCCACATCCAGGGAGAAGGGGGGAGGGAGGATATGTACCTGTACCATCCCAAGGAAAGTATAAGGATGCATTCTATTTTATTCAGGTTGTAGAAATGCCCTCAGCACATCCATAGCACTTTTCAGAAGGGTATTAAGTGAAAAGAAAAGAAAAGAAAAGAAAAGAAAAGAAAAGAAAAGAAAAGAAAAGAAAAGAAAAGAAAAGAAAAGAAAAGAAAAGAAAAGAAAAGAATATTTATTTTCTCCCTCTTTTTGTGAGAGGGGCACAGTGCCTCCTGGATCCAGTTGCACAAGGAGATTAGTACAAATTGGCATATTTTTTATGGTGATGAATCATTTCTTTCCTATGCCTGGCCAACTCTTCTGACTAGCACATGGCAGGGGAGTGTAGTGCACTTTTCTTGTTTGGCCTCAAACAGACTCAGAATCTCAATTTTAGTTTAGATTTGTGGCATGTGGTTTGATAGTAAAAGAGGCTGGAAATGAGAGTCCTTCACCTCTCCCTAGTGACTCAGATGCAGTCCAGCTCTTACAATTATTACAATCTCCTAACAGTTTAGTAGCCTTTGAGGAATAATTGGTGATCTCAGCCCTGTTCAAAGTAACCCACTATCCACAATACTGAAAACAGCTTCACAAATGCTCCTATGTGGCAGAACCAGCAAAGGAGTCAAACAGTGCAATGTCTGGCATGTTTTACTGGGTGTGAAGTTTGCATTATGGTGGATGCAAATTATAATAGTCAATTTCCTTCTGGGAAGAATTTGGAATCCATGGACCTGCAGTGGGATAGGGTAGAAATAAAAGAACTGAAAAGCAAGTCATGGCTGCCCTGCTAGATTTACTAATGTTAATGTTTAGAGGCAATTCTTCCAGTCATTAAATTGACTGCCTCACCCAAAATATTATAAGACGAGTAGTCCTGTGGCATCTTAGAGACAGACTATCAAAATATACAGAATCATGAACTTTTGTGGGTAAAACCCACTTTATCAGATGAATTGGAGTAGAAATAACAGAAAATTATATATATATATATATATATATATATATATATATATATATATATATATATATATATATATATATATACAGTAGAAATACCTGTCAATTGTAGGATCAGTGTTAATAAGGCTAATTGAGTGAGCTAAGTATGTCCCATTCATAGCTTTTGACGTGAAAATGTGCATGTTAGACTCTCCAAAATATTATTTCATTTCATGTGTGCTCCTATGTAGCTCCCATGCTAAAGGGAGTGATCTTAGTTAAGTTTTGCAGCTGTACAGAGAGGTGAATGGCTGCAATAGTTTGGGTGAGGATCTGGATCACAGAAACCTATACAAAGGAATTTTCTTTTAATGAACATGGGAGTAGTGATCATTTAGTTATACACATCTTGGCTGTGTCTAGACTGGCAAGTTTTTCCGCAAAAGCAGCTGCTTTTTTGGAAAAACTTGCCAGCTGTCTACACTGGCATCTTGAATTTCCACAAGAACACTGACTTCCTACTGTCTGAAATCAGTGCTTCTTGCGAAAATACTATGTTGCACCTGTTTGGGCAAAAGTCCTTTTGCGCAAAGCTTTTGCGCAAAAGGGCCAGTGTAGACAGCTCAGATTTGTTTTGCGCAAAAAAGCCCCGATCGCGAAAATGGCGATCAGGGCTTTTTTGCGCAAAAGCATGTCTAGATTGGCACAGACGCTTTTCCGCAAAAAGTGCTTTTGAGGAAAAGCATCCGTGCCAATCTAGATGCTCTTTTCCGCACATGCTTTTAATGGAAAAGTTTTCCGTTAAAAGCATTTGCAGAAAATCATGCCAGTCTAGACGTAGCCCTTAAGTTACTCTCCACACACTTCTGGAAAGTATGCTAATATGTTGGGCATCTGGCTACAATTCAAACATGTTGGGCTGGTCCGTGCAAGGCTCAACAACTATATTAAACCACTACTTGCTCTTTCAGTGATGATTACAAATTAAAGGCTAGTTGATTATTAGAATGTCTTGAGATGGCCAAAACTTAGCTCCATGAGCACCGATTGTGGATAAAGAATGGGAGTGTTAAATAAGGGTGCTTTTAACTAGCCTGACCTGCATTGGCATACCAGTGCATTGGCATACCAGTAAAATAAAGATCTTACTTTCAAATATAAAGCTATTTTGAGAACATCTCATGCTAGCAAAGAATTAATCACTAAACAGGTCCATTCAGTGGGATTACTCTCATCTGTAAATGTTGACCTTGGTGAAAAAGAACCCAAAAACTATGGTGTATGGAAATTTGCCAGCTATGTAAGTGTCTGATTCGTGAAGCACAATGCTTTATTTTAATATAGCAATTATTCAGCTACTCAGTGAGTTGTCCAAATCTACTCTTAAAATAAGAAATTAATCCATAAAATCAAAACCAAATACAAAAAATCCCCCCTTGCATAGATTGTTCTTGAGAATGGTTTTTCTTTGGCTTTACTTTCTAATTTTCTGAGAGTCAGTCAGAAAAATGGCCTCCGGGTACCATGCAGAGAGGGGCCTGAGCTTACTGGTAGTTCAAATAGTTTGTGTCACCACTAGTTAATATTATATTACTATTTTATCCTGAGGCATTTGTGTCTCTTATGAAGTGCATTTGAATTATACAAAGAAAGAACATGAACACTACAATTGAAGGAAACAGATTAACATAAGAACATCAATGTCAGCTCTTACCTCAGAGAGAATGAATGAAAATTAACAACCATTTTTTAAAAAGTGACTTGAAAAGATTTATTTATTTTTGGAACATAATTATAACATTTATAATTGAAATATTTATAAAATTGGGAACTTTTTCTTTAAAATTACATATATTAAGAATTGTAAAATAAAGAAAGAAAAAGCCCAAACAGTAAGTAAGAAAGAAATACTGTTTTCACACAGTGAACAATAATCCTGTGGAACTCATTCCCACAATATTTCATTGAGGCCAAGAAATTACAGGGATTCATAACAGTATCAGATGTTTATATAGATAACAAGAATAGTTCAAAGTTCTCTCTCTCTGAATAATTAATTCTTGGAAGGATAAAAATCCTCATGCTTCAGAACACAAGATTACTTCTCTTTTTAATAGGAGAGTAAGGAAGAAACTTTTCCAAAAGATACATTATCTTACAGTTTTTGCTTACCTTCTACTGAAGCAGCTGCGGCAGGACAAAATGAATACTGGGCTAAATAGATGATGAGTGTGATTCAGTATGACAATTTCTGTAGTTTGCTAATTTCACTACTCTAATTACATCACTCTTAATAGACCAACATAAACCAGAATTTTCATTTTATAGGAAATTCTGATTTTAAATTTTGGTTTCATTTCAAATAAGAATTAAACAATGAAGTTTAAAATTTCTAGAAAAATGAAATTTCAGGAGGAAAAATCCTGTCCATCAATTGAAACACAAGTTGTTTTGAAATGAAAAATTGAAATATTTCATTCAGAAAATGTATAAAAGGAATGTGTTGCTATAATGAAACAATTCAATATGTTTAAAAAAGAAATGTAGTGAAGACTGATATCTTCCTGTGGAAAATTAAATTTTAGATGAAAAAGTATTTTCAAGTAATGTAAAACATTTAGATACTTGAGGAAAGCAACTGGCACAGATAAATGTATTGAATGCATGCTTTATTCTTCCTGTTTGAAAATTCTCAAAACAATCATAATTTCCATTAATTTGATTCAGCCCATAGTTGGGAATTTACCCTCTAATACATCTGTTTTCACATTTTAATGTTTTACAAAAGCATACTTCAAGCTATGGATCAGCTGAAGAGCGATCACTGCAGATCCTGCTGCCAGACCAGTGAGCGTAGCCAACCATGTGTCCCTTAACTTTTGACTTGCAGTGGCAAAACCTGCTGGATCTGCAAAGTATTCACCAGCTCACCTTCCCTCTTTTACCAAGATAACCCTGCCCTCCTTCACCCCAGCGCAATAGGACACAAAGGCATCAGCCACCATGATGCTGCATTACAAAGTGCACAGGGATATGTAGCCCTCCCCTATATGTGCTCACCAGATTCTTTCAGAATCACACTCATACTGCATTGTCTGGGGCTCTCCGTTCAGAATTTAATTGGCTAGAGGAATTGCCTCTAGCCATTAAAATTATTAAATTAAACAGATCATCAAGTAACATTTGCTAATCTCCATTGGAGTGAAAATGTCAATTCTGGATGAGTTTCGATGAAGCAAAAAAGAAAATGAATTCACAAATCAGACGAGGTCCATGTCCCTACCTCAGCAAAACAACATCTGAACATACACAGCAGATGCAAATAAATCATGAGACATGGCCTTTTTAAAGGTCATAAAATAACAAGCTCTTCTAGAGTAACTGGTATTGGCACATCCACTGTAAAGAGGGAGAAATGAGATCAATGATCGGATGACAAGACAGAAACTTATTAAATAGATACATCAAAAAAGATTGACAAAGCTAGGGTAATGCCCTCTCCCATGAGTGCAAGTATGAAGAATGGTGCCAAATATGCAAGATGGAGCAGAGAGAAGGGGCATACTTTATAGTGAAGATGCAATATAGTATGAACCTGATGCAAAAGAAGATGCTAGTGACTGTTTTTAATTAAGAATAAAGTGGAAGACCATTTACACAACAGCATGACTGCCTGCCAGACTGGACTGGCTCTGGGCTAATACACAATGGATAAATTACCACAAGAGCCATCCCCATGACTAAATGTAAAATAACCCTGCACCCATCCAAGCTCCTGACTTGTTGGAGTGACTCCCAGGAGTACTAACTTCTCACTAGAGAACAGCAAAGGGGCAGAGACCTTCGATGTCCAATGGTTCCAATTCCATAATAAGGGATCATAAGATACACTTTCTAAAATGGCGTTGTTGATGCTTCTCTATCCCATACTCTCCCTCAGTGCTGCATCAAGCACAAGGGCTTTGGGAGTTCCATTGGAGCAAGTTGCCTCTGCTCTTTCCCATGATGCTGTGATCAGAAAGGACAATGTAGTCCCAAGTGAGCAGTGACTACTCCATACTACAAGCACAATTCTGGAAAAACAGGTTAAAGCTTGATCTCTAGTTGTCACTAGGGCTTCCATTTGGATCAACAAATATCTATGCAAAAATCAGTGGAATTGTTACCCGTTTTAAAGGTGTTTTAAAGAAGATTCTCGCTACTTGTCCAAAAAGAAAATGCAGAGAACTAAATGAAAGTAATAAACTAGGCTTTGCACAGTAAATGCATCACTGATCACATACCACGAATCTCTGAAAAAGCTTTTACTGCAGCTTAGACTGGATGCTTTGGTGATTGCATATAGCCAGCACATGAATTTATATTCAGTGTATTATTAGTCAGCATCTCTTTGATGCATTTGCACAGCAGGAATGAGAAGAAAAGATTGTAACATCTCATTTAGAATATTTCATCTCTCCTTTACATCAACATTCCATCATACATTACACCACTTTTTCCCCTTTTGCATAACATTTTATCACTTAGTATATTTTAAGGATAGTCAAAAAAAAGACACATTTTTATTTTAATCACTGAAAGTCATGTTGATGCTCAAGTTAAGGAACCAAATAAGCTAATGTGAGCATATTAACTATTTACAATGTTGGGATTTTCCTAGGTCTTCAACGTACCAGTTCCCAAGGACACAACTCAACTCCAAGCTTGTTATTCAGGTTTTGTTATTGACATATAGCAAAGCTAGGCTTTATCACACATAAGCACAGTGGGATTGACATAGGGTATACTACAGATGGATAACACATGAATATAAATCACTTTACAGGAACATTCCATTCTACACCATATCACACATTCCATTATTGTTCTACTAATTTTTGTAGCCAATCCACATATAGTCAACCTGTGGAACTCCTTGTTAGAGGATGCTGTGAAGACCAGAACTTTATCAGGGTTCAAAAAAGAACTAGATAAATTCATGAAGGATGGGTACATCAATGGCTATTAGCCAGGATTGGCAGCAATGGTGTCCCCTACTGTCTGTTTGTCAGAAGCTGAGAATGGGTGGCAGGAGGTAGTTCACTTGATAATTACTTGTTCTGATCATTCCCTCTAGGTTACTTGTCATTAGCCACTGTCGAAGATGGGATACTGAGCTACACGGACCTTTTGGTCTGACCCAATATGGCAATTTTTATATTTTTAAGTCATGAACAGTTGACACACTGTACCAGATGTTGGATTATAGATACAGGCTTTCACACATTCCTTTCTTCCCTTCTATTTTTTTTGTTCATTTTCATTTGGTTTGTTCCCCTTATTGCTTGTTTGTTTGTTTTTAAAGGCTAATGGTACAGCAACACATGTCCAAGGACAACAATAGTGGTCACCAATTGTACAATCATGAAAATCAAACTTACTACATGAATTTATAGAATAGAGGCTTACTTCCTCTGGAATCACCTACCAGGAGTTAACTCTTTTGGCAATAGTGGCATCCATCTGGTTTTCTTGTTCACATATAAGCTGAGCAATTGCTCCATATTACACCAGCCAATTCTGTTTATTAACTGATAACACACATGGGAATGAAGAGATTGTTCATCACTGATTCTGAGTCATTACTATCAATCACCGTCTTGGTTATATCTTCGCAGATCTGTATGCTAGGCCATCAGACATGGGTCATAACCTCAGTCAGAGAGGCAGAAGTCAAACAAAACCCATCAAATTCCAAGATTTTAAGAATAGCTCTGTCTTAGTCAAAAGCGTGTCTCTTTCACAAACAGAAGTTGGTCCAATAAATAATATTACCACAACCGCCTTTTCTCTATATAATTCTGGGACCAATACAGCAACAATAGCATTGTAAACAACATATTGCTTAGTGGCAGGTTGATCTCAACTAGATCCTGTGTACATGGAAAAGTTATTCTGAGGAACGGTGGGGTCAAGGAAGGCCTGATATGGAAAAGAATAATCACCAGTATAGGGGATTTGAACATAAATGAAAATCTTAGCATAAAATTAGAAGAGAGAGGCATTGGTAAGATCTGGGAATGCTCATTTCCAGCATCCCTCTTCATAAATTACAGTTTAAGGATAAGGGAATTATGTAGTAGAATGTGATAGAAGACGAAGGTAGTTTCTTGACTCTCCAAGAAACATTGTTTTCTGTGTAGCTAGTTGTGTTCTGTATTACCTGGGAATTCTGCAGAAATACCCCACCACCACCGCCACCGCCTCTCCTTGAAATGAGCAATTAACCATGAACTGGGATTTTCTGACAATGTGTTTAGTGCATTTTGCATTAACACTAACACAGTGGGAGTAACTGACCTGCTACTCTAGCTCCAAGGAGCCAATGCATAATGCATACAACCATTTGCTGAACATGGCGCAGATGCCTGATACACTATGTTATCTCCTTGCTGGGCCAGGAAGAAGGGAGCTAGTGCTAATTGTTAGCATAAGAGTTTCCTGGAACATTGTTCTTGAATGTTTTCTTTAAACCATTTTGTTGCATGAGATACTCCTCTCTGGCCTAGAACAACGTTTCCTCAACTCCCGTCCCCTTTCACCCCTCCTCTACCTACGGTACATCGATGACATCTTTATGATCTGGACACATGGCCAAGAAACACTGGAGATATTCCACAGAGATTTCAACAACCTACACCCCACCATCAACCTCAGCCTGGACCATTCTACACGAGAGATCCACTTCCTGGACACCACCGTACAAATCAACAATGGAAAATTAGACACCACTCTCTACAGAAAACCCACTGACTCATACAGTTACCTACATGCATCCAGCTCCCATCCAGAACACACCACACGATCCATCGTCTATAGCCAAGCCCTTCGATACAACCGCATCTGCTCTAACCCCACTGACAGAGACCAGAAGCTTCAGGATCTCTACCAAGCATTTATAAATCTCAACTACCCACCCAGAGAAACAAAAAAGCAAATTGAAAGAGCCAGACGAATACCTAGAAACCATCTACTTCAAGACAGACCCAAGAAAACCAACAATAGAACACCACTTGTCATCACCTACAACCCCCAACTTAAACCTGTCCAACACATTATCAAGAAACTACAGCCTATATTGGAACAGGATACCATACTCAAAGAGGCTCTGGGAGACAGACCCATAGTCTCCTATAGACAACCACCTAACCTCAAGATGATTCTTACCAACCACCACAGGACATACCACACTAATACCAACCCTGGTACCTTCCCTTGCAACAAACCCCGTTGCCAGCTTTGTCCACATATTCATTCTGCTGATACCATTATTGGACCTAACCAAGTGAGTTATAAGATCAAGAACACATATTCCTGCGCATCCAGAAATATAATCTACGCTATCATGTGCCGAAAGTGTCCGTCTGCTATGTACATTGGACAAACATCTCAGACACTTCGCCAAAGGATTAATGCCCACAAAACAGATATTAGACAAGATCACAAAGAGAAAACAGTTTCTTGCCACTTTAACCAGAAAGGACACTCTCTAAATGACTTAGCCACCTGCATTCTGCTACAAAGACCTTTTACATCTGCACTTGAAAGGGAATCCTCTGAACTGTCATTCATGTTAAAATTCGACACTTGCCAACAAGGACTTAACAAGAATTTGAACTATCTCACCCATTACCAAGACAGTTTCCCCAATTATCACCTGTAATACCATTAACTCACAAACATCCCACTCTCCCTACCTTTAATATCAGCAATTCACAGACACTTACCTTCCTTCCTCCCCCTTCCCACCCCCCCCCCCCCCCCCGCATCCCCCTTCTGTTCTGCAATGTGATTTGTCCTTTTCATATTTGTTCATTTTTTTTAAATTGTATCCTTTGGTATATATGGTTGTGACTACTTTCTTCCACTATTTGATCTGAGGAAGTGGGTCTGGCCCACGAAAGCTCATCATCTAATAAACCATCTTGTTAGTCTTTAAAGTGCTACATTGTCCTGCATTTTGCTTCAACTACCCCAGACTAACACGGCTACATTTCTATCACTCCTCTCTGGTCATTATCTCTGCTGTGCTGGATACCGCAGCAGACCATCTGCTGTTATGGCCTCAATGCAGGGGGAGTGCTTATTAGAACTGTGAAAAGTATATTATCAATCCTCAAAAAAACCATAAATGGTCTCATTGCTTCTGGGTGCCCATCTCTTTTTATTATCCATCTGCTGTGTACCTAAGTTATCTGCATGCTATGAACTAGGGGTATGATTACTTGCTTGAGTACACGTATTCACATAGCTCAATGAGTATGCATAGCAACATAGTAGCATGGGCAACGAAGCCATGCTAAGCACTCACCCTTGAAGCCACAGTAATATGGCCAGTGCTAAAGAAGCTTAGCTCATGCTGAGTACAAACCTGCCTGAAAACGGTGGGTATGTACTTGGCATGGCTCAACTGTACCTCTACTGTCATTGTCCATGCTACTGTGGCGACACTACTGCTTATATGCATACTAGCTGTCACTGAGTTAGTGTACATGTGTTTATATGAGCATGAGATCATTCCATTAGCCCATAGTACAGACATAGGCACAATGGCTGACAGGCTTCAACAGGCTCTGGACAAGTTGCGGCGGGGGGGGGGGGGGTGTCCCGAAAGGGATGGAGCCTCTAGCAGAAGGAGCAGGACTAAGGGCTGGCTTGTCCAGAGACAATTTAAAGGGTCCAGAGCTCCAGCCTCTGCCCTTGCTATGGTAGCAGTGAAAAGGGCCCTGGACCCTTTTGTATCACTGTCTCACTTGTCCCCCATGTCAGCAGGACTGGATTAAAGTTTGGCTTGCAAACACTTTGGGACATGAAACTGTTTGTTAGATGTTTGTCCAATGCTCAGCACAACAGAGCTACTCATATTAAATATCAGGCTTAGGGGCCAAAGTCTGGTGCATCCACAAATCTTAGCCATAAACTCAAAAGTTTGAGGGCCAGTATGTTCATCAAATAGATCATTTCTGAATGATCCCATGCCTCTCGCTGCCCTGGCAAGCTCCACCCTGCCTCCCAAAATAACACTGAAAGGAAAAAAAGAGTGACCTGCTATGTGCGGCTGGACAAAGGTGAGTAGCTTGGTTGTGTAGCTGGGTTTCTGTAGAAAGGGGACACAGATTAAAAAAGACTTAATTTCTAAAACCTCTGAAGCAAATTTTAGACCTTTTTTTCATGAATCCAGTATACCGGGTCACACAGCCAAGGTACCAGTTTCTCATGTAATGTAACTCTCATTCACTTAAGTGGGAGCAGAATTTGGTCTGCTAGGTGCTTTTGAAAATCCAACTCTATATCAGAAATTTCATACAATTTGGTTCTTTGGCAGTTGGGTAATTAACACCTATAGGCTATGTCTACACTGGCGGGTTATTGCACAAGAAAGGCCGTTCCTCCACAGAGCGTCCACCCTGCCCACTCACTTTTGTGAAAGAAGATTTACAGTAAAGCGTGGTAAGAGAGGGCTTCTTGCACAAGAGCTATGCTCTTTTCTAACAGGTGTAAGTCCTCTTGTGCAAGAGGCAGTGTGGACGCACGACAGGGGTTTCTTGCGCAAGAAAGCCCTATGGCCTCTTGCGCAAAAGAGCGTCCACACTGCCATGGATGCTCTTGTGCAAAAGCACATCTCACACATTGCAGTGTGGATGTGTTCTTGCACAAGAATTCTTGCACAAGAACCTTTGTGCAAGATGTTCTTGCGCAAGAAGCCACCAGCATAGACATAGCCATAGATTGCTGTGAAAATCCAGTCTCAGAACTAATTCTTCATGATCACTGCATGTCTCTTACAGTTGCCACTTGGCATTATGCACTCTATGCATAGACAGAACCATTCAGTGTACCTGCTGGCTCTTCCACATACTACATTGGATGACACAGGAACCATTCATTCCTTTTGTCCTTGCCAGCTACTGCTTCTACAGCATAAAGAGGTAACCAGAGCTACCTATGACAATGTCACGCAATTCTAAGTGGTGCCAGTGGTGCAGTACCATTTTAATGTACAGTACAGGTGGAAGTGAAGGTAACAGTTTTTAGTCACCATGAAGTAATTCCTCTCTTGGTAAGAAAGAGTGAATTGCCAATCGGCCTGAACTATATTTTCTTTAACTGCTTGGAGCTGAGAAAATCAGAATAACACAATGGGAAGTCTATTGACAGGGACAGTAGCACCAGAAATGTTTTAAGGGTTAAAAACATAAATAAAGGGGCAAGTGCGCAAAGTTTAATTTATTTCTAGACAGATACCACTAGCAATAAAATTAAGAGATCCTCCCTTCCTGTAAGACAAAAATAAACAACCAACAGAAAAAAACAATAAAAAGATTTTTCCCAGCTAGTAAGCTTTATTAGCTCTTGAAGAGAGTGTCTAGTTTGTAAAAAGTAAAGGTTTTTTAGCTTTATGAACTCAAGCCTCCTAACTCATACCCACTCTCTCTGCTGAGCAATGAAATATAAGGACTGAGCCCTGATTCAGCAAAATACTTAAATGCATGCTTACCTTGAATCATGTGAGAAGTCTTACTGATTTCCATAAGAGCTTCAGTAAGTGAGTGCATTAGTAACAAAAAAGAATACAAAGAGCTAGATCGGGGTGAGCAATAATTCTTACAAGAGGATCATTTCGTGAATTTTGGTATGTGATTATGGTCTGGCTCCAGGGTCCCCTTCACCCCTAGAAGGTGTGGAGTCTTAGGCAGAAGAATTGGGGCTAGAGTTACAGAGAGGGAGAGGGAGTGTGAAAGAGACCCACCCTGCGTGTGAGAGGCAGACTTTGTTATGCAAATTGAGTGTGTGGCATAGAGACTGGCAGTGTGTGTGTGGCACAGAGACAGTTTGACTGGGTGTTTGTGACAGTGACACGGAGCGAGTGAGTATGCTGGCCACTGCTGGGTAAGTTTCTGAGAGAAGCCGCATACTGTCTTTTTAAGACAGGGAAAGCTGTCCTGCTCTACTGTCTTCTTCCTTCCCCGCTCTGCTCTGCTCTGCTCTGCTTTGTGTGAGTGTCTGTATGTGTGTGTGTGTGTGAGAGAGAGATAGAGAGAGAGAGAGAGAGAACTGAAATCTGAGAAACAATGCATTCCCTCTTAAAATAGGCAATCCTTTGAGTCACTTAGCATCCATGCTTCAGATTGGAGAATCTTTACTCTTTGTCTCTCACTCTCCAACCCCTGCTCTGCAGAGATGGGGTACTGGGGCATAAGCACACCCTGGTTTCAGCACTTTCCTCTTTCCCTCCACTGCCCTCCCCGCCATACACATACACTCTGCACAGCTAGCAGGAGAATCCTGGGAGCATCTGGGTTGAAGGACAGAGCAAAGTGGGGGGAGGAGCAGCTGAACACATGAGTTGATAGTATCCCATTAATAATTCAAACGCTATGCCAGTTTGTTATAGTATTGCAACACATATACTAACAATCACACTCATTGGAGGATAATTTACTAATGCAAATGACTTTGGTTATGGCTTGATATTTATCATCATAAATAATAAACCTCAGCAAATAAAACGTCAGTGTTTCAACAATGCAGTGGGAAATAGAAATTGCATATCACTATGTATTAAGCTTACTACAAAAGGTTACTCCCTTTATTGTCTGTCTTTGTGTTTGCACACAGACTAAAGCAATTAAACAGGATGTACTTTATTGTGCAATGAACTCTAACAGCAACCCCAAATTTAAAATGCATTTAGTAATGAAAGATTTTTAACGTAGAATTTATTTTTTTGAATGTTAACCTATGTGACCCAACACTTCAATGGACAATCAATCACAATTTTGCAGAGAAAGCAGTTTATGTCAATGATAGCCATTTAAATTACCATGTAATTGTGTGCTTTATCTACATTATATAAATGTAATCATTTTCTTATGCATTTAGGATAAAAATATTTTAGCCTTGTGATTTCCCTCTGCCTGTCTTTCCTTGTAATTGAAAATATCATAAATTTACAGCTTGGCAGGAAAACATTTTCTTTCCAGGAAATGTAAACAATCACTCTTCAGATGCTATTCAAGTAGTTCTAACCACAACACACTCCATGAGTCTTCCTGTGGGATTCAGTACATAATCACTCTCATTTTGCACAGGAACAAGTCTTGTAGATTTGGAGGGCACAGTAACACTAGTGGGAGTCATCACATGGTCATGGTTACTGCAGATGGTCTTGACATTTCCTAACTGAATTAATAGCAGTGGGATCTTGGAGGAATGCTTATTATCAGGTGTCATTCAGTTCTTTTTAGAAGCTGATCATATCACAAGTTAAAAAAATCTGTTCTGCTTTATCCCTATATGACTAATTAAATTTCTTAGGTATAGAACTGATATTTATATGTTACATCGAAGCAAGGAGCCTACTGCCATGTCTGGGGAATGGCCATTGTTCAGACAAATACTAGAGAACAAGAACAACTGTTGGTAAACAGGACTATCGCTCACGATCTCCAAAGATTCCACTTCCCTGACTCTCTCTGTCTCTACTATTTTTAGTGGCAGAGTGGACTGCCAAGCGGTAGCCTTGAACAGTAGGCAGTATGGAGCAAGCCCTCTCCTCATGATCTACAAGTTTCTTAATCAAGCCTTATTCGAGTAGTTATATATTTGCTATCCTAGTTTGTCTGAGTAATCTGCATTGCTCCCCTTGCCACAATGGCCTTTTACTATAGCTTCTGCAGGATGCTTTTTTACACTAAAATTTGAGTTCTATGTGATGACATATTTACTACCAAAAATGCTTGAACTATAATTCTCAAAAAGTGTCAGGTTCAGGTTCATGATAATTCCTCACATCATCTGGATGGTCCCATTAAGAGATTTACAGTCAGCCCTATGGGCACGGGAACACCTATAATTCTGAAGTTATTCAGGTCCTGAAGGAGGTAGTACAAAGCATAAAAAACAACCAATAGCTTTCCCCAATACAGGTATATTGTTGATATTCCCCCATCATCACAATGTGATTGAATACTGACTCAGAACATACAAAAGTCAGTGAATCTGAAAAGCTATAGCTGCTGGCTGTACAGTACATGAAACTATTAAATATTTACAAGTTTCTATTTGACAAGATAGCATCCTTAACTTTAATTAACTTGTAGCTGCATGTGTACAGACTACAAACTCGTAACTGGACATTTGCAGCCAATGAATGTCCATTTCCTTTGAGAGGTATCCTAAAAGTTTACCTCACAAATTAATGGACCTTCACTGCTCAGTTTACTGAAACAAAAAAGAAATATGGACATTAGCCACTGATTGAAAACAACTCAAATCCATCTGTTTCATTATGGCTGAAGCCAAAGATTAAAAATGAAGGCAATTGCTAAAACTAGAAGGAGCCACAGGGCAATTGATATAATTACTTCATGAATCTGCCCTAATTGTTTTCTGTACTAAAACTGCATAATTAAATTTGTATTTGGCCTCCAAACACCATCTCTTCCAAAATCTGCCAGTAAAAGTGAAAACAAAAACTTGTTTTGTTCAAAGTTTTTCCTTATGGTTAAATATGGTCAAAATGGACCCAAGATAGAAAGGTTAGATTTGAACTTCATAAAATTCAGGCCATATGTTTGAAGGGTTTTTTTTTTTACCCCCCATTTAAGAAAGCAAGCCAAATTCCAATTCCAGATATCTCTAACATTCAGCAAGGCTAGGAAATGAAGTTTGGCTAGGTTCCTATCCCTAAATAATGTAAATATAAATTACAAGGGACCTGACTTAAAAAGGGGAAGCAATAACTTTAAAAAATGTATGTTTGGGTTCAAGATTTTT
Organism: Pelodiscus sinensis; assembly: GCF_052426305.1. Lineage (NCBI taxonomy): Eukaryota > Metazoa > Chordata > Testudines > Trionychidae > Pelodiscus > Pelodiscus sinensis. The sequence goes on along the minus strand of NC_143061.1, from coordinate 19,774,994 downwards.
AGTACAAGCAGTCCCCGAGTTACGCGGATCCGACTTAATCCGCAGTTACGAATGGGGCTTTTCTCGCCCCGGAGGACGGGAGCGGCGGGACGCCCAGATGTGCCGCGGTCTGCCGCCCCCGTCCTCCGGGGCGAGAAAAGCTGCTCCCCGTCTCCCTGGTCTGCAGGGAGACGGGGAGCAAAGCCTTGGAGCATGCCCGCAGCAGGACAACTTAAGCGCGCCCGGGCTGTCCCGCGGCAGGCGTGCTCCAAGGCTTTGCTCCCCATCTCCCTGGTCTGCAGGGAGACAGGGAGCAAAGCCTCGGAGCACGCCAGCAGTGGGACAGCCGCGGCGCGCCTGGACTGTCCCGCTGCCCGCGTGCTCTGCGGCTTTGCTCCCCGTCTCCCAGGTCAGCAGACCAGGGAGACGGAGCAAAGCCGTGGAGGACTTGGGCGGTCCCGCCACCCCCGTCTCCCTGGTCTGCTGGGGGGGGGGGTGCAGCTAGTGCCCCCCCCCAGCAGACCAGGCTTTTCTTGCCTACCCCTGGGGTAGAGCAGCTGGGGGCTGCTGGGTTGGTCCCGCAGTGCCACTCCGGACCAACCCGGCAGCACCCCAGCTGCTCTGCCCCAGGCGTCCTGATTCAGCCGCTGCTGGTCAGTTTCAGCAGCAGCTGAATCAGGACGCCTGGGGCAGAGCAGCTGGGGTGCTGCTGAGTTGCTCCAGTAGCGCCGAGGAGCTGAGCTACTGGAGCAACCCAGCAGCACCCCAGCTGCTCTGCCCCAGGCTTCTGCTGAAACTGACCAGCGGCTGACTACAGGAAGCCCGAGGCAGAGTTGCTCTGCCCCAGGCTTCCTAGAATCAGCCGCTGATCAGTTTCAACAGCAGCTGACTTGGGGACGCCTGGGTTTCTTAAGTTGAATCTGTATGTAAGTCCAGATTCAGCCGCGGTTGAAACTGATCAGTTTCAGTAGCGGCTGATGCCAGTTCCTACTTACATACAGATTCAACTTAAGAACAAACCTACAGTCCCTATCTTGTACATAACCCGGGGACTGCCTGTATTTCAAACAACCTTAGGTTCAAGAGTTTGATGGAGAATATGTACATAAATATGGAAAATAATCATTTAAGGGTGGATAAAGGACATTTTAATCTCTTTGATTATAATAAAAGTTGCTGAGCTTGTAGAAATGCCCAAATACATGTGTTTAATATTAATATATAAACAGTAAAGTGCATACTTTGTGGCATAAAATAAGAATAGAGTCTGATTAGAAAAAGGTCAGAACTGATGTATAAGCCTTAAATACTTAAAAGCAATCTTGAAGAATAATTACCTTATTTTTCTTGATTGAGAGATACAATGTAGTGCTTTGTATTTAATTTGAAAAATACAGACTTTTGCATTACCTCTGTGTAAAACTGTAAGAAAAAATATGCCCTAGGACAGTATTATAGTTTTCTGCATCCATCTTAAAAGTACGAGCATAGTGCTTATTGTTTATGAATATGTGCCTGCTTCCAATTGAAAAAGAATATATTGCAGTAAATATCAGATGGCTACATTGCAAACCTAAAAGTTGACAAAAATGTTGTTATAAACATTTGTGCAAGTGCAAATCATCACATGATTGCAAAATGTGACACGTTTCATCATGGCCTGACAAATTTTTATGATTTAAAAATCTTTTTTTTCCCTGCTCAGTCTGTTAATCTGGACCAACATTTAGGGTGTGTCTAAACTACACCCTTCTGTTGGCAGAGGGATGTAAATTAGACACATCGGAAGTGCAAATGAAGCCAGGATTTAAATATCCTATGCTTCATGTACATAATGTCGGCAGCTGCTTTATTTTCGAAACGGGGCTTTTCAAAAAAAACGGCAGTTTAGATGGGGCATTTTCAATAGAAATGCCATGTTTTGAAAGATCTTGTACTCATTTTTTGGAGGAGTACAGAATCTTTCAAAACAGGGCATTTCTGTCAAAAATGCCCCATCTAAACTGCCAGGGTTTTTTCGAAAAGCCCTGTTTCGAAAAAAAAGCAGTGGCCGCCATTATGCAAATGAAGCATGGGCTATTTAAATTCCGGCTTCATTTACACTTTTGATACGTCTAATTTACATCCCTCTGCCGACAGAGGGGTGTAGTTTAGACGTACCCTTAGAAAATGAAGGGAAGGAAAAGGTCTTTGTTTCCATTACAAGGACATAATAATGTATACACTTCACAAATTCATTAGATTTTTATGGGGGGTTTGGGGTGCCTCATATAACCCATTTAGATAAAACTCAATTATATTTGTTTTGTTCTTTTTTAAAAGTCTTCTGAAGCACAGCTCTGCTGTGTCACTCATAATTTAATGGTATAGTTACCTCATCTAGGATATGAAATATTTAAGAGGAATAAGGATTAGAAGTGCTGGAAATATTTTCCCCCAAAACACGCACAGTGAATGGATGAATATGCAGCACATACAATGTGTATTTTTATAAATTAGTTTCCAGTTACTATATTACCTCTAAGCATTCCTTCTTCCTGTTCACCAGGTTTCACATTGTTTAACACTTTGGTCAGATCAATAGCTTTCATTTGCCCTCCAACTGAATGGAGTGTGCAAACATTTTGCTATCTCCCAGCAAGTAGGTTTCCATTAACAATATAAAGATACTGCAATAAATGAGTATAAAGCTATAAAGATACTGAATGAAATAAATAGAGCTTATATAGTATTTAATAAGAAAACATTAGGCCAAATTCATCTCTCATTTACCTCCACTGACATCAGTGAAGCAACAGAATTAGGACAAATTGAACTCTCAGTATTCTAAAGAAACAGTTGGATATTGTTTCAACATTTCTTACTTGGAGCACTGTGAGGATGCCTTTGAACATCAAAGATAACCAAACTTAGCCCAAACTTGGGTTGTATTTGGGCATTAGCAAAATCTGAAGGCTGTTTTTTATTTTTTTTATAAAATGAAGTATCTGCCCATATCTCTCATACAGTGGTGGATCCAACAAAAAATAAATTTTCCAGCATGCATTTATCTTGAAAGCATCAAAAAGTTTTCTGTTTGGATCAAGATGGAGCATCTCATTCTTGGAACCCTAGTTTCTATAGTCCAAATATCCCTGTAATGGACAATGTAGCTGCGTGTCATAAGACAGAATTCCCCCTTTATTTGTTTCAAATATAAAAATGCTTAATTGTGTTCAAGCACTCATGCAGTAAGAATAATTTACAGATACAGAAGAATGATTAACTCCAAGGACTGTCTAATTGTCATAAATAATTAATAAACAATAAGCCACTCATTAAGTAATTGCCCCATCCATCAACTTTTCATTCACTAGGCCTCTGCTCCTTATGACATTTCTTTCTTCTAACAGGCAGTTTTGTGGGGTTATTTTTAACAAGAAATTAAGCTTATGAAGCAGCATAGTAGAATGTAGTCAAAGTGGCCTTTTGGTGAGAACAGACTTTGCCTGTTTGTTTTTATAAGGCCAGGTAACTGCTCCACTCTGACTTTTATACAGAGACAGTTCCACTTTATGCAGCAGCAAAGGAACAATCCCTGTCATAGTTAATCACATACACTAGCTAATTTTATACTTCCAAAACCTGTCACAGCCCATCATGATTCTGCTAATATCTCTCTCAGAATCACAACCTCACAGTACAAGGAACATTCCAGAAAGGAAAGGAAAGGCACAGTGAAACAGGAGCGCCTCAGTTCTATTTTTACCTGTATTGGACTTACTATGTAGAGTTACATAACTGCTTATTAAACTCATCAATAAATTAAGTTTAATAATACTAATTAATTGATTTTAAGGCCAGAAGGCACCATCTGATCATCTAGTCTGAACTCCTCCAGAGCAAAGGAAGAGAATTTCACATAGTTACCCCTATATTTCTACTAGTCAGTTGTGTTTTACTACCGCATATTTTCCAGAGAGGCATCCAGTCTCATTTGGAAGACCAGAAAACTTGATTTGAATTCTTCTTCACTGGAATGTTGAGAGACATCAGGTCAATTCTGCAGTCTTTATGCGGGCAAATCTTCTATTCAGAGGGATAGGAGTTTTGCCTGAATAATGACTACAGGACTGAGACATAATTGAGTACTATTCACAGTGAGTTTTGAGATTGTTGGTAAGAAACAGTGATTAAGGGCACTAATCTGGGATTCAAGACATCTGCATTCGGATTTCAGCTCTGTCATGGACTGCTAAAGTGACCTTGGATAAAATGCTTAATCTATCTGTGCCTGTTTTCAACCAATAAATATAGGAAAAGACTAATTTTTTGAACCTTATGTTTTTATTTTGGTAGGCCTCAGTCTTGTAATATACACTACCCAAGCACTATTTAGCAGTATTTTAGTACTGCTTTTGTTCGCTGAAGCTGTTAATTTTCAGGGCCAGATTCTGATACTTTGACTAGAACCTTTCTCCACGAATGGTCACTCATGGCAGTGGCAACTCCGATGGGATTAACGTATTATTGAACACAAATCAGAGGCCCTCAATCGCTATCTGCTCATAATATGCTTTAGGTCCTTTTACAACATTTAAAATGGAAATTCTCATTAAAAAACTCTGTGTTTCAGTGGGAATTAGCTTCAGTTAACCAAGGGTCTGATGTAGTATGGATCCTATGTTCCTAGTGGGACCTGTGGGTACTCAGTGCGTCTCTACATATGGATTTAGGTCCCTAAATTTAGACATCCAAAATTGAAAATATTAGCCCTAAATCCTAATCTATCTTCCCTCCAATGCATTATGAGAACTGCAGGTTTTAAAAGTGGCTGCTAAAGCACAGTTAATTAATCAGTTTGGTTTTGTTGTAGAGTAGGGTTCTTGTTGTGCGGTTTATCCCTTGCAATATAATTCAGAAGAATACAAAAATCTATGAACTATATTACTTTTTAATTAATGTAATTATTCATATTGTGTAGTAAATTTCCTGGAATCCTGAAGTTCAAATGATCCCTTCTTTTGTTTGCCAAAGAACAAATACAAACATATAAAATATAACCAACTTCATAGAATTTCCAAACCAGTCATAATAATTCTCTCTATAGGTGGTGAAATACTTCTCAGTCCAGCCACAGATGACTTCAACAGCTTGGCTGATGTGTTGTGGATTCTGCTGCAATGAAGATTTTCTATCCAAACATTAGATAACAGGGTGGAGAGAGACTGCCCTATAATGGAACTGTCCTCCAACAATGATAAATGACATATAACCTCTGTAGTGATCTGTGGTAAAAACCCCTTTCCCCCTTCCTCCTACAAATTCACCTCTGCAGGATTTATAGAGGTCTTCAGCCCTTCAAATAATTTTGGCAGATAGGAGGGTAGTAAAAATAAGTTTCTAGCTTTCGGTATTCCTTTGTTTCCTTCTCTGCTGGAGTTAACTGAAGATATAGGGCTGTAGAAATTTTTGTACCTGTAGAACTACAAGGGATTGAAAGAGGGATTGGTGCAAATGATGCAATGAAACACATGGTTCGGCATTATTCAGGTAATGAGAGCCCTCTACATAAGCCTATATCCCTTTGCCACTTCCACAGGTTCATTGCTCCTAATTATGAAACTAATCTCTTTTTCCCCCCTCATGCTCTTGACCAGTCTTTCTACTTAATAAGTCAGCCTGATGCATAATTTGTCATGTTCATGGCAAAGACAAAAATTAGATTTAAAAAACAATATGCATAATGGAAGGAAGGCATGTAACACTACTTTATTTTTTGGTACTCAGAAAAATAACACACAGCAAGGAAAAACAAAAAAAAAATGGGCCATAAGGCAAAAAGACATAACCTAACCCATCTTGTACTACGGTGTTTTTTCCTGACTGTCTGATGCTCCCGAATTGCATGCTTTAATATATAGCCCCCGGTACTGCAAGCAGAATCAGGAAATACCCACCCATCCACGTTTCCCCTGACCCTGGAATCACACACTTGCAATGTGATAGCCTGTTACTCTACACCAGTGTTTTCCAAATGGTGCTTCGCGGAACCCTGGGGTTCCGCGACGCGAACGTAAGGGTTCCGCCAGAACCCGAACGCTTCCCTCCCCCCGCCCATAAAGAGACAGAGGAGCCCGGCGTGCAAAGACGCTGGCTCCTTCCCCGTTCCCCTTTCAGACATCTCCCGCTGTCGCTCTGCTTTTGCCATCGGACCTAGCAGCAGCAACAGCTGCTTGTCCCGCTTCCGCCCGATCAACCCAAGATACCTCTCTTACCACCAGAAAAAGCAGAGTGACAGCGGGGGATGCGGGAGAGGGATCTTGGGTTGATCGGGCAGAAGCAGGACAAGCAGCTGTTGCTGCTGCTAGGTCCCTTGGTAAAGGCAGCATGTGTGTGTGTGGAGGGGGGGAGTACTATCAATGAGTGGAACACCGGAACTCCTACTCACTGTGACGATCGGAACAAATCCCCATACACACTGTGAGGACACGTGGCTCCTGTGTGTGACTTTAAGTTTAAGAATTCAAACTAATATCAAAATTCCCCATGGATCGTTGGTTAAAAGAAGGAACTTTAAAGAGAAAAGTGAGTACTTCAAACTCCAATATTTTTACTGAAACCAGCAAGGAAAATACTGAGGCAGCTCAAGTTAATTATGAAAAATTTCAGCTGACTAATAAGAAACGCAGGTATTGTGAGGACTATTTGGCATTTGGATTCACAAGCAATGGAAATGAAGATGCTCCAGGTGCCCAGTGTGTAGTGTGCAACAAAATATTATCTAAATAGTTGTTTAGTACCTGCTAAATTGCGAAGACATTTTGAAACAAATCATCCAGAATACAAAGATAAAGACATTAGTTTTTTTAAGCAAAAGCTTGAATCGCTTGAAAAAAGTAAACTCTTCATGTCAAAAATTGCCAAATCTGATAATGAAAATGCAACAGAGGCATCTTACAAAGTAAGCTATCATATATCGCTCGCCGAAGAAGCTCACACTATTGGGGAATCACTCATAAAACCATGGGCAAAAGATATTGTGATGTGTATGTTGGATCAGGAGTCTAGTAAAAAAGTTGAGGCTGTGCCACTATCAAACAATACTGTCACACGTCGTATTCACGATCTTGCTGCTGACAACGAGAAGGAGCTTATTTTTCGGCTGCATTTATGTGATGCATATGCATTACAATTAGACGAGTCCACTGACGTTGCAGGTCTTGCAGTTCTGCTTGTATTTGTCCGTTATGATTTTAATAGTTCTATTGAAGAAGACTTACTTTTATGTGAATTTTTGCAAACCAATACAACTGGTAAGAATATATTCAATTGTATCAATAACTTTATGAAAACACATCAAATAAGCTGGGAAAAATGTGTTGATGTGTGCAGTGATGGTGCCAAAGCAATGGTAGGAACAGTGGCTGGCGCTGTAACACTAACAAAAAATGTAGCACCAAACTGCACCAGCAGTCATTGCATTCTCCACAGACACGCTCTGGTAGTTAAGAATATTTCTCCCTCTCTTAAAAATGTGTTGGACGAAGCAGTACAGATTATTAATTATATAAAAACTCGACCATTACAATCAAGACTGTTCAAAATTATGTGTGAAGATATGGGTAGTCAGCACACAGCCCTGCTTCTACATATGTGGCTATCACGAGGAAAAGTGCTGGTTAGATTATTTGAATTGCGTCATGAGCTCTCCGCAAATCTGATGGATCACAAACTCCAACTGTCTGATCGTTTAACAGACTTTTTGTGGTTATCTAGAGTTGCGTATCTTGCAGACATCTTTACAAAACTAAATGAAGTAAATCTGTCACTGCAAGGAAAGAATGTAAATATTTTTAATGCGAAAGACAAAATTTTGTCATTGTCACGGAAGCTACAGTTTTGGATCTCATCTGTAGGATGAAATGATTTGGATTGTTTACCAACTCTGAATGATTTCCTTGAAGAAAATGGATACAAACTTGATGAAGATATTCGCAGTGACATTGCAGATCATCTCCGCGGTTTATACATGAACATCATTAAGTATTTTCCAAACATCAATGACAACAATAACTGGATTCGAAATCCATTAAGTTTAACAGAAAAGCCAGTCAGTTTTTCTACACAAGATTATGAAAACCTAATTGAAATCGCTTCAGATGGCCATTTAATACAAAAATTTAAAGAAGTTTCTCTGATTACATTTTGGAGTGACATGTCAAAGTCAAGAATATTCATTTTTATCAAGACGCGCAATTCGTTAGCTGTTACCCTTTGCCAGTACATACTTGTGTGAAACTGGGTTCTCGAACTATGCAGCAATGAAAACGAAATACAGAAATCGACTGAATGCTGCGCCAGATATGCGAATCCAACTTTCTAGTATTAAACCAAATATAAAAAGAATTTGCCAAGAAAAGAAGAAATACCACTCTTTTTATTTGATAGTTTTATTTTTTGTACATATTTAATATGATTTCTGTTGAATATAAATGAATGGTGTTATATTCAATATGTTGAATTTAAATGAATGGTGATCTCATGACTGTATTTAGCATCTTATTATTACCAATTGTGGTGTACTGGCAGTCTGTGTGTGTTTGGGTGTGTGTTTATTTATTTATTTATTTTTGCTCGACAAACTTAAACCCTGGCTAGGGGGTTCCTTGAAATTTTTCTGAGTTTGAAAGGGTTCCGTGGTCAAAAAAAATTGGGAAATACTGCTCTACACAACGCTTCATTAACCACAATTTATTCTTGTGGGTTCCTATGCACACAGACACTTTCACATGCAAACCCAGGACCTTTAGCACCAAAAACACAGCACTCTGCCACTTGAGGGAATGATCTGCTGTATGGATTTTGTGAGAAAGAAGGCACGCTAAAGTGAATCATGATCACATGTGCTAGACTGTGACAGGGCGCCTGCACTGCACTGGCCCTTTTAGACCAGGACTCAAGCCCCGAGCCAGGGCTAGGAACAGAGAGGCCAGCTGAGGCTGTTTGGGCTAGGGAGAGCCCAGCTGGTAGCTATTCGCTGAAGCACAATTTGCCTGGAAGGGCCAGCTGAAGCTATTAGGGCGAGTGAGAGCCCAGCTGACAGCTATAAATGGAGAAGCACAGATTGCTTAGGGAGAGCCAGTGGAGGGCTGACTGCAGAGAAAGCAGGAGCTCTTGGAGGGAGACAAGCTGGGGATAGCCAGCAAAGGCTGGAAGAGGGCCAGCCAGGGGCTAGGGGCTGGAGACAAAGCTCCTGGTTTGTGGGCGGATCATGAAGCTGGCTAGGTAAGCAGAGCCGTTGAGACAAATGCCAATGATGAGCAACCCATACAGACTGTAACTTGCCCTGAGAGGGGCTAAATGAGGACAGTCAGGGGGCACTGAGGCATGGTGTGGGCTTGCACCCTGACATAGACCAAATGGCATTTGGATTACAGAAGGCCAAATAAAGTTGAGGATGGATTGGGCTCCAGATTTTAGTGAGATTGTATTAAAAAAAAAAAAAGTACACTGCTAATCTGTAAGGGTACATCTAGACAGCAGCATTATTTCAGAATAACTGATGTCAGGGCCGGATTAAGGGGGGGGGCTAGCCGGGCAGCTTCCCAGGGCACCAACCTATGGGGGGCACCTAATGGCAGCTGTAAGGCGTGCCACGTGCCTGGAGCTGGGGGCTGCATGTCACCCCTTAGAGCTGCCATCAGGCACTGCGCGCTCGGGGGCTGCATGGCGCTCCTTAGAGCCATGATCAGGCACCGTGCACTCGACTGCAGCTGAAAGGTGCGCAGGGGGGCGGGGCCACTCATGTGCCATGCGCCCAGGTGCAGAGCCGCACATGCGTTGCGCGCCTGCTGTCCAGGGCGCAGGAATGGCTCGAGCTGGCCTTGACTGATGTTATTCCAAAATGCACGTCTCCACTACAAGCCTTTATTTTGAAATAATATTGAGCTGGAGCACTTCTTACTCTGAGTCATGGTAACCCTCATTTCACGAGGAGTAAAGGAAGATGAAGAAAGAGTGTTCTTCCTTCGATTTCTTGCTATGTAAACAGTGCAAAAAGCTGAATTAAGCTATTTTGACTTAAGTTACTCAATTGACATATCCCTGCTGTGTAGATATGCCCTAAATGTTTATCTCTCTTCCTCACTCCTATTTAACATTTCACACAGTCAGAGTATCATATATAGGAATATGGTTAGAAAGGATAAAAAACTATTATATTTAAAGTCAATGTCATGTGTACCACTGAGTTTCTAAAACATGGTCATTTTATGAACTAGCCAAGGGTTAGTTTAAAAAAAGTAATTAGGAAGCCATCTATAAATATCCCCATATTTGGGAAGGGTGATCCTAAGATGAACATTTATAAATGTTCTATGTTTCAGTTTTTACAATGAGCTACTCTGGAGCCCAGGAACTGAATAATCCTGAACTTGAGTGTACAAAATCTGGATACTAATTTGCTGGCTTGAAGCCATCTCAAACTCATTCTCATGGGCCATGGCATTTTCTGGCAAGGTTATCACTCAACAGAAAGCCAAGGAGATTTTGGAGGAGCAGCGAGGAAAGGGTAGAAATAATGGGGTTGGTATTGGGGCCAGAAATGAGTGACTGGCTTATAATTAAGCTATATGAAACATACGGGTTTGAAGAGTCTACAGTGAACCTGACAGGTTCATTTCTTATGGCTTTGTGATGGCTTGAAGTTTTGCTTTGAATTCTAGTTTCATTCCTGTCTGCGAACAAGTGTCAAACTGAGGGAGTTTTGGAGAAAGCATCTTAACTCACCCAGATCTACTTTACTCTCAGACCCTATCTTCCAAATATACACTGAAACCCATCACCTTGCCTATTACTGTCTTCTTGGAATTGTCATTTTTTTATTACTGAGAATGTTGTCATGAATAAGAGCTTTAGTCTTAAAGGGACTACTATGCTTATTCTCACCTCTTAAAATCATACTTGTAAACTCCAGGAGACAGAGTTTCAAAACATAGATAAAATAATGGCATGACCACAATATCTAATTTCTAAGTAATTTCTGTAACAATTGTACAAATCAAGTGTGCATGTGCAAACACCTACTTACATATACCGTATTTTCCGGCGTATAGGGCGACTGGGCGTATAAGACGACCCCCTAATTTTTTAATTAAAAGATAGGGTTTCATCTTGTACCCCAGCGCCCCTCCGCCTCCTTTGCTCCCGGTGTCCCTGGTCTGCTGGAGACAGTCCCCAGCAGACCAGAGGCACCGGGAGCAAAGCCGCAGCAGCTTTGCAAAGCCTCGTGGGAAGCTGGCGGCGGGGCATCCCAGGCGCGCCTGGGATGTATACCTGGCGTACAAGACGACCCCCAATTTTGGGGGGATGTTTTTTAACATCAAAAGTCGTCTTGTACGCCGGAATATACGGTATACGTTCATACAATTACATGGCTATGAAAAGAGGTGGGAGAGACAAACCTCTATTTATGCAAATAATGACTTTTAATATAAAGTGATTACTAAGTTGTTTGTAGAATAGTGATAGAAATGTAGCCGTGTTAGTCTGGTGTAGCTGAAACAAAATGCAGGACTATGTAGCACTTTAAAGACTAACAAGATGGTTTATTAGATGATGAGCTTTCGTGGGCCAGACCCACTTCCTCAGATCAAATAGTGGAAGAAAATAGTCACAACCATATATACCAAAGGATACAATTAAAAAAAATGAACACATATGAAAAGGACAAATCACATTTCAGTGTGTGCAATGTGATTTGTCCTTTTCATATGTGTTCACTTTTTTAATTGTATCCTTTGGTGTATATATGGTTGTGACTATTTTCTTCCACTTGATCTGAGGAAGTGGGTCTGGCCCACGAAAGCTCATCATCTAATAAACCATCTTGTTAGTCTTTAAAGTGCTACATAGTCCTGTATTTTGTTTAAGTTGTTTGTGCCTTTATTGAATATTCAGATATTTTCAAACATTCTGCTTATAAAACAGTAGAAGTTGTTACAAAAATGCTAAAGGTACTCAAAGAAATTCTAGATTTCTGCTTCTCCCTCCAGAGTGCAAATAAATGTCAGCAAGATAAACGCTACTTAGCTATAAAATCATATTTACAACCCCTGAAAGTGTCATACACACTCAGAAAAGCTTCATTTTAAACTTTATCTTCCCTTAACTTTATGCTATTTTTGTTGTTTAAAAGATGTATCAGTTATTGAAATTTGTGATTTGTATAAAATATTGAATGCAAGTTTAATTGCTATAACATTAGTACTGTTATAGCTCATTTAAATATTTTCTTCAATTTCACAGAATTTAATTAAAATTGTTCACTTTGCCTAAGTAGCGACAATCTGGATATTGTTAATTATCAATAGGATCATCTATCTACCTTTCTTTAAACAAAATTCTTCTGCCCATTTGTGAACCTCCTTAGTTATCTAAAGATCTACAGGTTGAAACTCTTAACTGGGACTCTCTGGTCCAGCAACCGGGAGCAGAGTTTTCCAGTGGAGTGCTAGTGCTTAGTTTTCCAGTGGAGTGCTAGAGTTTTCCAGTGGAGTGCTAGTGCAGGCAGGCAGGGGAGTGGGAGCCTGATGCAAGGCAGTGGTGCTTTCCAGCAGGACAGTTGGAGCTCCATGCATGGTAATGGAACTGCCCAGTAGGGTAGCAGGGGTCTGGCGCACAGAGGCAGCGGGGCTCCCTGGCATGGCAGCAGGAATAGGAGCACGGAGGTGGTGATGCTGCAGGGTGCTGCAGCAGGCGCCCAGTGCGCGCACTGGTGGCAAGGCTGCCTAGCAGGGCAACAAGAGCTGAGAGGACAGTGGGGGGTCAACGAGAGGAGGGAGCCCAGCAGTGGGGCCAGCGGAGGGGACAAAACAGTTTCATGAATAGCTATATTAATATTTCCATCTTTTGATTTGTTTCTCTGAGAGCCAAAACTGGGGAAAACCATGTGTAAAAGCTAGCCTACCACTTGTTTCTTTTATCTAAATACGTTATCTGGAGTGTAGTTGTAGCTGTGTTGGTCTCAGAAGATGAGAGACAAGGTAGCTGAGGTAATATCTTTGAACCAACTCCTGTAGGTGGAAAGTACTAGCTTTTGAACTACACAGAGCTTTTATTCAGGTCTGGGGAAGGAAGCAGAATGTCTGAGCTAAATACAGGTTGGGACAGATTGTTAAGCAGAAGGGGTAAGGCATGTTGGAGGCAGTCACTTGAAATCAAATGGGCAACTGGGGATTGGATTGTTATGCATAAAGGATTTGAAATAGGCAATTAAGGGTAGCAGACAATGTGATATGTTACAAGTTGTTGAAATGAGCCATAAAACCAGTGTCTGTGTTAAATCCATGATTTTTGTTGTCTAGCAAAGTCATGAATCTAAGTTCCCAGGCTTGCATTTGAAAATGCAGGGAAGCTTTCCTTTAAGGAAAAAGTACTGGAAGATAGAATAGGTCACTTTTGGAAAAGTGTTTGTCTATGGATGACATGGCTTTTTATCTTTTATCATTTTTGTGTGAGTGCATTTGAGAACACAGTGAGTGCCTGAGTTCACACACAATTGTTATAGGGGCATTTAGGGCACTAGATGAGGTACACCATGAATTTGCATGACTCTTAAAGATTGCTTCAGGAGGTATTGATCATTGCAGTTGAGCCAGGCCTGCAGGTTTTGCATCTGTTTTTCCTCGCAGGATCTGGTGCTGCTTGCAGCTGAGAGGTCCTAGTCTGTGAAGAACTTGTTTTTTGGGGGGCCTGTGGGCTCTTGCTACACTTCAAAGGCAGAAGAGCAGCACCTGAACCCAGGGTGAGCGGGGACTACTTGAGTCCCAGTTCGCCCCGTGTTCCCTGCTGCTCTTCTTCCTTTTTAAATATAGTAAGAGCCACGGGCAGCTCTTACTAAATTTAAAAGGCAGAGGTTCAGCTGGGATAGCGAGCATCCCACTTCCCCCTTATCAACTAATCAGGTAGTTGATGGAAATTCCATTGACTACTTGATTAGCTGATTAATCAAAACATAAAATCCCTAATCAGTGGGGACAAGATTGGATTCAGCAGGTTAAAATTACCCCTTCCTATCTCATGTACCTCTAGTGATGGAAAAAGCCTAATGTTTTGTCCATCCTTTATAAATGATTCTGAACACTTTATGGGCTTGATCTAGCTTCACTCATATCAATAGGAATCTTTCCATTTGCATCTAGAGAAATTAAACCAGATCCTATACAGTGTAGGGATGTTAAATTAGTTTGATCTATTGACTTGTTGATTAGCAAGGGAGCCACAGCAGGGTTAGCTCCTGGCCACGGGAGCTAACCCTGCTGCATCTGCCTTTTATATATATATTAAGAGCCAATAGGCTCTTAATACATTTAAAAGGCTGAAGAGCAGCAAAAGGAGTCGGCGCTTGTGCCGGGTCCCTCTGCCCCCCCCCCCCCCCCCCCCACTATGCCTCTGCTAAAACATTTAAAAGGCTGGTGCACAGTGGGGGAGGTGGGAGGGGGAATCAGCCATTCCTGCTCATGCCAGGTCCCCACCGCTGTACTTCTGCTTTTTAAATGTAGGAAGAGCCAACAGGATTTTAATACATTTAAAAAGCAGAGGCACAGTGTGTTCTGGAACTGGGCACGAGCTGGGAATCAGCTGATTCCTGGCTTAGTCCCCACTACTCCCTGCCTTTTCTGCCCCCTGCGCAGATGATGCTGGCTTTTAAGCTGGCCTTTGTTGCCTCTGAGGTAGGGAAAGTGACTAGTCGAGGAACTAGTCGCTTACATCCCTAATACAGTGAAGTATATTTGTTCTTGTTGTTTTTGTCCAGTGTATAAAAAGAATGGATTTACAGAAATATAAAATAATATGATCTTAAGGATATCTTCAGCCAAAGGAAAAATATTTGGGAATACATGTGTACCAGACATTTGCAAAAGTTGTTGCTAAATTATGCAATTTGTGAAGTTGACTATTATTGACATATAGTTTTTAGGCCAATTGGAATATTGACCAAAAATGTCTTTTATACCGTAACAAACATTTTATAAGCTTTGACTTTGGTAAAATTATGCAGCTTTTAAATAACATTAACTACTAAAAATATTTCCAGTTGAAAAGGGGCAGAGAAAGTGCATCTTAGGGGGACCTGATAGCTAATTACAGGCAGTCCCCGGGTTACGTACAAGATAGGGACTGTAGGTTTGTTCTTAAGTTGAATCGGTATGTAAGTCGGAACTGGCGTCCAGATTCAGCCGCTGCTGAAACTGACCGCTAGTTCTGACTTACATACAGATTCAACTTAAGAACCCCAAGCTTCCCCAAGTCAGCTGCTGCTGAAACTGATCAGCGCTGATTCCAGGAAGCCTGGGGCAGAGCAACTCTGCCTCGGGCTTCCTGTAGTCAGCGCTGGTCAGTTTCAGCAGCGGCTGACTTGGGGACGCCTGGGGCAGAGCAGCTGGGGTGCTGCTGGGTTGCTCCAGTAGCATCGCTCCTCAGCGCTACTGGACCAACCCAGCAGCGCCCCAGGCATTCTCATTCAGCCACTGCTGAAACTGACCAGCAGCGGCTGAATCAGGACCTGGGGCAGAGCAGCTGGGGTGCTGCCGGGTTGGTCCAGTAGTGCCCAGAGTGGGGCTACAGGACCAATTGGCAGCACCCCAGCTGCTCTGCTCCAGGGTCCAAAACAAAAGCCTGGTCTGCTGGGGGGGGGGCACACTAGCCGTGCCCCCCCCCCCCAGCAGACCAGGGACACCGGGAGGAGAGCCACAGCGGCAGCGGGGTGCCACGCCTCTAAGGTTTTGCTCTGGCAAAGTCTCAGAGGCGCGGGACCCCCCCGCGGCTGCGGCTTCAGTCCCGGTGCCTGTGGTCTGCTGGGGACGGTCCCCAGCAGACCAGGGGCACCAGAGCAGCTTACGAATGGGGCTTTCTCGCCCCGGAGCTCGCAGGTAGCAATCCGCTACCTCGACCTCCGGGGCGAGAGAGCCCCGTTCGTAAGTGCGGATCCGACGTAAGTGCGGATCCGCGTAAGTCGGGGACTGCCTGTATTTCAATTTTCATTCTTTTTTCAAGAGCCTTAAAAATATGTGAGGGAAATTTAGTGGGAAGCTTTATCATGGAAAATATATACTTTTTTTTAAGTATGTCTTCTCCTTTGTGCTTACGCACCATGGCAGGGAAATAGAAGTCCCATACTTAGCAAAGAAGCATGGGGTGGGGGCACATAATAAAAAATGTCCTCTTCAACATACAGCTGTATCTGTTCCCTCCACACCCACCACACTGCAGAATAGCTCTGTGCAACCACAGGTAGGATCAGCAAAAGCTGGAGCGGAATCAATGGAACAAATGGAACAAATGCCCTGAAAAGTATATTCTTTGTCAAGTCTATTAAATAGCTATTAAATAGCTGAATTTTTTTATGGTAAGTCACTGCTTCTAGATGCTAACCTCAGCACCTTTTGTTGGCCCATTTCCTTTCTAGATCCTTTGTTACCAAGGCAGGTTAGAGGCTGCAAAACGTCAGTGGCTCAGGAAACAGCTGTCTTTTTGTTTTAACCCCATAAAGGTTAGCTACTAACAACTAGTAATGCCTCACATAAAAACATTGAAATATATTCCACTGAAATAGAATTCTGCTTAAATTCATATTGTTTTCTAAAACTCATGTGATTACGTACAACATATTTCTGGGGTTGTTATAGAACCTATCTGGGGAAGTTCTAAATAAATTATCTCAAAATAACTGAATTACAAGCCATATAAGTTTTTACATTCCTTTCCACTTAATGGCATAGTAAATTAGATTTTGGATTCCTATGTCCCTAGAGTTCAATTAAACCAGATGTTTGAAAAACAGATAGTGAAGTAATTTTATTCGAGAAATTCCAGAATAATTTCCAAACAAACCACAAGGCAATTTATCTAAGGTTTTGTGTCCCGCATACTAAATCTTTTCTCATTGTTTACTGTCATCTTGGAAATAGTTTGCATATGGGGTACATTTTACTGTGTCAAAAATAAGGAGGACTGAAAAGTCACACTTTTAGTATCAGGGATTTGATTATATGCTGTGGCTTCATAGTCTGACAAACCTGCTCTCTCTTACAACATGACAAGATGAAGAAAATTCTGCTTAATTACATGGTGTATGCTGCATTCTCTGTTTTACAACTTGTAACCACCTAAACCCCCCAGTACTGCATTGAATTATTTTAGAGGTCCTTTTATTATTGACAAATTTAACAATACCTGTATAAATAGCTTCTATCCAGAAACCTTTAATAAATAAGGCAGCTGTCCATTTTTAAAACCAGAGAAGTTCAATTTTTTCACCATGACTTTGCTTCTGTTTGTTTCAACAATCCCTTGTGGGAATCAATTTGCCACCTTTTCCTGTGAATTAATAAGCATCTCAATTACATGTGAAATGTTACACTGCATTAGCATGAAGATGTGATCAATAAATGACCAATTCATTCAGCATTTGGAGAAATCTTACAGAATGGAAGGTCATGCCTGATGAGAATACAATAGTAAAAGTGTCACCATGTGATTGCAGAGATTTGACAATAATTAGGGTATTACTCTTGCTTAGACATGATGCTTAAACAACTCAACTGTGCTGACTAAAATACCATTTAATGGTAAGTTCTACAGATCTAAAAATTGCTGCTGTTTTATTTTAAGTATAACAAAGTGCTGTTTTCCCCTTAAAATATACTACTCGTTCTTGCATAGGAGAGGCAATATCTCACCTCAATTCTACTCACATGTTTCTGGAAAAGCAGTGCATGACTTTCATTCACCAGTATACTTTTCCCTCAAGGCATACACACAGAGTTTGAGAAACACTGGTAAATACACACACAATAAGTGCATTAAAATAATAAATGGAAGAGTTCATGGAGGACAGGTGATCACAGATGCAACCCTATGCTCTGGATGTCCCTAATCCTCTGACTGCCAGATGCCAGGATTGGACAATAGTCTGGAAAACTTGATTGTCTTGTTCTGTACATTTCTTTTCAAGCATCTGGCATTGGCCACTGTCAGAAGACCAGATACTGAGCTAGGTGGAGTATAGATCTGACCCACTACAGGCATTCACATGTTTATATATAAAACAGCATTACATTCAAAATATTATATAGTATGTTCAGGCCTGAAGTCCTTCCTTTGGGATGTATTATAACCCATGATATTGCAGAAAAGCAGAGTTGTCCCAGTCTACCCCACCTCTCTATCCATCTCCCAGCGTAAAGACAAGTAACTGACATAAAAGCATTATCATTCACTATCACCAGGCAGATTTAATGAACTATTTGACCTGTGTGAGCTCACTATTTATGCTTCCTCTGAGTATAAGCATATGAGCAAGATCTAACTCACACAAAAGACAAGTCTCGGAGAGGAAATTTTCATTTTTTGCCTGTTAGCCTTTTGACCTACAGCAATGAAAAAAACTCCTATTCTTCATGAAAGAATGGTACCCTAATATTTAAGCAGATCAGAAGAGACTACATGGCTCTGGAGGAAAGTCAAAGGAGTTCAGAGTGCAGGTGGTGTTCTCTTTGATACTACTGGTCAGGGGTAGAGGCCCAAGCAGAGACAGGTGCATCCAGGAAGTGAATGCCTGGCTATGAAAATGATATTCCCAAGAGGGCTTCAATATCCTTGACCATGGGATGCTCTTCCAGGAAGAGGGATTCCTAAGAAGAGATGAGATACACCTATCAAGGAAGCGGAAGAGCATATCTGGATACAGACTGTCTAGCCTAGGGAAGACAGCTTTAAACTAGGTTGAGGGGGCAGGTGACCAAAGTTAACCCCACTTTGCTTTACCTGTAACTAATGCAAGGCTTGGAGGGGGAGAAAAGAAAGGAGCCTGGCTCAGTTTGGGGCTGACTAGCAAGGAAGAAGGAGCTTGGTTCAGTGGTCTAAGGGCATGAACCAGAGCTTGCCCACCCAGAAGCCACAGGTGAAGTAAGCCCCTGCCTCACCCCTCTGGGAAGAAGGAAGAACCTACTTCATTGCTCCTTGTTCTTCAGATGGCAGAATAAGGAGCAATGGTCTCAAGTTGTGGTGGGAGAGGTCCAGGTTGGATATTAGGAAAAACTATTTCACTAGGAGGGTAATGGGTTACTTAGGGAGGTAGTGGAGTCTCCATCCCTAGAGGTGTTTAAGTCTCGGCTTGACAAGGCCCTGGCCAGGTTGATTTAGTTGGGATTGGTCCTGCCTAGAGTAGGGGGCTGGACCTGATGACCTTCGAAGGTCTCTTCCAGCTCTATGGTTCTATGATTCTATTAGAAACCCCAACTGAGGGGAATCTGAACTTTCGGAGCCACATCCCAAATTTAAGAACTGAAACAAGGAGTGGATCAAAGTACCTGAGCCATGAACACATGTGGACAAGGGGATAAGCCCTCATCCCTTGTCTGCGCTCCTGCTCAGTGATCTAGTAACTAGGCTACTCAGCCTCCAGGTACCCTACCACAACAAATTAGAAATGTTCAACTCACCAGGACTTGATGGAAATGCATCACAGAATACTGAAAGAGCTGACTGATGAGATAGCTAAACCATTAGTTATTATGGTTGAAAAGTCATGGAAGATGCGAGAGATTCCAGAAGACTGGAAAAGGGCACATATATTGCCCATCTATAAAAAGGGGAAATAAGACAGCATAGGGAATTAAAGACCAGTCAGCTTAACTTCTGCACCTGGAAAGATAACGGAGCAAATAATTATGGGATCAGTTTGCAAACATTTATAAGATAAGTACCAGTGAGAATGGATTTGTAAAAAATGAATCTTCTCAAAACAACTGGATAGCTTTCTTTGACAGGGTAACAAGCCTTGTAGAAGGGGGAAAGCAGTAATGATGGTATATTTTGACTTTAGAAAAGTTTTTGATACTGTCTCACCTGACCTTCTCAGAAGTAAACCAGGGAAATGCAACCTAGTTGGAGCTATTATACAAAGGATGCCAAACTAATTGTAAAACTATTCTCAGAGTGTAGTTCACAGTTATGCTGGAAAAGCATATCTTGACTGGAAATGGTGAACCAGAGCCAATGGAAATTGTGAAGCTCCATGACTATGGATCTTTTAAACAAAGTGGTGTGGTTCCGTTAGTGGCTTTACCATGGCCAACTTTGAAAAACACTGATCTAGATAATACTCTGCCTTGTGTACAGACGACTGGACTGGAGTAAATGACCTCTTGAGGTCCCTTCCAGTCCTCCGGCTATAATCTACATGAGACTGCTTCCCTGGATGTCCAAATCTTTCATTTTGACTCATGATTGGCTGCCAATATGTTAACAAGAGTATCCCCGACAAATTTACCCATTAACATGTTTCAAACCCTTGTCCTATGTGCTTGTAATTGAGACAAGGAAGTTAACACCAATATGGCAAAAAAACACACATGTGCATGTGCTGGTAAGGTTTCTATTTATTTACTGGAAAATGTTATTGAGAAGTACAGTGTTTAGTTAGAAGTAATTATCATAGAACTTGGAGGAAGGAGAACAAATTTTCACTTTCCTCCGCAGCATAGAGGCATGGGTCACTTGCAAGTTTAAACTTTTTCAAGAGGAGATGAATAAGGTTTTGTGGCCTACTTTGTGTAGGAGGTCAGACTAGATGATCACAATGGTCCCTTATGACTTGAAAATCTTTGAGTCTTTAAGTTACAGAAGGAAAGGATTTCAAGGAGGCACCAGGATGTAAGTCTGTATGCACAAAGCTGGAATGCTAGCTGCAATTGCAGCATCTTTGTAAACAGTGCTCTCAAACAGCTAATTTAATTTTACAAACATGGAATCCTCTTATTAACTGGCATGTGGTCCCAGAAATATGGGGGCAAAGATCAATACAGTGAGATTCACAATGAGAAAAAGTGTGATTAGCAAGAAAACAAAGTAAAAGTTTTAAACGCATCAACAAGAGACAATGGAGTATGTCAGGCAGCTGGGAATGCTAGATTTACACAAACACGAAAGCAAACATTGATTTTGTATATGGAGCTGACAGGTGCCGTAGGGGTGGGATATACATGAGAAAATACAGCTGACAACATTGTGTGAGGGATACTGTGATCCCGGACAGATACTGTAGAGAGAGGTACTGTTTTACCAAAGAAGTAGAAGGGGGAATCAATACTTAAACATTAGAGAGCTGAGAACTCTGGCCTCCAAATGTAACTTTGGGGTTGTTAAAGATTCCCAAAAGAAAAACTCATTTGTGTGACCTATGAGTCCAGTTTACAGGAAACATTGTTGAAAGATACAGACCTAATATTAGAGAAATGTTTTTAAGAAGCAATAGTATCTGAACTGTCCAAGGGAAGTCTCAAAATCATACCAAACCACTAGCACAGAACAAGAGTGCAGGATCAAGCTAAAAACACAGACAATGGAAAGGACAGAGCAATAAAAAATACAGATCTGATTTAGGAATAGTAGTTTGAACCAGGGTCTTTAAAATCCCTTTTCACCTTCCTAACCAACAGACTATTGGATATTCTCGAGTTTATGCGTCTGTCTGTCTGTCATTTTTGTTCTGATATGGAATAAAGAAATTTCAAACCCTCTTTTTTTTCCATAAAATAGAATAATTTTCTAGTTAGCGCTAGACAACAGCCACAAATGGAGATGACAAAAGAAACAGACCAATATGTAGCTCAACAGTGATGGCCAGTAGCAAAAATCCTTAATGTCCAAAGGCAGGATACAGAGGATGTGTCTACACTGACAGGCTTAACTCAAAATAAGCTACACAAATTGAGCTACGTCAATTGTATATTTTATTTCAAACTAGCTTATTTCAAAATGGGGAGCGTCTACACAGCACTTATTTTGAAATAGAGCACTCTTCTTCCAACTTCCCTTATTCCTTGTACAATGAGGGTTACAGGAGTCAGAGTAAGAAGTCCTCCAGCTTGACAGTATTTTGACACTATTTCAAAATTACTGCCTACTGTGTAGACGCAGACTAAATTACTTTGGAATAGCGCTAGTTATTTTGAAATAGAGTTGTAGTGTAAAAGTACCCTGACTTACTAGAGAAATTTCTTTGCCAGACAACTGCCTAGATGGTCTTGCCCATATGCTCGGGGTCTAACTGATCCCCATGTTTGGTGTTGGGAAGGACTCTTCCTCTTGGACAGATTGGAAGAGACCTCGGTTGTTTATTTTAAAATTTTTTGCCTTCTTCTACAATGTGGGGCACAAGTCACTTGCCAGTTTAAACTAATGTAAAGGGTGTAACTTGAAATGTTTAAACTATAATTTGAGGATTTCACTATCTCAGGGTTTCACTATCTCAGGGTATGTCTACACTACAAAGTTAGTTCGAACTAACGTCCGTTAGTTCGAACTAACTTTCACAGGTGCTACACTAGCGCTCCGTTAGTTCGAATTAAATTCGAACTAACAGAGCGCTTAGTTCGAACTAGGTAATCCTCATTCCACGAGGATTAAGCCTAGTTCGAACTAGCTAGTTTGAATTAAGGGGTGTGTAGCCCCTTAATTCAAACTAGTGGGAGGCTAGCCCTCCCCAGGTTTCCCTGGTGGCCACTCTGGCCAAAACCAGGGAAACTTGTTTGCCCCCTCCCGGCCCTGGACACCTTAAAGGGGCATGGGCTGGCTACGGTGCCCGTGCCAGGTGCAAGCCTGCCAGCACCCAGCCAGCAGACCCTGCACCTGGCACGGATTGAGCCACCCACCCGATGCCCCCCCAGCCCTCCCCCTCTTCCCGGGACCAGGCTGGCAGCTCCCGGGAGCTTGCCCAGGACCGCAAGAGGCGGGCACCCGCCTGGTCTAGTGTGGACATCGTGGACCTTGTCCACGACCTCCGCACTAGGCACAGGAAAGTGGCCAGCTAGGGCAGGAGAGCTGCCAGCCTGGCCACCCAGGAGCAGGTGTGCATGAAAATCAAGGGGGTCCACTGAGACCCCCGACCCTGAGCCCTGAGCTTACAATGGCCGTCCTGGGTCAGACCAAAGGTCCATCTAGCCCAGTAGCCTGTCTGCCGACAGCGGCCAACCCTAGGGACCCTGGAGGGGATGGACCGAAGACAGTGACCAAGCCATTTGTCTTGTGCCATCCCTCTCCAGCCTTCCACAAACCTTGGGCAGGGACACCACTCCTACACCCTGGCTAATAGCACTCCATGGACCCAATCTCCATGACTTGATCTCACGTCCCTTTAAACTCTGTTCTAGTTGTAGCCTTCACAGCCTCCTGCAGCAAGGAGTTCCACAGGTTGACTCTTTGCTTTGTGAAGAAGAACTTTCTGTTACTAGTTTGAAGCCTGCTACCCATTCCTTTCCTTTGGTGTCCTCTAGTCCTTCTTTATGGGAACTAATGAAGAACTTTTCTGTATGCACCCTCTCCACCCAACTCCTGCTTTTAGAGACCTCTATCCTGTCCCCCCTCCGTCTCCTCTTTTCTAAGCTGAAAAGTCCCAGTCTCTTTAGCCTCTCTTCATATGGGACCTGTTCCTAACCCCTGATCATTGTAGTTGCCCTCCCCTCTCCCACCCTCTCTCTTCCCCTCTCCCACCTCCTTTTCCCAGTCTCCCCCAGTTTTGTTCAATAAAGACAGATTCTATTTTTGAACACAATTGTCATTTATTTTGTACATCAAGAAGAGGGGCTAGGGAAGGGTAAGTGGAAGGAGGTGAGGGAGGAATGGGGTACGCGCCCCCGATGGGGAGGACTGGGCTGGCTCTGCAGGCTTCTGGGGGTGGAAGCTCTCCTGCAGCCCCCCAATTGCCCCCTCTCTCCAGATGGCAGCCTGCGGCAAGTGCAGCCGGTCTGATGGCCAAGTGCTGTTATGTGCCCAGTGTGGGTACTCCAGGCAATCCAAGCCAGGACTGGTTTGCAAGCAGGACAGACACCCCGAGAACTGTCTGTCCGGGGTGGGGATCGGGTCCCTTTAAGCACAGCCCTCGGCTAGCCTGAGACAGCATCTCCACGCTCTAAGTCCTCCTCTGATGCCCTGCCGGCACTGCTTCCGGCCATCCTTAAGCCTGGTTCAGGGTCCACTTAATGTGGACATGCTAGTTCGAATTAGCAAAACGCTAATTCGAACTAGTTTTTTAGTCTGGATCCGTTAGTTCGAATTAGCTTAGTTTGAATTAACTAATTCGAACTAAGTTAGTTCGAATTAACGTTGTAGTGTAGACGTACCCTCAGATAGGGATTATGGAACATTTTCAGGAGTGGATGGAGGAAGTTTTTGGCCTGCAATGTGAAGATAAGACTAGATCAGGGATGGACAATGAGGAGCTGGAGGGCTTCATGAGGTTCGCCAGGGTTAGTCCCTCGTAGGTTGCTAGAGCTTTATTTACCAGTGCCTCCATAGATACGACCTCTTGCAGCTCCCATTGGCCACAGATCGTCATTCCTGGCCAATGGGAGCTGTGGATAGTGGTGTCTGAGTTCATACCGCTTTCCACTGCACCCATTGGATGGGAATGGCAATCTGCAGCCAATAGAAACTGCAAGTAGCCATATCTGCAGACATGCAGGTAAATAAAGCCCCACTGGCACCACCAGGAATTAACCCTGGTGAACTACCTCCAGTTTATTACCCACCCCTGGCCCAGATGATTTTGATGCTCTTTTCTGACCTTAGTTTATGAATAGTGCTGATAATATTTCCAATGTAGGAAGTTACTGAACAAAAAAAATTCAGGAAAATGTTTATTTTGGATGCAGTCAAAATCCTGTTGGATGCCCATATAGAGAATGATGGCATATAATTGCTAGCTCAGTGTTAGATATCTTATTGTTGTTAGCACCATTAGGGTGAGAGTAACTACTATGAAGTTATTTCCTTCTCTGTTAAGTGGGAGAGATGTGGGTGACCTGTGGTTTTAAGAAAAGGCAAAATCTTGTTTCACTTTCCAGTGTGGACCAACACGGAGTGGAAAGTAATCTGCATATGGCTAGATCTAGAACAGATTATTCCCTCCCTGGAATAGGGAAAGAAAAGTTTGTGATGGAATCTTTGAGTATGTCTATGACACTGCAATGTAAGCCCAAGGATCAAATTCAGTATCAGTAAAAGTTACATTTACTCTAACATTTATATGCAAATTTGCTAATAGTCTTTGGATCTAATATCCCAGGACTCCAGGGATGTGTATGGAAGGACTAAGTGACTCAAGTCAGTACCCAGAATTCAAGCCCTATTGTTTGCAGTGTAGCTGCATTGGACTCATCCTCTAGTAGTTTACCCAAAGTATCCCACAATTCTATGGGCCAATTTTCATTGTCCTCTGGACATTAAGGTATTGTGGTAATAGGCAGTATGGCCATTAGTAAGTGTTTGCAAGATGAAGCCCTTAATTATTTTACTTTGGAAAAATATGAGCTGAATGTGAGATGGTTTAATCAAAGTCCATTCACAGGCAGAGATTTTTTTAAGTTATTTATTAAAACAGGAAAACAGAAATAAGTAGCAACAGTAATATAGTATTCAAATCTATAAAAGTGACCAATTTTAGTTGGGATATTATAAAACAGAATTAAAGGGAAAATATTTACAGTCCTGATACAATACATTTAATTAGACATGAGTACTATAGGAATAAAATCTAAGACTCTTGGCTTAAATAAACTAATCTCTTTTAAAAAAAAAATCAGTCAAACAAAATCACAAAATGTCTTTTTGTCAGATTTGTGTCTTTGTTCCAGACAGTCCTAGCATAGGAAGAATGAACAACAGAAAGAAAAAGAAAGCTTGTGTTTTGTTGTACAATGTGTTTTCAATTTGGAGTCTGGGAATTTCTGGGAACTACACCGGTAATTACTGTTTATTATAACACTGCCTTTGTTAGTCTGAAGGGTTAGCAGTAGTTCTAGTTATGAACTCCTGTTTGCAGGGACGCACAATTTAGCAGAGAAAATCTGTAAACAAAAGCTGGCACTTAACTTCTCTTTCCCAAACCTAAGGGGAGAAAAATAAAAGCTGTTTGGTTTGTTTGTGGAAGGAAATAAAAAACAAGTTTTGGCTTGTACCTGTTTAGCCTGACCACAGCTGTGGGAGATCAGAGTACCTCAAACAGATGAATCATATTGAGTCCGATCCTGATTCCTCTTTCTTACATTGAGTAGCACCTTGCTCTTCAAGTAACGCTTGTGAAGTCAACTCTTTAGAAGGAAAATTAGGTTTTTGAGAAAATGAAAAGTGTTGTGGAGCATTCTGATTTTGCCTGAAAAAAAGTGGTTGGGGAGTTTTGGATGAAAAGTTAAAATTTTCCAGAAGAGGCAAATTTTGTACAGCTCTCTAGCATCAGTGAGGACAATCAGAATCTGGCTTGCAGACATCTGAACCAGTGATCTTTCTAAGATTTTCCATCCGTGAGCAGAGTGAGTTTTGTCTTGTGCACCAATATTGACATCATGTGCACTTGTTTGGATATGTGCCACTGTGGCACCACCAGTTACTAACAAAATCATATACACATAAATATAAATACATGTTAAAATTGTTATGCAAGAAAAAATACTAAAACAAGGCATAATTAACAAGGTGCATGGCCACCAAGCTTGGCACCCAGTCTCTCTCCCACCCAGCCTTGCTCCCACTGTTTCTGCATCCATGAGCTCCCCAACCCCTGCACCCCGATCCTGTGCACCCTTTACTACTAACCCTCCATTGTTTCTCCAGCTGTGCCCCCAACACCCACCCTGCACTTCCAGCATGTCTTGCCACACTGCACCCCTGCCCAACACCCTCAACCCCTTTTGCCCAGCAACACTCATGCCCAGTTGCCCCTCACCCTCTGGCTATGGAGACCTGGCCATGGGCCCAGTTAGCCCAGCCCTAGGGCTTGCCCTGAGACATGGCAGCCACCTGCTATGCGGCTCCATCCCGGCCCCAGCCTCCACCTGCCACGTGGCTCTGGCCCAGCCCTGGCCTCAGCTGCCCACCACATGGCTCCAGCTCCAGCCAGTGGAGCTGCCACTGCCACCCGCCATGCTGGGAACCATGCTAAATTGTGGATAACAGATCTAAAGCCAGCAGGAAAGATTAGATAGCATCAACACTTGGGCAGAGAGGGGGAGAGGACACTTTCTTTTGTATGACTGTTCTGTAGCACTAGCAAGTACACTGGACAGTGAATGCAGCCCCAATTCAGTTGTATGACCCAGTTAAGACAAGCCATCCTGCTCTGCATATTCAACATCCTTAGTTGTTGGGCACCTACTGCATTGCTTCCCTTGACACCTGATAGTGAGGTGCTAGGCTTCTTCAGAATTGACTAAAGGAAAAAGCAAAAAGAAGTTACAGAACTGTCGTAAGTGTGTGCTTATTGGACACTTCAGGTTAGAAAACCTCTTTCTCTGCTTTGTGCTAATATGCAAAGCCAGAACACCACCAAGCCATCTTAAAACCTGTGAAAGCAATGGCTGAAATGTAAGGGTTCGGATGGCAAAGCTGCTCTAATGGAATGAGGTGTCCACGCTGCAGCAAGGAAGCTGGGAACCTTCATCTTTGATAAATGAATTAGTTGAGGACAAATGGGCAACTGCACAGATTGGGAGTACTATCGCTGCTGGAACCTGCATCTCTCACTGCCAACCCAAGCCTCCAGGTTAAAGAGCAAGCAGCAATTTTCCCTACCCTCCCACGGGAGATTTCCCTTCTCAGACCTGCCCTCTCCTAAGGGACCAGCTTCTCTTGTAACCCACCACTTGCTGCCAGGCAGGATGGGAAAGAGAGAGGCAAGAACTACCTCTACAATCTCATTGCTTAATGCACTCAAGGAAAGTGCTTTTATCTGTACCCAGCAGTGCAGCAGTTGAACCCCATGCCAGAAGAACCAGGGAGGGTTGAAAAATATCTTGAAATGTGGTGCCCAGAACTGGACACAATACTCCAACTGAGGCCTAATCAACGCAGAGCAGAGCGGAAGAATGACTTCTCGTGTCTTGCTCACAACACACCCGTTAATGCATCCCAGAATCATGTTTGCTTTTTTTTGCAACAGCATCACACTGTTGACTCATATTCAGCTTGTGGTCCACTATAACCCCTAGATCCCTTTCTGCAGTACTCCTTCCTAGACAGTCACTTCCCAGGGTGTGTCTAGACTACAGAGTTTTGTCGACAAAAGTGGACTTTTGTCAACAAAACTATACCTGCGTCTACACTACCGCTGAGTTCTGTCGACATAACGTGGACAGAACTCAGCAGTTTTGTCGACGCTGGTAAACCTCATTTTACGAGGCATAATGTCTTCTGTCGACAGAGTTTCTGTTGACAGAAGGTGTTATTGCATGTAAACTGTCCTTTGCGTCTACACTACCATGTCGACAAAGCAGCTTGCTTTGTTGACAGAATTGAATGTAGTGTAGACGCTCTTTGTCGACAGAAGTTTTGTCGACACTATCTGTCGACAAAACTTCTGTCGACAAAAGCCTGTAGTCTAGACGTACCCCCATTGTGTATGTGTGAAACTGATTGTTCCTTCCTAAGTGGAGTACTTTGCATTTATTCTTATTAAACTTCATCCTATTTGCCTCAGACCATTTCTCTAGTTTGTCCAGATCATTTTGAATTTTGACAGTATCCTCCAAAGCAATTGCAACCCCTCCCAGCTTCGTATCATCTGCATTTTCGGATATCTGATTTGTGTCCATTAATTCTTTCCATTCCAATTTCTACCCCCATGTATATTTGGCCAGCAATGCCCTGCTGCAATGTATATTGGCCAAACTGGACAGTCTCTATGGGAAAGAATTCATGGACACAAATCAGATATCTGAAAAGGAAATACACAAAAACCTGTTGGAGAACACTTTAATCTTCAGTCTGAAATATTAGGGTTTCCTGAACTGAGATTAAGCACCAGGGGTGATCCTCAAGTAGGGCCCACCAGTTCTGCAACTGATAACTAATGGGACAGCTGCAACTATGTGATACCCCACGGAAGTAATCAGCAACACAAGTCTTTCCCCTTACTATTTTACTGCAGAATCAGTGCCAAAATTACTAACTTTCCTACTGTACCAAGCTATTACAGTTCCCTTTAAAAATAAGACCATTATAAGTATGTGATCAGTACAATCATATGTTAAATGAATGTGATTTGGCGACGAGAAATCATCTTCCCAACATGAGGCACAACATTCACCCTGCATTTAAGTAACATAACACACATTAAATAATTATTTTTTGCTGTACTGGCAGTTTGGGATTCTACTGTGTTATCCCAATATGTTATCACTTCCAATTCATGCCATAGTGATTAAATGAGACAGCTGTAACAATTTTTAAATATTTTAGACTCCTTTCCATTTACTCCCACGGCATCAGTATTTATGCAGTTTGTGTTTTATATTTTTAGATGCATTATAAAAACTAATTCATGGTGATACAGTTTGTCAAAATACTAGGAACCTACTTTCACTCTGATCATCCCTTGTTAGATTCAAATTCAGTGACTTGGTCCCCAGATGAATTACTTCAACACTGGGATCCATTACAGAAATGACTGTACAGTCCTTAAGAATTAAGCTGTAGAGAATTTGCTGCTGGATGAATAATTGTGTATAGGGAAAATGGAAAGAACAAAGCAGATATTGGTGTGTTAATACAAAGAAATAGTGTTTGTTCTTTTAAATCTCTTAACAAGCATCTGAGGCCAAATATACACTGGGGGATATACAACTCCAGCTATGAAAATCAAATTTCTGCTACAGTCTCACTGTGGGAAGTTGATGGGAGAAACTCTCCCATCAACTTCCCTTACTCCTTGGGACCCTGTTGAGTACTGGCGTCAATGGGGTCACCATCAACATTCAATTTAGTGAGTCCTTATTAAACCCACTAAATCGAGCCCCAGAAGATCAATCTCCAGAGCATCGATCTCTGGGTAAGTATTGACACAGCCTGAAAAAGCCGAGCATAATAGTTTATGCTCTTTTAGTTTTATGTATTACATTTGGGTAAACAGAGAATCTAGCATGATCTCAAGTTGGGAATCTTAATTATTTGCCAACTTCTCTAATTACAATTGGGTAAAGACAAAAAAACACCACAGAAATTATTGAAGATGTAGCTGAGAACAGAATTAAAGAAAATAGTGTGAAACATCTAATAGCAAATTATTCATAGAAGCATAGGGTAATCAGAGTTTCTTAAATTGATCTACAAAAAACTTACCAGGTAAATGAGAAGTCTTAATTATGAACATAATTCTATAAATGCTAGAAGATTTACCTGGCATTGCTTGGGTCCTTCAGGGCAGGGGGCTGTGGGTATGGGGTGGTGGTGCAGGACTCAGAGGACAGAGGCTTGGGGATGTGAGGGACTCAGGGCATGAGACTGGGAGATGTGGGGGGCTCAGGGCAGAAGACTGGGGGGTACAGGATCCGGGCTGGTGGTTGGAGGCGTGTGGGGTGGAGGACAAGGAAAGTGCTGGATTCAGGGTAGGATAGGGCTCAGGACAGAGGGTAAGAGGTAGGGGAAGCCTTACCAGGTCCTACCATGATAACAAGAGGAATACTGCTCCAATGGTGTCTAATTCCGGGGGGGGGGGCAGGGCTGTGCTACCCTGGTGGCTCCTTGCAGGGTGGGAGGTGGATGGGGCTTGACCACTTGGCTGGCCAGTGGCTCATTGCAGAGAAGGAAGGCTAGACTGCTCGTCCTCCCCGGATGTCTCCTTGTGGGGTGTAGTTAGGCTGCCCAACAGCTCCTCACAGGGAGGTGAGTGCTGGGGCTACATCCAACACTGTGGCTGAGGGCCAGGGGGAGGGGTTGAGTGCAGGAAACCCACTCACCTGGGCCAATAACCAGAAATATGGAGAACCCTAGCCCACGCTGGTCACTCTCTTCATGGTGCAGCCACCCCCTGTGGTGATTCTGCAGTGTAACTGCCCCCCACACTTGCTGCCCCCAATAAACAATAAAGAGCATAACTATCCCTCCTATCAGACCCCTCCCTTTCCACGACGGAAAACAATTAATTCCAAGCATATCCCATTTTCCTGGCACAACCAACTCCTGGCCTTGCTTTAAGTTAGGCTAAGATAGAGGTGAGCAAATACCAGCCTGAGGACCAGATTTGGTGCACCAAGATCAGCTCTGATGGGCCACCACAGCTGTATTTACTTGTGCCTCTGAAAGTACAGGTGATTGTAGCTCCTGTTGGCCATGAATTACCGTTCCTGGACAATGGGAGCTGCAATCACTGATACCTTTGGAGATGCACGTAAATATAGTGGTGGCAGCTGGCCAGGGGCTAGCCCTGGTGAACCACTCACTCTAGAGATAAGAAGAAGCTGCACACAAAATTTGATGGTCTTAGCTGTTACAGTTTAGGAGCAGTTCGTGAACAAATGAACTCACAGATGGACTCATGGACAGAAATACAGATGGACAAACTGTCAAATACATATATAAATGTTCTTTGTGTTTATTATTGTTTTTTCGCATGACAGATGGTTTCATCTGATATTACTAAACCACATTCAGACAATAATGAGAAGTATTTGAGTGAAAATGGGGGAAATATTTTCAAGCTATTTTAGTGAGCTGCTAATAAATTACATATTTAGGAAAATTAAACAGCTTGCACTAATAAAAACAAGTATTTTTCTGACTTTAGTGCCAGCCTAATCAGTGGCCTCCCATGACATTCCAAAATATCATTTTTATATATAAGGAAAGAATAGATAATGTAAATTATTACCATGAATGTTCCACATTTTTCCCTTTGAAGCAGATGTGCTGATAGGCTATTTAACCATTCATTTAAATGATTGCATTCCCATGGCATTATATTGTGATGGCCATGAATGGTGTCAGCTACCTTTGGGGAAAAAAGGACTTTCAGTTGTGGACACAACTACACATGCTATTGTTTTAAGTTATCCAAAAAGTGCATTTTTAATGAGGCTTGGGTTGAAGTGCTTGCTGTACCCAAATTAAATTCTGAATATAGTGCTACAAGTGCTGTAGGTTAAGGGTTTTTTTCCTTTCCTTTCCTTTCTTTTTATTTTATTTTTTTTATGCTTTGTTGTTCTAGGATATTTTCAAAGGTGACTAAGAGAAAAAGGGGACCAACTTCCATCTGATTCTTATGGGGGAATTGGTGCCTAAATTTCTTGGGACTTTCTATTCTTTATGACTTACTCATTATAATATTCCTACTGATTTCAGTGAAACTGTTCAGGCAACTTAAAGTAAGGTGCTGTTGAATACAAGACCTTAGTGTCCAGGAACAAGCAAAGTGTCTTAGTCCTACTTGCTTCCCCCAAAAGCAGATGGCTCAAGAATTGTGTATCTGACATTGAACCTGTTGCTAGCTTGCAGCCTAGTCTTTAAAAAGTAATCTTTCAAGGTGTCTCCTTTATTTGATGCAAGTATTTCAAACATTTTCCCAGTCACAAGGTCCCTGGGGACTTTCTGTAGCAGAATTTCATTTGATCTACAGGTAACCAGGATCAGAAGATGAGGTAAAGACCAGTTAGAAATAGATCCTTTCTATAATTCAGGCATACCTGAATGCCATCAGAACATTATTTGCACCAGAGTTTATTTTGATTTTTTTTCCAGCAATGAAACATAGACCATTTTAAATTGATATTATGAAATCAGAGAAATATTACATTTTAACTTCCCTTTCCTCCACACAAACACTCTCTTGTGAACCCTTCCCCACCCCTGAAATGGATTTACAATTTATTTTAATGCTTTCAGAAAATAGGACCTGATTCAATAAGGCCGTAGCTACGCTACAGAGAAGATTGAAACAGCTGCAGTCAATCTTCTGGAGTTTGAATGAGCAGGTCTAGTGAAGACACACTAATTTGAACTGAGAGGGCACTCCCAATGATGCCAGTCATCCTGCTCTTAAGAGGAGTAAGGGAAGTCAAGGGGACAGTGTTCTCTGTCCACCTACTGCACATGGACGGCGCCAAAATGCGATTTAAGATACTTCAATTCAAGCTATGTAATTAATTTACCTGGAGTTGTGTATCTTAACTCAACCTTATCCCCTAGTGTCAGCCTAGCCACAGGGTCTGACAGCTTATTCCCATATGGAGTGCCAAAGCTCAACTTAACTCCAACCCTTAATCATTATAATTGTTTTAAAACTTTACTTAATATTTTACTTGTATCCACTTATCTAATCGCAATATGAGACCAACTGAAAGCTAGATTATGCCTGGGTTATATCTAGGAAGCTGTTGCAGGTGGAGGGTTAAAAGAATGGGGGAGGGGATTAAATTTTCTTACTCCCCTGTGAGGAGGAAGTAAACTGTAGCCCATAACTTTGATGCAGTGGTTGCCACATAGCTTCTACATGCACTGAATCTCTTCAGAGTTGCCAATTATGGAATAACTGGTGCATAGAAGAAGTTTCTTCTTAAACCTGCCATCTAATGATTGGCTCATCCCTTCCACCCTGGGGATTTATATCCTGTCTATTTTCCTCTAATAGACCTGTGTTTGTTCTGATTACCCCATAAATGTCTGATCCTATTTTGACTCCTTTGCTCTTGACATCAATGCTTCTGGTACTCTGTCAGGTCTGCTGCTGCTCTACAACATGCATCACTATGAGATGAGCCTATGGGCTCTGTTGACTGATAGATTGATGTACTCATCTATGTAGAACAGAGAGAAGGCCATATATTAATGTCAGGTATAGTGAATCACACTGAAGTGCCCTATGAGCTTTAGCACAGTTGGATAACACTATACAACTGTAATAGAGAAGTGAGAGCAGAAATTGGCCCAGAAATTTTATTCTAAACTCAAGTTTTGCCATTTCAAAGTATGAAAGGTCAATAGTGTGTTTTCTGCTATTGCATTTTCACACAAAAGTTGATATTTACATGTTTTTGTTTCATTCCTACACAATGAGAAAACCAATCTAATTACTCATGCATTTTAAGTAATGATAATAAGCTTATTCAGTAAATCATGTTGTTCAGAAGCTGCTTAGGATGTTACAAAAGTTTCAAATATGAAATTATTGTTGCATTTAATTATTTATAATAGTGATCTTATTTTTTTCAGTCAGGACTTTTTGTGCCTCTAGCTATGGCTGTTCAATTTACTTCAGTGAGGTGAAGACCTCTTCCTATAGCCTTAAAATGTCCCTTAAGATCAATGTTCTATATAAACTGTATGCCTCCATGGCCACCCAAGAGTCAATCAAGCACTGACCACTTAGCAGAGCTGAGAACATTTGGTGAGTTGTGTCCATGTACCCCTCTTCCCACTCCTCGGTAGAAGTGTTGCTCCTGCCAAATGCCTTGTTGCCTTTTGGCCAACTGTTTTCAGGACCCTCTTGCTTGCTGTGTAGAGTGCAGGGAGAGGGGTGATGATGTCAGGGTGTCTCCCTCCTCCCACCTATATACCCCATCTCTGCAGAGTGGAGAAGGAGGGACGGGGCTCAGGTGCAGGATGATGCTACTGGTGGCTGCTGTGATCTTAACATGCCTTCTTAGTGCCACTGTGCTTAAAGAGACAATGCATGATCTCTCATACATTTCCCCAGCAGCCAGCACACATACACACTCTGTCTCTCTCTCTTACATAAACCTACACGCCTAGTGTGATTCACTGTTCCATGCAGTAGCGGGTTACATGTACATATTCTCCGCATTTCTCACTTTCTCTCTGTGTGTCTCACACAGGGCTGGTTTACTGTACAGAGCTAAATCAACCTAAGTTATGCAACTCCAGTTATGTGAAAAATGTAGAGGGAGTCAATGTGGCTCAGCTCGGTTGCAGTGTTGACCCCGCATTGGGTCAAGGGGAGAAACTCTGCCTCTTTCAAACTCACCTCCCAACAGATACTTATGTTATTATTTTTGTTATCTCTTGGAATTTCCTGCAATGCACATATACTCTCTGTAATTTTATTCTTATAAAGAACAGTTACTTTAGCTTTTTTGGACTGGTCTCTGAATTTCATAATTTTATTTCTCTCATACTTAAATGTAATTCTTTGTGTAGTGATTTCTAAAATTCTAAAAGACTGAAGTAATTATCCTTATGGTAATTTATAAATATATATAGGATGGGGTGGAGGGGGGGGATTGTTTCTACTGGTGGTGCACAGGTGGATATTGGTGTACCTAACAAAATTAATTCAACACATGGATAGAAATTGGAGGGAATATTGCTGAAGATTAAAACTTACACTATTTCCCAGTTCAAAGTAGTTTACAAAAATATGTATTACATTGTCTATGGTTTAAGATACATCTCTATAGTCTTGCCTTATCCCTTTCACTAATGATTATTTTCAGAAAACTGCCAGATGACTGATAAGGACTGATAGAACTGATAGGACCCATGAAGTCTGTGACAGAGCTAGGAAATGAGCCCAAATCTCCTGAGTTCCATCCCAGAGCCTTAACCACAGGGCTATCCTTCCAGTTTTCTAAAACAAAACAACGTACCACGATAATAGAAGTATCAATAAAAATAAGATTAGAAGGTTGAAAAAAACTCTTTACTTTTCCTGAAGAAGTGGTGAGAAAATCAGAAAAAAAATTGCTTAAATATACCCAATGGAATTCTAAAGGCATTCAGATACTATAATGACAAACACGGAGCATGAGACAATAAATGATGGCTGGATGGGGGGTGAATTTCATCTTATCCGATTTTTCCATTTCTCATTGCTATGCATAGCATTCTCAGGTTCCCCTGAAATCCCAAGCAAGCTGATTTGATAACCAGCCATCCAGTGTGTGGTTCCTAATCTCAACAAATAAAAGCACACTTTTAGAAAAACTGGTTTTGTACAGTTGGACTGCCAGGTGCATTAATATAGGCTTGTAGTCTTCTCCCCTCAGGGTCAGAAGCATAAAGATAAGCATCACTGCATGTAAATAATTTTATTTTAAGTGCCATGAGGAATGACATATCTTGTCATTTCCATTGTGGCCTTGGATCATCTTAATAGAATTTCATCCCATGGTTTAAGATAATTGTTTACCTAAACTGAATAAATGACACAGCTCTGAATAACAGAAGCCTATTAAATGTAACCTTGTGCTGTGATTCCACCTGATTCCACCAGCTAACAAAGATTGGACTTAGTCAGTACTTGGCTTTGAGACCCCAAAGAGAATATATAGGTGCCTTTAATACAATAAATACCTTGGTCCCCTGCCAAATTTTAACTCTTAAACTACAGGGGGCACTCTAATGGTAGGGAAAATAAACTTCAGGAATTTGCTTATTACATTGGCAAGACTGCCTTTGCTCTCAGAAATAGGTACACTCAAAATTTCTAAAAGTATTAAATGAGGGAAGAGATCAAGCACAGAAAATGTTTGCCAAAATGATAAATGTCTCTGTATAAAAACAGGGGTTTACATTTGAAGGTTACCTTTATATTTGTATTTGTCACTTCATTGACAGGTAGATACATACATACATACATAAAACTCATTTTAATTCCTTTCAGAAAGAATAAGCTAGAAAACAAAATATGGAAATATATCCAAGATACCTATAATAGAATCGCAGAACTGGAAGGCACCTCAAGGGATCAAGTCCACTCCCCTGCACTTATAGGACGTCTGAGCACCATCTAGAACATCCCTGACAGGTGTTTGTCTAAACTGATATGGCCCTCCGTATAGTATATACCTCACAATCTCTCTCACAACACCCCTATAAGACAGGAAAGTGCTATCAGCCCCTTATGGCAGCGTGCATGGTGTGGCACAACATATACAACGCTTTGGCTCTGCCCATGACAGACTAAGGGACATTCCATGCTCCTTATTTTTGTTCATTTCCCTCTACCAGTTTCCTACAGGTTATTTACAATGGCTTGGCCCAGTACAGACCTGGTCAGCACTAGAGTTGCAGCCTCAAACCTCTCCTTAAACTCCCTGACAACCTGGTTTCTAACCTCACCCTTCCTCCCAACTTTAGAGCTCCTGCCTAATGAGGCTAGCAGGTGCAGTCATTGGTTAGGCAAACCTGGGCAAACCCTACTTGGGGGTTGAGTGGCAAAAGTTGATTGAGGCATTCCCAGCTGTGCCCTGCCACATAAATTTTACAGATGGAGAGTAGAGGCATAGAACATAGAACTGAACCCAGTTCTCCTAACTCCCAGGCTAGCAATCTAATCACGAGGTCGCCATTTCTACCATGTTAAATAAAACACACACATACAAATAAATGATGCAAAAAATACGATATGTTATTAATCAAGTAATACATACTTGCAAAATGATTATAAACTTCTTGCAGAAAAATCATGATTTTTAACATATCCATTTCTTTAGCTGCTGTTAATTTGAGAAGGCTCCCCTGCTTTATAGAATATATATTGACTTTGTGGACAGAGATGAATGGGATTCTTTTTATTCCCTAATTTTCCATACCATTTTACAGTTTTGCTCAAAAGAGTTATTAAATTAACAATTAAGTCCGTACTTCTATAGCAGAGCTCTGGTGAAATATCTACTAGAGGTCCAGATTCTGCGGACAGGATTATAAATAGTAAAGTTACTGTTGGTGGTTCAGAAGTACCATGGAAGTATTAAAGAATCTGAGTCTGATTCTGAGTGAATATTGGAATTCCCGCACAGTAATTTTATGATATTTTGAGATGAGCAGCTACACAATAATGATGAGGTAATTTTAGACTGAAAGCCAGGGATTTTTTTTCCTGCATCTTTCCAGGTAGAAATACTAGTGATACCAGATGTGGAATATGCTAAGGGGTGTCAAGTGGTGTTGTTTTTTTCTGGTTAACACAAACAACTTACTCCTTTCATAAACACCTCTCCCCTCTGTTCAAGGAGCATTAACTTATGACATTCTCTTCCTTAAATTCTACATGGGTGGCATGATAAAGAACTTGTAAGGGCAGGTGGGTGAGAATTCTGAACATTCTAGCCAGGGTTCAAAGTTTCACAGATGTGTTTGAATCAACTCTCGACATTTGAAGAAGTGTCCTATGCCCAGAAGATGAATATCAGTTATAAAACTAGAAAACAGAGCATTAGACTTCAGCTGAATTAAAAGAAGCTAAAAAAGAGATGCACTGGTCATCTTAAAGAAGATTAGACCAACAATAAGTAGTATCCCTGTGAAGTAATTTAACAGTGTCAAATATAGAATCATTTTTAGTTCTATACATACCCTTAAATAACATTCTATGTTGATGTGCATGTGGGATATTGGTTAATCAAGGCCAAAAATCTTCTCTGAGCATCAGACGCATGCTGGAAAGGTAAATGTAAGTACCAAGTAATGCCATGAACGGTAGCTCCATCACCCTTTGGGTGAGCAGGCATCTGGAGTATGTTCTTAGTCTATAATCAATTATTCCTGAAAACACACATGTACAAGGCACTCAATAAGAGTGGAGCCATGTCTTCTCCAACCTGTTAAAAAGCTAGCATTTGTAGAGAAATTCTAGGAAAAAATAAGGTATACCGACCTTGTAACGAAAAGACAGAATAAGAATGGGAATAGGAGAGAATAAATGGATGTCCCCAAAGAGTTTCTGATTTGCCTCTTGCACACCTTTCCTGTCCCCCACACACCCATGCTGATACTAGCTAAAATCTGTCCCTTTTTTAAAAAGGACACGAATCAGAGATTAGAAACAATGTAGAGGAAGTGCACCATTACATTGAATCAAGAGTAAATTGTTATCTATGGGAGTACTTCACAGTATATTGGTGTAAAACATAACATGTAATTGCGCAGGAAAATTAAAATCAAACTTATTACAAACTACACAACCCTGGTAAACAACGCTCTTGCTAGGTACATAGACCTTATTTAAACCACAAGGAGAAACATTTTGGTTTAGGTGTTTCCCTTAATCATTGTGTAAAATTACACAATATAGAAATAAATGAAAACAGATTATTCCCTTTACAGAGGGTCTAAGTATTAAATTCTCAGAATCAAACATTTTCATGTCCCCTTCTCTTGGCCAATTTTTTATAGTAGGAATGGACAAGCAGAATCGAATGCTCATTGCGAGCTGACTGTCTTGCTAGGTGGCCAGGTAAAAACTGAAGTGTTTATATTCTTCAGTAAAAACAGAATATACTAAATTGGATGTGGAACATTACTACATCTAAGAAAAAATGGATAACTCGGTCAGTCTCTGATAGCGTAGGTAGGCCTAAAATAAAAATATCAAATATCACATAAATTTTCAAGTTTACTTAGAGCATAAGACAGTGATCTTCTCATTGGGCCCAGTCCTTCAGTATTGGTGTCAGGATGAAGCCCACAAAATATAGGATGAAATCCTATGGAAGGATGATTTCTCCCAATTTTCAATAATCTTGAATGAGCAGTATCAGGATTGTGGTCAACGCTTAAACTTGCTGGATTTTGTCCCCTAATTGATGTTAATGAGACCTGTATTAAGTTGTGTAAATAGGACAATTAGGATAAATGTCCCTTTCCCCTATCCATTCACTATAACGTGGATTGTGTGGATTCATATACACCCTGGCTACGTCTACACTGGCCCCTTTTCCGGAAGGGGCATGTAAATTTCACCAGTCGTCGTAGGGAAATCCGCGGGGGATTTAAATATCCCCCGCGGCATTTAAATAAAAATGTCCGCTGCTTTTTTCTGGCTTTTAAAAAAGCCGGAAAAGAGCGTCTACACTGGCCCCGATCCTCCGGAAAAAGCGCCCTTTTCCGGAGGGTCTTATTCCTACTTCAAAGTTACTTCAAAGTAGGAATAAGACCCTCCGGAAAAGGGCGCTTTTTCCGGAGGATCGGGGCCAGTGTAGATGCTCTTTTCCGGCTTTTTTAAAAGCCGGAAAAAAGCGGCGAACATTTTTATTTAAATGCCGCGGGGGATATTTAAATCCCCCGCGGATTTCCCTACGACGACTGGTGAAATTTACACGCCCCTTCCGGAAAAGGGGCCAGTGTAGACGTAGCCCCTGTGTTAGAATTTGAGTTTGTTATTCTGGTGAAACCAAAACCTTCCAGCTAAAGTTATCTGAAAAAAGCAATGGTCCTAATTATACTAAGAGCTGATAAAAAGTGGAATCACTCATACACAGAAAATTCTAATGTTTCACTGTCTGTTTTCATCCCATATTGGAACAAATTGAAATTTGTCATAGAACAAAAACTTTGGGAAAAAAAATCAGAAGTGTGAAAACAATTTTATGAAAATGAAACATTTTGACATTCTCTTATGAAAACGTTTGGTCTTGGGTCAGTTCAGCATTAATGATGCCATTTGCTGGAGCACAAAGTACTTCCTGAAAATTGTAGTTTAGATTACTATTAGTTTTGACTCTATCATTCCCTATTGGACATGATACCTGACCAGACTATATGCCCTATAATGCATCATAGTTTTTGGAATCTCATGAACTACTATGATGTTTCAGCTACAGGTGGAAATCCCAGTGCATCATGGGTTACACAGTCCAGCCTGAGACCACACTCTGATAGGGAGAATGAGGGCATGTATGATTAAGAACTGCAACTCCCAGGAACCACTGCAACACTTCAAGCAGACATCTATTAATGTCAGCCCTTTCTCAAAACCAAACATTTCAAGTCACATCCATCCCCACCTGAATAGAGATGTTTTGTTTGTATTTTCTCAATGAAAATTGATCTTTTCCCGTGGATAAGTTATGATTATGATTATAATCCATTTTTCAATAAGAAACATTTTATTAAAAAATGTCAATCAGGTACAGTCACA
Source organism: Pelodiscus sinensis (assembly GCF_052426305.1). Classification (NCBI taxonomy): domain Eukaryota; kingdom Metazoa; phylum Chordata; order Testudines; family Trionychidae; genus Pelodiscus; species Pelodiscus sinensis. The sequence continues at coordinate 19,734,328 of NC_143061.1, read as the reverse complement.
CTGTTCAGACACTAATCCCAAAATGATCCAAACTTTCAGAAGAACATGTGGATACATGATTTTGATACAGTTCCTACAGCATTGCCACCTGTGAAATTTCATTTCAGATGTCAATGACATTAAAGTCTCTGGTTGTACAGCTTGTATTTGATTTACAGGTACCTCTATTAAGTTTGACATAATTAGAATAAAATTAACTGCAAACTGAGTTATACATGGACAAATACCAAGTACTTCCGCTAGGAAGGAAAAATCAAATACACAACTACAAAATGAGGAATAACTGGTTTGTAAGAATACAGGTGAAAGGGATGTGGGGTTATAGTAGCTCACAAAGGCCTCATCTATTCTAGACCACAAAGGTCAGCTTACAGTATGCAACTTACCTGAAGCTGAGCCATGGCGGTGTCCACACAGCAGGTGGCCGACAGGAGCATTTGCTCCCATTGTTTCCCTTACTCCTTTCAGAAGGAAGAGTACTGTATGCTGGTGGGGGCTGCTAAATCAAATGCTAGAAGATCACCAATGTTCTTGTAAGTATAAACATGACCAAATAGAATATGAGTCAATGATGTGATGCAGTTGCAAAAAAAAAGTTGAATATCAATCTGGGATGTATGAACAAGAATTTCATGTGTAAAACATGGCAGGTAATTGTCCCTTAGTACTCAGGACTAGGGAAACCTCAGCTGGAGTACTTGTCCAATTCTAAGTGCTATATTTTAGAAAAGACATGAATGACTTAGAGCAGGCATGTCCAAAGTCCGGCCCGCGGGCCAATTGCGGCCCGTGTTCCGGTTTAATACGGCCCCCCAGGTAATTTGGCAATATCTATCTTTTATGGCCCCCAACGAATCCATATATATTGAGATGAATACATTGTAAAATCTCAGTTAATGTCAGTTGGTCTAAATCAGTTATAAATATATTTGGACACAACATGTATACTTGGTGTTATGTTCCTGTTCATATTTTTTGAACTTAAAAGTTGACAGACAACCTTTATTACCAATAATATGTAATGTACTTTACAATGTTCCTGACATATATTTCAGCTTCCTGGATTTTTTTTTCATCTGGCCTTCAGATATAAAAAGCAGAGTGATTTAACACCTGTTTAGATTTGTCATCCATGTGACGAAATGAAAAGTATGCCGTTTGCAATAAACTTTGCATAAAATAGTTAATTTGCATTTAATTTTAATGGTTCAAAGAATGTCAGGCAAAATGGTCGGCCCTCACGCATGTTCACTTAATCAAATCTGGCCCTCGTTGAAAAAAGTTTGGACACCCCTGACTTAGAGAGAAGAGGACAGCAACAAAAATGATACAAGCTTTAGAAAATCGGATCTATGACAAATTAAAAAAACCTGTCATATTAATTCTTGAGTAAAGAAAACTGAATGTAGGGCTATTGACAGTCTTCAAATACGTTGCTATAAAGTGGATAGATATTAATTGTTCTCTATGTCCACTGAGGGTTGGAGATGGAGCAGGTTTAGGCTAGATCTTAGGGAAAACTTTCTAACTGTAAGAGTTGTTAAGCTGTGAAAGAAGCTTTCTAAAGAGGTTATGGAATCCCCATCATCATAGGGTTTTTAAGAACGGAGATGGCCTACTTGGTTCTGCCTTAGTACAGATGACAGGATTTGATAATCTCTCAAAGTCCTTCCCAGGATTACATTTCAATGATAAGTGTAGCTTATGAATTTACACATAGGTTCACTATCCTTCACCCTCCAGGAGGGCTCAGAGACCAACAGTTTATCCCTTGCTCTATCCTTCCTCCAAGCAGGATATTATTGTCCAGTAACAGATAATTATCCTCAAACCTGAATCAGCTTGGTGTAGAGGAAGGGACACAGTTGTTCCCCTTGGGGAATAGTAGATACACAATGACTTATTATACCATGTGATGAGACCCAATATCCAAGGAAGGTACACACATTTATAGGAAGTGGTCTTACTCTTGTTTATGCACTGGTGAAGCTCTGCAGTCTAGATCAAAATGTAATTCTTTTATCACATTATTTTTTCCATCTCTTGAGTGGAAATGGCCAGTATGACTAAAAAGTGCAGATAGTAGTTAGAAATTTATCCTTGAAGAGCAGAGGTTTCAGATTTGCTAAACACAGTTTGTTTTAATCTTTCAGTTTAAAAGAAATGTATAGGCATTATTCATATGAATTACATTAATCTCATGGCATTCCTCCAAAGAAGCAGTAGACTAACAGTATGCAATTAGTTTAGTTTCTTACATGTGTAAACTAAAAAGAAACAAAAAAGAAACTCATGCATAAAAAGCAATGACTAGAAGTTAATTGCTAAGTGTTTGAATCAGAGGAACTTCTGAAGCATCATAGCTAATATTCATTCCTGAATACCTCTAAAGGAATATGACCTCTTGATTGTACCGACAAAATCCTGATTTCCCAGTACATAAATCAAGTTGAAGTTTTAAAAGGCATGCTATCTGGATTACACAGAATGGTGATACAATTGACACATTCAGTATGGCACTTATTTTTTTTGCTCCGTATCACCACTTCATTTTCTCCCTTGTCATCACTTTTTTTTGTAAAAAATAGAACTGATATATAAAATGTTCAAGCTCTGCATCTACAAGAAACTGATACTTATAGTGGAATGAATAAAAGGCTTAAAGATATTGATGCTAAACAGATGAAGATGTTGAAAAACATGGGGTTTTTTTAATGTAGTTAAATTCAAGAAATACAAACATAGTAGAACATATTTGTTTTTACACTAGTGAAAATTGTAGCAACTATTTTAGACAATAGTATATCTAATACAGACTTATACATAGCTTGTTGAACTCTGCCATTTCAACATACCTGCTATAACTGAGCTATAGAGAACATTTTTTCAAGATGTCGTTAGTAATTGTGAGAGTGAAAGTATTCAAATAAGATAAGCCTCTTTCAATCTGCATCTTTTCTAAGAGTAAAAAATGAATAGAAGTCTAGCCAGCCTGAAAATAGCAGTATTATCATATGTATTTATCATCCTGCAATATATTCATAATGCACATAAGAGAAGATTTATGATGTTAACAAAAGGGATGTTATTACTAACAGAGTTTTATAGATATCAGTGAAAATCTCAGATAGCAACTTTGTCAATGAATACACTTAAACAGAGGAAAAGAGGGGTTTATAACAGATTTTGAGCTTTGGAAAGGACAGAAACATTATGCTACTGGAGTGTGCTTAGTAAGGGATTCTGTTTTGGCTCACAGCACATGGATCCACTAATTTTAATAAAGCAAAGAGGTTAAGGAGCTGCTTATAACTTTGGAATTGTTTTAAGTACCACTGAATAATGTATTGTTAAACCCCCAAATTTTAGGTAACTACCCATGCATATGGACATTTTTGTTAAACCTTCATTATCTAATTTTTGGCTTATTTGCATGTGGAATTCATGAAAAAAACAAGTTTTTTTATATATATATAACTCTGATTATCCAACGATCTCAAATTCCCCCCCAAAATGTGGATAACTAGAGTTCTCCTGCAAAACCCTCTACATGCCTGACAAAGAGATGGGGGAAATCAAGGGTCACAACTCCACCCCACTCCATATTTCCTCCACACAGAGAAAAGAACATGCTGCATCCTCTCCAGGGAGACTCTGCAGGCATATTGAGATACAGTCCCTAGGAGTACAATTCCTCCAGGAACTGCAGAAGATTCATAAGATTCTAACACTCCTCAAAGCAGAAGATTCTACCCAGGATAGACTCCAGGCTATATTTTGCTGGCAGCTAGAACAACGCACACCTTCTCATTTCAGAAACTGATCATCACTGAGGCTACATTTTTTACTCTTGCACAAAAACTCACAGAGCGTCCACACCTCAAGCGTGTTTTTGTGTAAGAAAATTTACAGTAAATTGACAGAACAGAGGGGTTTTTGTGGTATAGGTATTCCACTTTCTATGAGAAATAACTCAATTTTTCACAAGAGTGCGCAAAAAGGTGAGTGTGGATGGGCAGCGGGGGGGGGGGAGGGGAGAGGTTGCACAAAAACAGCCTATCGAAACAAACACAGGTGCCCTGGTGGCCATTCGGTTAACGGCAATCAGAGCTTTCTTGTGAGAGAGCGTCCATGCAGTCTGGATGCTCTTTTGCAGTGTGGACGCTCTCTTGAGCAAGAAGGTTTTGCAGAAGATCTCTTCTGCAGAAAGCTTTTTGTGCAAAAAGCTTGAAGTGTAGACGTAGCCTAAATATCTAAATACAGAAAGGTGCTTAAATAAAACAAGAACTCTCTACATGACAATCATTTTCTTCATCTGATCCACTATCCAGGAGTCACAAGACTATGCATAATCAATATAACCTTGACTAGCATACCCAGTTTATATTAGTGGCTAGCATGTTACTGATATGAGTTTCCTGACAAGAAGGGCTTAAGAGTTAGTAGAATAAACTGGTTGTTAGGAAAATTATAATAAATCTAACCTGCATATTCATCATCCAGTGTATTGAGTGCAGCCTAGCCTAAAAATAATTTGCCTTCATCTGAAATATATTGAGGTATGCTGTTCTGGGATTAATTTTTGTGCCATCAAAAATTATTTAGCAAGGCAGTGATTCCTAGGAGGTACATCATCTTCATCAGCTTTCATGGCAGCTCTTCCTCTCCCTTCTTGTCACCCGCAGAGAGTAGCTGAGAGATGGATCTGCTGTCATCTGTCACAGGAGAAGAGATCCCTCTTCCCTTTATCATATGACTAACACAGAAAGCAATTGTCTTCTTTTCTGTCACCCGCATTCCAGACAACTATTTTCCCTTTTGTCACCTTTGTGTGATTTCTCTTTGTTTTATCAGTGTTTTCTGCTGCTCTTGCTAGCTGACTGTAATTCACATTATGGGTAGCTTCTGATTCCTTTTCCTCAGTTGATCATGTTGTTGGCTTGTACATTCATTTTCACTGGCAATTTGGGGAGCAGCAATGCAAAAACACACCCACTAATCACACAATAAAGTTAGACTTCAAATGCTGGCACAGAACGGGAATGCCTAAGAACTCTGCACACTGAATATTTTGCAGCGATCAACTAGGGGAGGGTGCTGCAGGCCAGAATCTTAGGTGGTGTAAATCAGTCCAGAATCACTGCAGTCTCTGGGTTTTCAAAAGCTGAGACACTGGCCCTCTATTTTTAACTCATTTGAATTGATGTGACCCTAACCCCTTGTTATGTGTTTCTAATTCAATGATATTTCCCCCTCCTGCTCATTAGACCTTTGTGAATAGAATGGGAGTGATTTGTGGAAAAAGGTTATCCACAAACATGTTCATAAAATCCAGGTGGTGATTAAATCCTGCCTTGTGTATTACGCTTTTGGAGTGGTTCCAAACCTTCACAGGATGAGAATTCTGTGTATGAAATCATTTCTGAAAAATGATTTGTGGTACAGTAGCCAAAATAGGTTTCATGACAAAATTAACTAAGGGAGAGAGAGAGGAATTAACGTTGGCGTTGTTGGAGGTGTTTATATTTTTGTGGGAGAGAGGCCTGAAGGAAGACAATTTGGAGGAGATAATGAAAATGAGAAAAGGAGCAAGGGCTACATTATATCTGTTACAAGTGTTATCAGGGTTTATTCTTTGCATTGTGGTAATGCTTAGGACCCCACGTCCTGGACCAAAAGTCTATTGTTCTAGACACTGTACAAACACAGAATAGACAGATAGACTCTTCCCAAAGAGCTCATCATGTTATTCCACCTTTATGTGTGAAACTATTATTATTATTATTTGCAAAGGTCAGATACAAAGACAAGCGCCATCCATTTCTATGATCAAAAGAGACCATAGTCCAGATTCTCTCCTATGTCAAGATATGATTAATGCAAGCAGGTTTGGTTGTGAACAAGCTTGATTCTTACACATTTTCATATAATTACTATAGTTTAAAATTAGTATATTTTATTTTACACCAAATGATTGTAGCCTCTGTGCAAACATATGGGCTACATCTACACTGGCATGATTTTCCGGAAATGCTTTTAACGGAAAAGTTTTCCTTTAAAAGCATTTTCGGAAAAGAGCATCTAGATTGGCACAGACGCTTTTCCGCAAAAGCACTTTTTGAGGAAAAGTGTCCGTGCCAATCTAGACGCACTTTTGCGCAAAAAAGCCCTGATCGCCATTTTAGCCATCGGGGCTTTTTTGCGCAAAACAGTACTGTGCTGTCTACACTGGCCCTCTTGCGCAAATGATTTGCGCAAGAAGGCTTTTGCCCGAACTGGAGCAGCACAGTATTTCCACAAGAACACTGATGATCTTATGTTAGATCGTCAGTGTTCTTGCGGCAATTCAAGCGGCCAGTGTAGACAGCTGGCAAGCTTTTCCGCAAAAGCAGATGATTTTGCAGAAAAACTTGCCAGTCTAGACACAGCCAGGGAGATGAAAATGAGAGGAGCACAAGCATGCACAATAAGCCTCTAAGGGCTCATCTAGACTACGCTAGAGTGTCGAAAGAAGATATGCAAATTCTCTGGGAATTTGCATATCTTCTTCCAATCTCACTTTCGAAAGCAGAGCTTTCAAAAATGAACGTAGTTTAGACGCAGCTTTTTCAGCGAACCTCCTCTTTGTCTAAAAGCCACGTAAACTTCATTTTTTGATGAAGAGGAAAGGGCAATTAGCATAGGAGCTGGCTATGTGGCATTACACTCGCTCAGAGCATCCCTATACTGTGGACTTCTCACCGGACCTGTTTGGACTAGATTTTGCTCTTTCACTGCCTCCAAGGAATTAAGTAGCCAGAACAGAATGAAAAAATCTGGCCACATATGACAATAAATAAAATCTAAAAGTTTCTGACATTTTCAGTGCACCAAATATAGTTACCTTACTCCAGTATAGACCTATGAGGACCCAAACATTCATTCTCTAGCTATAATTCCACCTCTAAAGACATAATAGCCTTACATCCACTGAACATGTTTGTAATGGAACAAAATCCTCCTCCTGAAGTGAGCTTGGTAGATGTTAAATGTAGAATTCATTTACAGAATCCTAGTCTGTTACATGAGCGATGAAATAAAAAGCCTTTCCAAATTAAATACTCTTTAATTCTCTGTTCCAGTTGCACATTTTAATTATGATTCTAATGTACTGTAAATGTGACATCAGAATCCTTCTCTAATGCTAGGAATCTGAATTTAATTAAAAAATAAAATTATACTAAGCAGATATGTTTAACGATTATAGTGCAATTAAAGTACGCAATCAAGCTTGTATAAGATACATAATCTTAGGATACATTTACAATGTTCACTCTGTAATTCATTCTGTATTATAAAACTAGCTGAGATGCACCTCCAAACTGTACCCTAGGTGGATAAACCCTGAGCATTGTCTGCTGTTGCATTTTGAATGATAGTTCCATGAGCACAGCAGAACAGTATTTGAGCTTTTAATTGCACACACCATCACAGCTTTCTTTTTTGTCTTTCTGTTCACATCTTACACTGTCCTCTTAGTTCTGCCTTTTTTACCTTTAACATCTCCTGCATATCATATTTAGAAATGAGTGACAGTTCAAAGTGTTATGAATTTACATTGACTACAAGACAGATATTTGTAGCATAAATATTTTTTTACTCAAATCTGTAAAAGCTCTTCAAAGTATTACTTTGGAGCCATTTAAACAGGTTTTGCACTAGCATAAAAAGGGTAAATTAATTTGCGCAGAGGACTGTAATGCTCCTAGATATAATAGTCATATTTTTCCCTTTGATACAGTAATTTTTCCTATTTGGTACATATTCAAAATAGCATTTTAAAATATTATTTTCAAAACATTGGTCCTGAACTGTGTTCCCTCTAAGATTTTCCATCCATGAGAGGACTGAGTTTTGTCTTATGCACCAATACAGAGGTCATGTGTTCTAGTTTGGATGAAAAATACTAAAATAGTCCTTTCCCAGTCACAAAGAATCAAATAAGCTGTTAAATCAGCACTTTCACCCACACATCTTTATTATGATAGCTGACCCCAAGTGCCAATGTACTGTCTTTGTTCTGAAATCTGCTTATTGACCACCCCTGAACTATGTGATTTGTCACCACAAACACCACTGAAGGCCTTACAGTCACTGTGAAGGAAATGGGTGCTTCCTACCAAATGAGCCTGTAAATAATGAATTCTGATGGTTATGGCAGGTACATGAATAATCCCATTTACATTTTTTAACAATAAAAATGTAGTTAAGATCAGATGGCTGAAAACATTGCTAAAATACAGAAGTTATCAGAGCCCAGGCCAAAAGATCTCAGCTGGAAAAAAACCACAACCTTGGTCAAAGCTTAAATATAAAAATGAACAGCAGTTTAGATACGTAAGCAACTTAAATGAGTTCATAACTTGCCCTCCCAAAGCTCTTTGAAAGTCTAAAATCAATTTAAAAACAAAAAAAATCAAAACTTCAGCTAGTAAAAGGTAAACCAAGAAAGTTTAAAATATTTAGTCTTTCATAATAAACATAGCAAGGGATCTCACATTTTCAAAAAATACTTTTTATTAAAAGTATAAAAAAATTATATATACAACATAAATCAGCTTTCTAAAAAATATATACTAAATATCCATTCAAATATTTTATTCAAGGTTGCAAAACTGAAAGCTTCTCTTTATCTGGCAGCAAGATTCTACTGACAGACTTCACTTAGTTAACTCTTCAAGTGTCGTGATGCTTTCATAAAGTTTAACTTTTTTCCTTAAGTGATTAATATTAAACATAAAATAAGTGAAAATAAAAAGAGAAACCCAAAATAAACACCCTAAATCCCTTTGGGGCCATCTACACTGCACGGCTATTTCAAAATAAGTTATTCTAGAATAGTTATTCCAACATACATTATTTTGAAATAGCACATTTTGAAATAACACGTCTACACTGCAGGGAAGTCTCAAAATTAGTCCGTGGAAGGATTCCCTAATGTAGACGTGCTATCTTGATTTAGAGCCCCAGGAGGCACTGAGGAGGAATAACTTAGAATGACCCTGGTGAGGGGCTATTTCAAAATAGCGGCCGTGGAGCATCTAAACACACACCTTATTTCGAAATAGCTATTTCAGAATAGGCGTTATTCCTTGTAGAATGAGATTTACAGATTTCAGAATGAACTGTCTGTTATTTCCAAATTCATTTGAAATAACAGAAAGGCTGCAAAGATCCTCTAGTTACCTTTGCTCAATAATAAAGCAACTAAAACAAAAATTTTCATTCAAATAAAGATTTAAAAATAGTTATAGGCAGGGCTCAACAAATAAGTCAATCTACTCACCCAGGGTGAGTAGATTTTAAGCTGACACAGCACCACAGCGCGGTCTGCACATGCGCAGCGTGCCAAACCGCGTGGCTGGCGAGCGGGGCTCGCTGCCATTGTCAAGCCCTGGTTATAGCCCTGCCACTTGTCAAGCCCTGGTTTTTCCTATAAAATACAAAAAGATCTTAAATCTTAATCTTACTTAAAATCTTTTAAAACCTCAAAAAAGGACACCAGATGGGTGGTTTAAAAACAAAAACCAACCTAGCACGCACACACACACATACACACACACAAAGTAATAAAGCCCAAGTGTGACAGGGCGCCGCCGCCCGGCACTTGGAACAGCTCCGGATCATGCCGCGGGGAACAAGCAGTGGAGCCAGGGCCAGCCACCGCACGAGTGCGTACAGCCAGCAGGCACACGGGGGTCGGGGAAGAGAAGCTGCCAGAGACCCCGAAGCGTGACGTCGTCCGGCGCGCCGCAGGGATGACGTGGCCGGGTGCACCGAGACACGCAGAGGGGGTGATGTCAGGTGATGGCGATACGGCGGGGGATTTAAAAGATGGGATGCAACCAGAGTGGGAGGGGGGAACAGAGGGTGGTGAAGGAAGAAGAGGGACATGGAACCAATGGGCAGGGGAGAGGCGAGTGGTGAGTCCGGATCCCTGCCAAGGAGGAACTAATCGCAGGGCGTGGGAAAGAAGCGACCCAGGGCTGGGCTGCGGAACCCGAGAGCAGATTCGTTTAGGGCTATTGTCCCATCCGCTGAGCAGGGACAGAATTCCCCGCCTTAAGGCCCTGGGTCAGGGCTCGGAGTGAGGGTGGGCCCGAGCCCCCTTTTCCCCCACCCCGGGCATTATTCCCGCACTCCCCTCCAAGACGCAGTTGGAGGGGGCGGTCCCAGTGCTTAATAGGCCCCCAAGACCCGCCTAGAACGGACCACTGCGGGGGTGGCTTAGAGATCCGACATTTTTTTGCTTCGGTTTGTGTAAAGAAGAGATCTCAGGACCATGTGCCTGATAGACTGAGTTGGGGCTGGCCCAGACAGGCTCACAGTAACTTGTCACACCAAGTATTGAACTCCTATTCAAAATCCTTACTTGGTGATGCTTACTACTTATGGTCAACCAGCTGGCTGCTCCAGCTCTGTGGAGTCTGGCATGCCTTGGGCAGAGATGCTCCAGCCTCCAATGATCAACTTCCACTCCAGCCAGGGCCGCTGGAGCAGCAGCCACCCACCATACAACTGCACACATGGCTCTGGCCTTGGCTGGGGCTGCAGGAGGAATAGCTCCCAGCTCCCTGCCACATGGCTGTGGCTCCAACCTCTGCTTGGGCTGCCAGAGGAGCAGCTTCCCACAACACATCTCAGACTCTGGCCCTGGCCAGGGCCACTGAAGGAGCAGCAGCCTGAGACATGGCCTGCAGTTCCAACTCTGGAGAAGAGCTGAAGCTGGGGCCGGAAGCACGTGGTGGCTGCCCAGCTGCTCCTGGGCAGTAGTCAGCCCCGCCCAATAGCAGCTGAACAGCCACTGTGTGGTTAAAATTTTGGTGTGCACCCACGCAGGCGCACACCTTAGAGGGAACTCTGGTCCTGAAATGGAGTGTATGCAGAGTTGATGGGGGAGGAGGAAAGGCACTGAATAGTAATATTTTCAGTAATGAAAAAGTTAGATTTTTATTAAATTAATGCTGTCTCAAACATTCTATAGAGACAGGATAAATCCAGTGAATGCAAATCTAAATTTGCTAATTGGTTTCCCTTTGAACCTTGGAAAACAGAACTCTAAGCATGCTTAGCACTCCATGATGCACTCCATCATAGTCTTCATAAAAGACTCAAGGTCACAACACTAGAGTTACAAGATGGATTCAGTTGCGGAGCTATCTACATTAACCCATGGAGAAAAAAGGAGCATGGAAACAAGGGGGAGAGGTAGATACGCTTGAGGGCAGAGAGAGGATCCAGAGTGACTTAGACAAATTGGAGGATTGAGCCACAAGAAATCTGATGAGGTTCAACAAGGACAAGTGCAGAGTCCTGCACTTGGGATGGAAGAATCCCAAGCACTGTTACAGGCTGGGGACCAACCAGCTAAGTAGTAGTTCTGCAGAAAAGAACCTGGGGGTTACAATGGATGAGAAGCTGGATATGAGTCAACAGGCTAATGGCATATTAGGTTGCATTAAGAAGAATATTGCCAGCAGATCCAGAGATGTCATTATTCCCCTTTATTTGGCTCTGGTGAGGTCACATCTGGAGTATTGTGTCCAATTCTGGGCCCCCCCCCCCACTACAAAAAATATGTGGATGCATTGGAGAGGGTCCAGTGGAGGGCAACCAAAATGATTAGGGGGCTGGAGCATATGACCTATGAGGAGAGGTTGAGGGAGTTAGGTCTGTTTAGTCTGCAAAAGCGAAGAGTGAGGGGGGATTTGATAGCAGCCTTCAACTTCCTGAAGGGAGCTTCCAAAGAGGATGGAGAAAGGCTGTTCTCAATGGTGACAGATGGCAGAACAAGGAGCAATGGTCTCAAGTTGTGGTGGGAGAGGTCCAGGTTGGATATTAGGAAATCTATTTCACTAGGAGAGTGGTAAAGCACTGGAATGGGTTACCCAGGGAAGTAGTGGAGTCTCCATCCCTAGAGGTGTTTAAGTCTCCACTTGATAAAGCCCTGGATGGTTGATTTAGTTGGGATTGGTCCTGCCTAGAGCAGGGGGCTGGACTTGATAACCTTCTGAGGTCTTTTCCAGCTCTATGATTCTATGGATTCTATGATAAGATAAGTTTCTTTTCAATAAATCACACATCTTTAGACTGAACATCTTACAATACAATAAAAGATGGCCCAACCCTCCAAGATGCAATGCCTCAATGGGAAATATCAGATTCTAATAGGTTAGATATAGACAGCCTATCCAGTGTTCGACTCAACACAAGTGGCTTATCTTGTTTCCATACCTGTGCTCTTTCCCCCCTTGGTTAACACTGATACCTTGGCAACTGAATCTAACATTAGAGCCCTACAGATTGACCTTGAAAGTTTTATGAAGCATATGATGGTATGCCAAAGGGGGCATTCAGCATCTCATGGGATTGAGCACTGAGAGATTAGATGCAGCTATGTCTTTGCAATAAGTTTTCATGTGTCAGTATCAGTTATCATCAAAATTAAAAAGTTGAGAATTTAGGTTCACTTTGTAAAAACATGTAGATGAAAGGATACTTATCAGAACTCTGAATCTCTTGAATGTGCAAAATTACACTGGAAATCCCACAAGAACAAATTCTCTTCCCAGCACATGCAGTCAGAAACCTGAAATGGAAAGATATAAATCCTTCTAGTTCAGAATCTTATAAAGACCTGAGTTTGGTTCAGTAAATCAGCAAAATTTTAGTGAAAGAAATGAGATGCAGTCTTTTATGCTTCCAAACTGGTTTAAAAAGATCTAGGGCATTTTGCAGAAAAAGTCTGGTAATTTATTTAGGCCCAAGGGAATAAGGCAGTCAACTGCCATTGAAATGGTATGTAATTCCCTTCTGTCCCTTTGAAAATACCTGCTGGGATGCATGCAGCCATGTTTCCAAAGTCATTAGGTTTTGTCTTTTAATTAATTATTTCTTAATCATATTTTATGAAAATGCATTTGACAAAATTTTCACAGAATGGTATATCAAGTTAGGCTCCTAAATACAGAGTCAAGCCACAAAGAAAGTGTTTTGTTTTTCAAAAATTCTGGACATTCAGAAGGATGACCGCATCATTCAGCTAACAATCTGTATTAGAGTTGTTTCTACTTTGTTCCTGAAAACATATCCAACATATTGATTATATAATATAGTCCACTGTGACTGCCTTGAAATGAAAAACAGATAAGGGTCATGGTACTGGATGAAACACTTATTTCACTGAAGAATAATTTTGGCTGGAAGATGAAACTTAGGTTTTATTAGGGACTGTTCACTATTTTGCTACTTAAATGTTGTATAATTCAAATGGGAAAATTTATCAAAAAGTGGCCTCCATTTTAGGCAACTATAAACATTTGCATCTGTAATATTTACACCTATTACATTTGTACCTGTAAATTGCAATTTGGAGCAAAGCAAGATGAATTTGTTGATAGATCTTGCCCAGCAGAGAAGGATTTTTTGAAGGGGAAAAGAATTTAGTTTACAAAGAACATTTTAAGAACAGGGTTTTCTTTGTTTGTTTTCAGGGAGTTTGGGGGGAGCAGAGGAGGCTGGCCTATGCCATGTACCAGGCTACCAATATTTCAAACATAAAAAAGAAAAACCCTTTACATTTCCTTTTTTAAAAGTGTCTCATCTCACCCCTTGAAATTCCCTTATTGGCTTCATTTTTAGAAAATAAGCCTCATCTCAGGATCCTTTACACTCTCCATGTTGATCTTCTTGCAGTGGTTTTCAAACAAAGCCTTAGCAACAAGCTATGTAACCAAGATCCACTGTCTCTAGGCCTGGTCCTTTCTGGAAACCGCTGTCCTGGAAACCTGTGCTGAAACCCTTGGATACACCAAAAAAAGGAACCAGGATTGATTTGATACTAAGGTTTGATAAAGAGATCCAGGACCTAAATGATGTTAAACGCAGAGCATTCCAAGTCTGGAATAGCAACTCCTCATCTCAGCTGAAGAAACATGATTATAAGTTTGCCAAGGCCGAAGTCTAACGAAGAATTAGAGTCCTTAAAAACAACTAGTGGAGAGACAAAGCAAAGGAAATACAGGCCTATGCCGACTCCAACAATAGTTGTGAGTTCTTCAATGCTGTTAGGGCAATTTATGGACCTTCAAAACAGGGTGTCACTCATTTGTGATCAGGAGATGGGACATCACTTATTAACACCAAAGATGGCATCAACAGCCATAATAGAAAATTATAACTAAGCTAAATGAAATAGGTATCTTTAGGATGGATTACAATCATTTTGTAATTCCTTTGTCTTTACAAACAAAAAATAATATGATGCTAGTGTCCAGGAACCCTGGCCTTAAATCAGGACCACACTGTGCTTACAATCTATGAAGTGGGCTTCCCATTATATTTTAATCAATAAGCCATTTAAATAACAGAATTTACTATGGTGCCAGTTATTAACCGTGGATCTCCTGTAGATTCAGTAGCTGGGAAACCTGCATAGACAGTGTAGAGGGAAAACACTGCTATTGAAGCCTCTTTCTCTATACACCCAAGAGGTGAAGAGTCACACATTCTCTGTCTGGCAAGTTAGGAATTTGCTATCTATGAAGACACACAGGTGATCAAATTCTCAGCTGGTGTAAAAATGGCAAAGTTCCACTGAAACTTATATACAGATTAGGAATAAATAAATAAATCAGGAATAGATTTATTTGAATTTATAGCAGTGCTAATTTTTTCAAGTGAGAAGAGAATAAAGCTTTGTGTGGACATACCATCAGGAGAAGGTTAGGAATTCCTGGTGCCGAGCTCACAGATTGATAAATATGTGTAGCAGTGTTAGGCTTTACTCAGAGAATGTAATTCAAAAAATTAATAAAATACGAGTCTAATATATAAAGGAGAATGTTTGTATGTTTGTGCATTAATAACTTGGACAGTATAAGAGCTAACACAACCAAACTTTGCATGGGATAACCTTTTATCCAGGAGAATGTTTTAAGGTACTGTGGGAGGGAAGAGATGAGAAACCGACACCTCTCCCCGGGGCTGCACAGAGCGTGGTAGTGTGGGGAGAAGCAGCTTTCTGGGGGAAGCGGCGGGGCCAGTCACTCACTAAGGCCAGTGGAGGGACAAGGAAGTGGAGGATGGGCTTGGGCGCTGGCGGCAAGTGCGCGGCTCCCTTCCCCCTCCCTCCCCTCAGGCTCCTCACCTCAGTTATATCAACTGTCAACTTATATTTCTACAATGTATACTGACAAAGTGCAAGGACAGTCACTTAAAGTACTTGGAATTGATTTGGAGACATCTTGCTTTTCACATGGACAACTCTATGTTGCGTGTTCAAGAGTTGGAAGTGGAAAACATTTGTACATATTTTGTTAAGAACAATGAAACAAAAATATAGTTTACAATAAAGTTTTTGATGATAACATGTAAAATTGGTTGTTTTATACATTTTGTTAATATATTTTAATCCCTATGGAACTCAATGCAACTTTTCTACCATTCAAAAAGCAATAATGGACTACTGTTTTTCTAAATTTTGTTCCTCTACTTTCCCGAGCAATGCCAGGTAACTCCCACTAGTTTAAAATATCTGGGCTTGCAAATTACGTTTTTTTTTGCAAGCAGGCATTCATTTTTCCCTCCCACTTCATACCCCTCATTAATATTGGTTTCTTAATCACTAAAGAATCTCTCTGCTTTCTCCACACCTTTTCTAACCTGAATCCTTGTTCTTTATCTTGTTAGCAGTTACATTTCCCTTCTTGAATTGTAAGTTTATCAGATAAGGTTACATGTCTCTCTGTGTTTGTGAAGTACCATGCAAATTTACAGTCTCTATATAAATTATTAACATAATCATTAATAGAACTAGGAACAAATTCACTTATGTGCATCACACTTTAAATCTGGCTAAACATTAATCATAGGCAAACTGGGAACATTTTCCTTTGTGTGCCAGCTTGCTTTTATTAAATAAAAGCTAAGTAGGTTTTCCTTTTCACAAGTCTGAAGAGAGTTGAACATGCTGATACATTAAAGTATACCAGCTTCGTATTATCAGGTCAAAGTGAGGCATGCATGCCTTAAAGTGATACAGTAGGTCTAAAAGATGCTCTTCATATTTTAGTTTTATTGTGAGCCAAGTTCTGCCAATCTTACTAATGAGCACCACTTTGTCATTAGTCCCATTTCTCTCAATAGGGATTCTGACTAAATCTGAGATTATTTAATGTGAGGATGGTCAACCCAATCTCCCCCTGTGACTTTTACTATAATTAATATATTACTCAGAGTGTAAAGCTGTTAACATGTAACATCATATATATAGTAGCCCAGTGTCTGTAAGTCTGTAACACTGAAATGCTGGCTGTTCCCTCTGGGCGGCCCATGCTGCATGAGGAGTGTGGGGCCCAAATGGCCGCTTGCGCCACTGGCTCCCCCACGGTGGCTCGGCTGAGCAGCACAGAAGTCAGCTGAGTGCCATGGCAGGAGGTGAAGGAGGGTGGGGCGGTGACGTGCAGCATGACAGCAGCTCCAAGCCCTGCCCCCTGGCCGTGAATGTCACAGCCCCGCCCCCCTTCACCTCCCGCCGTGGCGCTCAGCTGACTTCTGCACTGCTCAGCCAGGCCACCGTGTATGAGGAAGTGGTACAAGCGACCATTTGGGTTCCACACCCCTCATGCAGCACAGGGAGTGCGGCGCCCAAATGGCCATTTGGGCTCCGCGGTCCCCCGAGTGAGAGGTAGGAGGGGGAGGAGAAGAGAAAGAGAGAGACAGAGATAGAGGCAGGAGGCAGAGGAGAGCTGAGACCGGAGGCTCAGGAGAGAAGACCGACATGGAGGAGAGACCTGAAAATCCCGTCTTATGATGGGCTAATTGGCTAGTTGTATAGAATATCTCAAAAATGCCATGAGACACATCCAGAGTATCACATTATATGGACCATAATAGATCACACTAGCACAGAAAATAAAAAGAATTTAAACACCCTGACAGTAATTATATTAGACAAAAATATGAGTGATTTTTTTACTTTATTAAAGTCTGATTTGGGTAAAATAAACATTATTTCTATCAGTGATTTTCAAAGTTCTGATTTAGGCAAACCCAGTAAAAAAACATTATTTTCTATTGCTTTCCCTCATACAACTACAGAATATATCACCGATTACCATAATTTAAGACAAATAATTGAGATGGTTGAAAATTGTGAATGCTTTTATGTAAGCGATTTCAAACAAATCGAGTCATTTTCATTTCATTCAACATTTTGAACAGATTTTTAAATTTTCAACTAAACCATTAAAAGAATAATAATAATTAGAAATGAAAAATTAATGGATGTGAGGGTTTTGGACCTTCCTCCCTCTTTGCTTCCTTGTTTTCATTTGGAAAATATAAAATAAATCCAGCCAAAAAGAAAGTATTTGAAATGTTTTCATTTACCACCATTTGATTTTAATTGAATTGCTTTTTTTCCCCACTTTGAATTCATTCCCAGTACTTTTTTTTTCATTTAAAATTATTTTGCCTGATAATAATTAGAATATTCTGAAGGATACAATCATCTTTGTGAACTTTTTCTAATCTCTCAAAATCCTATTTCTTGTAAAAAAAAATATTATTTTTCCCAATCAGGCCCAGAAATAATGTCAGAGACACCATAGATTCTTAGTTTAGAAGGGATCATGTTGATCATCTGCTACATAGAGCATCCAGAGAATTTCACCTACTAGTTCCTGTACTGAGCCCTTAAAACTTAATGATTTTTATTTCCCTACAGACTCTCACCTTTCTTCCTGTTCTGGGACCTGACCAAGAAAACCTATAAGCACATGATTACTTTAAGTACTCACCTTTTTAAATCAAAGTTTGCAGACTAGATTTTTTTAACCACGGGTGATGTTTTCAAAACCACCTTAAGACCTTGTCTACCCTATTCTCCTCCCCCATCGATCTAATCTATGCAACTTTAGCTATGCAAATAGCATAGCTGAAGTTGACATACTTACTGTGGTGTCTTCTGTGGTAAGGTCAGCGGGGGCTGCTTTCCCATCAATTCCAACTACTCTTCTCATCCTGGTAGAGTACTGGAATCAATGGGAGAGTGCTTGGAGATCAGTTTATCATGTCTAAGCAGATGTGATAAATCGACTGCAAGTGGATCGATTGCTACAGTGTCGATCCACTGTGTAGTGAAGACAAGCCTGAAGTCCCATTTCCAAATGGATTTCAATAAGACTTAGGCTTCAAAACACTTAAATTACTTTTTAAAGCCAGAACTTTGGTGCTTTTGACAGTTTAACTCCAGATATATTTTAAAATCCCCTCGTGCCCCATCCACTTTCAGGTTTTGAGTTCTGTGTTCTTGTCAAGTCACAGCAATACTTATTTCTCCTGCTGCAACTGATCTCTCAAAAGGCTACACTTGGTTTGGGTTTAGACTTTAGAACTGTCAGTCACTCTCTCTGATAATTTTATCTGTTTTAGCAATGCAAAGACTGGACTCTGAGAGACAGAGCAGTCTCCCTGCTAGACACAAGCCACTAAAGAACAAATAACACAGAGCTAGGAATAGGAATATTCAAGAGGCTTATTTGTTTCAGTTAAAAAACAACCCAGAAAACACGCTACTCCTCTTGATCTAGTCACAGCAGTTCTACTAAATAGCTTCAAAATAATGGGTCATGGGACCACATTAATATTAGCTGAAGGACACAGAAATAGAAGTGAAGGGGTTTTGTCTCATAACTTCCCTAGAAGAGAAGAATCAATGTGCAAAGGCATTAATTCAAAAATCCGCATTTTCTAAATGTATGTCAGATTTTTAGAAAGCTTCCTATCATATTATATATGTGGGAATCTTACTAAGATCAATTTTTTCCATCTAATGTAATACTGGCTCTAAGATCACAGGAAAATATGTTGAAATGTAAGATGGGTAATGATTTCCATATTTTCCCCCTGCAGTGGCCTGACATAACCCGATGTGATCCAAGATGAATGACCATATACAGCGTGATTCTGAGGAGCTGTATGCTGTACTGGTGTAATCCCAGCTGAGAGGGTAAAAGAAATATATTGGCAGCTGTCAATGAATCTACAGGGGAAGGGGAGAAAGAGTAGTTGTGGCATGATAATGGCAGATCTGGGGTTTGAGATTACAGCTGGAGGAAAATTGAAGCACATCACAAGAATGATGCTCATAGCTATCAAGAGACAAGACTGCTCACAGTGTTCATGGGCTCTGAGCACCCCCTTCTGGATTCACATGTATCCAGGAAGAGGCATCTCATTTTCATGCTCAGCCTCTTAAGGAGAATAAAAATATCTTGCTTCCTTGGCTGCTGAGAAAGTCAGAAAAGCTGAACCAGCAGAGAAAGGAGGAGAGGTAGAGGAAAGAAAGTTTAAAAGCTAGAACAGAGAGAGTCTTGTTCTTGAGAGAGAATAAATTGCACATAATAGTAGCAAACTGAGAAGTCAGAAATGAGAAAACCCTATTAGGTTATTTAGACCATCCCAGTTCAGATGTGTGTCTCACAATTTGTTCCCTACCTTTTGGCTAAAATTCTGTGTATTTTAGAAAGGACATAAGGGACTAGGATTATCAGTTGACCCACAAACTCCTTTGCTCTGACAATGTGGTGCAAAGGGGCCTTAGTGTAAATCCAACTCAAACACAAAAAAGCACAGGAAGGAATAGATTAGAAAGAAAATTCCCATCCAACCCTCCTGACTCCCACAGTGAAAGCAAGTTTTTCAGACAATCATAATTCTACATATTTGATTCATTTTCTACTAACCAAAAATATCTGGATCCCAAATTCTGTCACTTTATATAGCTTCATGACTGAAGTGGCTTCACTGAGCCTATATGGGTATAACCAAGAGCAAAGTGTGTCCTTTACCTTCAGAGAGAAAAAGGACTTTGATCAAAAGGTATTTAGATCATAGAGGGTGTTTGTGGGGAGGTTAGCCATAAAAGGACGTGCGCTTATTGAGGACCTACAGTCCACATATCTAGCATAATAAAAGCATCTTTATTGGAGGCATTACCGAACTCTGATCTCTGTAATCACATAGCCCAAAGAAACCGATTGCTGACCATTCAAAGAACAAGTTCAAATGATTGCCTGAACCTTGTTTTAAAACTTGTTTTATCTTGTTTTGTTTTAACCTAATTTGCTGTAGAGATGCTGTGCCTTTAGTTTAGACATTCCCGTCCCCACAGAAAAAAAACCCAACAAAAACAAACAAACAAAAAATTTCAGTCCTAATTTGTACCATTTCTTTTTCATTAGCTGTTTTTCAGTTTAATAAGAGAAAAAGTGACCTCAGTGAAATTTATTTTTTGAATGGTAAACCAGAGGACTGGCACTGACTCCCAACTATACATTAAGGACATTACACCCATTTATATTTCTTCGCATATACATTTTACTCCAGTATGCACAAATCAAGATTCTAAAACACCAAGGTAAACCAGGTACTTTAATTGAACACCCAACAAAACCAAAAAACCAAAAAACTTACCAACTCTACAGACATATTGTAGTAATGAATTCAGACATATTGAGTTCTGAAGAGGTGGGGATTGTATTTCATGAAGCACAGTCCCACCTCCCGTTCCCAGTCCAAAGGGGCATGCAATGGCTCAGGGAGCACTTTACTCACTATGGGTAGAGCTCTTTACCCTAGTGTCACTCCTAGGGAGTTCTCCCCATGATTCTCTATACAGATACTCCAAGTCCGGCTTTTCTCTGTGCACATAGCAGAGGAACATGGCTCGGAAACTCTTTGTGCCCTTTTCCCCAGTAACACAGGGACAGGGTTTGCTAGAACTTCAGTGTTGTCTTGCTGTAATCTTAGTCTTGCAATGGTACAATTTGTATTAAATTTACAGTTAGATAATTTTTTACATGCTGTGTGACCTCTGCTTCCCAGCCATAGTAAATGTGCATTTGGAATAGCCTCAGTCCATAGGACAAGGAACTAGTAAACAACTGAAGACCATGCAACCAATGGCAGTAGAGACACTTAAGCAACCATTCCAACAACTGTGAGAGAAAGCCTTGCAGGAACAGATGTGGATTTGGCACTACCTGTACATTACTGAGATGTATATGATTGAGGTCAGGATTCAACACGAATTCTAAGGCAATTTGGGTCTTGCCTCTACCCCTTCTTCACAAACACTAA
The DNA here is from genome assembly GCF_052426305.1 of Pelodiscus sinensis. Lineage (NCBI taxonomy): Eukaryota > Metazoa > Chordata > Testudines > Trionychidae > Pelodiscus > Pelodiscus sinensis. The sequence continues at coordinate 19,713,145 of NC_143061.1, read as the reverse complement.
TTCTAGTCCTAAATTATTATTGATATTTTACTTGGGCTTTTTCCTTCTATCTGTGGTTTCATGGAAGAAAAATCTGACAAAAATATTGTAGATTGCATATGTTTCTTCTGAGCTAAAAACTTTTACCTGCTCAGCTGAAGATCTAGTCACACATCCAAATGTGAATCATGAAAAATATGGCACCGAGGCCTCTTCAAGCCTTAATAGTTTAGGACTCAGGACATACTCTAGCCTCTCATGTTTATGTTTCTATAATGTGGTTTGGACAATAGCATTTACTACTATGGCTAGCTCCTCATCACAGAGGTGGAGAAATACTCTTCTGGTCATTCATAGAAAGAAGAAAGCACTTCTGGGCATTGTTGTTCTTTGGCGAGGAAGTCCTGTGTCACTGAAGTCAGTGATAAAACACCCATTGACTTCAGTGGGACTAGGATTTCACCCTGGCGGTGTGTCTAGACTACATGGTCCCGTCGACGGAGCCATGTAAAGTAGTTTACTCGACAGTCAATGAAGCGGGGATTTAAATAATCCCCGCTTCATTAAAATAAAAATGGCCACTGCGCTGTGCTGACAATCAGCTGATCTGGCACAGCGCGGCAGTCTAGATGCAGCGTGGTCGACAAGGGAAGCCTTATTTCATGAGGCATACCGGAGCGGTCAACAAAGGCTTCCCTTGTCAACAGCACTGGGTCTAGACTGCTGCGCTGTGCTGGATCAGCTGATTGTTGGCACAGCGCAGCAGCCATTTTTATTTTAAAGAAGTGGGGATTATTTAAATCCCCACTTCATTGACTATTTCGAGTAAACTACTTTACATGGCTCCATTGAAGGAGCCATGTAGTCTAGACACACCTTGGGTGTCTAGAAGTAGCATGGATTCCATGTCACCTTGATAACTATCGGCCTTGGTAGATGTCATAGCACTTACTAACATTTTAAATACAAGGGACTGGAGGAGAACAACTGTGTTTCATGATAATCTTCAAGGTTTTCAAACATGTTTTCATTCTGTACTGAAATGAAAACAAAACCTCTTGAACGTTTTCACAAAAATGGAATTCTGCTAGTGGCAGTGGTGGAGGGGGAGATAGAGAAAAAGAGAACCCATTTATTGTCATCATGTGCCATTTCTTCCCCAAATTTAAATGTTGAGATTAAAATATACTTTTCCCTCATTTCATCTCTTGGAAGGAAGTGGAAATGAGAAGACTAAGACTAGCATAGGGATCAAAGTATAAACTTTATTAGCAATTCCTGATTCAGCTTCCATTTAAAGCACTTGAAAGCTCCCCCTGCCTTCTGTGGGATTTGGTTGGATCAGGCCCCATACAGTTTCCCAATTCACCCAGTTCATACAGGGGAAATTGGACCTTGGATGAAAAGTAGCTGGTTCATAATCAATCAATGAAATGGAAGGAACATTGGTCAACATGTCCAAATATTTAAAAATATAGCTGGGACAAACAATTGACAGCAAAAGGAAGTTTTGCCAGTATGTAATACTACCAAAAGACTTAAACAGTATTGCTTGGGTCCTTCAGGGCAGGGGGCTGGGGACATGAGGAGTGCAGGTCAGAAGGCCAGGAGTCAGAGATGGGGGATGCAGGAGGGACTCCACGCAGGTGCTGTAGGGTGCTGAAGTCAGAACAGGAGCCAGGTGGCTCAGAGCATGAGATGGAGATGGAGGATTCAGAACAGAGGATTGTGAAGTGTGCAGGGGCTCATGGGATTGGGTGGGAGGCAGCTGGGGGCTTTTCTCCAGGGCTGGCCTGGGATGGAAGGGGTACACGGCCCGCCCACCAGCTTCTCCCTGCTTCACCACTGCGTCCCTGGGGAAGTTGGAGTGGTGCTGGCAGTGCTTTAGGCCAGGGACTGCTCCCTGGGGCTGAAATACTTGCTTCCCCTTGGTGATCATTCTGGGGTATAACTGCCCCTGCTATCACACCCCTCTCTTTCTGTTTGATGAGAAACAATCACATTACATGCACATCCCATTGTCCTGGTAAAACCAAACCCTAACCAGGCTTTAAATTATGATAAGTGGAAGCTGCAAACCAAATTTGGTGGCCCTCACTCTTACTGGTTAGGAGGAGTTCTTGAACAAATGGACTCACAGGTGAATGGATGAACATACAGACAGACAGATGCACAAACACTTTCAAATATATAATAGTTTCTTCAAGACAGTTTCCACTAAAATTTTAATTGGGAAGGTTTCTGAGGCCAAGATATCCAAGAGGTGGGATTGAAGGGGCAGAGAGAGAGAGAGAGAAAAAGAGAGACTCTAATTCAGTCATTAGGTACTGGCTAAGGGACCAGGCTGAGAGGTCTGTTCTCTATCTTAAAAACTCTGGTCTTAATCCAGATAGATCAGGGACTTACCCTATATTTCAGGCCAATTCTCTGCTTTGCATTGCACCCCTCTTAATCTAACCTCCCCAAATTTTTCTCTTTCCCCTCCTGTTCTTTCCCCCAATCAACCATGAGGATACAAAAAGTATACATTGCATAGATGGCTAGTTTGCTTCTTTTCTATTGCCTTTATAATGTTCTCCATGATGCGACAGCTGCTCCTATGAGTATGGTTGATGTCCCAAATCTATGATCCTGGAAGTTTAGATTACTTTCCATTTTATGGAAAGTGAAAACTTCTTTTAACAGTCAAGTGTAGGATCCAGAAGCAGAGTTAAGTTTTTAATAACTTTTGGGTTCATGTCGTCTGCTCATGCTGGCATCTTGTTTGCAGCTTCCTTCTACCCATTAAAATATAGAATGTGCTGATTCTCAGGGACTGATTGTAAATTCAGTGCATCTGAGGGTTGAATCTATTGAGTAATAGACTATTACTCAACTAGTCCCTATGAAATGTACTGGACGATTTGCGTAGTTAAGATACTGCTCCACTTGACTAATTTTGACAGAATTGGGAAAACAAATTGGGGGTAAATCACTGTCAATCAGTATTAAGTTTTCAGTGGTCCCAAGACTCTTCTCACATTCAATTTTATAAAATAATCATGTTCTTTCTATCTTGAAATGAGCAGCCTATTTCTTTTTCTGCCCTCTACCTCCCCCCACCCGAAACTTATCCTGACTGAATTTTTATATAAGTGATTTCACAGCTCTGAGTCACTCAGTTGCAAACAGGAATATTATAGTCAGATGACTGTTCCTTATCTAAATTGCATTTGGTTTTTGTTCATAAAGTCCATGCAAAGGTCAAACTAATTATTGTAAACATAATATTATTAATCGTTTTCTTTATAAAATGCTCTGGGCTTTCACCAAAACCCATGTATGGAATTGTGTGTAACAATTAACTGGATAACCTCTAATGTCTTTGGGACTTAAGCAAAGTGTGTACATACTGTACTGGTAAGATTAAGAAGTGTAACATTTTAGGGTAATGCCCTGCAAGGAGAATGAGGGTGAAATTATACTTAGGTAGGTAATGTCATTTCAATCTATTTGGCCTGTGGATCGTTTCCTACAGCCCTTGTTTAAACACTAGCAATGTATTACTCTAGTTTAAATAGAGAAAGCTATTTTCACAGTTGGAAAGACTTGGAATGTATTTTTAAATAGAAGTTAGAAACCACAGATTTTCTACCTGATAGAAATTATTAAAATTTGAAGAACCACTATGAAAATCACATGATGCAAATACATTTGGTGAGGATGGGAATGAGGTATTAAACAAGTATAGAAACTTTAATTTAGCTTGATTAACCAAAAAAATAGGGTAGCCAGCTGCGCATCAACAATTTCCAAAGAAAAGCAATAGAGTCTTTGTGACAGCCCAATCTTTCTGAAGTTTCTTTTCATTCTATGGGTGGATGAAAAGAATTTTAAATGCTTCCCAGATTGCAGAACATGTTAATGATGTACGGCAAGAAAGGAAGGCTCATTAATAGGAGTGAAAGAATGGGCAAGCAAACAGCTCTGCAGCCTTGAAAGCTGTTATGTCCACTAAAGGTATCCTCCTTCTGCAGGCTGAATTCCATTGAATAATGCTGACAGGGGATGGGCAGGAGGGGGAGGGAGGTTTGGTTTACTAAAGAATTTGGCATGGAATTAGGCATCTCAGGAAGATCCTGATCTTCAAAAAAAAAAAAAAAAATCTCACCATGCAACAGAGCCCACTTATGACAACTATAGTCAGATTTTCAAATAAGCTTGGCACCTCAGATGCTAGCCCAGTGGGAGGTTATTCAGCATAGGGGAAGCTTGTGACTTCTTACACCACTATGGGGGGAGGGCTAGGCCTGAGGCTGCTTGGTGTGCTCTGCGTTGTGTATGTGTGAGTGCACCTCAGACCCGACCCACTCCAACAAATCACCAGAAACAGGCTTTATTCTGTAAAAAGCATAGAACAGGAAAACAGTTCAGCAGCCCTTCTCTCAGCATGCAGCCTGTGTGCTGCTTCTAGCACAGTCCTTGCTGAGACCTTGCTGGGGGCAGAGGGAACATCCTGGCAGGAACCAGGAAGTTCTCCCAACATACCGCAGTTTGTAGTCCACAACTTGTAGTTCCCAGGGCTGCTGCTGAAACACACTGGACCTTGGGCTACATGTATAATGGGCATAAACTTCATTCATAAAAGAGATGTTTACACTTGCTCAAGTCTACAGATTACCTTGGCCATTGTCTAAATCCAGTGTCTTATGCTTTTTGTGTATGTTACCAGAATACCAAGGACTTTCCACCAAGTGCCATTCTGCAGGTGACTTGTAACATCCATGTTAAAGTTCCACCAACCCAGAGTATGGGCAGCCCAGAGGCAAACCATCCATTACATAGGTGTATCAAGTTTGTTCTGACATTAAACCTTTGGCCCATGAAAACCTTGCAGCCACACAGGAATGGAACAAATGGTGAACTTTTTCTATGGCTGACTCTTCAGCTAAGTGTTGAAGAAAAATGTTCAAACCCATGAATATATCCAGCTGTTGACCTGCACCTTCCATCTTTCACTGATGTCAACCCCCTTATCTGCTTCAAAATCTCCATGCTTTTACTCAGGCTGCATCTTCTGCATGGAAAAGTCCACACTACATTAATAAAATTGCCATCTTAAAGTATTTTACACTCATTCCTAAAAGCTACTTCAGCCATGTTCTCTTCATATCACATGGCCACAAGGATGTCTGGGGAGGGGCATAGGAATCTGCATGGAGGATGTGTGGGGTATAAATGTATCAGTGGTATAGGCCAGCAGTAAATTACTATCTACCAGGAGCAGGTAAGGAATAGAGAGGAAATTATAGTTGCGTAGGTTATGCATAATCCTTCACTATGGATTGTGTCCTTGATTCAAAAACTGTATCTTCTAATAATGTCTATTTGTCTATTGAATGATGTGTTATTACACTCATTACATCTCTTTTTATATAACAAACATTAATTAACGTGTCTGGTTCTGTACTGATTTTCATGAGATGCGCCTTTGGCCTTCAGAAGCATACTGTGACAAAAGAAAATATAAAAATTTTGTAAAACATTATCACTGGGGACTTTCCTGATGAAAGTATCCTGTGAAAAATCTACTTCTACGTGGTGCTAATGCAATCTTTCTTAGCTATGGTGCCAGTATTATTTCCAATACACAATAAATGTGAACAGATAAATAAGAAGCAGGTTTCAGATTCACTTTGCACTTTTACCATCAAGATGTTGAAGATGCATTCTGGACAGTACATTGCAGTACACAACACAGATTCTAACAATCACCAGTGACTTCAAAATTGGCTGCATTAAGTGAATTACAGATTTTAGCTATTCAAACTGACAATATCTAGATTCCATTATACTGAGGTGAGAACATCTACCTATCCATCCTTGTGTCTGGCAGCACAGAAAACTGTCTATGCTGTTCAAGATTATATTATTATTTGTATAATGTGCACAGTATGCTACATATTTCACACACTGTAAGAAGTCAAGATTCCTGCCCTAAAGTATTTTACAATCTAAAGAGAAACTACAAATGAAAGGATGTGAGATGGAAATGATGTTTCCTATACCTTCTGTGAGTTTCATCATTTCCCTTTGCAGTCATTTCCCTCCCTTCTTCTCCTTTATTTTCCTCCTCTCTTGTGCTTTCTGGTGTCAGCATTTTAAGACCAGAAATTAAAACGTATAGCACTGACCCAAAGCCCTTTAAAAGAAATGCTTCTGTTGACTTCATTGGGCCTTAGGGGCTGATTAATCACATGTGAAGCTGTGCCCCACAGCTCAGAGGGAATGCTGTTGGGGGAGGGGGCCGTAAAATGTTAATAGATTGAAAAGGGATTCATATACTCACAAAGATTGGGAACCACTGTCCTAAACCATAGGTAATATGAAATTCCTGTAGTTTAGAACCTCCCAAAGCTTGTCCAGATAAAGTCCTTTGCTGTCATTCTCTCTGCATTTGCAAGGTAACTTTTCTATAGCAAACTTCCTGAAATCCATGGGAGAAATCCACAGCTGCTGTACATTTCCTTTGGAATAATTGGAATTATTTTGATGTACACCACTTGAGGATCTGGCCATGATGATGCACATAGTGGCTCTGAATAAGAACTTTTGGTTTCATATTCTTCATCTCTACAGGCTCTAAATTTCTCCTCTTACAAAGCATAATGGCTGTTAGTGCATTTCAAAGCTTAGCTTTATTTGAATCTGGTGCTTAAGACACATCAGAATTACTCTGTTTAAAATTGCTGCAGGGAGCAACATGATCTTAGGCTCCTTTGTGCAAAAAGTTGTTCTTAGCCAAGAAAGTCATTTCATATTTATTGTTTTTCTCCCTCCCCCTGACTTTCTAAGCCTCTCCTAGTAGGAACATTGTGGTGGGCTGGCTGCTGGCAAGAAAAGTCAGTCAAGTGAACTCTTTATCCATGTTTCTCCTCATTAGGCTAATAAGGAAATGTAACTGTGATTCTTTCAGTCTTTCTTTGTGTAAACTGGTGGTACCCCATAGGGGGCAAATAAGACATTTAACACTGAGTCTACCATGTTCTAAATCATGCTAGTAGAATATAGTCCTTTCCTATATTTTCCAGACAAGCTGCAGGGGTGAATACACTGATATCAGGACAGTAGTAGAATTTAAGCCACTACACATTTTATGTTCAATCATTGCTGTGATTTCTCTCTCATCCATTAATCCTTCACTGGCTTACCCCCATTGAGGTATCTGCAAGCTTCAAAAAACCAAGCCTTTAAAGTCAGGCTCTAAGTCTATGTCACTTTTTTTTCCTCAGGGGGCCCCCTGTAATGGGAACTCTCCCTAAAATGATGAGATTGTTATATTAACATTATTACAGTGGCTACAAATTAAGACAAAGGAGTAGATCTGCTACTTTAAATTGGTAGAGCCCTATTACAAGTGAATGATACTGATTTACTCTAACTGAGGTACCAGTTTCTAGTTGAGATATTCTTAGATTTTTATTTTTAAGTTTATCTGAATATTGCTACAGGAAACCTTCATAATAAGGAGAGGAAAAGCAAAAGCTAGTTCTTAGTGGAGGGCACAGAAACAGTCCAAAATACTAGATCAGTCATTCTGTGTGTTCACAATGTTTGCAAACACAATATCACTTTCAACTAGTGGGCCAGATAATTAGTTTTGAATTACAGTGAAAATTCCACTGCAGTTCTTACAGTAGCTACATTTACACCAAATGAGTTAATTATGATTAATGCCATTTCAATAACTACTAAAGGAATTAACAACAATAAGGTTACTATTTTTAAGTATTACCAGATCATTAAACTTCTATGTTCTGTGCAATCCAGTGTAATATTAAAAGTGTTTTGTTGTCATTGTCATTGCCAAAGGCTGGTCATGTGTGCTGGCATTCCAAGCCAAGCTTAGCTCCCTGACTCAGTTCTTTGAACCAGAACTCAAAAGCAGCATGTGGAATGAATATGAAAAAGGAAAACACACACACACATTTTTCCCAGAACAATATTACTTGATTTTTATCAGATTAAACTGATCATGACATTCAAAATCTATTCCCTTTACTCTGTATCACAGCAAACTTGTTGTGAAAGATCACTCAGCCTTGTAAAACTTCTGCAAAATGTAGACACAAAGGATGGGGCCAGCAGTCTTACTCCAAGTGATAACCTTATCTATGACTGCAACATTTGACACAGGAAATAGACTAATTCATAAAATGTAAGAAGTGAGAAATGGACGTGACCGATTAGATCTTCAAGTTGGGCCGAAAATGCAGGATATAGTTACTAGCAAGATGGCGGCTCCGATATAAAAGCTTCTGTACATGATCTTGGCTTTGTAGTAGTTTCACTTAATGACATATTTTTATGAGATTTTTCCATGCTTTTCTCTGGAAAACATTTCTTCAGAGTGCCCCTCCATTCCTAAAGAGCTGAGCACATAGGTTGCACAGCCCTGCCATTCCCTGTCTTAACTCTATTTGCCATTTGGGGTTCCATTCTCCATTAGATAGGTTATTCCTGCGTAGGATAGTGGAAATTCCAAGATATGAAGCTCTAAATTTCTCCCTGAAATTCTACTGTTGGAACAGAGAAGGATGAGTCCCTCCATGGAAAAAAATCAAAGGCTACGTCTACACTGGCCCCAAATTCTGGAAAAGGGATGCAAAGCAGGTAAGTCAGAATGGGGAAATCCGCGGGGCATTTAAATATCCCCCGCGGATTTAAATAAACATGTCCGCCGCTTTTTTTCCGGCTTGGGGAAAAGCCGGAAAAAAGCGTCTAGACTGGCGCGATCCTCCGGAATAAAGCCCTTTTCCAGAGGATCTCTTATTCCTACTTTCAGGAATAGGAATAAGAGATCCTCCGGAAAAGGACTTTATTCCGGAGGATCGCGCCAGTCTAGATGCTTTTTTCCGGCTTTTCCCCAAGCCGGAAAAAAGCGGCGGACATGTTTATTTAAATCCGCGGGGGATATTTAAATGCCCCGCGGATTTCCCCATTCTGACTTACCTGCTTTGCATCCCTTTTCCGGAATTTGGGGGCAGTGTAGATGTAGCCAAAGTGTGATAGGATTTGCTACGCACCTGGTATCCATGAGGTCCCTAAGAAGCTGGACCTTGGAAATATTTTAGCAGATCTAAGTCTTCTCAGTTGGCTTTGCAGGTATGTTGAAACACACAAGGGTGATTTAAAGGGTGTAGAACATACATGCCACTGAGCTCAGCAGCTTAGCAAGACAAGCTGCTGAAGGAGGAGGAGACAAGAAATGGTCATCTAAAAGGGGAGAACAATGAGTAGGCCTGTAGCACCTTTGAGACTAACCAAAATATATACACAGGTTGGACCTCCCCAGTCCAGCATCCTCTGGACCTGACCGGTCCCAGATGAGGGATTTTGCCAAACCAGGGGAGTCATATTTCCCCCTCCCCTCCATTGTCCTACTCCTCCCCAGCACTGAACATGCCACTGACCTCCTGGATGGTTCCCTCCCACTCTTTTCCCACTGCCAGCTCCATTGCCCTGCCAGTCCCCATCCCCCTTCCGTTCTAAGTTTTGCAGCCCAGCTCCTTGTGCGTTGGGCTCCTGGCCTCACCGGGCAGCCCCTATGCGGCACACTGGACTCCCAGCCCTTCCAGGCAGCCTCACTGGGTTGTACCTATCAGTCCAGCTGTGGGGAGCTGGGCATCCCAGCTGCGGGGAGCCCAGCTGCTAGTCTTCCACCAGGACCCTCTCGTCCTGAAACATCCACAGCTACCCCTCTGAAACTTTAAGGCGACATCTTCACTGCCAGTTCTTACTGCAGAAAATATGCTAATGCCAGACTCATTAGCATAAGTTGTGATCTCATTAGAATATTTTCTGCCGTTTCTTTTTGCTCAAGGGCTTTTTGAGCAAAAAGAAGCAGTGTGGATGGGGGAGTGTTTGCGCAAAACCCTCATTTTGCACAAGATCCTTATTTCTGAACCAGAGAGGGGTTTTGCGCAAAAAAAAGGGGGGATTGCACAAAAAAGGGGGGGTTGCACAAAAAAAAAGAGTCCACACTGCTTCTTTTTGCACAAAAACCCTTGCGAAAAAAGAAACATCAGAAAATATGCTAATGAGATTGAGAATTATGCTAATGAGCCCCTCATTAGCATATTTTCTGCCAGAAGAACTGGCAGAGAAGACAAAGCCTAAAAGGGGAGAGATCAAACTAAGGAAGGAAATCTGTCTGTTTTACACAACTTTGCCTAGGACCTGAAGAGGGAAGGTTGCATTAATTGGAGTCTTTCAACTTTACAGGTCAAATGCCTTTTTTTTTTTGTTTTGGAAGGCTTATGCCATGCATAATTGAAAACCAAGAATTATGTGTTTTAGTTTTGTATGGGTCTCCTGATTCCCACCCCTGTACTCTGTTGTTAACTACAGCTACTCTTTGTGCTTCAATGTTGGTAACAGCAGTTCAGTTGTAAAGTTCAATATAAACACTGTTTCTTCTTGCAGTTGCTTAGAAAATTATATATGAGCAAATGTAAGGAAACAAAAAAAAAAACCAATTTCAGCACAACATGCAGTCACTCTGCAGCATTCATTTTGACATGTGACCACTGAATCATGCCCCAGAAAGATCAGGAGAATATACATGTTTGTTACAATCCAGACTCCATCTTTCTCATTTTCCCTATAAGCTCCTGTTTTGGAAGATGAAGAACATACAAAGGAACTTTCCTCCATAGACAGTTAAACAATCCTTCATTAATAAATGAATTAATAGATTCCAAGGGCTGAAGGGACCACTGTAATCATCCAATCAACCTCCGACATAACAAAGGCCATAGAACTTCCCCAGAATAACTCTAAGAAAGAGCTCTTTTAGGAAAAAAAATGCGATCTTGGCATAAAAATGGTCAGTAATGGAGGATCCATCAAGACACTTGCAAATAGTTCCAGTAGTTAATTACTGTCATTAAAAACTTACACATTATTTCCAATCAGAATTAGTTTAGCTTTAACTTCCAGCCGTTTGCTCATGCTATATCTTTCTCTATTATACTGAAAATCCATTATTAAATATTTGTTCTCCGTATAAATACTTATAAACTGATATTAAGTCAGCCCTTAACCTTCTCCTTGATAAGCTAAATACATTGAGCCCTATGATTAATGTTTTAGAATATGTGCCTTATAACAATAGACTCATTCTTATGTTTTTTCTTGGAAACCTCTCCAATTTATTAATATCCTTCTTGAACTGAATATCAGAACCCAATACAGTATTTCAGCAGTGGGAGCATCAAGGTGCCATATGCAGGGGTAAAATAATCTCTCTACTCATAATCAAAGATTCTCCTTTTTATGCTTCTGATTCACATTCATTGCTATGAGCATCAACTTCCCCTTTCCTCAATTTGTTATAATTATCATTATTTGTCTTCACTCCCCCTTTAAAACAGGTCAATTTTTCCACCCATATGTCTTCCTTTCTTATTGTGGCTTTCTGGGTCTAAGTAAGGTGTTCTTGAGTGATTCCAAATTATCATTCACATTTTTCTAATTATAATCTTCTTCACGGTTAAATGGATTCATAATTGTTTTCATCTTTGTGAAACTGACCCTCACCAAGGGAGAGAGTATTATTTACACACACATGCTTTTTTTTAAACCAATCTGAACTTTATTCCACGTGCATACTCTGTATGTGATCACGTCATAATCACTTGTACTTAAGCTACGATTATTTTTAATTCTATAATCAGTTCCTCTTTATGACAAGGCCTAATAAAAATGTCTCTGTGTTAACTGCAAGGTTTCATTTGATTGCAGCCAGATTAAGAAGGTCCATAACTTTGGTTAGGTCCATTCACTTACACCATAACCCACACATCCAATTTATCTATTAGACACCTTTCACTATGATATTACTCTGAGAATAAACTGTAAAGGCTAATTCTGGTTCTCATCTTGAATATGTGTAAATTGAAAACGAACCCTTGCACAATGCACATAATGGTCTAGATGAAGAAATTAATAGGCTGTTTTGAATCAAGTTATACTTGGTTTAAGGGGGGAAATCGTATAGCTATAGGCACGTTTTTCTGAAAAATGAGCCTCATATGTCATACATCTGGCTGTGGGTACCCTATATGTTTACTTTGCCTACTTGCCATCACAAGGGATCTTGTGCCTTCTATTGATTTAATATGAGGAGTATAGAATATCTCAGAAGTGAAGGTTGATTATTATATTTCTTTCATGAGTATGAAAGTCTCATAACTCAAAGGCATCACAAGTGTCTACAGAGTTTATGAGTTATTAAGGTTGGTCATGAGAAAAAACATAATCACTTTTTACTGGTGAAATATTCAATTTATTTTATGAGAAAACTTTTTATTGATTACCATTCCAAGAATAGCAGGCAGGTAATAAAGCACTCAAGGGAGCCAGTTGCCCACCCGTCCATCTTTCCATGCAGAGTATATAACCATTGTGTTTTGTCTTTACACAAAAAGACTCAGCAGCAGCAGGGAATTATGTTTATTTAAATAACTAATGTGTTTTACTGTTCGTATGTTAAAAATGTTCCTCCCCTTTCGTTTCTGATTCATTCATTAATGTTTTCTCACAGTATGCCAGCCATGAGAATTCTCAGGCTGTAACAAACATTATGCTTCCTGATGCTTTTATAATTGACATCCCTTGGAAAATAATTATATAGCAAAAGTTGAAAATCATAAAAAAAAATTAAACATAGCAAGCCTGATTCGATTCTAAAATAGGTCCTGATCAATATTCTTAGTATTTTTTCCATCAATCTACAGAATAAATTTTGTTTTGTGCATTGAAATATAGGCTGATGTGTACCACCAATAAAAATATACGCGGCTGGCTGTGGGCAGCTGTGGGTACTCTGCCAATCAGCTGGGTGACATCTGAATCGGCCCTGGCTGGCTACCCAAATGCTCCACTTACAGGGAACACTGGTCAGGATTCAACAAGCCAGTGGAGCACATGCTCATGAATAGTCATGTCAGCTTTCATAAGACTATTCATGGGCTTAAAGTTGTACACACCTTGCTGAGCTGAGTCTTCAATTAACTTTACTGAAATTAAGGAACATACACTCATGAAAATGAGAGTAGAATCAGACTTATTCCTGGTCTACACTAGGGAGTTATTTAGAAATAACTCCCCTTATCTCAACATAAGAAGTGAAGCATCCACACTACCAAGCCCATTATTTTGAAATAAGGGGCTTGGTTATTTCAAAAAAGTAACTCCTGGTTTATATGAGAAATAACGCTTATTTTTAAATATTCAAAATATTTCAAAATAGCGGTAGTATGGGCGCTCCACTGCTGCTATTTCAAAATAACTACTCTCCAGAGTCCCTCAAAGTAATTATGCCCCAGTGCTTCCTGGGACTCAAAGTCAAGACAGTGCATCCAAATTAAGGATATGACTGCACTATGAGGTTATTTCAAAATAAGCCATTTTGAAATAATAATTCCCAAAATAACTATTTCAAAACAGTGCATCCATACTACAGGGATGCCTCAAAATTACTCTGAAGCAGGCTCCCATAATGTGGATATGCTACCTTGTCTTGGAGCCCAAGGAAACACTGGGGCATAATTACTTTGAATGACTTTGGAAAGTAGTCATTTCAAAATAACAGCAGCTGAGCAGCCACACTATCCCCATTTCAAAATAGCTATTTCAAAATAAGCACTATTCCTCGTAAATTCAGGGGTTATTATTTCAAAATAACAATCCTGTTATTTTGAATTATTTTGAAATAACGGGCTTGCTGTGTGGATGCTATTTCGAAAGAACTCCCTTGTTATTTCGAAATAACTCCCATTAGTTTGAAATAATTCTGTAGTATAGACATGCCCTAAGGGAGCCAGCCTCGGACTAATTTCAAGGCTTCACTGTAGTGGGGACACAGTATTACAAAATAGTTATTTGGGAGTTGTTGTTTCAAAATAATTTCCTAGTGTAGACATACCCTTAGAATTTACACCATACTGATCTATTAATTTTATAAGATACACAATGAAAACGAAATTGTATGGGAGAAAGTACAGTTAAGAAAATGAAATTACATTAGAAATTACATATGTAGATCTTATGTTGAGAGATTCCTTGCATGTTTGAGTATAAAATATAAAATTCATTCCCTCATGTTGCAAAATGCTAAAGTTTTATAAAGTGTCAGCAGAAGACCATAGTTCTTATATTTCAAAACTGGAGTTCCTGGCAATTGACTTTATAGGAGGAAGGATATAAAAATCCAAGTAATGCCAAGTTTATTATTGTTGCTCATGCAGAGTGGATTAAATACACCCTTCTGGTTAACAAGAATGAGAACTGTTCTGTTTATAATCTTCAGTGTACTTGCAACTACAGTAAAACTTCGATGGTCCGGCATCTGATGGTCCGGCACTCCTGATGGTCCGGCACCATCAGGAACCCAGAAGTGCTCCGGGAAGCTGGACCATTGGAGCTGCTCTGCCTCCAGCTTCCCGGATTCAGCTGCTGCTAAAACTGACCAGAGGCTGAATCTGGGAAGCCAGGGGCAGAGCAGCTGGAGTGCTGCCGGGTAGGTTCCGTAGCGCTGCCCCTCGGGGCTGCGGGACCCAACCCGGCAGCACCCCAGCTGTCCCCGATTCAGCTGCTTCTGAAACTGACCAGGGGCTGACTCCAGGAAGCCCGAGGCAGAGCTGCTCTGCCCCGGCTTCCTGGAATCAGCCCCTGATCAGTTTTAGCAGCAGCTGACTTGGGACACCTGGGACAGAGCAGCTGGAGTGCTGCCGGGTTGGTCCAGTAGCGCCGCTCCTCGGCGTTGTGGGACCAACCTGGCAGCCCCCCAGCTGCTCTGCCCCAGGCGTCCTGATTCAGCCGTTGCTGAAACTGACCAGTGGCTGACTCCAGGAAGCCCGGAGCAGAGCAGCTCTGCCTCGGGCTTTTTGGAGTCAGCCACTGATCAGTTTAAGCAGCGGCTGACTTGGGGACACCTGGGGCAGAGCAGCTGGGGTGCTGCCGGGTTGGTCCAGTAGCGCCGCTCCTCGGCGCTACCGGATCAACCCGGCAGCACCCCAACTACTCTGCTCCAGGCGTCCCCAAGAGCAGCTGGGGTGCTGCCGGGTTGATCTCGCTGTGCCAAGGGTCGGCGCTACCGGACCAACCCGGCAGCACTCCAGCTGCTCTGCTGAAGGCGTCCCCAATTCAGCCGCTGCTGAAACTGACTAGCAGCGGCTGAATCAGGGACACCTGGGACAGAGCCAGACTATCGGAAGGGGGAGCCAGACCCCTCATAGCCCCCCCTTCTGATAGTCCGGCATATTTGATAATCCGGCACCTTCTGGGTCCTAAAGGTGCCGGATTATCGGAAGTTTACTGTATTTTGCAAGGGTGTGAAAACCTGAGATGGCATGTGCATATAGGTAGCTATCTGATGCTCTTTGTATAGGAAAAGAACAGTGTGGGCCAAGCCTGCAATGTACTAAAAGCAGAACAATAGGCCTGGAAGACATCAAGCAAAAAAAATATATATACTGTTAAATACATACCTAACTGAATCTGAAAGAAGATGAAATGTATCTTGATATTTTGTTAATAAACCCCTAATCTTGGCCAGGTTCATCACAATTTGTAGAAGACACCAGGTAAAGTTATAAGAGCTAGACTCTCAGGCTACGTCTATACTATAGCACTACTTTGGGATACTGGAGATATCCCAAAATAGCTATTTTGCTTGTTTTGAGTGTGCCCATTTTTCCAAATATAACGGCCTCGCTATTCTGACGTCCCTGTAAACCTCATTCTATGAGGAGTCAGGGATGTTTCAGGATAGCAATTTATTTTGAAATAAGTGCTGTGTAGACAGCGCCAAATTCTGAAATAAGCTATTTTGAAATGGACTCAAAATAAGCTATGCAATTTTCATAGATCAAATTCCATAGCTTATTCCAAGCTACAGGTGCTTTGTGGAAGTTCTCCCCGAAAGGAGAGTGCACAGAGACAGAGTGAAGACACAGGATCCAAACAAGAATACCTCTATCTTTTAGGAGGATTAAGATTTTTGAGAAGATCCACTAGTTCTAGGATAGACTCAAGCTCATCCCTGTTAAAGTCTCTGATTATAGTTACTTACAACCTTCCCCAGCATCAGATAGCTACCTTGACTTCCCCAAGTCACGTTATAATCCTAGAATAACAAGCAGGATAATACATAACATTCATGAATGTTGATTTATATTTATGGAACTCCTTTCCCCCCACGGCTCACAAAATAGTCTACAGTCTTTACCAACTATTTATACAACATTTCTGTTCATACTTAAAAATTTCTATTTCTGGGGTGCAGTGTGGTAGTGATATTAACACCATACCAAAACAGTTTAGGAAAAGATCCGAGGAAAGATATGAATAATGCTTAGAGGGAGTTGACCAGGAGCCTGTATTCTTCATTCCAGTGTGGTTTACAAAAGGACAAGTTATTTAATCAGTTTGTGCCACGTTTATTCAACTTTTTAAAAAAAGTATGATAGCAACATTTCTTGCACATTTGTGTTGCATCTTTGGGTAAAATTTGCAGTGATCCTGAAGCAAAAGGCAATAAATAAAACTTCACTTTTTATATATCTGTCAAAGATTGTCGGCTTCTTCATTGATTCTCTAACGCTGATCGGAAAGTCTGCCCCATGGGAAATTCTGATATCTCCATATTTCTTTCATCCTGAGTTGGATTAAAAATATCAAGAGGTTTTGGTACGATGAATTTCTAAAAAGATTTGTTGCAAAAATATAAAAATATTCAACAGAAATAAAATGAAAGGTCTAGATATTCCTGAATAGAAATATTTCATTTTAGTTTGACATTGAACTGTGTGTCCTTGATCTGCCATGATGTCTGATGGGAGATGCAGTTTAGGTACCTCATGCCTGCATTCAGTTTAATGGACAGGGCTGCACAGCTGAATCACATTCATGGACCTCTGGCAGGACACAATTAATCCACCATGTGCCAGCAACAATAATAAAAATATGCACTACTTTGATTTTTAAATCCTCTCTCTATAAAATCAAATGCCAGGATATCAAATTTTGAAATGCAAGCATTATTCTCCTCAGCTGTCATTTTGTAAAATGTCAACATCTTGCAGTGTGATGGAATGCACTGTATGCACAAACATGCAAGGAAAATCTCAGCATAAGTTGTACACACACAACTTCTAAAGTAATATGGAGCCTTTTTAAGCACAAAATGAGAAACAAGAATTCTAGAATTAAGCATTTCTCTTTAAATTGACTGCTAAATGCCTCAGCTCTCACCAATATTCCCTATTCACGTCAGGAAGGCTGCAAGAGTACCATTTTAATGCACAGTTGGTGCCATAATGGGACATACGGAAGAAATGTTGTCTAACGAGGTGAGCTGGAGATTTCTAAGCGAAAATTCCAATATCTAAGACCTCAGTAAAATACATATAACCTTGTTCTCTCCCTCCCTCCCTCCCTCCCACCCCCATGCCTGTTTTTACACCCCAGATGATTTTAACAGTTTCTCCTGATTCACACTGTGAGGACTTAACTACATGGTGAATTAAGATGAATTAATTGAAGGTGAGATGTTAATGTACTAAATTAAAACAGATTAACTTCTGAATGACAACATCCAGATGTGGATTTAAAGTGGTCTTGGTTCACTGTAACTTAACCTTCCTTGGATTTAATGTGCTTTAATTTGTGCACAATAAATTTACACCTTTAGTAAATTCCTCTGAACTTCCTGAGTGTTCCAGAGTAGATTATATATATGTCAGAGGATCATCGGGTTTGTAGACTTCTTTGAGGTCCTCATTTCCATCAAACACTAGATACTTAGAATTATTCTGATTTCTGTGATTGGATTCCTGTTTGAAGTTAAATGCTATCTCTTCCATTTTCTCTGCAACTAAAATAAATGCCATCTGGGAGCCAGGAGCTATTCTGAGAGTCCCTGTGAAAAACCACAACATAATTCAGGTAGTCAACAGAACTAAAATTAATGTACTGGATAAAATCAGTTAGGATTCACAATATGCTATATTAAGCTCCTTTCAGCATGGGTAGAAGAAATTAATATTCTGAATTTCCAACAGTTCCTGTTTAAAGAGGGCAGTAGCTATATGAAAGATTCGAGTCATGTAAAGACATGTCATTTGCTAATTAAACTGTCAAATCAATTTATTAACTAATTTATTTCTAATTTTCCTATTCCATTTTTTGTTTTATTTTTCTTATAAATATGCAACATTCCAGCATGCAACCTGCTGTATGTCTTTCATTAATAAAAGACTATTGGAAACATTTTCATGTAGATATAGAATAAAAGCATTTCCATAACATAATTGGAGAAGGTTTGCATATATGTTTTACAATATAATACAATATTTAATGAAATCTTAAGGTATATGGGACATTTTGTCATTGCTAGCGTATGGCTGTTAGAAAATAGTTTTCAGTGTAAAATTAGTTTACAGTGGAATTCATGATGCTTATTCTGATGTAAAAGGAACTAATACAAACAAAAGAGCATATTTAATATGGAATACATTTCCACAGACATCTATCAATTCTATGAATGCTCTACATTTTGTGTTTGGCTGTAAAATAAGGTTATCAACAGTGGTCTTTTGTCTATTTTTTGATATTCCCAAATTAAGCATTTGAACTCAGGACACTAAAACTCAGTGAAGTTTTACTGTAAAACAGAGGCATACCCCAACGGCAAATATTAGTTTTATATAGCTTCAGTGGAAAAAAAAACTAGAAGAGTTAGTAAGAACAAACTAGCAGACCTAATGTGCCTTACATCTGTAGACATTTATGAACTTACAATGCAGGCATAAATATGGAATTGTGGTAAATTATTGGTCATAATCACAGAAATGTTTCACAGTTGAATTTATATTGAATGCTTTAAAACATCTTGTTACTCTGAGATAATTTATTGATCTTTTATGGAGATATGTGAAATAAGACCTTTAGAAATGTTTGACTTCTTTAAAGATATTCTTAAGTAACAAACTGTTCACTGCAGAATTGTTGAGCTTAAAGGAGAGATGGCACCACCTGAACATCTAGTCTGACCTTCTCTGTATCATAGGCCACCAAAACCATCCAATCACCTATGCACTAAGCTCAACAACTGAAATTAAAGTAAGTATTACAGCCCTCAGGCAACTAATATATTTTGACACAGGCAAAGAATAGAAGATGAACCAATTGATTAAGTGAAATATGTCCAAATGATTCTGACAAGTGATAAATACCAGATGCTGCAGAGGAAGATGAAAAATGAAAAATAAAAACCAAACATCTTTGCCAAACAAGTCTAATGGAAAAAAATTCCCAACCCCATGAGCGCTGATCAGTTACACCCTGAATATATGACCAAGAAAACCAGCCAAGCACCTGAGAGAAAATATTCTCAATTGTAATGGAGTAGTCAACCTGCTTCAGTGAAATAAGAGTGAAACTCAGCACTGGAAGAGGGCTAGGACCATGGGCCAATCAGGGCCTGACTAGGCCTTATAAAAAGGGCTCCTGGAGAGAGGAGCACACTCACTCTTGCTCCAGCTGTAGAGCACTAAAGACCTGGTTGCCTGATAAGGTAGAGAGGATACCTGAGATGGAGCAGTGCTGGGGAAGGGCAGGCAGAGTTAGGGAACCCTGGCCTGACTCAACCCACAGGTTACAGGCTTGAAACAGGGACCTGAGGGGTACTAAGACTTCAAGAAGGCAGCCAGGACAGGAGAAGAGAGTAGCTTCATGCCTCCTTGCCAATGATAAGTGGCCATTTCAGACTGCTATTTGCTCTTGAAGCAGGGGCTAGATAACGACTGGCAGTGGATTGCTGAAGCAAGGTGGGTATAGGGGGATTGGGGATTCCCTGGGAGGGGAGAACCCCAGAATGTGGGAACACTGCTATGGGGTGGTACCTTGAGGAAAGGGCCACTATAGTATGGAAGTAACACAGAATAAAATAGGTAATTGGGGGCAAGACATCGGTCAACAGGGAATGTTCCAAGCCTGAGAGCTAATTTCTGGGTAGACCAACCAGAGACACTGCATTGGTTCAAGCCCTCACTATTACATGAATACTACATCAGCTCCTATCCTGGCCTATGTCCCATCTCCAGCCATGGTTATCTCTGATGCTTCAGAGGAAGGAGATTATTATAGGTCTGTCCAGATCTTAGGAGCGTTACCTTCTATAGGACCTTCTTACCCTTTACTATCCAAGTTTTTCTCTCTTGCTATCTGGGGATGGCTGCCTGAATGCCAGATGTCCAAGACTCATAGTTTGTTTTATATAGAGAATTGGATAAAGGAGGTTTGAATAAGTGGAGTTTTACTGAATATCAATCAAACAATGTGTTCAATTTATGCCTATATATACTGTGGCTAGGGAAACTAAAGTTCAGCATTTCATTTTAATGGCAGAAAATACAGACTTTTTTTTTTTTTAAAGAGTGTTTTTTCCTAATCATGGAAAACTAGGATCCCTGGTCATCTTGATGTAAACATTGATCATCTTGATGTAAACACCAGCAGCCACTGGTGGTCAAAAATTGTATATTTGCCTGCATTCAGAAAGCTAAAGAAATTAATCCTGAAAGTATAATTCCATGATGCAAATCAACTATATACCTTATTTCTACTGTGTTCCTCTTCCAGGGCACCTCTAGTGCCCACTTGTAAGAGGGTCAGCCCTCTGATGGAACCCATGTAGTCCAATAATTGCAGAGTTGTCAACAAACAAATGAACTGATAGAATAACATGGACGGGTTATTTTCTTCTCGTGAGAGGGTTTCTGGCAATTTATGGTCCCAGATGTGCTAAGAGACTAACACAGCAGTTCAGAGTCATACCCTCCCTACCTTCAGGGAGGGGACCCCGAGGTACCTGTCATGCAAGAAGCTTTTGTCTTCAGCCAGCTCTTATCTAGTAGAAGAGGAATAGAAACCTACAGTCTCCTCTGAGCTGTCTCTAACAGTACTATGTTCTGCCTTTTTAAACTACTTCCTCCAAGGGTGATCACAGGTGTGATAAATCAAGGCTGATTGAGGTCTCAATAGCTTACTAACCTCATGTAACTTAGTGTAGGGTTTTTATGGACCAGTTCACCTATCTGGATTTTTGTGTTCTATTCAATAGATTCTCATTCAGGAACATTAGCATGGATTAGTAAAGGCATATAAAAAGCCACTCTTGGGCTGTATCTACACTGGCACCCTTTTCCATAAAAGGGATGCTAATGAGACACTTCGGAATTGCAAATGCCGCGGGGGATTTAAATATCCCTCGCGGTATTTGCATGAACATGGCTGCCGCTTTTTTCCGGCTCGGGGTTTTGCCAGAGAAAAGCGCCACTCTAGACAGGATCTTGCGGAAAATAAGCCCTTTTCCGCAAGATCCCTTATTCCTTGAAAGTAGGAATAAGGGATCTTGCGGAAAAGGGCTTATTTTCCGCAAGATCCCGTCCAGGCTCGCGTTTTTCTCTGGCAAAACCCCGAGCTGGAAAAAAGCGGCAGCCATGTTCATGCAAATGCCATGGGGGATATTTAAATCCCCCGCAGCATTTGCAATTCCGAAGTGTCTCATTAGTATCCCTTTTACGGAAAAGGGTGCCAGTGTAGACACAGCCTTGAAGTATTTGTTGGGATAGAGTCTAGAGACGAGAGTTATGTTTAGTACAGGACTTTAAGAGGTATGTTGACATGCAGATTTTTTTTCTTAAATATGAATTGTTGCTGAAATCTTGTTTTATCTTTTCACCAAGATTTATACCTAAGTAGCATGTGCACCCTTAAACCCACTTATCCTATATGTGCATAACAATCAATAGAACCATTTTTGGTAAATTTCTTCTTTTATGTACAGTAGCAAAACTAAATGGAATCAGACATTTAGAAGAATATTAGCAGTTATAAAGTAATGACAGGTTGCTATATTTCTTCAGGATGTCAGAAAGATCATTCAAAATATTCAAGGTGTGCTTTTCCAGCTGTGACTCAATACAAGATTGCTAACCTGTTTGACAACCAATGATAACAGAAGTTTGCACTGTGAATATTATGGTTGTTCTCAGTCTGAGATGTGATTGTAACCAGATGAACAAATGAATGAAAAATAGCTTGGTTTAGGAAAAGCTTTTGATGTGATATAAAGAATTAGATTTTAGATTAAGTATTTTCCTGTTAAGACCATAAGTTATTCACAGGTATGTTTCAAGGGAGTCCTGAAAAGAATCAGGGATATTAAAGGAGCCAATATGGGATCTTAATTTCCTTTTGCCTGTATCATTATGGAAATAAGAGTTGTCAGCATGGATGTTACATTCATGCAGTCTACTTAACACTAAATGTGTCATTTGTATTTCCGCAGGATTAGATGCTTGTGGATGTGTGAAGATACAGTGGGATTTTCTGAAGAATGTCATACTCCAGCAAATCACATTTTCCACACTACTGCCCAAGTCAATATAATTTGCATCACTCGGCTGCATTAAAAAAAGCCCCTCAACTCCAAGTGACACAAGTTCTGAGCTGTCTAGAACGGGGCTGTGTTGGCAGGAAATGCTCTCCAAACAACAAAGCTTCTGCATCTTGCCAATGTGGAATAATTATGAAGATGGGAGCACGTTGAGTGTTTCTTAACCTTTTTTTTATAAAGTATCCCTTTTAATATATATATATATATATTTACCCCCAGTACTTACAGTTTTCAGACACACAACATTTTTTTCTATCATTGCAACACATTTGTTTAATCAACTTAATCGTAGATGTGCAGGCGATGAAATTTTGGGGTGTTAAAAGTACAAAAATAATAAAGCGTTGTAAAACTTAAAACAAAAATTCAGTTTTCTCCAAATTTCAGACTTTTCCACTAAGGGCACTCATACCACTGGTTGAGAAACACTGGCATGTCACTAGACATGCAACAATGGAGCAGCGGCATTGTTACAGTTGTGCTATTGTAGTGCTGTAGTATAGACTTACCCTTAGTGTGGAACCTTACTTGAACATCAAGAATAGAGAAAAATAATTGCATACTTAATGTGTGACTTCCTGTATCTTCCAGAAACACAAATGAAAAGATACTAATCTGTATATATCTGAGGCATCTAGACATATTGCAATAATAGGAAAATAACTCTCTTTTATAAAAACTAGGTGATTGTGCATAGAACAGACCATCTAAGCAGGCCTGGATTTTGGGCAAGGCGAACAACGTTGGGCCCCACGCATTCAGGGCCCTGCAGCCTTGTGCATTCAGGGCACCACGCTGCCCAACTCTCACCCACCTAACCACTCACTTGCTGTCCTGAGTGGGAGCCACCTGGCCATGCAGCTCAGCCAACTACAGTGTGCTGCGTTGGGCCCTGCAAACTCTTTGGCTGGGCCTGAATCTAAGAGTACTTATGTGTATAATTGGTAGTATTTGTGTTAGTGTTCTAAATGAATGCAACACCACAAAGAGGAAAGCTGTGGTAAAATAGTCCTTACCCCCAATGCCTACACTTAAAAGGCTCACAGTAATAGCCATGAGGCACTGGCAAAGAATCACTTTCTTTTTATGTAAGGGGTCTGTTAGCACTTTACTAAAACTCAGTGGGGGGTTTTGGTTGGCCAGCTCCTAGTACCAAAAGGGGAAGAGTCCATGAGAAATCAGGGCCCTGAGATGGATAGTCCCCAGGGACAATGGGAAGAGGTCAACACTCCAGATCACCTGATTGACAGATCGGACAGGCCAATGAGGAAATTAGGCCAGGTTCCATCTTCCGTGTGAGCTGGGATTTTCTGGACGTCTTAGAGAGAAAAGGAGGGAAAGCTAGACACACACACAGCCCAAGGAGTGCAAGCTGCACTGAGAGGCAGACCTGCAGTGACCAGAGAGCCAAAGGGGTCAGAGAAGCAACACAAGGACCTGGAGGCTGGCAAAGCAGCACAGTCTGCAGCTGGGTGTGGTGAGCAGCTGGAACCAGCAAAAGGAGGGAAGAAGCTCTGGGTAGAGACACCACCAACCAAGAGGCCCTGCAGGTCAGACTTGGAGAGGGATTGTAACTCCAACTGGGAGAAAGGTCCTCCCACCTAGAGCCTAAAGTCATGTGGTCACTACCAAAGCTAACGTGTCCAACCTGCAGCCCCTCTGCAGCACAGTCAGGGCCTGAGAGAGCACCATGGGACTTATGAGGAACAGACTGTGAGCTGTCCTTACACTCAGCAGACTGCTGTTTGTGATGTCCCTGTGCCACAAAGCGGGGCTATGTGTTCTCTTTTAACCTTTTTCATTTTTCCCTTGTTCTTTTCTTTTTAATCCATTGCTGTTTAATAAATTGTCTTTGCTTTGAATTGTATGTAATGATCAGTGGGTCAAGAAAGCATCCAGTGCGAAGAGAGCACCCCAGAGTGGGGACACCCTAGCCCCTGCCCTATGTGACTACAAGGTCAGGGATTCAACCCCAGAAAACCTGGACCCAGCCTTGTTGGGATTTCAAGTACTATGCTACTCAAGAGAGTGGAAGGGGAGCCCTCAGGGTCAGGGAGGCCTTTGGGTAAAGGAAGTGGGAGCAGGGACTCAGATCCTTTTGCTGGTCCATTTCACCAGGGGGCTGTGTCTAGACTGGCATGATTTTGCGGAAATACTTTTAACGGAAAAGTTTTTCCATTAAAAGTATTTTCGTAAAGCGCGTCTAGATTGGCACAGATGCTTTTGCTCAAAAAGTTGCCATTTTAGCCATTGGGGCTTTTTTGCGCAAAACAGTTCTTCCCTGTCTACTCTGTATTCTTGCGCAGGAGGGCTTTTTTCCCGAGCAGGAGCGTGAAAGTATTTGCACAAGAAGCACTGATTTTGTACATTACAAAGTCAGTGCTCTTGAGCAAATTCAAGCGGCCAGTGTAGACAGCTGGCAAGTTTTTGCGCAAAAGCAGCTGCTTTTGTGCAAAATCTTGCCAGTCTAGACACACCCGGGAAGTACAGAAGCCAGGAAAGTTCTCCACAATAGCGGGGCCATTCCCCCGCTTACATTTACACTGAATGAGGAACATTATTAGAAGCAACTCTGTGTCTTTGATTCATTGGGGAACTTCTGCTTAACAACTTCCCCCTGTTTCCATTCCTGTCTTGATGTTCCTGATGCAAATATAAATGGAAGATAAGTATCCATTTACATAACCAATCTGTAACAAAAAATAAATTCACAACAAATAGCAAACATTCTCATGAAGCCCCAACTTCCCGCTTTGGACATCTTCAGGAGGATTTTGAGGAGGATTCTGTTCAACTGATTCTCTCAGATTATCAAATCCCAAGAGGGCTAAAGTCCTGTTTAGTAGATATAGGAGTTTTCTATACAAGGTTACTTTTTTTCATCAAGGCCATGGAGCATGAGTGTCATGTTTACCAGGAATACACATCAATTCAATTAGCATTTGAGCAAGCAGAAGGGGCTTCCTCTTTTGTTTCTAAGTAACTTGATTAGTCTGAAAACATGTAGGATGTCACTGTGACCAGTGGCAACAGCAGGTATTGTCCAATCTTTATCCTGTTCTGAATGTCCTGGTTTTAAATTTGAGTAAATCTTGGGGAAAGTCATGTGTTTGGCATCTCTCCACCTCAGGTTTAAGACTGCTTTATGCAGGTAGCAAAAAAAAAAAAAATCTAATTAATCAGGTCCTATGTCTTTCAGCAAATGCCCCTAATAATAAACATTAATGGCAAGAAAAAACAAAGAAAATATATTTTCATCACCAGGTCTTAAAATACAGCAACTAGGATCCATTTTTGAAAGCCAGATCATGACTTGCAAGAGATGCAAAGGCACAAAAGAACTTTCTATCCTTAGGCTCTCTGTGCAAGGGAAGATCACAACAGCAACTTCTGTGTCCTATGAAAATTATTTTAAAAAATACAGGATCAAAATAAATCTATCTGCATAAAATGTCTGCAGAAAAGTAGTGAGGGAGAGAGAAGTAGATACATTTTAAAATTCATAGACAGAGATAACTAAGAACTCCTCAAATGAAAGTGGGCAAATATGAATATTAATCACCACTGTAACTAACTAGCTGGGTTTTCTGGAACTCTTGCAATCAACTGCTATTCTGGCAGAGACTTACTCATCATTTTGCTATAGTCGCTAATCATTTGTGACATGATTCACCAAAGATGACAGGTAAAAGAGAGAGGGCTCCTTTTAGAAACAGCTGAACTTGCTCAATGTGGGATTTTTTGACATGACATTAAGCCTGCTCACTTCATTTGGCATAAGAAGTTATTCTTGTCAAGTGCACATACAGTAAGTCTAAAATACAAGTACTGTACCAGAACAGCTTGAACTTACCCTGGTGACTTTTGCTAACAAACACTGTGAGACATGATTTTGATTGTTGCTGCTGCTTCCTTTTTTTTTTTTTTTTTTTTTTTTTAAACCTTCAGTTACAAAAACATTTTGAGCATTTCAGGCTTCTGAAAATTACTGTTTCCTTCTATTTCAAGAGTGGTTCTCTAAAAAGATGGTGTTTGTGGCACTCTTCGATGTTTTGCCTTCCCACATAGCCAGTGAGCCCAGTCCCTGCTTAGACACCTTCATGCCTTCCTTGACAACAGGCTAGCCCAGAACCGTTCAGGCTGTTGGCACATAAGATTCAACAAGGTAGGGTGCTCTAAATTACAACATGTAGCAGAGTACACTGGAGGTGGGGTAGGGGAGAGAAAAAACTCGTGCACAAGATATTGCTTTGTATTAAAGGACAATTTTTTGTTTATATGCTTTAGATTATTTCCCTCTCTCTTCCTCCTCAACATAGGAAAACGAAAGCTCAAAACAAATTGGCACAAGCCATGTGTTTTCAGTTTTCAGCCAGAAATATTTTTCTTTTTGTGTTTTTAGGGAGGTTTGTTTGTTTGTTTCTGTTTGTTTGTTTTTTGAGGAAAGGTCAAAATATTCTGTGTAAAATAAAGTTATTTGAAGGAGGCTATATTTGTGGGTGAGCTCCTGACTTTACTGTCTCAGGGTATGTCTACACTAGCCCCCTAGTTCGAACTAGGGGGGGTAATGTAGTCATACGGAGTTGCAAATGAAGCCTGGGATTTGACTTTCCCGGGCTTCATTTGCATAAAGCTGGTCGGCGCCATTTTTAAATGCCGGCTAGGTCGGACACCGTGCCGCGCGGCTACACACGGCACGGGGTCCGACCTAGCCGGCATTTAAAAATGGCACCGTCTGGCTTTATGCAAATGAAGCCCGGGAAATTCAAATCCCGGGCTTCATTTGCAACTCCATATGACTACCTTACCCCCCCCCCCAGTTCGTACTAGGAGGGCAGTGTAGACATACCCTCGGTTCCAAAATGCTTCATCCATTTGGACATTATCTTCAGAGCCTTAAATATGGGTACACCTGCTAATTCACCCACAGCATAATATATTATTACAGGAAAATATATTTATAGATATATTTATTTATTACTACTGTTAAGTTAGTCCCTGATCAGAATCTTGTCGTGTTAGATGCTGTGCACACATAACAAAATGGTTGTACTTGAGCCAAAATGGTTCTTTTATAGCCAAAGGATGATTTATACTGTGCTGACAATGTTCTGTCCACATCCCACACAGACCTTGATTGTAACATGAACAAAGATTGGTGGCTAATACATGAACAACAGCTACTGTGCACATAAAATGACCAGTAAATGCATGTACCTATTTCTTGTAGTTCCTGACCTGCACCTATATAGTTTCTACTGAAGTCCATATGAGTTTTGCATTTATATAATTCATATTTCATAGAAAATAAATCTGGACCCAAGAAGCACATTTAGACCCTTTCATTCTTGGGATATGATGGCAATAGATTTTAAAGGGATTATAGTACTTTCAAAATTATTACAGTCACTAAACCAACAGCATTGTACAGCTGAAGGCTTTCATAAAATTGTTGAAAATAGAGATGGAAATGATCCATTACATTAATTAATCCAGGAAATCTGTAGCTGCTGAGAAATGCATAATCTACCATGTCTCACTGCTCAATTAAAGGTATTATTTTAATGGCATCTTTCTCTGTAACTTTCAGAATAATCAACTTCTAATCTTTTGTTCATTTGTTTATGTGCCATTTTGTGATACACCCCATTTGATTGTTTCACTGACCCAACATCATTCAGACCTTCTTTTTATTATCTGTATTTTAGCAGTATACAGATGCCCCGTGAGAGGAGGGCTCCATTGAAATAAATAGTCCCTCTTTCTAAGAGCACAGCAAAGATATTTGAACATTACTGAAATCAAACTCTTAGCACACATACCAGATTAGGTCCAACACATGACCTACATGGACAAGCACCATTTTCCCCCGCTTAATAATCATTCTAGGTCTTAGATGGGAGATAAGCAAAGTAATGGAAGACATGCTCAGAGTCTAAAACATAGTTATGTCTACACTGCTCCAGTTGCAATGATTTTCCAGGTATGCATAGCTACATGAATACAGTGAAAAGCAGGTTGTATTCCAATTCTGGCATATAATTACTGTGCAACAGTGAAAGACCCTGGCTGGGGGCAGACAGTGGAGAACTAACAAGCCTTTCCCCATTGCTGGAAGTTTTTTCTGTGATTTGGAAGACACAGTTCCCCACATCTGAATTAGGCCACTATTACTTTTTTTAAATGCGTCTGGCATTGATGAAGCTGCTGAGATTTCTATTCCCTAAGAATTTAATCTACAATGCATGATAAGATGCAATATTTACTAGATCTAGACGGAATTTATATTCACATTGGTAAATTTCTGTTGATATATAGAGCTGGATTTATCTCATGCCTCTATTCTTCAGCACGTTACTTGTCATTTAGAGGTTAATACATTATTGTAGTTACTCCAAAGTACAGTTTATAAAATACTGATATAGTTACAGGTGGAAAGTTAGTGCTGGAAAAGCAAAAAGTTATCAGTTTTGTAAACTTTGGTTACATTTGAAGTCACACTACAACAGGCAGCCATGAAATGTAATTGCATAGGTTTGCTAAATACTGAGAAGAGCCCTTGATTTGGGTATCAGTTTGACAGTGGCTAGATAATTACCAGTGCAATGGACAAACTTTGACTCTTTTAGGACACACATGCAGAATACCATTTTTACAGTTATGAAAACTAAAACTAACAAAATAACCATAAAACATAAAATTGTTGGTTCTGATGGCTCTATAGAGAAAGGATTAGTGCTTGATCCAAAGCCAATTTAAGACAATGGAAGGACTTTCACTAGCTTCCATGGATTTTGGATCAGACCCTACAGGCCAGATTTTGAAAGGTATTCAGGCACTTGAAAGTGAAGTTAGGTGTTTAGTGGGATTTTCAAAAAGTCTAACTCAAACTGACTTCCCATTGATTCCAATGGGCGTTACACATCAGGGCACTTCGATAATTCTCATTAGGGATCTATTTTTAGGCATTTAAGGTTCCTTAAAATCTGCTTTTAAGTGTATGGATACTATAGCATTTGGTATAGTATGAGAACCCAGAAAGATAAGTTATTTTCAAACAAGATTTGTCTGTCGAATAAAAATACTTTAGCTTTAATTCACCACTGCATTTTCTAGATATACACTGGTGGAAGCACTGGAGTAACACTGTTGGAAAACTAGAATATAACAATAGAACATTTATTTTTGACAAGCCAACAGGGTTGGGTACCATGATATTTAGTGTTTGTACATGTTGCCCTCCTGCTTCATACTTTCTGCTCCTTGTTTGTGCTTGTTTTCTGGTTCTAGCACTTGAAAACTTGGTGTTGTCAGTCTGTTCTCATCATTGACCTCAATGAGTATTTTCCCTCCTTAGAACTGTAGGATAGGGCCCAAGTAGAAAAGTGAGCCCCACAGTTGAGATTTTCAAAGTAATTTAGAAAACTGTTCCATTAATTTTAATGAAAAGTCATTTATCTAAATCCTTTAAAATGCTCATCATTTTAGTCTACATTTAAAAAAAGGGTAAAACCTTAATCCTTGGAATAGAAAAGAAAAATCAGTATACTATTCAGGAATTATGGAAATTTACCTGCCCTATAGTCTGCGTTGTTACAATACATATAGAAAAGCTATGAATACAGAACTCTTTCTACCAAAGGAGCTATCTGAATTACAATATGGAACCATGGATTTCACCTGAGAAATTTGAACCAACTATGTAGGACCTTATATTTATGCTTCCTTTGGCATTGTACTTCCTGATGCCTTTTGAAAATGACTTTCATTCCAAAAATGACATGTTCTTCCTAATTTCCAGGCACAGTTGGTTTTAACTGGAAATGAAGTTTATTTGAAGGGTTTATACATTGAATTATTCTGATTCTTTAAAACTATGATGAAACTAATGATTATTCATAACAATCAGCTGTGATGCTTTGGCCAGAGCCATTTAAATGATGGTAATTTGAAGTGAAGGTGCTATCCAACAGTGGTTGCATAAAACATTTTAAACATGCTGCAGCTGTTCAATAAAATAAAGATTTTGTACAGCAAAGAGACTGAAAGTGGAAAAGTATTGCATGCATAATTGACTAACTGATTATTTAATACACACTCTTCCCGTGTCTGAGTTGTTCTAGCTCTTCAATGTAAAGTGGCCTAGATCAATCAGATAGGCTTGACATATTTTGGAATAGAGTAACATCAGAGGAAGTCTCACAAATCTGTTGTGTGCCAGCCACATTTGCTTAGAGTCCTTGTCACTGCTCCCACCTTTCTGGGAATTGAATGATGGATTACAGAGTTGTCTAACTGACTTTAACGACCTCTGCTATTTTGTCTAATGTCTAGCCAATATCAAGAAGATTTATACATTATATTCATCCCCTGATTCCATTGACCTGTTCTTGCATATGCCAGCATTAGTTACCCCAGATAGAACTGCTCCACTAGAATTTTTCAAGCATAAATTGTTCTAATCAGAAATCACAGAGATTTTCATGACTTGAATGTGACTGAGATGGGAGAGATATTTTCTCTTTCTGACACATGAATTTTCCAATACAGCAAAAGAGGCTGCAGAAGAAAGACACTGTTAGAAGAGAGTAAGAGGAGTGACACTCCTGTCAGCAGACACATACCGAGTTTCCTGGTTAGAAACAATGGCAAAGATATGTTTCAAAGTGCTTTTGGACTGCTGCAGCCTCACATTCTGGACATGTATTCCCCTCCTTGGCACACATTTCTATTGCTGTCACTGATGGATCCGAGCTCCATTGAGAACAACAGACAGGCGAGAGGAGAAAAGCTAATCCAGTAATTTTAATGGACAAGAATTTTTTAAAAAGGACAAAATCATAGTGCTGTAAATGTCTGCATTCTCGTTGGCTTTCATAGAGTTCTCCCAGTTTATGATGGTAAATTTGGTTTGTAGGTTTTGTGAAACAAGATATGATGTTATATGGCATTAGCTATAGAATATCATGCCTCTAAAATGGGGTCAGCTGTCGCTTTCTATTTCACTGAAGACACGAAGGCTAGGTCTACATTGCGCTTTCTTGCACAATAAGATATACAAATGAGGCGGAGTGATATTCTTGCGCAAGAGTCGTTTTGCCTGAATATAAATGGCAATACGGCTCTTATGCACGAGGGGATTTTTGTGCAAGAAGGAGCAGCGTAGACTGCTCCTTCTTGTGCAAAAGCCCCTTGCACAAAAATGGCAGCTCATTGGATATGCAAATGAGGTGTGGCAATATTCATTGTCATGCCTCATTTGCATATCTTCTTGCACAAGAACGCGTAACGTAGACGTAACCCAAGAGAATATTTTTGCCAGTAGATACTCAGAACAATAAATAGTTTTGTTCTGGTCCCTTCTCAACAGACATTACAACTCCTAGGGAACCTGATTTATGAAAGGAAAGTTCATCTGCTCTTTTTCTCATCAACATTTTATTGGAGTCATCCTTCCCATCCCAAGCTCCCTTACCACAACGGCCCAGGCTCCTTCTAACTACTCAATGCTGTCTCTGGAGCAGAACCAATAGTCTTCTACTCTCCCAATTTGGGCTGCCCTGATCCTATCCTTGTTCCCAGCTAACTTACTATTCCCTTTCTGCTTTTCTGCAGGACTACGCCTCTTACCTCCTGAACTCCTAAGTGACCATTCTTTTTTCTTTTTGTTTGCTTTTAAATCAGATTCTTCAGGACAATGTTCTTCTCCTTTTCCTGAAAATATGTGGGTCTCTACGATGCTGCGTTGTCCTACTCTGACCAGAAAAGTGGCTCTAAAGATAGTGTAAGAAGCCATCGTAGGATCACTATTTGAGAATTTTCTAGTGACAGTGAATCAACACATCTGCCTCTACACAGGACCTGCTGGTGGACCACCAGGTGTAATCAGGGGAAAGGAAGCATAGCTGGTTTTCCCTAAACTCTGCTGATTCCCAGTGCTGAAGGGCCACTGAGATCTGGGACACATTAGAGCCTTTTAACTTCTGTAAATAACCCTGGGGAACTAGACCAGCCAGAAGATAATATAGCAGTGGGTGGCATGCAAAAGGCCACATTTACATCACCCTTCTCCTAAACTGTACTACAGGTTGGACCTCCCAAAACTGGGACCCTCTGGTCCGGCAACATCCGTGGTCCAGGGATCCTAGACCAGGGAAGTCCTGGCTGAGAGCCCAGTGGCAGTAGGTCTGGCAACTGGGCACCCTGCTGCGCTGGGAGCCTGGCAGGGCTGGGGCTGGGACCAGGGCCGGAGCCCCGGTAGTGAGGATGGTGATGCACAAGCTGTGGAAGCGGCAGCCCAGGCTGCAGCAGAAGGGCAGCCTGGTAAGAGTGGTGGGTCATGGCAGTTCAGTTGGGGAGGGAGAGGGGGAATGGTGATAGAAGCAGAGACCAGGCAGTAGGTTCGGGGGTGGCAATAGTAGGGTCCAGCAAATTCCAGGCCAATTCCCTTGTTTGAGACCAGTCAAGTTCTGAAGGATTCTGGACCAGAGAGGTCCAATCTGTATTTTATCTTTAGACAGATCCATAAATCTAGGCCATTGTTCCTATAGAAATTAACGAACACTGTTCTGATGACTATAGCTATAGTTATATGGTTCTGTATAAGGCAGCCCCCACTCTGCAGTGTTTGAAATTATTACAGTAGATATGCATGCAAATCCCACTTGTATAACTTTATATACCAATTCTTCTAAACTAGAAAAACAAAATACCCACTGGCATATGTGCTGCATAAGTTCCTATGAATAGGCCTGATTTTCAGAGCCACTCAGTGTTTTGGGAACTGCACCTCCATTTTCAGTTCCTGCAGCATACCAAAACCTTACCAGAGATTTTTTTGTGAGAAGGGTCCCTAAGCAGCCAAAGTCCTTCCAACCTTCCAGCAGCACTGGGATCCCTTTGGACAGAAGGTTCTCTATTTCTCAATTGGAAAGAAGGCCAAAGTCAGTTCTAGCTCATCTTTTCATATCAAAGTCTTTCTTTGCCTCCTAGTCTCTGAAAAACTCCAGGTTGAATCCATATATTCAAACCAATCCAGGGTATGGCAATACAGTATAAAGTTGTTTAGTTTCAGTTACTCATATTAATGACTATTCCACACCAACTATTTTGTGTTCCTGTAGGAATTGTAGTAACTCAAGCATACATAAGCTATTCATAGATTTAATACAATGGTTCCCAATGATGATTGGGATGATTCATAGTATGATAATTTGTAGGACTGCGGTCTCTTTCACACTGAGCAACTCCTGAACCCACTGGCAGCTGCAGATTCCCTACACTTCTGAAAAATCAAATCTGAGCTGTATAAGCTAATGCAGCCTGTTAAAAATCTAGTAATACCCTGAACCCGCTCACTTATTTCAGTAATTCTCAATCATCATTCGTGGCCCCATTAATTTCAGTTGGAATTGCAAATGCAGTTCATAGAATCATAGAGCTGAAAGAGACCTCAGATGATCATCAAATCCAGCCCCCTGCTCTAGACAAGACCAATCCCAACTAAATCAACCTGGCCAGGGCTTTGTTAAGCTGAGACTTAAACACCTCTAGGGATGGAGACACCACTACTTCCCTAGGTAACCCATTCCAGTGCTTCATTACCCTCCTAATATCCAACCTGGACCTCTCTCACCACAACTTGAGACCATTGCTCCTTGTTCTGTCATCTGTCACTACTGAAAACAGCCTTTCTCCATCCTCTTTGGAAGCTCCCTTCAGGAAGTTGAAGGCTGCTATCAAATCCCCCCTCACTCTTCGCTTCTGCAGACTAAACAAACCTAACTCCCTCAGCCTCTCCTCATAAGTCATATGCTCCAGCCCCCTAATAATTTTGGTTGCCCTCCACTGGACCCTCTCCAATGCGTCCACATCCTTTTTTTGTAGTGGGGGGCCCAGAACTGGACACAATACTCCAGATGTGGCCTCACCAGAGCCGAATAAAGGGAAATAATGACATCTCTGGATCTGCTGGCAATGCTCCTCCTAATGCACCCTAATATGCCATTAGCCTTCTTGGCTACAAGGGCACACTGTTGACTTATATCCAGCTTCTCATCCACTGTAACCCCTAGGTCCTTTTCTGCAGAACTACTACCTAGCTAGT
Organism: Pelodiscus sinensis; assembly: GCF_052426305.1. Lineage (NCBI taxonomy): Eukaryota > Metazoa > Chordata > Testudines > Trionychidae > Pelodiscus > Pelodiscus sinensis. The sequence continues at coordinate 19,678,553 of NC_143061.1, read as the reverse complement.
TGGTCCCCAGCCTGTAACAATACTCGGAATTCTTCTGTCCCAAGTGCAGGACTCTGCACTTGTCCTTGTTGGACCTCATCAGATTTCTTGTGGCCCAATCCACCAATTTGTCTAAATCACTCTGGACCCTATCTCTGCCCTCAAGCGTATCTACTTCTCCCACTAGCTTAGTGTCATCCGCAAACTTGCTGAGGATGCAATCCATCCCCTCACCCAACTCATTAATAAAGATATTGAACAAAATTGGTCCTAGAACCAAACCTTGGGGCACTCCGCTAGAAACCGACCATAATCCTGACATCAAGCTGTTGATCACTACCCGCTGGGCCCGGCCTTCTAGCCATCTTTCTATCCATCTTACCGTCCATTTATCCAATCCACATTCCCTTAACTTGCTGGCAAGAATATTGTAGGAGACCTTATCAAAAGCCTTGCTAAAGTCAAGGTATATCACATCTACTGACTTTCTCATGTCCACAGAACCAGTTACCTCATCGTAGAAGCTAATCAGATCGGTCAGGCACGACTTTCTCTTTGTGAATCCATGCTGACTATTCCTAATCACTTTCCTCTCTTCCAAGTGCCTCAAAATGGATTCCTTAAGGATCCCTTCTGTGATTTTCCAGAAACCAAGGTAAGACTGACTGGCCTATAGTTCCGTGGATCGTCCTTCTTCCCTTTTTTGAAGATGGGCACTACATTTGCCTTTTTCCAGTCATCCGAGATTTCTCCCAATCTCCATGACTTTTGAAAGATAATCACCAAAGGCTCCTCAATGACATTTGCCAACTCCCTCAGTACCCTCAGATGCATTAAGTCCGGACTCTTGGATTTGGGTATGTTTAGTTTTTCTAAATAGTTCCTAACCTGTTCTTTACCCACCAAGGGCTGTCCGTCTTCATCCCATCTTGAATTACTTAGCGCATTAGTCCGGGAGAACCACCTTGTCTGTAAATACAGATGCAAAGAAAGCATTGAGTACTTCAGCTTTCCCCACATCATCTGTCACTAGGTTACCTCCTTCATCCAGTAGGTGCTGCACACCCTCTCTGATCACCTTCTTCTTCTTAACATGCCTGTAGAAACCTTTCTTGTTATCCTTCACATCCTTAGCCAGTCGCAATTCCATTCGCGCTTTCGCCTTCCTGATAGCCCCTCGGCATTCTCGAGCTATACATTTAACCCTCTCCCTGGTCATTTGTCCAAGTTTCCACTTTTTGTAAGCTTCCTTTTTGTGCTTAAGTTCACCAAGGATTTCCGCTGTAAGCCAATCCAGTCTCCTACCATGTTGCCTCTCTTGCTACGCATTGGGATTGTTTCTTTCTGTCCTTCAATAAGGCTTCTTTAAAATACTGCCAGCTCTCCTGGACTCCTTTCCCCTTCATGTTGGTATCCCAGGGAATTCTGCCCATCAGATCTCTGAGGGAGTCAAAATCTGCTTTTTTGAAGTCCAAGGTGTGTATTTTACTACTCTCTTTTCTTCCTTTGGTCAGGATCCTGAAGTCTACCATCTCATGATCACTGCTTCCCAGGCTGTCACCCACCTCTACTTCCCCTATTAGTTCCTCCCTGTTTGTGAGCAGAAGGTCAAGCTGCGCATGGCCCCTGGTCAGACCCTTCAGCACTTGTGCGAAGAAGTTATCTCCAACATTCTCCAAAAACTTCCTCTATTGCCTGTGTACTGCCGTATTGGTTTCCCAACAGATGTCAGGGTGATTAAAGTCCCCTACGAGAACCAGGGCCTGCAATCTTGAAGCTTCTTTCAGTTGTCCAAAGAAAGCCTCATCTACCTCATCCACCTGATTCGGTGGCCTGTAGCAGACACCAACCACAACATCACTGCTGTTGTTTGCTCCTTTAAACTTAACCCACAGACTCTCAACAGGTTTTTCTCCCTCTTTATACTGGAGTTCAGAGCAATCATAGTGCTCTCTTACATATAGTGCAACTCCTCCTCCTTTTCTCCCTTGCCTGTTCTTCCTGAACAGTCTATACCCTTCCATGACAGCGCTCCAGTCATGCGAGTCATCTCACTAAGTCTCTGTTATCCCAATTAAATCATATTTCTTGGACTGGGCCAGGGTCTCCAGTTCTTCCTGTTTGTTGCCCAGGCTTCTTGCATTAGTGTACAAACATCTCAGATAACCAGTTGATTGCCCTATCTTCTCCATTTGAATCAGGGGTCCTCCTTTGTCGCTTGTTCCTCTTTGCATTTCTTCCCAGTAGCCGACTTTCCCACTCCCCTCAGGGTTTTGGTCACCATCCCCTGATGAACCTAGTTTAAAGCCCTCCTCACTAGGTTTGCAAGCCTGCCCACGAAGATGCTCCTTCCTCTCTTGGTTAGGTGCATCCCATCTCTTCCTAACTATCCTGGTGCTCAGAACAGAGTCCCATAGTCGAAGAAACCAAAGCCATCTCTGCAACACCACCTGCGCAACCACGCATTTACTTCCTCAATTCAACGATCCCTGCCCAGTCCTTTCCCTTCAATAGGGAGGATGGACGAAAATACCACTTGTGCTCCAAATTCTTGGATCCTTATTCCCAGTGCTACATAATCTGCAGTAACCCACTCAAGGTCATTCTTGGCCGTATCGTTAGTTCCCACATGGAAAAGCAGGAAGGGGTAGCGATCCGAAAGTTTGATCAGTTTGGTAAGTCTCTCAGTCACATCCTGAATGCGAGCTCCCGGTAAGCAGCACACCTCTCGAGATTCCAATTCTGGACAGCAGATGGATGGCTCAGTCTCTCTTAGGAGGGAGTCCCCGACCACTACCACCCGTCATTTTCTTTTGGGGGTGGTGGCCGTGGAACCCCCATCCCTAGGACTATGCATTCCATGCCTTTTAGTAGATGGTGTTCCCTTCCGGTTTCTTCCTTGTGAGGTCCCTTCCAAAGCATTCAGCACTGCAGAGCCTGTGGAGAGAGCCTGAAAGCAGTTACTTACCTCTATAGCATTGGGGGATTCCCGTGCTGGCCTTTATCCCCTTCTAGAAGTTACATGCTGCCAGTTCTCTTCCTGGTCCCATACTGCCCTCTCTGGTTCTTCTGCCTGCCGTGCTTGAAGGATTAAACATTTCCTTCTATTGAGGAAGTCTTCATCCTCTCTGATCAAGTGTAGGGTCAACACTTGGGCCTCCAGTCCTCTAATTTTTTCTTGCAAAATGGCGACCAGCCTGCACTTAGTGCAGATGAAATCCGTTCTTTCTTCCGGGAGGAAGACAAACATGGCACACTCCGTGCAGGTAACAACAGCAGACCTATCACCATCCATCACTGCTGTCCTGGAGAAGGGATTGATAAAGAAAGGCAAGAGAACCTCATGCCCATACCAACTCCCTCTCCAAATCCCTGTTAGCACTCACCTGTTCACAAGCTCCTTGGTCACTTGCCCACTGACTTATAAAGCCCTGGACTGCCTGAAAGTCCCTCCCCCTACCAAGGCTCAGCCAATCAGCAGAGGCCAAAAAGTTAGTTGAGTTTGCAGAACTAGGCCCATTATCCGTGTAGGCCTGAGTTGATTTATACTGAATTTGTGGGAAAACAGTAATAAAGCATTATTTAAATTTACAAGGGATATTTTATAGAGCATTTTTGTTGGTTCCTTTAATGTCCCTGTCATATACAAAAATGATTTTCTAGAAGGACAAAGGAGAAAGACATATATGGCTGCACTCCTGAACCCTGCATAGCCTGAGCAACTTCAATTATTTTAGGCCAATATAAGTACCATACACAATCTGGGATCCAAACCAAAAATACAGAACTAAATTTCTGGAACACAAACAAAGATATTTCTTTGTCTCACTCAGAGTAGATAATTTAATATAGAAAAGCTTGTATCAGTGCCAAAAGGAACACACACACTCACAAGTACAAATGAACAAAAATGTTCATGGATTCTGGCTGATTTGCTTTGAAGTCCATAGCATTTAAAACAGAATGCTAATAACTGTGTTATTATTTTAAAGCTGCCAATATTTCCCAACATTAGCAACACAGTTATTCAGGAATGTAAACAATATCATGCAACCAAGGAGATAATTCTATTTTATCAACCTGATCTTTAGATTCTGGAAGATATACACATATAAGCCTTTCTATAGATTAAATCCATACATCTGATAGAGCAAAACTGTGTACAGATTTATATATAGTATAAACAACTTCATAAAGAGTTAGGAATCTGAATAGATAAGTCTGTTAACACCCACTCTCACACACATTGGTGGGACAGTGCTATAATTTCAAAGATGAATGTTTAAATTCTTTGCAGCAATAAAAAAAAAATGTGCAAATACTTCCAAACAAAGATGTTTTTTGGTTTGGATCAATTAATTTCACTATATAAATTAGCTTATTTTAATTACCTATTTGATTAGCAAGGTTATATTATATACATAAAATTTCTTTCAAAATCTAGATTGCCTTTTACAGTATTATACTATCCATTTTCCAAAATATAATTGGATCACTGCTGTGAAAATGTCTCCGATTTTCAAAGGTACAATGCTTTATAATGACTACAATATCTTTAATTTTTAATTAGTGCTTATTTACCACAAAAAGTCAAGAAACATTTATCAATTGGTAAGTAGTTATATTTACTAATTTTCATAAAAGCTACAGTATCCCAGTTCTAATTTAAAAAAAAATGCAGAAAGCATCACAGTATGAGCTAGGTATGGTATTATCAAAGGACTACACTATTGAAAACATTTTTTAAAACCCTCTCTCTCTGCTCTTCTTTGGGTTAGTTTTGCTCTCCACTATGTAGGCACAACTCCCACTGAGCTGGCAAAATTGAGCCCATGAAGAAAGTCTGAGAAAATAAAGAAAGCATACCTGCTCACTTTCAAAACCTGCTTTAGGGGAACTATGATTCTATAACTAATGGCTTGTCTGCACACAATATATGAACTGCTTTTACTATACTTATGTAACATAATAGTTAAATCGGTATAATCCTTATTACAACTACAACTATACTGATAAATTGATGTTTTATACTAGTATGGTTATTCCACATGGGAAGATGAACATGCTATAATGGTATAAGACACCTTACCAATATATCTGTGGCCAAACTAATCATTCTACTGATATAACTATTTCAGCATTTTAAAAAAAATTGTTTCAAATCCAAACTCTGTATGGATTAGGAGCAATAAATAAGTCACCAAAGTGTATTTGTACATATTGCTTTACATAGAGGGAAAAAAAAGAATTAAGATAAGCACAGAAAAGCAGATACTAAGCTGGTGCAAATCAACACAGTCCCATTACTTGAAGAGAATTGTGCTGATTTGCATCTGTTAAGGAACTGGTCAAATCTATAAAGCTACGTCTAGACTGAAAGCCTCTTTCGAAAGAGGCTTTTTTGAAAGATACTTTCAAAAAAGCTTCTTTCAAAAAAAAGCATCTAGACTGCAACCTCTTCTTTCAAAAAAGTGAGCCGCTTTTTCGAAAGAGAGCACCCAGGCAGTTTGTATGCTCTCTTTCGAAAAAGGCCTGTTTGCATTCAAGAACGCCTTTTTTCGAAAGAGCACTTTCGAAAAAAATCGTTATTCCTTGTGAAATGAGTAACACCATCGAAAGAAAAGCCGCATTCTTTCGATTTAATTTCAAAAGAACGTGGCTGCAGTCTAGACGCAGGTGAAGTTTTTTCAAAAAACCCTGCCGTCTAGACACAGCCTAAGACTTTAACATTTATCATATGCCATAAACCTGTCAAACATACTGTCAAACATATATTTTTGAAACTTATCAATATGCTGTGTCAAATATATATATATTTTGGGAAAATATTAAATGTTAGATTTTGCTTGACAAAGGAACAAAAAAATAGAAATAGATTTGTTGGTATGTTGTGGCTGATTACATATCTCTGCCTCTATGGTTATATAGACTTAACAGGAGTCTGTGTGGGAAAGCAGTGATGCAAAACAATTGGGTTAATTGGTGAGTTATTCTAAATTGAAGCTAGTTTTGCATCACAAGAGACATGTAAAATAGCCGGTGAACCTTGCCTGAAAATTGTACTGAACTACATTTAAGACATGTTTTAAAGTGAATATAGCAGAACTGAGAGCTACTATATAAATGAAAGCTCTTTGCAAATAAATAAATAGAATAAATAGCAATAAAACCAGAGACAGAGTATTTTTCAATATTCTCTCTATAGCTGCTGTATTGAATACTAAATTTGCATTCAAATACTGAATAAATCAAAGCAAAGTGAATTTAATTGGCCTATTAAAGAGAATGCTACTAATGGATCTTGATGTACCTTTGAGCAGCAGTAGGAGTTGTACAGAAATAAGGATAAATATAATGTGTCCTAAAGTGTAATGATAACTGATTCTAGCAGGTACTTAGAAAGAGAATATTTGTTTAGATCAATATCCAATTAAGAGTCTGGCTATTCAGATTCTACTGTTTGGTTTCCCATCGAATTACTGAAGCTAAAAGCTATTAGCAAATCTTATTAGTTTCATGCTGGTCTCTTGAGATTTTTTTTTCCACCTGACTACTTTGTGTCCCTTAAAAGATAATTCTCAACACAGTGTGATATTGATTGTTTCAAGGCTGTAAAGTTAACTGATCAAATGTAGCCAGTGAAAATTTTACTGTATATATAATCAATCTATGTGGTGAGACTAGTCAGCATAAGAGGCTAATAATTTCCACTTTGCAGAGAGATTAACATCTAATCAGTAATTTAAAAATTGAACGGAGCACTATTTACATTTCTAATCATACAGACGGGAAGTACTACTGCACTAAATTAGCTGCAACACAAAAGAAGTGTGACCTATCAGAAACAAAAGACAAGACTATGCAGCACTTTAAAGACTAACAAGATGGTTTATTAGGTCCAAAGGGATATGGTCATGCCAATTTTCTTCCACAATTTGATCTGAGGAAAGCTCATCACCTAATAAACCATCTTGTTAGTCTTTAAAGTTCTGCATAGTCCTGTCTTTTGTTTCAGCAAGACCAGACTAACATGGCTACATCTCTATTACTGACCTATAAGTGTCTCTTGTCATTTATTTAGGGAGAAAGAAGAAAGGGGCCCTCCTTCTCTATGCTCTTGCTTTTCCCACAATACTTTGTTATCATTTCTGCCTCGTTAACTATTGTTGAGATGATCAGACACCAATCCAGTTTCTTTTGGACTCTGAATAACCACAATTGATGAGAAAAGGCTCAGAGTCTGGGTTTCTTAGCACCAGTCCTGTACTCCCAACTGCAGCTCCTCCTCTGAAGATTCTAGACATTATCGATTGAGGCTTAGTGGATCTATTCACTGGCTCTCTAAAGCATGAAGATATAAAGATAGGAGAAGGACTGTCCAATTGCCACTGCCAGAACACATTTTATGTAGGAATTAGAATTAATAGTTACTTGCTGAATTTCTGAAAAAGATGGTGCTTGGCATTGCCGTGAGGGAAAAAAAAAAAGAGGAGCTATGGAAGGGAGACTGTCATCTCGAAAGGAGTCCATGGGGGCTACTCTTTCCTACTTTGCCCATAAGTTGAGACCCTGGATCTCTTTTTCCCACTGGGAAAAAGCTGGGGACCTCTTTTCCCCATTCTTCCTAAAGAGACTGGGCTTTCAAGATGAATGTATTTTATTCCTTCCCTCTCTATTTCAGCAGCCCTAACTGAGGGTATGTCTACACTTGCACCATCTTTCAATAGAGGAATTTACATATCCCACGCTTCATTTGCATGATCGCATTATGATGCTATTTAAAAATAGCGCTATTTCAAAATAGCAGATGCTGTTAAGATGCGGTTATTTCAAGAGAAAACCCTTCTCTCGAAATAACTGGTAAACTGCATTTTATGAGGAATGGTGTTCTCCTGAAATAACCTCATATACACCGTATTTGTTATTTTGAAATATCGCTATTTTGAAATAGCGCCATAATGCAATTATGCAAATGAAGCACGGGATAGGTAAATCCCGGCTTCATTTGCAATTTTGAATGTCTTCATTTGCATCCCTCTATCGAAAGAGGGTGCAAGTGTAGACATACCCTGAGAAAAAAATGTAAAACCTATATAACTTGTTTTGTAATTATGATGTTACACTGGGTTTGAAATCCAGTATTCAAGCTAATACATTAGAACCCTTCTCCCCTCCTCTTCCCTTCCTCCCCACCACACACATGCTCTTCCCTTTCTTCAAATAAGTTCCACCTCCCAGAACTCAACCAGGCTGATTGTCTCAGATGGCTAACAGCCATAGACTTCCCACCAGCCTTATTTCTGCTGTTAAATCTCAATTGGTATATGTGGCTTAGCGTCTGCTAATTAGACTGTCACTTATTCAGGTTAACTAGCAATGATGTGAGAAAATGTTTCTACTTGCAAAAGGAATCTGGCTATTGTAAAAGAAACAATAAATGGAATAAGAAATAAATCTTTATTTGTATATATAGCTACAATACCCTTTTTCCCCTTCAGCTCTCACAAAATTAAATATTCCATCAAGGTAACTATTTCTCTACTTATAATTGTTCTAACAAACAGAGTTTAAACAAAGGTATCATTTAGTCCAGTTGGCTTGTATCTCTTTCACTCATTCCTGATCCCTGGACAATGAGACAGTGCTAACCATGATGTTACGTAATACTCTGATTGTCTTATAAATACAAAGTGCATATAACTTAAACAGGATCTCTGTAGAAACATACAAAATTCACAGCCTCCATAAAATCCACTAGGAAAATTTAAAGTCCTTGTTTTCTTCATATATCAGCAAAATAGTTATAAGATCCCTAGTCTATAATTGTATTTTTAAGTATGTATCACTTTAAACCTTTAACTTAACTTAAGACTTCCTCTGACAGGGCCCAAAGTCAATTAAGAACCTCTCTTGACTCCAGTGAGCTTTAGATGAGAGTCTCATTAGCCATTATAGAATGTGTCCATTATACCAGGATACTGAATCTGATTACCCTCTCACAGCAGTTTTACATCACTCACCCTAGTGTAACTCTACTGTAGTCCAAATTATTTTGGTGTAAGTAAGCAAGAAAAGAATGAGATGCACTGTCTTTGCAATAGAATTGTAACACTGTAAGACATATAAGGTCACTCTAGTTCAAGGACTGGCAACCTTTGGTTCTCCACCTGTCAGGGTATTTTACTGGGGGGTTGCGAGACGTTTCACTGACATTAAGTGTCCACAAGCATAGGCCTTCCCCCCCCCCCCATAGCTCACAGCGACCGTAGATCGACACTCCTAGGGAGCAGCTCTCCACGGCCACTGAGAGCTGCAGGGGTCCATGCCTGCAGACGGTCAACGTCAGAAAAACGTCTCATGGCTTGCCAGCAGATTATCCTGACAGGTTGAGAGCCAAGGGTTGCCAACCCCTGCTCTCATTTCATTATTTTATGTGTGTACTTATGTGGAAGGAATTGTGTGTCAATTAGTATCAAAATGAGCTATGAAAATTGCCATCTTTCATGTTTTTGTTTCTCCTGTCAAATACTTGGGAATGGTGCTTTACAGACGTCACACAGGTAATATAAGACTCACTGAAAAATGTTGTTGCTTTTCAGGGTCTGGCATTAGTATGAAGATAAAAAAGAAAGGAATCATTGTCACACTCAACCTATCAAGTTGCAGCACATCAAGTAATTTTAATGGAGAAATTCTGTTTTCCTCACAGAACACTTTCACTGCATTAGGAAAAGATTTCCCTCCAATAGTTGACAAGATCAAGACCTGAAGAATGTTCACAAAGAAACACAAAATTGCATTAGTGTAGAAACATATGTTCATAGTTGGTGTAACATTAAAGCAAAGCTATCATGGGGCATGTCTACACTACTGGTATTGAATGCTGCCAACAGGGGTCAATTTATTACCTCCAGTATACATGTGATAAATCGACTACTGATCACTCTCCCACTGACTTAGGTATTCCACCAGAACAAGAAACACAAGGAGTCAAGGGGAGGGCATCTACTGTGGAGACACCATGGTAAGTAGATCTAAGTAAATCAACTTCAGCTACGTTATTCATTTAGATTGATCAACTCCTGCAGTGTACACCAGGCCATGATGACCTACTTTCCCTGTTATACTGAATCAAGTTGTGTCATCTTGTCTCGAGAGACTATGGAGATCACCACTTAGAGTATCAAACATATTGCACAGTAAGTTTCATTGACAGTTCTTAGCTTGTTTTTTTTTTCCAGAGACAATAACGTTTAGCTGCAATGGCAGTTGTGCATAACATAGCTTCTGTGAAAGTCTGTACATTCTCTGGAAAGTAGGATACTAAAAATGGAAAACTTTGGGATTGTGTACCTTTGGGAGGGAAGCACTCTACCTATTACAAACAGTTAGCTAGATCCTGAAACTTGTATTCCTCTGAGTAGCCCTGCTGATTTACAACCCACCAGTAAATGGCCAACCTCGGAACTAGTGATCTTAAATGCCTTAATACAGCCCCTAAAGTTCCACTGGTATGATGATTCCTGGACATCCAGGAATCTGCTGATTAGATTGAATTTTGTTCCTTCAATTCAGAGATCACCCATTGCTTTGACCCTGCCCTATAAGCTCTGGGTCCAGAAGCAGCACCTTAACAGTCTCATACTGTAGTAACCTGTGGCCATGAGACTCATGTTAAGGTGCTGTTTCTGGACCCAGATCTGCTAGGACAGTGTCAAAGCACTGAGGGTATGTCTACACTACAAAGTTAGTTCGAACTAATAGACGTTAGTTTGAACTAACTTTCATAGGCGCTACACTAGCGCTCCCTTAGTTCGAATTTAATTCGAACTAATGGAGCGCTTAGTTCGAACTAGGTAATCCTCATTCCACGAGGATTAAGCCTAGTTCGAACTTACTAGTTCGAATTAAGGGCTGTGTAGCCCCTTAATTTGAACTAGTGGGCGGCTAGCCCTTCCCAGGTTTCCCTGGTGGCCACTCTGGCCAACACCAGGGAAACTCTACTGCCACCCTCCTGGCCCCGGACCCCTTAAAGGGGCACGGGCTGGCTACGGTGACCGTGCCAGGTGCAAGCCTGCCAGCACCCAGCCAGCAGACCCTGCACCTGGCACAGATCGAGCCACCCACCCAATGTCCCCAAGCCCTCCCGCTCTTCCCGGGACCAGGCTGGAGGCTCCCGGGAGCTTGCCCAGGACCGCAAGAGGTGGGCACCCGCCTGGGCTAGTGCGGACATCGTGGACCTCATCCACGACCTCCGCACTAGGCACAGGAAAGTGGCTGGCTAGGGTAGGAGAGCTGCCAGCCCGGCCACCCAGGAGCAGGTGTGCATGAAAATCAAGGGGGTCCACTGAGACCCCCGACCCTGAGCCCTGAGCTTACAATGGCCGTCCTGGGTCACACCAAAGGTCCATCTAGCCCAGTAGCCTGTCTGCCGACAGCGGCCAACCCTAGGGACCCTGGAGGGGATGGACCGAAGACAGTGACCAAGCCATTTGTCTCGTGCCATCCCTCTCCAGCCTTCCACAAACCTTGGGCAGGGACACCACTCCTACCCCCTGGCTAAGACCACTCCATGGACCCAACCTCCATGATTTGATCACACACCCCTTTAAACTCTGTTCTAGTTCTAGCCTTCACAGCCTCCTGCAGCAAGGAGTTCCACAGGTTGACTCTTTGCTTTGTGAAGAACAACTTTCTGTTACTAGTTTGAAGCCTGCTACCCATTCCTTTCCTTTGGTGTCCTCTAGTCCTTCTTTATGGGAACTAATGAAGAACTTTTCTGTATGCACCCTTTCCACCCAACTCCTGCTTTTAGAGACCTCTATCCTGTCCCCCCTCCGTCTCCTCTTTTCTAAGCTGAAAAGTCCCAGTCTCTTTAGCTTCTCTTCATATGGGACCTGTTCCCAACCCCTGATCATTTTAGTTGCCCTCCCCTCTCCCAGCCTCTCTCTTCCCCTCTCCCACCTCCTTTTCCCAGTCTCCCCCAGTTTTGTTCAATAAAGACAGATTCCATTTTTGAACACAATTGTCCTTTATTTTGTACATCAAGAAGAGGGGCTAGGGAAGGGTAAGTGGAAGGAAGTGAGGGAGGAATGGGGTACGCGCCCCCGATGGGGAGGACTGGGCTGGCTCTGCGGGCTTTTGGGGTGGAAGCTCTCCTGCAGCCCCCCAATTTCCCCCTCTCCCCAGATGGCAGCCTGCGGCAAGTGCAGCCGGTCTGATGGCCGAGTGCTGTGATGTGCCCAGTGTAGGTACTCCGGGCAATCCAAGCCAGGACTGCTTTGCAAGCGGGGCACCCCTGAGAACTGTCTGTCCGGGGTGGGGTTCGGGACCCTTTAAGCACAGCCCTCGGCTAGCCTGAGACAGCATCTCCACGCTCTAAGTCCTCCTCTGATGCCCTGCCGGCACTTCTTCCAGCCATCCTTAAGCCTGGTTCAGGGTCCACTTAATGTGGATATGCTAGTTCGAATTAGCAAAACGCTAATTCGAACTAGTTTTTTAGTCTGGATCCGTTAGTTCGAATTAGCTTAGTTCAAATTAACTAATTTGAACTAAGTTAGTTCGAATTAACGTTGAAGTGTAGATGTATCCTGAGTGATCTCTGTGCTGATTGAACAAAATTCAATCTAATCAGCAGATTCCTGGAGGTCTTACTGTATTTATTCATTCAAGGATTCCACTGAGACTGGAGTCCCATTGTACTAGGCATTCTTCAATCAAAGTAAACTACTGTCACTAAGTCATATAGTTCATGATGTTAGACAAAAGGTATAGGGAAGGGAGGAAGTTGTATTATAATACCCGTTTAACAGACCAGAGACTGAGGCACAGAGTTTTAAGAGATTTGACAAGGTCACACAAGAATTGTGTGTCAGATTCAAGAACTGAACACAGATCTTTGGAGTCCTGATAAAAGCACGGGATTAGAAGACTATAATTTATCCTCTCAAATGGCTTAATTGCCCAAAGTATTAAAATGATCACCTATTCTCATCTATTCCCGTGTCTCTCAACTCATTAGCTGTTACAGGCTTGCACTTCTGTCTCAGTCTGAGACACTGAATTGGATATCTAGGTTTATTCTGGAGATGTGGTCTACTGGGAGGGCTGCATTTTCTCACCTACAAGGGCTGCATTTTCAGTTTATTGTAGCTGAAAACTAGCTGTTTGTTATACCTATCATAGATGCATTATGTTTTGAATATGTTTTTGAATGTGTTTTGCACATAAATCATTGTATCTTATATTGCATTTTAGACCACTGTTTCTGGAGAGAATCCATTATCTGGTAGCTGAGAGGGGAAAAATGTATGTCAGTCCCTATTTAAACAGTTGAGCTTCTCTCCCCACTCTGTTCTGGGAAATGTATGGAACAGATATTGGAAAGGGCAGCTAGACAATTTTTTAAAAAAAAAAAGTTACCTCAAATTAGTTATAGTTGGTTCTATTATATTTGCATTTTAATTGGATTCAAAGGCAATTTTGGGGATCCAGACAGTATCCTTTGACTGCAAACTTCATTGCTCTAGCTATAAAGTAATTGATGACTCACTTTACCACTGGAATCCATATGGTTCTGATACAACATGATATCTTATATTATTTCTAATCAGTTCAGGCCTGAAACAAAGTACAGTAACACGATGTAAAAAAACCCCATCTCTAAAAGTGCACCAACAAACAGTTAACTCCTTTCCTCCAGTACCCTGCATCCTACCTGTGAAGATTTGCAAGGTCAAGCAAGTCTGACAGTCCTCTCCTGGAGCTAAAGCTATGTTAAATCCACTCCAATGAATATGAAGAAAACAGTGGTGAGTAGGGGTAAGAGGAAAGGAGAAGCAGGATTATAAAATGTGGAACCAACAATGACATGTACTTCACAACAATCCCTGACACTGGAGAGTTCTTGCTATTACAAGGGTCTGGATATTAAAGTATTTTGTTTTTTCATAACCTTTAGTGTAAAGGACATTAAATATCAAGTAATGCAGTTTTTTTTCTCTCTGATCTCCTATGACTGCCTCTGGTAGGAAGTCTAACTTGCTGATCAATGGAATTCAGAGAAATACTGTGAAATTGTGTTCACCATATTGATCATTGTCTAACATTTTCTGTCTTATATAGGGCTCTTCTTGTGGTTACTGCCCCTTATTCACATGCTGCATGCACAGCACCAGAATGTGTCTATTATAAGCTATAAATATAAGGAAGAGTAATGGAGATGGTGTCTACTTAGGAAAGACAAAGAGGTTTTTAAACTAGTTTCATACTAGTAGATGTTAGTTTCTGCCTCATTCAACCTAACTTAGCAAGTTCAGCCAGGGAGATCAATTTCAGCAGAGGTAATAGAATGACTCACATTTGATGTCTACAAACATGTGAAGAAGATTGCTTCACTTTATAATTTATTCACTTTCTTTAGATGGAATATTGGAACTCAATCCTAAAATTAGTCCTAACGTGAAATAAGGAAGTTATTGCTTGCTGCAGGTTAGATCAGCATGCTGTATGTTAGAAAACAAGTGTGCATTTTAATTTTCAACCAGGAAGTGATCTTGTTATCCTTAGTGAAATAAGAAATGGCCTAATAGATTTCTACACATTTGCTTGACTTTAAAAAAAACACTTTTAAAAATATCCAGTATATTAAGTGATCAATGGTTTTTTACTTTTTTTGTTAAAACTTTAGGAATTCCCCACTATATTTTGTATGGTCAGAACCAGCATGTGATAATTAAGAAGTCAAAACAATCTGTAAGGAAGTTAGGCAGTATTATTCAGGTTTATTAAATGTTTTAGACTCCTATAAAATATAGGGCGTAACTTTTAAGAGTCTAAATATAGATTCTAATGTAGGATAATATAGGGTCTAAATATACTCACACAACCACCATTGAAATCAATGGGAGTTTTGTATACATGTCTGTAGATGAAATTTGGATATACAAATTGGACCTCTCTAGTCCGGCACACTCAGAGCCTGACCAGTGCCGAGCCAGAGAATTTGCTGAACCATGGGAGGTCAATATTGGCTAGCAACATTACCACTACTTCTGCTGCTTACTGGGCTCTTTGAAGACATTTAGGGGTAATTCGAGCTAAATAACAGCATAAAACACTGAGAGCCAGGACTGATGGCTGTAAACAAACTTTGTGTGACCACAGGAAACTTGGCCACACCCATGTTAAGCGGACTTCTAGCTATCTAAAACCATGCTGAACCACAGATGTTGCCAGACCAAAATGCTGATCTAGAGAGGTTCAACCTGAATATTACTGAGATATTTTTTAAAAAATCCGTTTTGAATAATTATGTTGGTGACTTAATGGATAGCAAAACATTTGCAAAAATAAAACATGGAAATAGCATTTGTTTTTTTCTTAGGAAAAGGAGAGCATTTTGTAGAGCTACGAAGAGCTAAGGTGGCTAAATTAGGCAAGATTCTTTACTGTACATTTTCTTAACACATCACAGCTAGCAATATAGGTCAGCTTTAAACTAAGTTACAATCATGGAAGCTAAATTGCTCATTGCCGCTGGGCAAGGGACACATATGCAAAGTATACCCTAATAAGGATCTGGATGCAATGGACTCTTTCCCGGAACACAATACCAGCTTTAAAACAGGGCATGTATATGTGTGCTTACATCTAATTTAACATTGCTCAAATAGGGCTTGTAAAGTACCATTCAGAAGCACAAATGTTCACAAAAAGGAATATAAACATGGCAAACTGAATTTGCGGTCAGTGTCTCTGCAGACATGTCACTCTGCTCCCTCCAATGGGGTTATCCCAGTTTACATAGATAAAGATCTGTCCCTCAGTTCTTAATTTGGAGAAACATTCCTTAATATTTTCCCCCATTGTTTATCCAGCTCTGTTTAGCATTAAATTATGATAGCTGACCTAATACAAGTGAATTCCAATGAGCTCTGTCAACAGATGATTGCAAAGTGGACCTGAGTGAACCAAGACTAATGGTATTGGACAATTGACAAATAAATGTGTTGTGAACAAATGATAAACAATGTCAGCTAGAGATTGGTGACGTGATGAAAGGCAAACAATAATGAACAGTGTCAGACAAAGATTGCCAAACAGATTAGGATGAGAAATGTCCTACCCATTGCTGAGCAAACTTAAGTAAATGAAGATAAATGACTCCAGATGTTGATTGCTGATTAATGAGTGAATGAGGAAAATGTGGGAGAAAAGAACCTGGAATTGTTTCAAAAAAGAGACGGAGGCAGACAGATGAAGTCCAGACAAACAATATAAGGTATATAAATGTGAGCTATTTTATTATTCTCTTTAAAGAATAATGTAGGTTTTGTGAGTATACATTACTTCCTTTTTTTTGAGTATATATTAAAATAGGGTTGCCAAATTTCTGAACAAACACTCTTGTCCTGGCCCTTCTCCAGGGCCCATCTCCCTCATTTCATCCCCCTCCCCCTTCTGTCACTCTCCCCATCCTCACTCATTTGCTCATTTCCACTAAGCTCACAAGGGTGTCTTTCCTTTGATAGTAATAGAGATGTTTGGATGAAAGCTGGACACCCGGCCATCCCAAAATATGGTCTCTTCACATCATTCGCATTTAACATGAATGTTATGCAATTTTACAAAAGCTTACCCAACTGATTTTCAGGTTGACCTAAACTGGTCTCCATTTTTAAACAATTTTGCAGGTATGACTAATTATATTTCCACTTAAACATACCTGGATGCTTTTAAACAAACTCTTATTCTGACATCTAAGATGATTGTTCACACAATCTGCAGATACAAAAACAAAGACTATGTTTTCAAACCCTAGACATATAGGCTATGTCTACACTCGTGGCTTCTTGCACAAGAATTCGCAGAGCATCCACACTGCCCACTGGCTCTTGCGCAAGAAGATTTACAGTACGGCGTGGTAAGAGAGGGCTTCTTGCACAAGAGCTACGCTCTAACAGGTGTAAGCTCTCTTACGCAGCAGCTCTTGCGCAAGAGGTCAGTGTGGACACTCGGCAGGGATTTCTTGTGTAAGAAATCCCTATGACTAAAATGGCCATCAGAGCTTTCTTGCGCAAGATAGCATCCACACTGCCATGGATGCTCTTGTGCAAAAGCACAGCTCACACGTGGCAGTGTGGACATTTTCTTGTGCAAGAAGCCACCAGTGTAAACATAGCCATAGTATATAGCATGGTGATGTTCTGAGTATTACAAATTATTAATCTGAAGCTGAAAAATGTTTCACATTTGGCATTTGTTATGCTAAAATATCATTATAGGTTTACTTGCATTACTTTCCATATTTTCTAGATGCTATTTTTCCCCCCTCAAACTTCTATGCATAGCATATTGTAGTAGGGGCAAGTAAAAGTAAAACATTATACTACTACCCTGAAGTTATAAGTATGAAACTACAGGAATTATAATAATTCATCCATATAATTACTTATTTGTAGTAGTTACAAATAACAAAAGCATAGCCAGAGTGCAATTATATTATAATTAGTATAACTAATTATTTCAATCACTGAGTTAAATATTTAAGAGATATGCAATGCTTATGTGAAATTGTAATTTGAATATACACAGTTATTTGAATATTGTCAGAGACATAGTGAGGGGAGGAATGGGAGGGGGAGTTGCCCCCAGGCACCACGCTAGGGGGGCGCTGGGCTGGGCTGTGGGGAGAGGGAGCGAGGTGCGGGGCACTGGGCTCACCTGGGCTGCAGAAGGAGGGAGGTGATGGGAACCCGGCGTTGGACTCGAGGGGAGGAAGGGAGGGACAGGGAATCAGCACTGGGCTCAGCATGTCTGCACGGTTTGGGGGGAGGTACAGGGAACCGGAGCTCAGCTGGTTTGCAGAGTGAAGAGGTGCAGAGTGCTGGGCTGAGATGGGATGGGCTGCAGGAGAGGTGGGGGATGAAGGTGCAGAGCTCAGTTTGGCTGCAGGAGAAGGGAGGTGCTGGAAACCGGGGCTAGACTCAAAGGGAGGGAGAGGCAGGAAATCAGAGCTGGGCTCAGCAGTTTTGCAGGGCTTGGGGGGAGGTGCAGGGAAACATGGCTCAGCTGTGTTGTGGGGGAGGCATGCAGGGAACCAGTGCGGGGCTCAACTGGGCTGAGGTGGATGGGGGAAGGCATAGGGAACAGAAGGGCAGCTCCGTTAGGCTGTAAGGGGCTTCAGGAAACTGGTGCTGCACTCCCTTGGATTGTGGGGGTTGGTTTTGGGGTAGGTGCAGGGACCCAGCGGGGTTGGGCAGCTCAGTTGGGTTGCAGGGGAGAGAGGTGTAAAGAACCCTAGTGGGGAGGAACCAGGAGCCCCGAAATGACCTCCCCTGGTCCAAAAAAATCCCTCATCTGGGACCAGTCAGGTCTAGAGGGTGCCAGACCAGGGAGGTCCAACTCCTACCCAAGTCCCTTCCTTGCACCCTCCCTCCTAGCCAGATACCCTACCCCCAATCTGCTCCTGCTTCCTCCTCCTGGCCAGATACCTTATATCCAGCCTGCTTCTGCCCCCCCACCTCTCTTACAGATTCTGCACCCCATCCTGATCCCACTCATTGGCAGCCTTCACACACACACACTGCATCCCTTATTTTTGTCCCCACTTTAGAACCTAAGGGGTCCATAAAATTCATCAGAAAAGGAAATCTAGCCTATGGAAAGCCCTGAACCTCAGTCCTCCCTGTCCCTTCCCCTCGCCCTTTGGGGCTGGAATGACAGAGGAGTGAGGCGTTTCAGTGGGGGCCACCTAAGTGAGGGTTGGGGCTTTGGGAGGAGTGTTTTTGTTTCTCACTTGTGTGCTTCCCATCTGATTTTCTGTGGATCAGTGGCTCCGATCCAAAAATGGTTGCCTACCCCTGCCATAAGTAAAGAAAACACTGAACCCTTTTGTATTGGACATAAATAAATATTTTACTTTATTTAAAAGGAGTTTGATAACTTTCTCATGTTAGTTTAACATTTAATTTGTTTAATAATTGAAATTAAACCATTCTCCCCAGTTGCAGCACTAACCAAATGGCTTGGGCATAACTGTGCAATTAAAGGTGGGTTACCATTAGCAACTGGCTGTCTGCAGCAAGGTTTACATTGAGTCATGTGGTCCACGGGCCAAAAAGCTTTAGAACCACTGGAATAGAGGCACCCCTGGCCTCTCCCCGCAAGAGACCACTGCAGGCTCCACACGAGTCCAGAGAGAGATCAGGTCTGTTACCACTGTGGTGAAATCACCATGTTGCTCCAGGGTGGATGATGGACAGACTCTTTGTGAGTCTTCCTCATCCAAGCAGTCGATTTAAACAGCATGGTAAGATGCCACATGAAAACATTTGGTCCACTGAGAGGCAGGACATTTTGTCTCTCTCCAGAGAGAGTTGTCATGACTTATGTCACTGGGTGAACAAGACCCTTTGTGAGCTCTGTGAAGAGGTGAGATGTTTTTGACTTCCAGCTTGAAGGGATTTGTTCTTCTGTCTTTGGGGTGCACATTGCTTTGACCTGAATGGAGTTAGCTGTGACAACGCATTTCTGTGCTATTCTGACACAAAGTGAAACCCGTGCTGAGGACCCCACATTCAGTGAGAGAAAGCGCTGCTGTCAGAAAAAGTAAATTCAAAGTCTCTCCAATTTTCTTCAAAGATCACCTTTACCAGGCAGAAGGGCTTTTACTGATTGGTCTCTCATATGTTTGAAGGGTGACTAAATGTTATCTGGATCTTTTTGGGTCATATCAACAGATTGTTTTGGGCTTAATCCTAGATTAAAATTTACATTGTATTAGGCCCTTTATAAGCAGGTTGGGAAGCGGTCTCATTTGGCAATTATTATTCAGTATTATTTACATAATATACACATTGCCATCTTGGTATTGACATATACATTTCTCAGTATCTTTACATATAAAATAGCCCAGCCCCATTGACCTCCATGGGCAATGTACCTTATAAGGAGTGGTGGGGATACAATGAAGTTGTTTAAACAAATATGTTGCAATTGTAGACAAAAATTTGTGTCTGAAAATTGTAGGTACTGGGGACACATATAATAATGGGAGACTTTATATAAAAAAAGGTTGAGAAACACTGCTCTAAACCATTCCTTTTGACCTCCCTGTTTCCTTTCTCCTTTGACAAGTTGAGCAGGTAGCAGTTTTGGTAAAAATATATCAGACATGTGCCCGCAGTGCCCACTCTACCTCAGCTGGTGCTGGATAATCAGAGCCTCAATTCTAAAGAAGTTGGCATTACCGAGGTGATCGATCCCCCCACGTTTTGTTGTGGATTTTCCAAAGAAAATGCTGGTGTTTTCTATAGGTCACCCACCTCTCCCAGTCATAGCAGAGACTTGGGATTAAACATGGCTTTCTCAACTAAAAGTCTTATACATGTTCGGACGTTGTGATTATGAATACCTGGCGAGGCAGTCTGCCAAAAGCAAGGCTTGCCTTGAATCTTGATATCTATGGCTTCAGTTGAATGGCTTGTGTGAAATTCAGAAGAGCAGCTCAGAGAGACCTCTCCTTTACTTAAGGATAGAATCTCACAGCAGCCTGAAGGAAAAAGAGTCCTTGTGGCAGACAAAGCCACGCTTGCAGTGTAACCTCAGCCTTAGGCTACCTATTGCTTCAAGAAAGCGAGGGGGGTTCTGGTGTTGTGTGTTAGTTTTATTTAAAAGTTTTTTCTGAGTGTTATTTAACAGGTAAGTTAATCTCTTACGTTCACTGATGTAGCAAAGGAAGTGTGGGGGAGTAATTGCCCTTCTGCTCTCCCTCTCATACCTCTGCTCGCCTGTTCCTCCTCCATCTACCACTGCCTGCTTAAGCCTCCTCCCTTCCTCTGTACCCCCAGCCTGACCTTCTTCTCTGTTTAGCAGTGACATAGTGCCCACCCCAAACTGGAGGGGATGGGGGAAGATGCGGTACAAGCTCCCCCACTCCCATCAGGCTCAGCTGTGCACCAGGTTCGGGGCCCTGTCACATGGTGGCAGGGGGTGGGGGTGGAGCGCAAATTTTGCTTTTGCCCCTGGACACGTACCACCCTTGCTATGCCTCTGAATATTGTCTTCATTCCTTTATCAGCTTGGTATTCAACCCATCAATGGTTTGCTTTGGTTTTTAGGTTCAAACACACCCAAAATCTTTAAGTAATCCTTTGCATAAACCACTAAATTTTCACCTGGTTTTCATATAAAAACCATGATTTTAACATGAATGATGCAAAGCTATACCAAATTGCCTTGAAACTAGATTTAAACTTGTTCAAATGTTTATTAACCTTCTTTGAAATAGGTTGTATGTTTTGAGTTTGTAATAGGACTCTAAAACTGGTAAATTTGCTCTATTACTGTAAAGTCACGAAACCCAGCTGAAGTTAATGTTGTTGCACTCTGCAGTTTTTCGTTCTCACTTCAGTCACTAATTTAATGTAAGAGATACAAGGAGGAAGAAGTTCTTGATTAAAACATGAATTTGAAGAGAAGCCTTTGCACTTTGTTGACATAAAACAAATTAACTAGATCCTGATAAAGCCAAAATCACCCATATGAACAAATTACGGAAAAATCTTAACCTTTTATATCAAGCCCTAGGACCCTGCTTCTCACTCTTCAGTACTAAGACAACGTTAGTAAAGGAGTCTATAGACTGAAATATTTCTCTTTCAAAAGGAAGTTAGACCAGATGGCAGAACAGGCAATGAGTATTTTGGGATAGCAGTGCTGAAATGTTATTTAGATCCAGTGTCCACAAGAGCTAGAAAGTTACTACCTACTTAGCTGTTATGATGATGAGTTGTGATAACTGCTACCAATTAGCTATGAATTGTGTGCACAACTGGTATATTGTTAAACTTCTTATTTTGGTGGCCCGATTCCTCCATTCTGTACCCCCTCCTCCCAAAAAAACTCCAGAACTATTCACCTGTTTTGTCTTAGTCTGTAAATTCTTTGGAGTAGAGTCAATATTTACATTAAGTTTATACAATGACGAAAGCAGTGGAGCTCCAACCTAGTTCAAACCACTAAATTCCAGAAGTATGAATGATAAATAATAATTTGCCCATTATAATGAAGAGAAAAACCAACTTAAACAGAGCCTTTTCCTGCATCTTAGCTTCCTGACAAGTTCCAGCTGAGACCAGAGAGCTAAACAATTTCCTTCCAACTTTGCACGCTTTCCCTGGGTTTAACAACAGTTCAGACAGACAATGAAAAAAGTTGCTGGGGAGCGTAAGAGAGCAGTAACAGGGTTTTTCAAAGGTTTATGTATCAGAATCTGTACAGATGATACTCTCTGAAATGTTGGATTTTACATAAACTACAAGCAAAGGATTCATAAAATGCATGGTTGCTCTGATACCCATTAACTTGTTCATTCTTGCATAGCAGTCTTGAGGAAGGTTATTTCATAGCTTTGTGAAGCAGTGATCACCACCATTAAGGGTGATCTGAAACAAGGTCAACAATCTTCATGTTCACAAATTGGAAAAGCAATGATCAAATGGTAAAATTACAGGATAGAAATATTGAGCCATTTAATAGCAAATAGTTCCCTCCCCCCTACCATTGCTAAAAGCATCATAAGGAAATGTAAAGCATTCTGAATTCCAGACATTTAATAGCAGAAATACAACATCTTTCTCCACAAAGAGAAACAGGAGTGGTAACAGTTCATAAACAGGAAGACTTTTGCTTGTAAACACAACCCTATATGGGTACAGCACAGAGCTACAGTGTCCCAGGAGCAATGCTGGAGGGAGAGTGCCTTTCAGACATTCCTGGTCAACAGAAGAATCAGCTCTTTAAATGATGACATGCTTCCCCTGCAATGCTGGCAAACTCTGCTGCAACCACAGTGAAGAGAAAATAATCAAAGTTCTGTCTATTCTTTGCACCTTCCCATTTTTTCTGCTAGATTTGGACACTGCTTCCATGGAGGAATACTTAGGGAGCAGTCCCAGTTCCACGGAGGAGAAATAGGTCTGACATTTTTCCCAATCCTTCCCTTCCCAGATGGGATGGTGTAAGGGCAATTCCACTCCTCTGAATATCCATATAACCTCTTGCCTGCTTTGTAATGAATCATTCAATCAGCTGTGGGATGAACTTTATGAGAATCACTCACCATTATAATAATACAATTGAAAATATGGTGAAGATGCCTCATAGTGTATACCATTTGCCTGTTTTGTCAGAAGCAGAAAAACTGTAATCCAACTCCAGAACTAGAACAACCCAACAAATCTAGTCATTACCTATCACTGATTAGAAACCTTAACTAATATATTCTTGAGAGACTTTTGAACACAAAAGCTGCCCCCGTCTTTCGCTGATGTGATTCCTTGGCCAGTTTTTGTAATTTTATTATGTTAATATCCACTAGTTGATAATCAATTGTACATCAAACAGATAGTAGGTAAAAATCAGTGAAGAAATACTAGTTTGTTTACATTAATGATTTGGCTTACGGATCTATTACGAAAATTGCACTCCACTGGAAACCAGATGGGAAGAGAAAGAGAGGAAGACCAAAAACAACCTGGCGCCGAACGGTAGAACAAGAATTAAAAGACCATCATCACACTTGGGGAACAATAGGCGCTTTGGCCTGCGACCGACAGAAGTGGAAGGACTTTGTTGCTGCCCTATGCGCCACTGGCGTAACGGGCAGTAAGTAAGTTACAGTTAATGGTGGATGACCAAGAGTTTATTTCAGGTTAGTAAACATTTAAATGTCAAATAAACCAAACATACACAATATTCTGCTTTTGTAACAAACTTCTTTATCATAGTTTGATAGACATTAATATGGCCCATATGAGATAGGGAAGCACTACCATCCCCATATTTAGCTGGGATACTAAAGCCCTGAAAAGCTAAATAACTTCTCCAAAGGTTGCAGGGTAGTCTGTGGTAGAACTAGGAACTGAAATCTGGTCCCTGACAAGTGTTTTAATTGCTGGACCATCCTCTCTGTCCTTTACCCACCTACATTTGGAACTGGAGCATAAATTCTAAGCATAACCGGCAAGCGCAAATAGGAAACATATCAGTTTGAATAGTTATTATAGATCACTCTATTCGCTTAATTTTACTCCGTAAGTTTTATGAGCCTTTGAAAGTATAGCCTAGAAGAGCCAATATTGTTCAACAATATTTGCTTATCTTACTGGCCAATAAAGTGCTAGATTTGCTTGTCCGTACCTGGTATTAGGTGGCTGGGATAAGTTGGGTGTTGTTCTTGTGTACCACATATCTTGCTGCACAGCAGATGCTCTGCTTGAGCTGGCCAAATTGGTCTCAGATGTGCAGGGACAATCCTAGACTAGCTGCCAGCAACTGGCACCCGAGGCGAACCATGCAATCAGGGCCCCCACCTCCAAACCCCTCAATGATATTGCGCCACCATTTGGCCCCCCACCACCTAGTTCACCTATATGGACAGGACACCCCAGCAGACGTGGCATTGAGAACTCCAATACTTTTGGTCTTGGGGGACTTTAATGTTCATGCCGAGACTGTCCTGTCTGGTCCGGCTCCAGACTTTATGGTCATCATGACGACCATATCCCAATAAATAACTGCCTTCCACATGTGGCAGGTCATACGCTCGATCTCGTCTTTTGGACTAAGGGTGATAGAGATTTTGGGGTAAGGGATGTGACTATACTCCCTTTGTCATGGACTGATCACTACCTGCTCAAGTTTAAACTATTTGCTGACCTTCCCCTCTGCAAAGGCAGGGAACCAATTAAGATGGTCCACCCTCAGAGGCTGATGGATCCAGAAGGTTTCCTGAGATCTGAGTGGTTGTTCGGCTATTATGACTAGTGGTCTTGTCGACGCCCTGGTTGATACATGAAACATTGAGTAGCCTGTGCAGTTGACATGATTGCTCCTAAGTGTCCTTTTGGGGCTAGTCAAACCAAGTCTGCTCCCTAGTTTTCAGGGGAGTTACAGGCAGCAAAACGATCTGTGCAATGGCTAGAGTGCCGCTAGAGGAGAACTCGGTCCAAGTCTGATTGATTGTTAGCCTATGCTGTGGCAGTACTGACATAGAAGAAAAGTTACTTCTTTGCCCACAATGCATTTGCAATTTAATCTGGCAGAATTGTTTCGAGTAGTGCGGAGCCTGTTACAGCCTAGTTCTCATGATGAGATGGAGGAGTCCTCAGCAATCCACTTTGATTGTTTGCAAAGCACTTTTCAGATAAGACTACTTGTATCTGATCTGATTTGGACTCTGGCTGCCATGTATCCAGGGTACCAAATGTGCTGAGTGCTCCACCCAGTCATTTTTCTTTGGATCAGTTTCAGATTTTGCAGACTGAGAATGTGGACAAGGTGCTTGGAGGAGTGTAACCGACCATGTGCTCACTCGACCCTTGCCCTTCATGGCTTATTAAATCAAGCCAAGAAGGGATGACTGATTCGGTCCAGGGAATTATTAAATACATCTTTTAGATCTGAGACAGTTCCTGCTGCCTTAAAAGAGGCAGTGATAAAACCGTTTTTTAAGAAACCTTCCCTGGGAATGGTCGTAGAGGAGATTTGGAGGATGACACCATCAATATGCAAATGATACTCAACTCTATTTCTCTGTGACATCGGACCCAGGTGTGGTGGCAATCAATCTGAACCAGTGTCTGAAGGCGGTGATGGACAGGATAAGCGCAAATATGCTGAAGATGAATCCAGATATGACAAAGATCCTGTGGATCAGGAAGCCATCTGTCTGGGAATGTGGTGTGTCACCTGTTCTTTCTGGGGAAGTATGGCCCCGTCCAGAACAGATACACTGCTTGGGAGCCCTCCTGGACTTAACATTTGAAAATCAGATTTCCTTGGTGGCCAAGAGTGCTTTTGGGCAGCTTCGTCTGATTCGCTAACTGCATCCTGTCCTGAATAAGAACGACTTGGCTATAGTGATTCATGCACTTGTCAGATCCTGACTGAATTATTGTAATGCACTATATGTGGGGCTGCCTTTGAAGAGTCTCCAGAAGCTTCAGCTGGTCAAGAATGCAGCTGCTCGAGTTTTAACTAATACTCATTGTACGGAGTGCATTATGCCAGTGCTCCGGCAGCCGCACTAGCTGCCAGTACATTTCCAGGCACAAGTCAAGGTTAGGTGCCACAGGACTCCTCAGTGCCTTTACAGATTCAGACTAACATGGCTACCTCTCTGATATTTGAAGGTCATGGTTATAACGTATAGAGCCCTAAATGGTTTGGGATCGAGGTATTTGAAAGACCATCTCCTCCCATATGAACCGGCCTGGGGATTGATGTTATCTGAGGAGGCTCTACTCCGTGTTCCTCCATTTCTGGAGATAAGGTTGACATCTATATGGAATAGGGCCTTCTCAGCCTTTGCCCCTAGGCTATGGAATTCTCTCCCCCCAGACATTCGCCTGGTGCCAACAGTGGCACTGTTTTGGCATCAGGCAAAATCCACCCTTTTAACCCATGCTTTTATTGGTGTTAAGTTTTGTGTGTGTGTGTGTGTGTGTGTGTGTGTGTGTGTGTGTGTGCGCGCGCGCCTTCTCTTGAAGTGTTTTAGCAGGATTATGTCCCTTCTTTGGGGTCCTGTATTTTACACACTATATATCCGTGTTTTAAAATTTTTTGAAGATGCCTCGAATATTTTAACTAGAGAGGCAGGGTAAAAATATTTTAAATAAATAAATAATAAAATAAGTGGTCAGTTTGGAGATCAGTGGTGAAAATACAGCTTCCTGTCATTTGATAACAATAAAGAAAAGTGGATTTGAACCAAAACAGTTGCTACCATCCTTACACTGTTCAACAATCAACCTCACAAACAGCACTAATTTCTAAGCTGCCCTCAGGATCCCTAATCTATAGAAAATTTAAAAATAAAAATGGATGTGTCACTAAAAATATTGCATCCATGTCTCAACAAGAAAATCTGCAGATGTTTAAAGATGAAAGCAGAAATACTTCCAAATTAGATACAGTATCTGTGCTTATAGAGGAGTACCATCAGACTAAATATGGTTGAATACTTTTGGTAGGTCTTTTTACAGAATGTGTGTGGGTGGTCACTTAAGATAGTCTAGTTTCCAGACAAGTGAATCAAGCTGAAATGTCTGTGAATGTATGTCCCTCAATTAATTAATCTATACAGCATGCAGTAACCTGTTTTAAATGCTACAAAGTGACCTTTGAATTCACAGCCCTGGCCTTTTCTATTCCCATTCTCTTTCATTGACACCCCTTCTCACAAGTATTTGTAATTTTTCCTCTCATTTACTCTTTAAACGTGGTGCCAGGAGCCAGCATGCATTCATGGCTCCTGAACTATTTCTACTTATCATAGCTCCATTAATGTCAGTGGAGCATTGAGGTGAATGATCATTTACCCCAGATAACACTCTCCCTCCTGGACTCCATGCTTTAAAGGGGCTTCTTGCTGCAGTAATTTCATCACTCATTGTGATAAAAGCATCCCAAAGTACAATGTAACTTCCATCATCTTCCCCACAACTCAAAAGGTACAACATTCTGACCTATGTCAAGACATTAAGAAGAAACCTCACATTACTGAACTTTAATCTGACCTAAATTAGCAAACCAACTTAATTGGTCCCTGCATGGTGATGAATGAGCAATCTTATTTTTCAGGCCATTTCTTAAAACAATGGAACTTGTAGACATACTATTTAGCTATCAAACTACCACTTAAGAGACCTTCTGGATGTAATTTTAGGTAACTAAAATAACTGATAAAAGATATTCTGAGTCATTATTGTAATTATCTTCCAATAATCCTACATTGGTTGGAAATCAGTTTTGAAGTGCTAAATTACAGCTATAAAACCAGGGGATTCAGATGTATCTGAAAAAGTGTACCAAATTGTTCCAGTTGTTGATGTGCCCCCATTTGTTTATATATAGTATTTTCTGATGAGTGAAGTAAAATGAACAAACTTCTACTGTTTATCTTTGCTGAAGGAAAGTATTCTATGAAATTCATTCTTCATCACTTTTTTCTTCATAACCCATAATAACAAACAGAAAATTACTTTAATAATGAATTCTTGTAACCGCCTGTTTAAAACAGCCATTAAAAAGAAGGAACTATGAATTACATTTAAAGTATTGCAGGCAATTCATCAGTATTTTGTTCAAGTTATGCAGACTTTGTTTTGAAAGTTGTGTGTGCAGATGCCCATTATCTATTGCTAAAGTAATGTTTTCAAAAGTTACACTGCACCTCATTCTGGAAAGTTCCTTAGTTAAATTGAATGGTGGAATACTGCAAAAATAAAAATAGAAAACACGTTATGCAACATTTAGTTCTACTGACACATTCAGCACCATAATTTTACTAGTTATTCTGTTTCCATAGTGTTTAATTCACTTACTAAGAACACACTGCAGATGATCCCATCCTTTTCCACAACACAGCTAAGCTACAATATGAGTCCCCAGGTCTAAGATAATTTATTTGTTATGGGAAGTTAATATTTTCCCCAATTCTACAGAACATTAACTTTCAAACACATACTATAGAGTTTGAAAATGAGTACTGTCCCTTGATTAGATAACAAGAGAACAAGAACTAAAAACTAGTTTCAGAAAAACAAGAAAATGTGTAAAGCTCTGAAGTAAAAATGGATTTCACACATACTTGTCTGCAGTTGAATTTGAAGTTACACTTATGTACAGAAGACAATATTTGCATACTGTAACTTCACAAATAAAAATAATAAAAATAACCAAAGTAGCATTATTTTAACAACTTAGTTATTAAATGCAAGCTTATCTAGCTTCATTTGTCTATTTCTTAATTCAAAATGGTTACATATGGGAAGATGTGGTTATTTTTAGTGAATACCACAATGCAAACACAAATGTCCCCCTAGGGACCCTTGAGATAAGTGGCTGTCTGTAGTGTGTTTGTTTGTTTTGGGGGGTTACTTGCTAGTTGCCTGAAAGAAACTGTGTGCTAAGCTTGTGTTTGTCTGTCTGTTTTCTTGTTTGTTTGGAGATTCAAGTGTTGAGCTGTTTGTTTGAAGGGCCGTGTGCTGTGGCCGGCAGTTGGAAGCTGTGAGCTCCTTAACGAGGATTTGAAATCTAGAACCCTCTGGTCATTGGTTGAGCCTTAGCTGGGGGCAGGGAGGGGGCTATCAGGAAGGCCAGGGCTTTATAAAGCCCATGACTAAGAGATCTAGGAGTTAACAGGGAGTTTCAAGAGCGAGTTCTGAAGGGGAGTTGGAAGAGGGTGAAGTTCACTATCCATTCTTTAAAACTTTTAAACTAAACTAAAACCAAAACTTCCTGATTTAAATACAAATCCCATCAATAATGTAAGTAGCTGTAGGAGAGAATGCAGGCAGAAGCCCAGCAGCTGAGTGGGGGCTATCCTGTTTATTGCACTCAGTGTAGCACGTATGATTACCTGCACTATGGATGAGTGGCTTGTGTGTGCTCTCAGTGCAAGGAGCTCCTGACCCTCAGAGATCATATACAGGCCTTGGAGGCCAGTTGCTGAATTGTAGGCACGAAGGAAGACAGAAATGTACATAGATAAGGCTTTCCAAGACACTGTAGAACTATCCCTCCTCCAGTCAGACATCCCCTGTGCTGTTAAAGGAGGATGAAAGGTTATGGGAAGGAGAACATTCAACTGGAACAGAGGGAAATGATTCCATAGTTGGGACCCTCCTTCCAGAGGATGGTATCGTATTTTCTTACATTGGAAGATACATCTCTGGGGCAGGGAACTCCATTTGTTAGGAAAAGGCAGGTGTTGGTAATGGAGGATTTGATCATTAGAAACATAGATAGCTAGGTATGTGGTGATGGGAGAACCGTATGGTTACTTGCCTGCCTGGTGCGAAGGCTGTGGATCTCTTGACACATCTAGATAGACTTATGTGTAGTGCTGGAGACGAGCTATTGGTGGTGGTATATGTAGGTACCAATGACATAGGCAAGAGTAGGAGAAAGGTTCTGGAGGCCAAATGTAGGCTGCTAGGAAAGAGACTGAAATCCAGGACCTCTATGGTAGCGTTTTCTGAAATGCTTCCAGTTCTATGCACAGAGCTCAGTAGGCAAACAGAGCTTCATAGTCTCAATGCGTGGATGAGATGATGGTGTAGAGAGTTGAGGGGTTTCGATTTATTATGAACTGGGGAAACTTTTGGGACAGCTGGAGCCTATACAGGAATGATGGGCTCCACTTAAACCAAAATGGAACCAGACTGCTGGCACTTAACATTAAAAAGGTTGTAGAGCAGTTTTTAAACTAAGGGTTGGAGGAAAGCCAACGGGTGCAGAAGAGCACATATATCGGACAGAGACATCTATGAGGGGAGGTTCTATTCATAGAGATGCTCTGTGTTCTCGTCAGGAGGAGAGAATGGAAGCATGGATCAAATGAGACACAATCAAATGAAAAAGAGTTGAACACATCAAGAAATGGCAGACAAACAGTGACAAATTATTAAAGTGCTTATGCACAAATGCTAGAAGTCTAAATAGTAAAATGGGTGAACTAGAATGCCTAATTTTAAAGGCGAATAATTGAGATAATAGGCACCAAAGAAACTTGGTGGAATGAAGATAATCAATGGGACACAGTTATACCAGGGTAAAAAATATCGGAAGCACACAGCAATTCATGTTGATGGGGGAGTGGCACTATACCTGAAAGAAATGTAGATCAAAAGAAGTAAAAATCTTAAATGAGCCAAAATGTTCCATAGAATCTCTACGGATAGTAATTCCATGCACTAATAATAAGAATATAGCAGTAGGGCTATATTATCGATCACCTGATCTGGATAGTGATAGTGACTATGAAATGCTAAGGGAGATTAGAGAGGCTATCAAATTAAAAAACTCAATAATAGTGGGGGATTTCAAATATCCCCATATTGCCTGGGTACATGTCACCTCAGGATGGGATGCCAAGATAACATTTCTTGATATGTTAAATGATTGCTTCTTGGAGCAGCTCGTTTTGGAACCCACAAGGGGAGAGGCTATTCTTGAATTAGTTCTAAGTGGAGCGCAGGATCTGGTTCAAGACATAAATATAACTGGAGAACTTGGAAATAGTGATCATAATGTAACAAAATTTAACATCCCTGTGGTGGGAAAAACACCTCAGCAGCCCAACACTGTGGCATTTCATTTCAGAAAGGGGAACTACATAAAAATGAGGAAGTTAGTTAAACAGAAATTAAAAGGTAGAGTGACAAAAGTAAAATCTCTGCAAAATGCATGGAAACTTTTCAAAGACACCATAATAGAGGCCCACCTTAAATATATACCCCTGTGATGTAGTGGGGGTGCTGTCTGCTCTGTAACCCGGGGTTCCTCTGAGCTGTGATGTGTGATTCCCACTGACTCACCCGCATGTGTATTGGCCCAGACACCTAGCTCTAGCCTGGGCTGATAACAAGTCTCTTCCCAGAAGGAGAGACAAAGGAAGGGAGGCAAAGACGAACACCTGGCTGGGGGGCAGGGTCTAGGAGCGAGGCAATTTCTGGCTTGGAAACATGGAGGGAACAGACTGAGCTGAGTGCTGAGGGTTTAGGGGGCAATGGACCCCCTAACCCAAGGGGTCTGAAGCATCGTGGCCCTGACTCCTGTAAGCACATCACATCTATGTTGTGCTGTGTCCTGAAAGAGCAATAAACCCTCTCTATGCTACTGGCTGGCGGAGTCTGTACTGGCTGCTATGGGGGTGCAGGATCAGAGGGTCCCTGATGTGCTGAGACATCCCCAAATAAAAAAAAAAACACAATAAGAGAACCAAAAAAAGTGCCACTGTGGCTTAACAACCACGTAAAAGAAGCAATGACAGATAAAAAGATATATTTTTTTAAAGTGGAAGTCAAATCCTAGTGAGGAAAATAGAAAGGACCATAAACTTTGTCAAATTAAGTGCAAAAATATAAGAAGAAAAGCCAAAAAGGAGTTTGAAAAACAGCTAGCCAAAAACTCAAAAAGTTATAGTAAATGTTTTTTAAGTACATCAGAAGCAGGAAGCTGGCTAAACAACCAGTGGGGCCTTAGGACAATCAAGATGCTAAAGGAGCCCGCAAAGATGATCAAGTCATAGTAGAGAAGCTACATTAATTCTTTGCTTTGGTCTTCACGACTGAGGATATTGGGGAGATTCCCAAACATGAGCCATTCTTTCTAGGTGACAAATCTGAGGAATTGTCCCAGACTGAGGTGTCTTTAGAAGAGGTTTTGGGACAAATTGATAAACTTAACAGTAACATGTCACTGGGACTGAATGGCATTCACCCAAGAGTTCTCAAGAAACTCAAATGGGAAATTGGGGCACTATTAACTGTGGTTTGTAACCTATCCTTTAAATCAGCTTCTCAACCTAATTAGCTAATGACTGGAAGATAGCTAATGTGATGCCAATATTTAAAAAGGGCTCAGAGGTGATCCTGGCAATTACAGACCAGTAAGTCTAATGTCAGTACCAGGCAAATTAGTTGAAACTATAGGAAAGAATAAAATTGTCAGACACATGGATGCATATAATTTGTTGGGAAAAAGTCAACATGGTTTCTGTAAAGGGAAATCATGCCTTACTAATCTGCTAGAGTTCTTTGAGGGAGTCAACAAATATGTGGACAAGGGGGATCCAGTGGATGTAGTATACTTAGATTTCCGCTATTACTTTGGTGCCAAGGTCCCTCACCAAAGACTCCGAGTCAAGTAAATTGTCATGGGATAAGAGGGAAGGTCCTTTCATGGATTAATAACGGTTAAAAAACAGGAAACAAAGGGTAGGAATAAAAGGTAAGTTTTCCAAGTGGAGAGAGGCAATTAGTAAGTTCTCCCAAGGGTCTGTCCTGGGGACCCATCCTATTCAACTTCTTTATAAATGATCTAAAGAAAGGGGTAAACAGTGAGGTGTCAAAATTTGCAGATGATACCAAACTGCTCAAGACAGTTAAGATCAAAGCAGACTGAAGAGCTTCAAAAAATCTCACCAAACGAAGTGAATGGGCAACAAAATGGCAAATGAAATTTAATGTTGATAAATGTAAAGTAATGCACATTGGCAAACATAATCCCAACTATATATACACAATATGATGGGCACTAATTTGGCTACAACTACTCAAGAGAGAGATCTTGGAGTCATTGCAGATAGTTCTCTGAAAACATCCACTCAATGTGCAGTGGCAGTGAAAAAAGCAAATAGAATGTTAGGGGTCATTAAAAAAATGATAGTGAATAAGACAGAAAATATCTTATTGCCTCTATATAAAACTATGGTATCGCCACATCTTGAATAGATGTGGATGCCTCACCTCAAAGAAGATATATTGGCAGTGGAAAGGTTCAGAAAAGGGCAACAAAAACGATTAGGGGTTTGGAACAGGTCCCATATGAAGAGAGATTAAAAAGACTTGGACTTTTCAGGCTTAGAAAAGAGACTAAGGGGAGATATGATAGAGGTCTATAAAATCATGACTGGTGTGGAAAAAAGTGAATAAGGAAAAGTTATTTACTTATTCCCACAACATAAGAACTAGGGGGTCACCAAATGAAATTAAGAGGCAGCAGGTTTAAAACAAACCAAAGGATGTTTTTCTTCACTTGGCGCACAGTCAACCTATGGAACTTCTTGCAGGATGCAGTGAAGGCTAGAACTTCAAAAAAGAGCTAGACAGATTAATGGAGGTTAGGTCCATCAATAGCTATTAGCCAGGATGAGTAGGAATATTGTCCCTAGCGTTTGTTTCTCTGGAAGTGGGAGACAGGAGGGATCACATGAGGATTACTTGTTATGACCCCTCCCTCTGGGGCATCTGGTATTGGCTACTATTGGCAGACAAGATACTGGGCTAGATAGACGACTGGTCTGACCCAATATGGCTGTTATGTTCTTATTTTTTTGTGGATCAGGGCCTATGTAATATAGCTCTTTAATCATTTGTTTTTTGGGTTGTTGGTTTTTTTGAATACTTTTTTCCATTCCATTCTGGAAAAAAGAATGAATGTGGACAGAACAGTCTACATAAGTTCCCCCAAAAATGTTAGAAGTCAGTATACAGATAAAGATATTATGTTTTCATACTTCCTGAAGTGACTATAGATACCTACCTGATCTGTAAAAGCGACGAAGAGTCCTGTGGCACCTTATAGACTAACTGAAGTGTAGGAGCATAAGCTTTCGTGGGCAAAGACCCACTTCGTCAGATGCATGTAGTGGAAATTTCCAGAGGCAGGAATAAATATGCAGGCCAGGATCAGGCTGGAGATGACCAGGTGGATCCAATCAAGGAGGATGAGGCCCACTTCTAGCAGCTGATCTGGAGGTGTGAATTCCAAGAGAGCAGAAGCTGCTTTTGTAGTTAGCAAGCCATTCACAGTCTTTGTTTAATCCAGAGTTGATTGTGTCAAACTTAAAGATGAACTATAGCTCAGCATGCATCTGACGAAGTGGGTCTTTGCCCACGAAAGCTTATGCTCCTACACTTCAGTTAGTCTATAAGGTGCCACAGGACTCCTCGTCGCTTTTGCAGATTCAGACTAACACGGCTACCCCTCTGATACTTGATACCTGATCTGTGTTTCTTGAGAGATTATTTTTAAAGCAAAAGCTATTATCTGTGAAAGGTGTTAGATAAAAGTCCTGTCCAACTATAGAGAAATTCAACCAAGAATTCAATAGATGCCAGCCCTGAGGAAGTAGGCTATAGTGACCAGAAATAAAGAAGTCATATGCTTATTAACCATCAACAGAAGTGCACACACACTGCAGTGATTAATATGCACTCCTGTGAAAAACTGCTCTTTTTGGCCTTTAGAACATGTATTACTTAAATCACATTTTTCATCTGTCTTCTAATTGCACTACACTTTCTAATCATTTAATTGCCTATGGTATCCTGAAGACATACCATATTTACTTGACTTCTCCTGAACTATTTAAAATTACAAACTTGCGCTCTCTCTCAAAAAAACACCAAACCCAACTCTCATTTCCCACATTAGCATGGAGCATATTTGTGAATACAAAACCTTGTTAACGCAAAGTAAATGTTACATAGTTAAAAATCATGAAGACTCAGGAAATGAAGGGTCCAAATGGGAAATTAAGTTGCTGTGTTGTGAGGGGGAAATCTCGCTCCCCTGGGGTACAGAGCCCCCAGAAGGGTTCGAGGCTGGAGGTCAAATCAAATCAATGAGGCAAGAGGGAAACCTAGAAGAGAAAACTTTATTATGCATGCATGCAGGCTGGCAGCCGTAGCAGTCAGCTCTGAGTTACAGGGCTTTAGATCCTTTATACAGAATACTTAGACAGTCATTTAACATATCAAAGTCTCAGCAGAAGTACTCTGAGACTTCTGTTCCCCCCAGGAGTGCTAGAAGTAAGTTTTACAAAACAAAGGCACATGAGAATGTGGAGTGAGTGGTCTTACAAGGCAAACTGTGACAAAGATAAGAGTTTACATGATAATTTGTGACAGACTAGGCGTATCCATGAATTTGAGATAGTCATTTGTAAGGGTCTTTGATTAGAGTTAATTTGATTTCATTCTGATACAGGGAGAGAGATCTGGAACTTTTAACCCTTACAGCAGTTTTATTAAGAGAGTTTTGATTTCTGCACAGTCCCCCCTTTAATACAATTGGAGTTATTGGATTTTTCCCACAATTCCCCCCTTTAATACTCCTATTGGAGTATTACTCATAGTTTATCCTGGACATTCTTAGGTATTCTTCTTCTGCTAGGATGCTTAGCCCATCCCCATCTCCCAATTTTTCCATCCTCAATACCTCTCTGGTTTGGTTGTGAGCAGATCTTTGGGATTTGTGATTGCACTGTCTCAAAGTACCTTTTGTGCAGATAATGCAACAGTTAATGAGCACATATATTATCACAAATATGACAATAATGATTATCAGATATTTCAGCAAGGATTTTAAGGTTCCTCCAAACCACCCTCCAATATTTGGGAGCCAGTTCAAGGGATCCCATTCTTGGATTTCACCGGTCCTTTTTAACACCTTGATTGCTGATTTTATTTTTAAAAGATCTTGTTCTATAATGCCTGATTTATTAACATAGAAACAGCAGGAGGTGTTAACAATAGCACACACTCCTCCTTGCTGAGCCAGGAGTAAGTCCAGTGCTTGTCGATTTTGAATGGCTAGTTTTGCTACAGAATCTATTTCCCTTTCTAGGGATAGGATAGCTTCTGAGGTAGCATTAAAGCTCTGTTCCAATACCCTAGAGATGTTGCGAATGGCACGTTCCAATTCATTAACACCCAAGGCTGGAAGTATAGCACGTACAATGGAATGGAAAAGAGTGGGCCGTTCTACTAATGGGTTTATATCATTGGCTGTATCACGCTTTGCTCTGTGTACAAAACTGCCTAGGTTTGTAATGGTATCTGCCTGAAGATCTTTAACCAATTCTGCTACCGGGGCTACGTAGCCTATAGTGCATCTGCCCTTCCACCCAGGTGGTAAGGCCTTATAAGCAAAGTTTCCACATATGAAAAACATACCAGGCTCACTGAGGATCAGAGTTAAAATGTTATCCCTATACCATGTGCCTTCAATCCTTATGCCTTGTTTTATATAGAGAGGATCACAGCGCCTATGGAACTGAGGCCATCCTGAGGCATTGTGGCCCTGCATCAGGTTATATGCACAAAAGGTGACAAGATGAATCCGTTCCAGGGCCGTGTTATAGATTAGGGACTCACTTGAGCATTCTGGTGCCTTCCTGGAGTTGGCAGATACGGCTCCATTGTCCACAATTAGGAACAGGGAGTGATTATACCACCTTTGAGTTTCATTTGCCCACAAGGGGGAGTTAAAACTTATGGGTTTGATAGTAATGTTGTTAAGAGGATAGGTATGTGTAGTGGTCATGTGGAAGGTGATGGGTAATTTGCACCTTAGAGGGAGGATTTCTTTATCTGCTGGGTAAATGACCCATTGCCCATTCCCTGGATTTAACCTTACTTTACGATAGCAGGTATTTTCTGGGATCCAACCCAGATCTTTACCAGTGCCAAATTTGTTTTCAAAACATAAGGGAAACATAGTCCCTGATGGATGTAATGCTTGAGTAAGGGGAATTCCTGAGGCAATTAGATTTTTATGCCAAATCTGCCTGTTTTCCCCATAACTATGTATTCCTGGTACAGCGTTATCATTCTGGGCATCTACCCACTCCCGCTCTCCTGTAGAGTACTGACTACCAGTAAATCTGAATTTTAGGGGTCTGGTCCACAAGGAGGCAGGAGTTGGGATAAACTGTAATGGTAAAAGGCCTTCAGAGCCTTTGATAAGCTGTTCACATATCCAACAGTCACTTGCATTGGTGAGGGACACAATCTTCTGCAGGGCTTCCCGATAAGGGTGGGGAAAGTTATATACTAAGGCTATTCTGACTACTAAAAGAAGGAAAACAATCCCCATCTTATTATAGTATCTTAAGTCTCTAAAGTAGAAGGATAATAATAATAATATAGTAATTAGCTAGCAACTAGCAAAGCAGTCTCTTTAACTAGCTTAATCAGTTAGTATTGTTTGGCTTGCCTCTGCAGGCACTCTTCGAGATTTCGTAGTCTCTTAGTTCACTCAATACTGGAATGGATCCCCCTTTATGAGAGCTATGGGGCGTCAGGCTCACCTGGAGGTCTTTTCTGGTACAGTCCTACCTCTCAGGTTGTATCTTGAAGTTCCTGGTGGAGGCCGGTTTGGTGACAGTCTGGTTTGAGAGTCTGCCGCCTCGGTCCGCTGAACCTCGTCCTCAGGTGATTCCTCCGGGGAGGGGTCCTGGGTGACGGGGTCAATCAGCTCTGTTGGATCTGCAGTTCGGCGTACGTGACTTGCATGGATCCACGAAGGGCGCTCCTTCACCTTTACTGCTGTGTGGGTGATGAGCAGCACTTGGAACGGTCCTTCCCACCGGGCTGCCAAGCAATTCTTTCTGCGATGTTCCTTCACGAACACGTAGTCGCCTGGTTGGATGTTGTGGCACGGTACATCAGTAGGTACTGGGAGGGCTTCCTTCACCTGAAGATGCAAGCTAGAAGCAAGCTTAGTTAGTTGGATAACATACTCAGTCAGGGAGTCAAACTCCTCACTTAGGCTTTTTACAACTCTTGGGGGAGATAGCCCCACTGCCATGGGTCGGCCAAAGACTATTTCATAAGGTGTGAGATTGTGTTTTCTGTTAGGTGTATTTCTAAGATGCATTAGTACTAAAGGTAGGGCCTCTGGCCACTTCAGTCCAGTGTCAGCGCAGACCTTTCCTAACCGTCGTTTTATGTCTAGGTTTCTTCTTTCCGTGTGGCCGCTAGCCTGTGGGTGGTATGGGGTATGGAACTGTTGAGAGATATTTAAAGCCTTGCAGATGGCCATCATAAGGGATGCAGTAAAGTGGCTCCCTCTGTCAGAATCAATTCGTAAGGGTATTCCAAACCTAGGAATGATTTCAGATAGTAACTTCTTTGCTACAGTCACAGCATCTGCTTTTCTGCAAGGAACACTTTCAATCCAGCCACTAAACAAGCATACTATAACAAGACAATACTGATAGTTCATACACTTGGGAAGCTCAATAAAGTCTACTTGCAAAAATTGAAATGGTCCTTCTGGCCATGGGGTGGCGCTTGTAGCTGTTTTTTCCCCTCCTGCAACATTAAACTGCTTACAAATCACACATGAATTAGATACCCTTGCAGCTTCTAGGTGCACGCCTGGGGCATACCATTGTTTTAAGATCTGTGAGGCCACCCCCCTTTTGCTCATGTGTGTCATCTGATGAGACACCTGAGCAAGCTGCCGTGTGAGAGATCTTGGGGCGACTGGGCGGCCATCAGGCGCAACCATTATCCCAGCTGGGGATAAGGAGCAGCCTGCTTTCTCCCAAAGGGTTCTCTCCGTAGGGTGAGTAGCTTGCTGTAGTTCTATCAGGTCCTGCAAAGAAACAGGGAGGGAAAGAGAGACCAGAATCTGAAAGGGAGCCAGAGGTCCATGTGCTGCTGCATGTCTGGCGGCTGCATCAGCACTCCCATTACCCAGAGACACAGGATCAGTGGCACCTGTGTGGGCCGGGCAATGCGTAATAGAGAGGGATGTGGGTAGCTGAATAGCATCAAGGAGTTGGGAGATAAGGGGACCATGTGAGATAGCAGAGCCAGAAGAGGTAAGGAAACCTCGTTGTTTCCAAATTTGTCCTGTGGCATGACAGACAGAGAAAGCATACTTTGAGTCAGTATAAATAGCAGCAGATTGTCCGGAAGCTAAAAGGCAAGCACGAATTAAAGCGATGAGCTCAGCAGCCTGAGCTGATTTGATTCCTGGAAGAGAAAAGGCCTCTAAAACATCATTATCTGAGACCACTGCATATCCAGCCTCTAGTTTACCAACTGAATTTCTTTTACATGATCCATCAGTATACAATACAAGATCTGCATTTTCCAGCGGTTGATCAGACAAATCTTGGCGAGGCTTCACACAGTGCTCAAGCAATTCTTCACAGTTATGGGTGTGTGGTTCACCATCAGAGGGTAAAGGAAAAAGAGTAGCTGGGTTAAGTACATTACATCTTTGAATTACCACATTTGGGGAAGAGAGGATAACATTTTCATACCGGGTTTGTCTCTGAACAGACAGGTGCTGAGTGCGGTGTCGCTGTAAGAGAGCAGAGACAGCATGAGGGACCTGTAAGATAATGCTGTGGCCTAATGTGACAGGTTGGGCTTTTTCAAGTAATTCAGCAGCAGCTGCAACTGCCCTCAGACACGGTGGGAACCCACGGGCTACTGAGTCCAGTGTTGCAGAGAAATAAGCTACTGGACGAGGTGTGGGTCCAAGGGGTTGACAGAGAACTCCAGCTGCAATTCCATCCTGTTCATGACAAAACAGAGTAAAAGGCTTGCTATAATTAGGTAAGCCTAGAGCAGGTGGCTGTGAGAGAAGAGTTTTAAGGGAAAGGAAAGCAGATTCACATTCTGGGGACCAGGTCACTGGGTCAGGAGCTAAGTCTAAGAGTAGAATAGTAAGAGGTCTTGTGAGTCCAGAAAAGTTAGGAATCCATTGTCTGCAATATCCTGCTGCACCCAGAAATTTGCGTACCTGACGTTTGGTTAAAGGGCGAGGAATGGAAAGAACTTGTGAAATTCGCTCAGGTGTTAACTGGCGGCCATCTCCTGAAAGTAAATGTCCTAAGTACTGAACTCTTTGTTTTACAAATTGCAATTTGGTTTTGGAAGCCTTGTGACCCTTATTAGCAAGACACTTTAACACATGCAGAGTATCAGTCTTACATCCTTCCTCAGTTTCACTAGCAATTAGCACATCATCAACATACTGAACCAGCACAGAGCTGCAGGGAAGAGAGATAGAATCAAGGTCAGCTTTCAAAAACTGGGAAAACAAAGTAGGGCTTTCACAATAACCTTGGGGAAGACGGGTCCAGGTTAATTGACGACCTTGAAATGAAAAGGCAAAGAGAAATTGGGAATTCTTATGTACTGGAATAGAAAAGAAGGCAGAACATAAATCTATTACAGAAAACCATTTAGAAGTGGGTGGAATAGAGGAAAGAATAGTAGCAGGGTTAGGTACTACTGGAAATCTAGGGATTACAAACTTGTTAATGGCTCTTAGGTCTTGTACAAATCTATAGATTTGCTTACCTTGGCTATCAAATTTTCCCTCCTTTTTCACAGGTAGTATAGGTGTATTACATGGTGAAGTTGTATATACAAGTATCCCTTGTTCAAGGAGGGAAGAGATTACAGGCTTAATGCCCTCTTGTGCCTCCCTAGCCAATGGATACTGGGGTACCCTTGGGAAAGGCTTGTTGTGTTTGTATGTTATTTGCACTGGTGTTGCAGAGGCTAGCAACCCTACTTCATTCGCGTGGGCTGCCCACAATGTTTCTGGGACATCTGAGAGGTCCAGGAGGGGTGTATGTCCTGAGGTCTCATCAGATTCCTCTGAGAGTAGTAATGCCATCAATTTTGGGGCCTGATGGGGGGGAAGGTCAACAAATATCCCTTCCTCTCTACAGAGAAGGTTCGCACCCAATTTACACAACAAGTCACGTCCCATAAGGTTTACAGGAGAACAGGGAGATAATAGGAAGGAATGTTCAGTTGACAAAGGTCCAATAGTTACAGATGTGGTTTCTGAAACTGGGTGGGGAATACACTGACCCCCTATTCCCACAGCATGAATCACAGAAGAAGATTTTTGAAGAGAGGTTTCAGACTGTCTTAAAGTAGAAAGGGTAGCTCCAGTGTCAACTAAAAACTTGTGGGGTTGCCCGTTCACAGTTATTGAGACAAAAGGTTCAGGAACTTGGGGGGACGTCTGCAAAGGTAATGTGAGGACCTCACGGCATAGTCAATAATTACTGGAATGAATTTGATCATTGCTAAAGTGGTTAACACATGGGTTAGTCTGTGGAAGCAGGCCTTGGCTGCTTGGAGGATCAGGCCAGGGAGTAGCAGCAGGATTGAGCTGGTTCTGGTTATGCCAGAGACCCTGATTCTGTTGTGCCATGTGCTGCTGGCGCTTCCGGCATTCATTTTTCCAGTGGCCATTTTTTCCACAGAAATGACATTGTCCAGTTCTTATGGGGCCCCGGGGCTGAGATTGCTGTTGTGAAGAATTGGGTCTGCCAGAAAATGGAATAAAGTTTCGGCCCCTAGGTGGCGGTGGTGCACTAGTTGGGCGCCGTTTAGGGTTCTGTTTTGTCTGAAGGTCTGCTATCTGCATAGCCATGAGGGTTGTTTTTAAGTCCCTTTTCTTTACCTTGTCAGCTTGCAAGTTTTCCCAAAACTGTGTGGCTGCCCCCTGAATATGAAGGATCGTGCTGTCTCTCCAGCCTACAACATTGTTTTTAATCCTGTCTCTGATTTCAGGGAGGAAATTGTCCACTACAATTGAGACAACAATGGAACGATTACCCTCTGTTTCTGGGTTGACTTGGGAAAATTTTCGAAAGGCAGACAGGACTCGTTCAACATAAGAGACAGGAGGTTCATCTGGATTTTGCTTAATAGATTGTACTTTTGACCAGTCATGCCGCACTGGGACAACTTCAGCGATAGCATTAAGGAGTCCCTCCAAATCATTGTTCAAAGTATTTTGTCCATTATCATCAGTGGGGGGGCCGGGGAGAGGATCTTCTGGCCATCGAGCACCCACATGATGTGGGGGTGCCAACCGAGCCTGCCGAGTTAAAGCTGCATAATCATGTGGGGGCAGGTTACCTCTTAAAAGCCAGTCAATGTCTCGATGAGTGGGGTTGTAAATGTTAATAAGCCTCCGCAATTCCTCACGGAATCCTTGGGGGTCCTCTCGGAAAGGAGGCAAAATGTTCTTAAAGTTTAAAATGTCAGCAGCAGTCCATGGTATGTGGATTTGCTGTGGAGGCCCCCCTGTAGCCCCTGGAAACATTCTAAGGGGAGCCAAAAGGGTTATCTTTGAGTTATCCTCCTTAAGGTTACTCAGATCTGATGGTGACCCTTTGGGGTTTTTGAATAAGGTGGGGAAATAGGGTCGTTCAAAGGGAACTTGACGTGGGGTTCCACCCCGGGTACGATTGTTTACAATTGTAATGAAGTTGGTATCAGCGTGAATCTGGGTTGGCTCCCAGTCATCTTTGAGCAATTCAGGGTTAAAGTTATCAATCAATTCTTGGAGAGTATGCTTCGAAAGGGGCTTAATAGGTGCAAAATTCATACCAGTAGGATCTGAATCAGGCAAGGGAAAAAATGCCTTCTCTTTTGCTGGGTGTTGGTCTGAATTCTGTCCTTTTAGGCTAGACAGTGGCTGAGTTGGGTGTGATGAGGAAGCCTGACCTTGAGGTGGGTGATATGTGGGT
Source organism: Pelodiscus sinensis (assembly GCF_052426305.1). Classification (NCBI taxonomy): domain Eukaryota; kingdom Metazoa; phylum Chordata; order Testudines; family Trionychidae; genus Pelodiscus; species Pelodiscus sinensis. Next base: position 19,635,691 of record NC_143061.1, on the reverse strand, counting down.
GGTGGCGGTAGCCATCCTGTCCACAAATCTAAAGGGTCTTCTTGTGGGTCAGGGACTGGGACTGGGGCAGCTTTATCCCTTGTCAATTGGGAATATAAGTGTGTTGTTGCTACAGGAAGTGGGGGTGCAGAGGGCACATCTAGGGAATCCTGTTGTTTCTTTAGAGTAGCCAATTGTTGCTGCAGCTTTTCAATAGAATCTTTTTGGCTAGCCATAATGCTCTGATTCTTTTTTTTTACTGCCACATCCTCCCAGAGGCACCAATATTCCATCTGGTTAGGATGTTTTTCCTCGAGGAAAACTTTAAGATAAGCAAGCTTAGTTAAATCAAAACTACCCTCCAGTGGCCATGTATTCTGGGAATTCCCCTGAGTATAGCCATTCCAAATGCTCATTAATTCCTTAAGTCTCCTTAGTTTTAAACCTGCCGGCAATTTACCTAGCTGACTGTAAATTCTTATCATCTGAGACAAGGGAGTCCCAGGTTGTGAGAAACCTTTTTCCTCAGGTGGAGACAGACTAGAGGGAGCAATCCCACCCATGTTAGCACTGTCCTATCCAAGAACAGCACAGGAGCCCAACAGTACTACCCTCTCCAAGGATAGTGTGGGAGTCCACACAAACTGACAGCTTCACTCACACTCCTTATGTGCCAGGGGAAACCGCCCTTGCTTTCAGTAGCTGTTCAGTGACACTGACAGCACTGGTGCGGCTGCGGTTCCCCTCCGGACTTCACTCACTCAAAACCATGCGCTTGGACTCGCCACCAATCAGTCAGCAACAACAACAACAACAACAAAATCCAACCCCTATTTGGCTATACCCAGTGTTTTCGTTTTAAATTTCCCTCAAGCCTCTTAACAAAAAAAATTTTAAGTAAAAGATGACTCTTACCGCCAGCCGGTCCAGCTGGTGACGAGAACAGGGAGGCGGACTGGGGGATTTTAAATGGATCCCTTACCCTTCAGATGCGCGCTGTAGTCCGTTCCCGTTCCCCGTCGTCAGCCTTTCCAACTGGAGTTCCAAGCCATCCCACTTCTGACACCAAATTGAGGGGGAAATCTCGCTCCCCTGGGGTACAGAGCCCCCAGAAGGGTTCGAGGCTGGAGGTCAAATCAAATCAATGAGGCAAGAGGGAAACCTAGAAGAGAAAACTTTATTATGCATGCATGCAGGCTGGCAGCCGTAGCAGTCAGCTCTGAGTTACAGGGCTTTAGATCCTTTATACAGAATACTTAGACAGTCATTTAACATATCAAAGTCTCAGCAGAAGTACTCTGAGACTTCTGTTCCCCCCAGGAGTGCTAGAAGTAAGTTTTACAAAACAAAGGCACATGAGAATGTGGAGTGAGTGGTCTTACAAGGCAAACTGTGACAAAGATAAGAGTTTACATGATAATTTGTGACAGACTAGGCGTATCCATGAATTTGAGATAGTCATTTGTAAGGGTCTTTGATTAGAGTTAATTTGATTTCATTCTGATACAGGGAGAGAGATCTGGAACTTTTAACCCTTACAGCAGTTTTATTAAGAGAGTTTTGATTTCTGCACAGTCCCCCCTTTAATACAATTGGAGTTATTGGATTTTTCCCACAGTTGCATATCCCCTATATGTTTTTTCTTATGTATTTTACATTACAATTTGCATGTTTTCATTTCTGGGACTGATTTTTTAACTGTGCAACATTAATATGCTGTGTTAGAGACAGATCTTTGTTGGTATAAATTAGTATTGTCCCACTGAAATCAATAGAGCAACACTAGCTGACAATAGGGGTACATCTACACAGCAACATTATTTTGAAAAAACTAGTGTTATTTTGAAATAACTTAGTCTGTGTCTACACAGCAGGCAGTTATTTCAAAATAATGTCAAAACACTGTCAAGCTGGAGGCCTTCTTACTCTGACTCCTGTAACCCTCATTGTACAAAGAGTAAGGGAAGTCAGAGGGACAGTGCTCTACTTCAAAATAAGTGCTGTGGAGACGCTCCCAATTTCAATTTCAAAATAAGCTACACAATTGCTGCAGCTCAATTTGTGTAGCTTATTTTGAGTTAAGCTCTGCTGTGTAGATGGACCCTAGATGAGTATCTGGCCTAATGGATTTTGTTTATTTTTCCACTTGGTTTCCCAGGTAAGTGTGGGTGGGAAAATAGATGGTCCTTAACATTAAATCATGGTTTTGGAGGTGAATATCCATTCTGATCATGCTATTAATCTTGTTGTTCCCATGGAAAACTTCTGGAATCAAGCCACTGAATTTACAGAGGAACAGCGAAGGGCAACAAAAATGTTAACGGAATTGAACAGTTTCCATATGAGGCGAAATTAAAAAGACTAGAAATGTTCATCTTAGAAGAGATGACTAAGGAGGAGATATATCATTTATAAAGTCATAAAGTCTTGTAACACAAGAACTAGGTTCACCTGATGAAATTAATAGAACATTTAAAACAAACCAGAGGAAGTAGTTTTTTCACACACACAACATATAGTCAACCCCTGTGGATCTGGTTGCTGTGGAATATCATAAAGGCCAAAAACATACCCAGGTTAAAAAAAGAATTAGATACATTTGTGGGTGATAGGTCCATCAATACTATTAGCCAATATGGTCAGGAATGCAACCCTATGTTTTGGGTATCTCTACACTTCTGACTGAAAGGACCTGGGATTGGACAGCAGAGGATGGATTGGACAGCAGAGGACAGATTACTCAGAATTGTCTTGTTCTGTTTATTCCCTCTGAAACATCTGACACTGGCCACTTGGCTACATGGGCCATTGGTTTGAAACAGTATGACTATTCTTATGAAAGGTCAATGAGAGTAGTACCGGACATATTACTTGACCAGGTCAACCAATTTGCTAGCCCAGTCTGGCAGATCAAAGTGCAATACAGGTGTCGACATTGTGACAGTGGGAACCACAAATCCTAAGTCATATGATCCAATATCCCCTCAGATATATCTTTCTTTTCCAGGAATTTCTATTGATATTTAAATGTACCATTTTTCATCTCCCTCATTTACATTGTTTACAGACTTTGACTCTTCTCCAGTATCCTAGATAGGGAAAGCAACTGTTGAACTTGTCAGGTGGTGCAAAACAAAACAACTTAAGGGCCTTTGGTCAAAGTTCTCCTGTCCACCTGGAAAAAGACAGCACTCTTCAGATGAATCAGAGAACAGAAAATTTCAGCCAAAATATTACTATGTTGTGTGGAAAAACTGGGTGAGGAGGATATTTTAACAAATTCTTCAAACTTAACTGTAGCAGGCATTACTGGTGCTTTCAAAAATGTGTGTGCATCATATACGGAACTATTAGGTATATTTTGAAGACATACATTTATTCAGAGAGTATTCAAGTTACTCTGAAAACACAAAACAAACAACAAGTCAGCCTTATATATTCTGACATTCCTATCAACGTGGCAATATCTATAGCAAGGAGCTAACTTATGAGGCTACAAATTAATTTTAGGTGAACAACATTTTCAAGATATCATCAAGAGAAAATGAGTCTTTCTTCTCTTGATACTCCTATGTTACTCTGAGCAACCTGTCCACAAAGATCTGGACTCTTTAGTCAACTGAGTCCAAAAAGCTCTTGCTAAATCAGACATTTTCACAACAAAGGGCAACTGACATTATATAGGAATGGATGGATTATAAATTCTTTTGTTAACTTCTGTGTGTGCTTGGAGACATTCCTATGTGTTCGTGTAGCACCTAGCACACTGGAGCACTAGTCCTGACAGGTAGTGCTATATAAATATTAAATAATTAATAAGCATATAGGGTAAGAAGATTATTTCTTAGTGGTTAGATATTGGATTTGGAAATATTCTTTGCTCTATTTTCCAGAGAATTTGATTCTCCATATTAATGAGTAACAAGTCTGCTTCTGAGAAGTTGTACTTTTGGAAATTATTACAGTGGTGAAACCATGACATAACCAAATAATTATCTAATGGAACAGAGACACCTACAATGCCCACATGTACAGGAGAATCAGAAGCTTGTAGGTATCTGAATTTTTGTGAGAGCATTAGGGGAAAACCTGCAATTGGAAGTCCTAATCCTCTTTTCCATAATTTATGCACTTTTATTACCAAAAAACAGGACTATGTAGCACTTTAAAGACTAACAAGATAGTTTATTAGGTGATGAGCTTTCGTGGGCCAAACCCACTTCCTCAGATCAAGGTATTAAAAGGTATGTCTTGACATGGAATTCAGCAATTTTAGCTTTTCATCAGCCACACACACAAATAAAAAAATATAGAAAAACTGTTGGGATTTGTGCCTTTTTGTATATTTTCATGATCTGCAAAAAAAGTTTTGATTTTCCATTTTCATTTGGTTTTCATGCTTATTAGGTGCCCTTTTCAGCTGTTTCCCATTGATAGCACAGGTGAGGTCAAATCAGCTAAACAAAAAAGCTCCCTGTCTTTAACGGGCACATAATGAGGGTATGCTCTGAATCTATCTATCTATCTACCTAATCTCAGTCCAGGCTAATCATACTAATACTACTTTGGATTTATAAATTCCTTGTATTTGAGAATTGTTAATGCACTTTAAACTATTAAATCAATAATTTAAAGGGGCTAATGAAGCCAAATGTAAGCTCACTCACTTTGGAGTTTGTATTGAGGTTGATGGGATCAGGATTTCAACTGAGATCTACAAACCTGTTTATAACATTGAACTTCACTTTTCAGATTCATAAAGTATTTTTGCTTTTTTCTTTACATTTCAATTGCACCTTCTAACCAAGAGTCAAAACACCATTCAAACATTGAATTCCAAATACCTGTAAAGTAAAGTATTTGGCTCCAATTCTGCCATCAATCTGTATAAGTAGATATTTGTAATTTAATGGAACCCAGATAACTGCAATGATGGAAAAACCACCTATGAAGATCTGGTTGCAGAGTCAGGGCATATATGATGTTGCTGGGAAAAGTAATTCTCATGTCCGACACTGGGTTCTCTAAGTACAAAACACGCTGTACCAGTATCTGTCAAACACAAGCAGTTTATTTCCTGACTGATTTCAACTATCCCCCTTAACTAAAAGAACAACATGATAGGAGAAGTGGCTCTTATGTCCCTTCTGCAAGCTGGGGACCCCATTCAGCTGCAGACGAGTGGGAGGTCATCTATGCTTCTGAGGCACCGGTACCAGAGTCCATCAGCAAAGTCCAAATTGCTTAACTGTTGTACAGCATATATACCATGCTTTCACCTCGTCTTGCAGTTTGGAAATTTCCAGAGGTTACTTAATGTTTACTAATGTATGGCTTAGCTATTAACTATCTATTTGGTACTACTTGTCCTTTGACCTTGTTTACATGATCAGTACATCTGGGTAAACAAGATAATTATGTGTTCCTGCCTTTATCTATAACTTGTTCTTGCTACAATGGCATCACCGCTTATCTTAAATGGCATGTGTTCCTAGAGACCTGCTTCTGGCTCATCAGATATAGAGGAAAGGGGAAATGCATGCCTCACCACCCCTATGCTTCACACATACAAAGTTCTTCCACAATTAACCCCTACATATGGGTACATCTATACTACAATAAAGAACCTTCAGTGCCAAATCAATTGACTCAGGCAACCAGGGTTCAGGCTTCTAGGCTGAACATTTCAGTGTAAACCTTCATGTTTCGGCTGCAGCCCAGAATGTGAGATCCTACCCAGTTGGAGCCCTTTCTCCAACCCAAACCCAAACATCCACATTGCATTTTTTTAGCCCAAGATCCGGATAGAGCCCAAGTCACCTTATCCAGGCCAACTGCAGAGCTTTGATTGCAGAGTAAACATAGCCTAATTGTTGATGTTCCCAATTTACAGATGGAAAAACTGAGGCACGCAAAATTTAGTTATCTTAATCAAGAGGAAATCACAATCTACATGGCTTAATGAAAATTTGACTGTATAGAAGAAAAGCAAGTCAGCATTATCATATACAGCATAGTGAAAAGCATTCTGTATAAACAGTTGCACCTCAAATGTATTCCTATTTATTAAACAGAATCTTAGGAACTTTTGAACTGTCATATTGAATTATTTGTCTAGTATCTTATTGCAATGACAAGTAACAGTCACTTCAAAGCAAGGTACTAAAAACTCCTTCAGTAAGCAGGCATGGAATAATTGCTTCATAGGAAAAAATTAAACAAAAATCCATTCTCATTTCCCCTCCCATTCATCAGTATATTGCATACAATGAAGCGTTACCCCTTTCAATATTCCTTGGTTTTCTGCCAGTTCTTGACTATTTATAATTACATGGTGACATTGTTCATTTAAGAAAGCCAACATAGCATGACTTAAGTTCATGTGATCCTTGTCCCCATCTCCTTTGTCTCCTTTCCTTATGCTTAATATGAGGGCTGCAAACCCTATTTCTCAGATTACTGCTCCCAGAAGGTGTGCTTTACATTACTCCTTTCCTAATCTATTTCCTGCTCTAGTTCCTAAACTCCAGTAGGAAAACAAAATTTGAGGCATTTTCCACATCAAACATGAAGCTCTGAGCTTTTAGAAGCTTAAGGATTGTTAACATGTAGAAAAAATAGTGTATTTCAAGCATTATTTTATTATTTTTAAATGAAGTTATTTCTTATAGATAAAAGTGTAGGACTTCTTAGCTTGAGGTGCATTGACATTTAGTGAAGTTTATTTATTTTTGTTATGGTTATTCATATATAAAACTAGAGTAGTTAAACATACGACAAGAATAATGAAATGCAGGGGCCTCATGGGGAAAAACAGCCCTTGTGATTCATGGAGTAGAAGGCAGCTTGTGTATTTCAAAGCATCATCAGGTTAGATGCATGACATGTCTTAGAGCTATTAAATACAGAGTTGTGAGGCTGGCAAGAATTATTATTTCAAGTCCACTTGAACAGAAGTCACCCACACCACTGACATTTCTCTCCTTTACTCCTACTCCTTACAGCTGAAATTGAAAGTAGGTCATGCTGCAACTGTTGTAGATTCTACATTATTAGATAAAGGAGCAGTATCAGCAAATTGGTTAAGCTAATTAAAAACAAAGAGTCATGAAGATGTTTAGCTCTCTTTAGTGTAAAATTACCACTCTGCTGATAGAATGGATGAGGACAGGATATTTGAGAGCCTAGGTGGTGGGAAAGGTCCTCATAAAATTAACATCTGAAACTTAATGCGGAAGGAAGAGTTCAGTTCTGATAAGAAACCAAGCGTGTAAGTCATCTAGACTTCTGAAACCTACAAAGCTGAACTGAACATTCAAGAGATTTACCATTGCCTGATGATGTAGAAATCCCATTCCAGTCATCTGTTCCTAACTATAGTAGCTACGTATATTTTATAAGATGGGGAGGATGAGTAAATATCATGGATAATGTTCTTCTAAGGCTTTCAGAGGCATTTTTAAAAAACATATTAAAAACAGAAAACTGTACATGAAGTACCTCCCATAATATTCTTTATTTCAATTACTGCAGGAAATTTAAATTAAACAGCATAAGAGTAGTGAGGGAAGCCATATTTTTAAGTGGGTTGAGAATAGATAGAAGGCAAGCATACTGAATTGAGTTCTTATTCAAGGCCATATGGTTGTGTGCAAGTCTCTTAAGGCTAGATTTAATTTAGAACAGCCTCTAAACGCTCTTGCATAAGGAGGTGGGACCACCCCACTTAACTGGGGACGGGGAAGCATTAGAGACCATTTTGCCTCAGAGAAATAATGCCTCCCAGAGCTGCTTGGGTTCATGGGGCAAACGTGATTTACAGCACTCCTTTTGGCATAATAGCACACTCGTGCTTTGGTGGCCAATTATATTTTTATCCAGCTTGGCATAGAGGGGAGCAGAAGTGAAGATATGACTTAGTACTCTTCTCATTACATTCTATTCCCTTTTAGTGAATTATTCTTGAGAACACCTGGGTTTGTTGGCTGAAATGCCTTACCAAGCCTTAAATTGGAAAGCTGCAAAAACAAACAAACAAACTCAGAGAGAGTTTGAAGAGTGGAGGTAGTATCAGGACTCTTTGACATCCTTAAGAAGAGCAATTTATTCTTAAAACTAAACTCTAATTAAAAAGTTAATAACAGTTTAAATGAGAAAATACAGTAATGATGGCTACAGGATTATATAGTGTAGTGGGACAGCCTCAGGAATATATAGTCTATAGAAATGAATCGGGGCTGCATCGCTTCTTGTGGAAAATGATTCAAAGGCCTATAAGAATAAACTATACCCCACAGAAACCAATGGGTCTTCCAGACATTAAATAGCAAGGGTTCATTTATTATTAGTTGAAAAAGCCTATAAGAATGCACTTAGCTCATAATAGTAAATGGGGCTTTTGTCACATGTAGGAACACATGACTGAGGCTGATGTCATAGAAAAACTGAAAGTTGATTGGCTGAAGGCTTCTACCTCATGCAGGTGCATGCAGGAATATGATATCAGAAAGCTGATTGGCTGATCCTAGGTGACCAAACAGCATACAGGATCCAGCAAGAGAGTAAAGTTCTGCTGGACACCTACAAGGAAGAAAGCGCTTAAGGAACAGTTGCAGCAGCTCAAGAGAAACCCAGCAAAAGAGAGGCTGCCTGAAAGACAGCTATTGTAGCAGCAGCTGCCACCGCCCACCCAGGGCTCTAGAGTTGCTCCTAGCAATGAGTTTCTGGCACCCAGCCAGCAAGAGGCTTTTGCCCCTCAGCAGCAAAAGGCTTACTTAATTGAATTAGGTTTCATGTAATCCGTGTCAAAATCTTCTACTCAACACTACAGAGGAAGAGTTCAATGCCTGTGTACTCATGCAAGTCCCAAGTAAGCCAGCCCTCTTTTGAGGTTTTAAGTGCAACTTCAGTGGTATAAAGGTTTTGTGCTAGTCTCTGGATAATAGCTGACTTTCTCCCCATGTGAATTCTGCATAGATCTCTATCCTTTAGCCTGTTTCACAAAGGCCACAGTTTTTATTGTTTCTTATTAAAACAGGGAGGTTTTTTGTACTAGAAGAAATGTAAACAGTGCAGTGTTCTCTTCTGTGCTTTGCTGTATTCATTTTAAAAAATGCTCCCTTGAGGGACTTTTTTATTAATTATAGATTAACAAGGAAAATTCCATTCTGAAGTCTCACTAAGAAATCAAGATGGACTTCCTAGATCAGAGCAATAAGATTATGTCTAACAATAAACCCAAGGGATAGAGATGTGGGAGCCCAAGGCAATCTACAATTGTATTATCTAAACTTGAGGGGTGCTGGAAAATAACACTGCTGTGCAATTCTACTGACTATGCTAATAAATGTTAAGCAGGGTAATCACAAGGCTGGAGACAAAACAATGCAATATTTGTTTTCTCACTAAAGTTTAACAACCCCTTTGGCAGATTCAGATATTTTTCCAAACAGACAGTAATATGAAATATATTAGTGCTTGCAGCAGAAACTCATGAATTGTATCAAGAGCAGCAACTTAAATATATATATACATATATATGTTTTGGTAGTGAGCACAGTTTGTATTATCACTGTGACTGGACACAAATCTAGATGGAGACTCAGTCCTGGGTGATGGTGTAACTGAGTGCGCTGAGTAGTGAAACAGTGTCACAGGCAACTGAACTGGCTGGTATGGGGACATGCTGAATTTCTGCATCTTCAGGAATAAGGAAGCAAAACGGCCACTACCTGCTCTCTCTCCAGTGAGGAGAGTTCAGTGAGGTACAATTCTCATTTCCCCCCATCTGCAGCTATCCGTCCCATTGGCCGAATAGTGATTAATTTCTTGGTGATATATACCCATATGATGTGTTTGTGCAAGCTGTTTTACCTTCCATTGTTACATAGCAGGATAAAATTAATTACTAATCCATATAATAGTGATGGATGGCCACTAACACCTCTGCACTCTTCCATAATACTGTGAGACAGTAACTAAAGCCTTACTGAAGTCAGGGTATACTTACTGCTTCCATAATGGGATTCAGGTGCTTCGCATATATGTAATGGAAGACATCATTTTTCGTATTATACGATTCAGAATGGTTCCCTGGAACCGTGGGAAATCATAATCCTTAAAGTAGTCTTTCTAGATCCAGTTTTGCTTATTTGGATCAACTACTGTTATAGCCTACCATGAAAAATGGTTTCTTTCCTCAAATATCTGGGTGGATTAGTATAAATACAACCTCAAAAATATGAAACCAATTAGAGGATTCATGTTCAATGTTTGGAGAACCTGATGCTCTGAATGTCAAGCATTGAATCAGGTCATTGTTCACTTCAGACCTGGAGCATTACCCAGTCTTTTTCCAAAAGAGTGAGGTCAGAAATATCTTGAAGAGTGCAATATTGCCCATAATAATGCAACACAATAAAACACTGGAGCCATAAATGTTAGCACCAGCTCTACAGGCAAGTTTGCTGACACCAGCCGTCCATCATTTCCATGTGACATTAGAAGCAGAGCAATGCAGATGTTAAGTTAAACAAAACTTCAGTAAAAATCAGTGGTTAATATAAGCAAAGCTGCTTTGCCACCTGGTGAATATTTGTATATGCAAGAATCTTTTTTGCTGTATATATCAATAAACAAGAAAAATTCAAGTACTCTCAGCAGCTTTTCTAGATGCTTATACTTAGATATTTGAATAGTTGCAATCAGTTATGAGAGTGACTTCTTTTCCATCACTGCAGGGAACTAGTTTTTTTTTTTTTTTTTTTTTGTCGTCAATAGATAAGATACATAATGTACTCACTTCTTTTTTTAGCAATACATGTTTTAAATTTCTGAGAAAGTGACAAAATATTTTGGGGCTGGATAAGTAATTCATCATAGCTAATCTATTTGATTAATTTCACCTCAAGAATTGAAGTAATGATTGTTTCATTAAAAAAAAACAAACAAACAAGTAATGCTTGGTCCATGACTTGTTTTAGAGCAATGTATTGCAGGTATTTGATGTTTGAAATTCAAGCTATTTTGATTGGCCACATACATCATAGGCTATGTTACTGTCCCCTGACTAGATATACACAATCCCTTTATATCAGTGTGAATACATTCAATTATAAACCTGAAATTCCCTTTCTAGAAATATGCTACATTAAAAGCATAAGCAGTTGTTCTGGCACAAATTCTTGCAAGTAAAACTTAGACAGTGGACATATAAAGGCAGTTCAACATAAAAGGTTATATATTCAATCCAAGGAAATAAGTATTAAAATTAAAGTGAATGTTCATGGGAGAAATGTTTGCCTAATACTGAATAATTATCTGTCCATTTCATATGGAAACAGGTTACTCCCCCAACCCCAATACTCCTAATGCAAAGGAATCAAGAACTAAATTAACCAAATGATAGATAAGACTATCTATTCACAGGTTTCACAGCTCTTCTCTGGCCTAGATATAAACATTATTTAAGAAAGGGTTGTTCCCAGCTGTATTAGAGCAATATTTATCCCAAGGAAAGAGACACACAAGGTGGGAGAGGTAATATCTTTTTTGGACCACCTTCTATTGAAAGACAAACATTCAAGCTATAGAGGTCTTCTTTGGGTCTGGGATAGGTACCCAATGTAACAGCAAAATACAAGGAGGAAAAGATTGTGTAGCATAAGTAGTTAATACATATTCTAAGGCCATATCTACACTACGTGGAAGATAGATGCTGCCACAGCCAATCTTCTGGGGTTTGATTTATCAGGTCTAGTGAAGACCCGCTAAATTGAATTTAGAGGGCACCCTCCTTGGTGCTGGTACTCCTGCTCGATACAAGGAATAAAGGAAGCCATTAGCCTCCCACTGTGTGGTTGGTGCAGAAATGCAATTTAAGATGTATCATTTCTAGCTACACAATTAACATAGTTGGACAACTATAGTCCCTGAATTTCAGTCACCAGATAGTCTACTGACAAAAGAGATGCTATCATAGTTCTCAACTGTGATGATTACACCAATGAGGTCAACCAACTCTCTCCAACACTACCTATTACAAAGAACTTAGAGGCCACCACAGACCACTGTTTACCCAGGGATTTAAGGATCTCAAACCCTTCTCCAAACTTCTCTAAGAGAAACTATACTCAGGCCCCATAAAAAATATCCCAGGAACCTTCTCTGTGCTTTTTCTCAAGAGACACAAACAAGGAACTGAGTCAGATGCAGTATATCTCACCATGGTCCTCTTACTGAAGGAATATCAGGACTCAGAGAAACCATTCTCAAACCACTCACTATACAAAAGTCCAGCTTTCTCCACAGACTCCATATTAACAGCCTCCATCAGAACTTCCATTCTTGCCACCATGGATATCTCCCTGCACTCCAAGATCCCTCACAATGACAATATCACTCCCTGATTGAAATATGGACATATGCACTCTGAACACATGGTGAAATCCATCCATAGCAAGTTTACATTCAACAACATTCTGTTCAAACCATAGGAATAGCCAAGGGTATTAGAATGGTTCTTGAATATGCAAACCTCCTCATGGAGCCACACTGATGAAGCATTTTTGGACAAATGAATCACAAACCAATGATATACTTAAGATATCATTATATTTTCATTCTATGGGCACAGCCGACCTAAACTCCCTCAAAGATTTCCATGGCATCTTCAGTCACCACCACCTATCCATCAAGTTCTGTCTACAGCATTCCTATCCCAGCATCAGCTTTCTAGACACAGCAATCAGCTTTAGCAATGGAACCCCACAAAGCTATATAGAAGAAGGTCATGGATTTCCACACTTGCCTTCACAGATTCAGTAGCCTATCCAAATGCAGCAAGAATTCTTATCTAGAGACTGGCATTCAGATACCACAGTTATGCTCCAAGGAAAAAGTCCAGTCCATACCCACATAACACACTTTAAAACATCTTCACCAGAGAAGGACACTCCACCACAGAAGTAGATCACATCATGGCGTGGGACAAATACCTTAAGGAAACCTGGTTAGTACAGAAAAAGCTTTGATCACACACTCCTAATTGTCATCTACCACAAAAAAATAGAACCCATAAGGAGTACTGTTAAATAATTACAAGTGATATTTGATGAGCACCATATCCTTTTTGAAATCCCTTATTTTGGTATTCAAACATTACCCTTTTGCCAAGCTCATTATCAAAAACAAACTCCTCATAGACCAGAACCCACCATATCAAGCAGACTAAACCCTACCATAACAACAGATGCAAAAGCTTCAAATATAGCTCAGCTTTCAACACACCTTTCAAGAGTCCTGAATCCTATACATGCCTATCACAGCATGAAGTGTTCCTCATTCAGTGCATTAAGATATAAACAAAATGCAAAACATTATTTGGTTAGCACCTTCTCTGTGGGTGTAACCAATCAGAAAATTACTACATCTCCTATGCCCCTGGAGTAGGGGATAAGTTTGGATTAAGATACACATTTCATCTATGTTAATTGCATAGCTTAAATCAAAGTATCTTAACTTGAATTTTTTTGTGCCTTCCACACTTCAGGAAGTCAAAGGGAAGCACACTTTCCCTTCAACTTCCCTTCCTCCTCATAGGAGCAGAACTACTGGCATTGATGAGAGCACCCTCTAAGTTCGAATTAGTGTGTCTTCACTAGACCCGCTAATTCGAACCCCGGAAGATCGACTGTGGCTGCTTCCGTTTTATCTGTGGTGTAGACATGGCCATGAGGAGTGATATGCCCTTACTCTTTTTGGGAGGCTGATCCAAAGGTCATTGAAATCACAGAGAGTCTCTTAATGTGGAGATCATTGAATCAATCCCCTGGCGGTACGGGAATATTTTTTGTATTACACTAGAATACTAATCTGAAAGGACATCTTCCTCACTCAGTGTATGAATAAATATTTAAAGTGGTAAGATCTAAAAAAATGCAAAGTATTATCTGGTTGGCACTTCTGCAACAATTATCAGAGCTGAGTCCCTGTATCATAAATTATGTGAGAACATTATCTTTATTTGCTGTTTAGAATCACTATAGTCAACTAGTATCCATCATGCCAAGATAACAAAATCATGCAATTTATGGAAATCCATATTACAAACCAATCATGAGCGCATCTGGAAATGTGATTTGCACACACAACAGGGAGTGTGTACAAATCTATTGCACAACAGTTAAACAGATGCACTGTATACTTATTTCAAAGTATACTTATTGACCTCTACAGAGTGCAAAACTATCATAATCAATGATAACTCCTTTATAGTGCTTTTCAACATCAGATCTCAAAATACTTCCGTTTTTTATTTATTTATCCTCTACCTCAAAAGAATGTTGAGAATTATCATCATCCCCATTGAACAGATAGGGTACAGAGAGTCTAACTGACTTGCTCTAAGTCACAGAGCAAGCAGGGAATTGAAACATTTATTTTGTGAAGTGGTAAAGACAGGATTGTGAATAAAAATACTGTGCATCAGGGAAAGCACACCACCTTTATCACAGGGACAACACGTCAAACAGAGATATACTTGGTCATTTCCCTGAAAATCAATCTGTGCATCTGGAAAAAGTATGTCATCAGACAGATGCACAGGAGGTCTGTACAACAGCTATGGTTGATGATTCCCTTTCATGACAAGACGATATGGTTCATTACAGATAAAAATCATTATAGTAGTAAAAAGCTGAATCCTCCAAAGATGTAAAGTGTTGTTAATTATGTCTCAGGGTTGCTTACAGAATAGTTCTTTATACCAGTTCCACCTCAAATGCCAATAAATACATCTGATGAATCTACTGTTCTAAAATATAAGATTATGTAAATGCTTTTACCAGGGAGGTATCTACTCACCTTTATTATATCAGAAACATAAAACGCAAATGAATTGTATACCCTTTAGTATCAATTACATCTTTTTATATTCCAGTGAATGACGAATCTCAAGTTCTCTCACAGTAATGAGTTGTTTTGTGATTGAAAGTGAAATCCTTGGGAATCCATTTGAAAATCTGATATTGATGGAGATTTGCCAAGTGCTAACGTACAGTAATTCAAACAGCTGCAAACTATTTTAAGATGTTTACCAACTGGGGCACAGTTCTTCTTCAGCCTTTACTCTTAGTGGGGTGAAATTCATCTCTGAATATGGTCCATGGCAAGACCTTCTTAAGACTGTACAGACCTTCTGTACAAGGATGAATTTCACTCCAGATAAGCACAAGATTTTAAATCATGCTTTTAGGTAGTTTTAGGCTATTCTCGAATATCAACACTACCTGAATGGTGAATGTAACAGTTCAAATATTATAGGCACTAAACCCTTGTTTGCAAGACATTTTGGATTTGTATAAAGAGTTCCTTGTGTAATACTGAAAATGTATTGCTCACATTCTGGAACACAGCTTTATATGTGAAGGTTCCAAATGGCATTTTCTTTAGATACAAGTGCAGCTGGCATTAAATGTGGGTAATAAATGAAAGTGCCAATTTATTATATTTTAAACAAGAAAACAGGTAGGTAGGTGCCTAATGTAAAGAACTGCTTGAGAATTTTCTGACAATACAGTTTCCCTTCAGAAAATGCTGATTTGACATAATAGTAGTGTTCTGTGTGAATATGTTAAAACTTCTGAAACTTTCAATGGAAGCCAGACAACCTGAGCTAGCTTGTAAGCTTACCAGCTGTTTGGAGACTGTTAGAAGAATGAAATATTTTTAACATTTTTTATTTTCCTTGTTATATAAAAAAGGAATTTCCATTTTAGGATCAACTGTACTAATGAATATGCTCATGGGGTTACATTTTCACAAATGACCACCTTCTGTAATTGAAGATGGACTTTAATTTTGAACATCCAAAAGAAATGGCTAGATTTTGAAGAGAGCACAGCATCTAGCCAGCTACTACATCATAAGCATCATTGAAGCAAGGATGTTTATAGCTGCTAATAAATAAAACTTTTCCTTTCTATAGGCCCTTCCTCCCCGAGTATCTAGAAGTACTCTGTCAATATTAATAAATTAAGCTTGTCCACAATTTTGTGAAGTAATTGCAACATTATGGCCAGGGAAACTTATGTACAGAAATGTTATGCTCTGCTTACAATTTCATGAAGAAATTCTGTTGCTGATACAGGAATAAATAAATAATCCCAGGAGTTGGTTAGCAGACTCAACTCTTCACTGATTGACTATTAGCAGCCCCATAATGTTGATCGTGCAGCCATAGCTTTTGCTGCTGAATCTTCCCCTAGCTATACAATTGTGTTCCAGAATCTGAAGGACCAGTAACTGCCTTCTTTATATAGAACACATTCTCCCATCACGCTTTCCCCCCTCCCAGCTTATCCATGTGGTGAGTTTGCATGTCAAAGCACAGGGCAAGATGCTCATTCAATCTTTGTCACCTGCTTTCCACAGAGATTGCAGTATTAGTGTTGTATATGCAAGCTATGTAACTGCTGCAGTTTTATTCTCTGTGTATTGCACTTTGAAATATTGAGGAATCTTATCTGCAAACACAGAAGCCATTTTTGGACACAATGAGGATGTAGCATGTTACAGAAGAGATATATTGGGAAAAAAAGAAATTGGTAATGTATTGCTTTCTTTTTTTGAAAGCAATACATTATCTATTTGAAATAAAGGTAATTCAGATTCTTTTTGGAGGGAAAACTCACCAAATACTCCAGCAACAAACACAAGATTGTAAAATCAACAAAAAGCACAGAGTAAAGAACTCATCTTAGAGTTTTGGTAGATAATTGCACAGAGAAAAAATTGTGAAGAAGACATCAAGACCCAGTGACATTCCAGGTAAAAGTTAAAGGAAAACAATGACTGTGATGTCAAGAACTTCATGAAAAAAGTTCAGAAATATTGAACCTGATAACCATGTAATTACTGTACAGAAGAAAATATGCTTTAATTTTCTATCTGCCTGAGAAAGTTTTAAACTGTCTTCAATTCTGATGACTTTGATAGAGGTCTTTAGCTAGAGCTGATTTTTGTTTTGAGAATTAAGCCCAAATTAAGAAAATCCACTGAATGCTGTTTGTATAAAGGAACTGACCTCCTGGAAGGAGCTGTAAATAGTGCTAGTGTTCGAGTCTGCACAGAAGTTCAGACTACTTGCTTCGTGCCTCATCGCCTGTCAACAGATAAATAAGGCGACTTGATTCATCACACAGAAATCTTGTCTCCCGCAAACTATGTTTGCACAAAACACATGAATCCTCTTTTTGGATCAGCAACCACATTCCAATTTCCTCCTACCCCTTTCTAACTTGTCTCCCCCCCCCTTTTTTTTTTTGCGCATTGCCAATACCATCTTCCTTCACTAATCCCACCAAAGATGACCACTAAGCTAACTGCCGCCTATTTTCATTTTATCTAGAAACATTTTGCTTATAGGCTCAAAATTAATTTTCCTTAAATAATGGGCCATTCTTACAAATGTTAGCAAAATGCAAACATGAAAGTGGAACCCCATGGCATCAGAGTTCAATTTCTGATTCTCGAAAATGTCTGAGCAATTTTTCCTGCTCGCAGTGAGCTCATGAATGTGAAGTGACTTCCTCACTGGAATTCACAACACTTCAGCGTATCTCAAACCAAACCTCCTTCCCTGAGCAAGGACAGATGGATCCACTAGATGTGTTTACAATCCCATTACCAAACTTTTAGTTCAACTTTGATGTGACCTGCATCTTATTGTTATATAGAAGGTTTTCCACTCTGGAGTGAGAGATTATATATTTCAGAAATGAACAAAATGCACTTTAAAACTGACCCCTCCCTCCTTCTCTACTCCCGAAAGCTAAAGCAATTTCTTACAGCATTGCTATCAGTGACATCAGTAGTATATTCATGTTTCAGACCATACTTTGATTTATATTTACTTTAACCCCCCTCATTTTGATCTATGATCAAAGAGTGAAACTGGATCCAATATTTTTCAGAAAAAGGTAGAATTTATTAACCAATTTCATACTCTTCTTTCAAGATTGACCAGTATGTCATTAACAACAATCTTTTAGATTTGCTATGGGAAACAAGCTTACTTTATGAGAAATATAATTGCTCAAAAAGAAGACAAAAGTGAAATACTATATAATATTATTAGTGTTGGAATAAAATTGAAGTAAACAGAAGTAATTTGATAAGGATTCTGCACAAAAAACAGAATGAAATGCGATCATTTTCATGAGATTTGAATATTCCTCACTCCCCCCCTCATATTAAAAGTTATATTTAGCAAATAAGTACTATGAGGAGAAAGTGAGCAATATTCAAATTGAAAGTAAAAATCAGAATTATTCCTTTTGATGTATCATTCAAGAGTTACTTAGAACTTTTGTTCCCTCTTACCAGAAATTGTACAATATAGAAGTGAACCTCAAAATATTCCAGAAATAGAGAGAAAATGTTCAGCTTGGCTCCAATTTAAGCTACAACTGAAAGAAAGGAAGAAGACATTAGAAAAAGGAAAGTTACATGTCCCTGACAGGTTCCTAGCTTATGTCCTGATCCTGTTCCTATTGAAGGAAAAGAGAAGATTTCAACTGGAATGGAGTTAAGTTTAGAACCAAACCCTGCAGTACTTAATCAGGATTTCAACTCATGAGAGTTTTGTCCAAGTATGTATTATCATAGTGTAACTTAGGCAGTGATGCTGGAACTATTTTTAGGGTCAGGATGCTGAGTTGTCTCCCCCTCCCCCCACACCTGTTCATGCCCTTCACCACCCCAGGCTGGGATCGCACCAAGGGTTGCCAACTCCCCCAGACAGGATGCTATTGCTACAAAGGGTGTCCCATAGTCTAGTCCAGTGTGGTGTCTTAACCATAGAGGGAGGTGGCAGCAGTTCCCTGGAACAGCAGTGGACTCCGAGTGGCAGCAGAACCTCTGGGACTAATAGCCTGGACCCAGGCGACAGAACCTTCAGAGCCTGTGAGCACCAGTGGGCACCAGGTCCCTAGGGGGGGTGGCAAAGCTGGTGAGATTCTGGAGAGGCTGCCCAGATGCTGGGACCTAAGGCTAGCAGAGCTGGTGGTGGGTCACCAGCAGGACCAGGTCCCGTGTGCAGGGAATTCAGGTGCAAAACCAATGAATTTAGGCAGGCCTGCTGATGGCAGGGAGTGGGGGGAGGGGAGTAAAGGGGACAACTTCCCCAGGGTTCAGGAATTCTAAAGAGCCCAGAGCTCTCAGCTGCTCAGCACTGCAGGCCCTTCAAGTTGCTGCTGGAGTGCCACGTGGAGCTCTCTGGGTGGTTCTAAAGACTGGGGAAAGGAGCGGTGTGGTGAACTCTGGGTAATGCTGAGGTCTGGTTGCCCCCAGCATCACCCATTCCTCCACTTTGCCCAGGAACCCAGCATGGCTGACTGCTCCCCTAAATTTAGATGAATTATTGTGCTCAGCATTTTATAAGCCACATGGGAAGAAAAAATCCCTGCCTCTAAGAATTTTATTTCTTCATGGTTTGAAATGACTTGCCCAAGTGCACACAAGCCTAGAAGCCAGGTCTCCTAAGTCTGAGTCCATTCAACTATCTAGTGGTACATCTACACAGCAGGGCAAAAGTTGAATTAAGCTACACAACTTCAGCTACGTCAATTGCATGGTGTAAGTCAAAATAGCTTAATTTGGCTTTTGGTGCAGTTAACACAGCAGGAAGTCAAAGGAACAACACTCTTCCTTTGACTTCCTTTACTCTTCGTAAAATGTGGGTTACAAGAGTTGGAGTAAGACAGAGGTGTGAAATAATTTTTGATGGGAGGGCCACTCCAAGATTTTGGAAAGTGGTCGAGGGATGCACTCTTCCATTATATTAATGGAAGAGATATGGGGTCTGGGATGGAGGCTGGGTACAGAAGGGAGCTTGGGGTAAGGGATTGGGGTGCTGGAGGGAGACTAGAGTCTGGGAGGGAGTTGGGATGCAACAGGCGGTTGTGACCTAGGGCAGGGGCCTGGAGTGCAGAGGTTTGGGATGTGACCTGGGGTAGGAAGGGATTGTGATCTGGGGCAGAAGACTGGGGTGCCAGATCTGGGAGGGAGTGTGGGTATAAGAGGGGGACAAAGGATTTGGGTATGTTCAGGGGGGAGGGCAGAGTTGGGGCAGGAAAGGGCTGGGGTGCCAGAAGCAGGTTGTGGCCAAGAGACTTACTTGCCAGCTGCCAAACTAGCCTGCCTGCCTACCCGCCGAGGTTAAAATGTTTCCCAGCCAGCCTGCCTGTTTGCCTGGCCATGTGCTCCATGAATAACTGAGCGGAGGAGAGAGGGTGTGATTCTTCTTAGTTGCTTGTTAGTTGAA
Source organism: Pelodiscus sinensis (assembly GCF_052426305.1). Taxonomy (NCBI): domain Eukaryota; kingdom Metazoa; phylum Chordata; order Testudines; family Trionychidae; genus Pelodiscus; species Pelodiscus sinensis. The sequence continues at coordinate 19,615,389 of NC_143061.1, read as the reverse complement.
CAAACAGCTTCCATTGGCTGATTTCTGCCAGAAACTGGCCAACTGAATTGTGCTAAGAATGGGGCGGCTCCTAAAACTTCCCTGCTCCCATCCATTTTTAAAATAGAAACGAAGCCCTGCCAATCGTGTTTTTGCACTGCTTGCAGAGCTGCGGAGCCATCTGGGGAGCCTGCCTGGGATTCCCTGCTCACTCCGTGGGTCTGATCCGGTGGCTTGGTCGACCGGATCCAGCCCACAGGCTGTATTTTGCCCAGGCCCGGTGTAAGAAGTCCTCCAGTTCACCGTTATTTTGAAATAAAGGCTTGTAGTGTGGACACATACTATTTTATTTCAGAATAACGTTGCTGTGTAGACTATATTGCTTTTAATATATACTATAAGTTTGTGGGCACTAAAACTGGGAAAGGAAAAGGCCAAGCTATTATATCTAGAAGGTCCTGAGAAGGGCTATTGGGGAGTGAGTAACTTTACATTAATTGAAAATAAAGTATATTGCTTGGCTTTATCACTGTGACAGCCTACAGTCTTGAGTCTCCAGGGCAGCAACATTTGCATACAATTTTCATTTTACTAGATTTACTTATTGTCTCTTTGGCAGTAACAACAGTTTCCTCAACACAATAATTTGCCTGGATTTTTTGTTGCTCTTTTGGGGACTTTTCTTTTTACCTTTCAAATACCATTACTACTGTTTATTTTTGAAAGTTGAATATTATCAAATTTGTATTCTGTTCTCTTATGAGTTAGGTGTCAGATATTGTAATTACCAGCCATTTTAACAATTTTTCCATATATTTATTTATTTAAAATATTTTTACCCTGCCCCTCTATTTAAAATATTGGAGGTGGCTCATGAGATTTTTTAAAACACAGTAAATATATATAAAGTAAAATACAGGACCCCACGGAGGGAAGGAATATAAAACCTGCTAAAACACCTCAAGAGGAGACACACACACACACACACACCCCTAAACACCAATAAAAGTATTGATAAAAAGGGTGGCCTGGGCCTGGCACTGAAACAGTACCAACGTTGGAACCAGGCAACTGTGCTGAGGGAGAGAATTCCATAGCCTTGCGGCAAAGGCTGAGTAGGTCCTGCTCCATGTAGATGTCAACCCTATCTCCATAAGTGGAAGAACACAGAGCAGGGCCTCCCCATCCGACCTCAATCCCCAGGCAGGTTCATATAGGATGAGATGGTCCTTCAAATACCCAGGTCCTAACCCGTTTAGGGCTTTATAAGTCATAACCAAGACCTAGAATTGTGCCCAGAAGCATACCGGCATAACATGCTCCATATGATGAGTATTAATTAAAACTCGAGCAGCCACATTCTGGACCAGTTGAAGCTTCCAAAGACACTTCATAGGCAATCCCATGTAGAGCACATTACAATAATCCAATCGGGATTGGAATCACAGTGGAATCACTGTAGCCACGTCATTCTTATTCAGGAAGGATTGCAGCTGGCGGATCAGCCAAAGCTGCCCAAAAGCACTCCTGGCCACTGAGGAAATCTGATTTTCAAATGTTAAAAAAGGGTCCAGGAGGACTCCCAAAATGCATAACCTGTTCTTTCAGGGGGAGTGTGACTCCATCCAGAACAGGTAACACACCATATTCCTGGACAAATGGTTTCCTGATCCATAGGTTACACTGCACTAGGATATCCACCTTCCATCACCACCTCCCCTTGCTCATGCTATTTTGTGTTTTATAAAGTATTTGGCTTTTAAAGGATTCATCACCACAAGAGTCTCTCACAAGCTTCTTTCCTTATCTTTTTGGTCTAAGACATCAAGGCACCATTGCTCTCATTTCTAAAATCTTCTGCTCATCTCTCCCTAAAGACATCTTGGATTATATAACCTCACAAAGGCTTCTCCTTTGAATCTCTATTGAACCAAGTACTTTTTTTTTTGCGTGTCTATCATTTTCACAAGATGAAACCCTTATAGTACAGTACTTTGCAAAGAAATGCTGATTCTTTCTGACTTTCCTAAAACTTACTAGGCTTTATCCTTTCTTCTACAATGATTATATAATTCAAAAAAGGATTATATAAAGAGCTATTTCCCATTTGAGAAATAGGAGCTTATTCATATCAAAGCCCTGATTTTCAAGGATGCCAAGGCCCCTTTATACCACTCCAGCAGCATAAAGATACTTTTAAAAACCATTAAACATTACACACTAAATATACGTGTAGGCACCCCAATTTTAAATTTTTGGCATAAGAGTCCATGATGTCAGAGATTTCAAAAAAACACCAAGGAAAAGGAAATCTGTCTTTTTTATGAGAGCATGGAGATGACTGAGTAAAGTTGGGTCAATTTATGTTGATGAGATGAGCTTTTGAGCTTACACTGAAGGGCAGCTCTTTTTTTAATCTCAAAAAAAGTTCATTTCCCTCACTGTCAAAAGTTGGTGCAATAAAAGTCATTACTTTACATGCTTTGTCTTACTAGTATCCTGTGATCACAGTTATAGCAACACTGCATATGAGCATAAATCAAAATGTTTATACTATTGTTTAGGGAGAGTACCATGTTTTTAGTGTAGCCAGTCTACTGTGATTTCTGATAAAGGAGAAGCAACTTTGTTGGATGCAGGTGCAATAGATAATTCTGATTTCCCTGGTGAGCAAAGGCAATATATTTTGGCTGCACAAGTATAATCTCCTTACTACTAGAATTAGGAATGCTGTTAACCAGGGTGAGAGTTGGGGGGGAAAAATACTTTCTGAATTTTGCAACATTTTGGACACATTTGCTCAATATATTTGTGAGGAAGAATCATCAAAGGAGTGATGTCCTCTGGATGGAATCCTTTAGATTCAATAACTACAAGGAGTCCTGTAGGAATTTAAAGACTAAAACAGATTTATTAGGGCATAAGTTTTTGTGGTTAGAACCTACTTATCAAGTGTGGAACCAGTGTTAAGGAGACTAATTAAGTCAGGGTGACAGCTGTCAGGAACGATATCCCCACTGATGCCACGACACACCTGGTGGCTGAGTTAAGAGACTTTGTCCTCATCCATAACCATTTCCAATTTGGAAACAATTTACACATATATATCTTCACCACTATCTCTGTAATTTCCACTCCAATTCATCTGATGAAGTCGGTTTTACCCCCCCAAAATTATGCCCTAATATATCTATTAGTCTCTAAGGTGTCATAGGACTCCTCTTTTTTGTGCAGATACAGACTATCATGGCTACCCCTCTGTTTTCTATAGGAACTAAAATTAGGTTTTATAGAAATTACTCTGAGACTTAATACAAAACTGTCCTATTTATCAAAGTTTTTAACTATTCCCTAGAATTATACTAGAAGACTGGGTCCCTGTTGTAGAATTCTATAGGTTAATTTACACATTTTATGGGAAGGTTACTGTTTAATAAGTTCTGTTAAAATTTCCCTTAAGGGTAAATTTCTTACTTTTAAAGGACATTGGTGAATCTAGATGACATTTTATAGAATCATTTATGAAATTAAAAGTTATAAATGGAAGTTTGTCAATTTTTGTCACTCAGAAGGGAGATCAGATTGGCTCTCCGGGCCAGTCTCAGTGCTTATGGCTACAGAATTAAAGAAAAATGTGTTTTCAAAGGGCCACTCTAGCAATGAGGGAAAGATTGCCTGTTAAATGATCCTTTTCATGGGCATTTTACCCCCAAATGAATTTATGCTGTTTAAAAACCAAGCAAAAGCAATTTATAAGGTGCCTTAAGATTCTTTCCTTTGGCTGCATTCAGCTGTCAGATCTTTGACACACACTGTGACATTGGGCTTAAATCAGGATGTTATTCTATAGGCAACCAGACTAGATGATCATAATGTTCCCTTCAGGCCTTAAAAAAATCTATTAAGCAAAGCCATGAAAAAAGTAAGGATGTAAGGAAGACAAGACAGGCTCTGCTTTCTACTGTGTCCAATTTGTGCTGCACCATAGATGTAGTCTCACCTTACTAGATCAGAGAATGACATCCCAATGTGAGGGCAATCTTCAGTTTAGAAAAACCCTACATTGGTTCTGTGCTGCCATTCCCCCATGCTAGTGAGGGTATGTCTGCACTGCACAGCTATTTCGGTATACTGGAAGTATAAACCCCGCGTCTACGCAAGCTGCCCATTATTTTGAAATATTTTTCAAAATAACGAGCATGCTATTTCAGCATCCTGGTAACCCTTGTTTCACAAGGGTTATGGGATGGGTGTGTCTAGACTACATGCCTCCTTCGACGGAGGCATGTAGATTAGCGAGATCGGAAGAGGGAAATGAAGCCGCGATTAAAATAATCGCGGCTTCATTTAAATTTAAATGGCTGCCCCGATCTGCCGATCAGCTGTTTGTCGGCAGATCGGGGGAGTCTGGACGCGATGCCCCGACAAAGAAGCCTTTCTTCATCGACACAGGTAAACCTGGTTTCACGAGGCTTACCTGTGTCGATGAAGAAAGGCTTCTTTGTCGGGGCATCGCGTCCAGACTCCCCCGATCTGCCGACAAACAGCTGATCGGCAGATCGGGGCAGCCATTTAAATTTAAATGAAGCCGCGATTATTTTAATCGCGGCTTCATTTCCCTCTTCCGATCTCGCTAATCTACATGCCTCCGTCGAAGGAGGCATGTAGTCTAGACACACCCGATGTCTTGAAATAGCATGTTATTTCAAAATTTGGTGCTGTGTAGATGAACCAAATTTCAAATTTCAAAATAGATTTGAAATAAGATATGCAATTTGTATAGTGCAAATTGCATATCTTAGGGTACGTCTAGACTACATGCCTCTGGCGACAGAGGCATGTAGATTAGGCTACCCGACAGAGTAAAATGAAGCGGCGATTTAAATAATCGCCGTTTCATTTAAATTTACATGGCTGCCGCGTTGAGCCGACAAACAGCTGATCAGCTGTTTGTCGGCTCAGCGCGATAGTCTGGACGCTCCCCTGCCGACATCAAAGGGAGTTGTCGACAACCCAGGTATGCCTCATCCCAGGAGACATACCTGGGTTGTCGACAACTCCCTTTGATGTCGGCAGGGGAGCGTCCAGACTATCGCGCTGAGCCGACAAACAGCTGATCAGCTGTTTGTCGGCTCAACGCGGCAGCCATGTAAATTTAAATGAAGCGGCGATTATTTAAATCGCCGCTTCATTTTACTCTGTCGGGTAGCCTAATCTATATGCCTCTGTCGCCAGAGGCATGTAGTCTAGACGTACCCTTATTTCAAGTTTAGGGTGCTGTGAAGACACACTCTGAGAATGACATGTCACTGAAGAACGAAGGTTCAATCCTAGACTGCCTTGGGGAGATTTTCAGACTGGGTGTGAATCACTGCACGGGAAAGATCATCAGCATCAGGGGAGAGCTTAAAGCACCTATTTGTGCGATCTTGGAACCTGAACACATCTCAGCATGCTTTCTGTACAAGTTAGATGCACCATGTGATCCAAAGCACAGTAACATCAACCCTTACTGCAATTATGCATTGTATCAGAACTGGATCACACTCTCCATACCATAATGGACAATCATCAGGTACCTCCACAGGATTGTGAATATTTCTACCCAAGAATTTTAAGAGTATTTAAATTAGACATTAATTTGATGCTTGGCCCTTGCTACAGACTTTTTTCTTTACTACTCACATCATTTCTCTCTATACAGAAATAAAAGGTTTTATTTCTAGCATCACATCATTATTAATCCAGAGAAGAAAATAGTAGGTCCAATGAAGGCACATTAATGTTAACATGCATGGTGATACTAGTAAGCAGTGGGGGGTTTTGTATATACATAAGGAAGAGTGCTTTCTTCCCAAATTCATTTAAACGCAGGCCACTGGAGCAAGGACCAGATGGTAATAACTTTTGGTCACTATCAGTCTTACCTGGATTCAAAAGACTCATCTAGATGTGCAAGATTCATCTTCCTAATTCCCAGTCCCCTGTAGCTACTTTTGAGCTTTCAATGAGACCCTCATGCCTTCCACTTAGAATCTGGGCTGGTTTTGTTCTCCAATAAGAGACAAGACAAGGATCCTACTTACCATATTAAATGATGACCTAGGGGAGGAGCTACAGGGATATTTCAGAGTAAATATTTCTATTTATGTCTTTGCTAATAGATTTTTTTAAGGCCTGAAGGAAACATGATAATTTAATCTGTCTGTGAAATAACATCCTGCTTTAAGCCCACTTGTGGCTTAAGTATTTTCTTTCAAGGGGGTGATACACAGAGAAGTGGAAAGATGTAGTGACTAGCATGAGAGAGATGGATGGTATGTAAAATACCAGCTCCCCATCCAAATCTCCTCCCATGGTACTGACATGCTACTAAGTGTAACAAAGTAGAAAGTGTTGAGATTAGTCCATTTTCCTATCAGAAATTTATCAGATAATCTATAGACAAATATAATATGCATTTAATGAAGCCTCATAAAGAGATTATATAACATTTAATAAATGAGGGGCCTGTTCTCATTTCTGCCACTGAACAGAGGGATTTCTGTTCTCTATATCCAGATGCAGGAAGTTAAGAGATCACCAAAAGAACGTGCTTTCCTATCTGACTACAGTACATTTTATTACTCAAAGTTTTCCTTGTAGAGACTAAATTATAGGCTTTGTATAGAGAATGGGTTCCCATAGTATCTGTTCCTCAAAAGTAAGATGTGGTCTCTCCTAGGAAATAAATGGACAACTTTGCTTGAAAGAGAGTGACATGATATGGCATCACATTAATGATTAACATTGTAATATTTTAAGTGTTTGATAGAATATTTATTTGCCTTAGATGTGTTGGCATTTAAAGGTAATTGCTATCAACATAGAAAAAAGGTCATAATAGATTGTACCTTTTTCACATACCTACCAGCCCCAAGTAAAAGTTAAGGCTGCCTTTAGGAAGTTTGTCCAGCTCATATTTATATCAAGACATTAGGGAGTTATAGATCACACTATATATACTACTGACATAAAAAAGCTGTTATTTTATAGTGTCGAATGACATTACATTTAAAAAACTGTGTCACACAAGTCCTGTGATATGTATTTGTGAAATCAAATTGAAAATTAGGCATCGACTAATATACTTTCCTTTTACAGCTGTTAGCGTTCCTGCGTACTGCAAATGCCAAATTTTCTATCAATAAATTTTGATTTTAGAGGTAATAATATCTGTAATCTCATCTGTACCATCACCAGCACTTAATGGAATGAGCTGTAACAGTTAATTCGAACTAAGGACTTAGTTCAAATTGATGTTTGACTGCCGTGTGTAGCCGTGGGCAATTAGTTCAGACTAGTGGGATTTAAAAATGGCAACCGGATGGGAACATACAAATAAAGTGCGGGATATTTAAATCCCAGGCTTTATTTGCAACTTTGAATGCCTACATTAGCCTCTCTAGTTCGAACTAGGGGGCTAGTGTAGACATACCCAAAGGGAATTACACCTGCTTACACCAAATTTAAGAAGGGCTCATTGTCCTTAAGTAGTGAAAAGTTATTAAAGCTTTTCATCCCAGCCTGGCTAAGCCTGTGCATTGCTGCTGCAGCTCTAGGAGGCACAACTGGGGGAGACATGCATCCCTCCCAACTGGGGCAGATTTGTCTGCCCTCTCTGCTCTCCAGCCAGATTCAGGAATGCAACAAACTGTGCAGTTCCCCCTCACTTCCTGACAAAGAAGAATAGCCAGCAATGATCCCATATGAATCGAGGGGGGGGGGCGCGTGAATTCAGGGCTGGGGCAATCTTGGAAGTGGGGGCATGTCCAGCCAGACTCCTTCGCCTGCCTAGGAATTCCTTCTCTTTTTTATACGGGTTTATGAGAAGCAATCCCATTCTAGGCAAAGCCCATTTTCCTGGCACAACAAAACCCTTATCTTGCTTTAAATTATGCTAAGAGGAAGCTGTATACCAGGGGTGTCCAAACTTTTTTCAAAGAGGGCCAGATTTGATGAAGTGAACATGCGTGAGGGCCGACCATTTTGCCTGACATTATTTGAACCATTAAAATTAAATGCAAATTAACTATTTTATGCAAAGTTTATTGCAAACGGCATACTTTTCATTTCGTCACATGGATGACAAATCTAAACAGGTGTTAAATCACTCTGCCTTTCATATCTGAAAGCCAGATGAAAAAAAATCCAGGAAGCTGAAATATATGTCAGGAACATTGAAAAGTACATTACATATTATTGGTAATAAAGGTTGTCTGTCAACTTTTAAATTTAAAAAATATGAACAGGAACATAACACTAAGTATACATGTTGTGTCCAAATATATTTATAACTGATTTAGACCATCTGACATTAACTGAGATTTTACAATGTATTCATCTCAATACATATGGATTCGTTGGGGGCCATAAAAGATAGATATTGCCAAATTACCTGTGGGGCCGTATTAAACCGGAACACAGGCCGCAATTGGCCCCCGGGCCGGACTTTGGACATGCCTGCTGTATACCAAATATGGAGGTCCTATAAGGAGTTCTTGTACAAACAGACACATAGACAGTCTCACAGACAGGCAAACTCTCTCAAATATACAGTAGATTAGTTTAAATGAGTTGATATGCCCAACACCATTAAAATGAGGCAACAGGAATACTCAGATATTCTTGACTAGTGCTCATTACACTCAACACAGCCTTTGAACACTCTTTTTACCTGTATTTAAATGACTGTTTGGCAGTACACTTAGACAGATGAACATTAAAGCCAGGCTTCTGTTTCCAACTAAACATTTTGAAAGGTTTCTCCTGAGCTTTATATTGCTTCTTAACATTATGTCATGACTATTTAAGCCCTTTCCTTAATATCAAATATATCAATAAATGAAAATCTACAGACACACATTTTAGAGGGTGAATCATAATGGCTTTACGAACCAAGTGGTGCAAAAGTTAAAACTAGAAAAATATCCTCAGTTTACATAATAAGATACAAAGTGAGTCCTACTATGTATGTGTACAAAGAGCTGCCAGGTTATCTATATCCAAAAGTCATACTGGCATCCTGGAGCACTGGTATTTTCTCCAGAATAACTGCACAGTCAAAATATAGCAACATTCATCTCAAAAGCTGTGAACACATTCAGAAGATTTAATCAGCAAAGTACAGCATGCAGTTATATGAACCAAATTCTGACTGAAACTGGTAGAACATAAGTGTAGAGATTATAGTATGACCCACCTTCTAAGATTACTTTCTTTAGTTTCTTCTATCTGGCACTGCCTTTTACTAACAACATTCAGTTTCAGCCAGTACAAAATACTGCAGCACAACAACGTTGGCTTATCAGTATGCTATCTACTGTGCCTACCTGTTACTCAGTGACTATGATCTAAGGTCCTATTTTGGTATGTAAAGAGTGCTTTAGTACTGGGACAGTCTACATGAGGTGTCATTCTTTCTTGACTTGTATCACTAAGATTAATGGATTGGATCTGTTGGCTACTAGCCATTGCCATCTCAAAATAAGAGCTGCAATCTTCTGCACTACGGCATATTCCAACTCTCCTTGCAGCGCTATTTCAGGATACCATTTTGGAATAGCGGGTTATTTAGAAATTTGGCACTGTGTAGACAGTGCCAAATTATGAAATAAGCTATTTTGAAATTGACTCAAAATAAGATATGTAATTTGCATAGCTCAAATTGCATAGCATATTTTGAGCTACAGGTGCTGTGTAGACGCACCCTGGGAGTCTTTCCTATAGTGGATAGTACTTAATCCCACTCCTACCAAAGCTAAAATTTACCTATTCTGGCCCACGTTTTGGACTCATCTCAAATTATTTCATTTATATTCATTCGGGTTTGTTTAGTTTAGAAGAGAGAAGAATGAGGGGGGACATGATAGCCATTTTCAGGTGTCTAAAAGGGTATCTAAGGAGGAGGGAGAAAACCTGTTCATTTTGGCCTCCGAGGATAGAACGAGAAGCAATGGGCTTAAACTGCAGCAAGGGAGGTTTAGGTTGGACATTAGGAAAAAGTTCCTAACTGTCAGGATAGTCAGACACTGGAATAAATTGCCCAGGGAGGTTGTGGAATCCCCATCTGTGGAGATATTTAAGAGTAGGTTAGATAAAGGTCTAGCAGGGATGGTCTAGACAGTATTTGGTCCTGCCATGAGGGCAGGGGACTGGACTCGATGACCTTTCAAGGTCTCTTCAGTCCTAGTAGTCTATGATTCTATGATAGAGCTCAGTCTGCAGTTGGTTGGCTCTAAACAGCAGTGCCTAGTCAGCCCCTCAATTCGGGTGACATTATAATAATGACATTGCATTACTGAATCTACCCTCTAGGAAGATATTTTATATGAATGTAGCAGAGTTTTTGAAGAAAAAAAGTGTATTAGAAAATAAGTTGTGGAAGAATAAAGTGAATTCATGTCTAGGAGGCACAATATTCTCTTTGTTGCTATACTCCATCATAGCTTAATCATGTGTATTTATAACAGTCTGAAAGTGTTATTTAGACATTTATTTGTACATGCTGTTTAGAGATTTGTTAGATTTTCCCCCTCCATGGCAAGACATACCAAGAAATGCAGCAACATTTTGAAAGCACTTGTAACAAGTAGCATTGTATTTTGAACCTGAGGAAGCAGGATCCTCAGGGGTTTTAGGTAAAGATCAAGCAGATCATTAGAAGCCCCTGTGAAATATTTTCTATTGATTTTTTTTAGTTTCTGAAGTAGAAACTTACATTTATATCTTCAGTTTGACAGTTGCACCTGCAACGATTTTCAGATAAAAAAGTGAGCTACAGATTAATGCTCTAACAAAGGGATGCATTTTCCTACATTCGTGAAGTTTAGTGCTTCTCAAACTTGTGACTCTGTGATAGCCACATGAACACTGGTGTATAGAAGTCCATGCTGCCACTTTACTGTGCTGTACCTTTATGACTCAGGGCAGTGAAAAAACCCCACACTCACCAAGCATAGCAAGTTAGAGTGCTGTAAGGTGCTAGTGTAAACTGGGCTATAGCAGTGGAAGCTGTGCTCCCAGTGCAGTTAGCTACTCCCCTTGGGGAGGTGGTTTACCTCCTCCATGGCCACACTGCCATGTTAAAACACTGCCACATCACTACTGCCCTGGCTGTGCTTTCAACTTTCAAGGGTATGTTTGTATAGAGTCTGTTTGTATAGAGTCTGACGTACGGTTTTGTTCATGAGGAACAATACAGACATAAATACCGGTCACTGTCTTCCATCCGTTGGTACATGAATGTACATGAGTGGGATTCTCTTCTCACTTACCCCCAGCTTTCCTCTACTGGGGCTTGCTTCTGATTTACATGGGTGCAAATAAAAAGAATCAGACATGCTATATGATCATGTAGACTGAATCTATAATATTTTGTTGTATTCAAATGTGTCATGATTCCCATTTGCAATGGGAGCAATTGTTTCTCACTTAGTTTTTTATTTGTATGTGATATTCAAAATCAAAATTAACAGAAGAGTTTTTGGTCTGCATGATGATTTAAATATGAATCAGCTGCTTAATAGTAAGGGAAAACACTACCAGATACACTACCTAGTTATGCAGCATGGAGACTGTAAGCAATAAACAAGTCTTCAGCTCATATCTTCTTGTAACAAAACTGCAGACTTTGCATTCTGTGTCTCTCCAAGCTGTTTCTGTCATACTGCATCTCAGGTGCTTTGGAGAGCCCAATTATAAAAGTGGGTAAGATCTGGAACCATAGGTCTCCACATGTCTTGGCTTCAGTCCCCTCACTCTCGATTTACTGTCATGCATTTGACATAAAAATTGATCCATATTTGAACCTGGACAAGAAGGTACTAAGGAGCAGTGAAGACATGAAAATGTGCCCTTGGATGTAGTTGTACATCACCAATGCATCCCAACTGGCAAAAACACCCTTTAGCCCATAAGCAACATAACTGAGTGCAGTTGTGCCTAATTAGCTATGCAGAACGCATCATATGCATGGTAGTGTAACAGGTATGACAATAGCCTGGAAAAACCTTACTGAATGAAGTTAAACATCTTTGGAGTTTATTTTATTAAAAACACTTGTGTTTATGCATTATTGTGGGATTGCATGCAACTTCTTTAGAAGGAGACATGATTAGTGAACTCTCTGTGAAGTGTTACCAACATCAAAGAGCTATTTGGGTAAGAAGTGGGAAATGGTTTTCCTAGAAAGTACTGAGGACCTTTTTGCAACTGTGTCCTGGGTACTGAAATCTATTATTACTGATTAAATATACCTAGAAACTCCAGCTCTGCCATCCTTGTTCATCAACTGTATATAGGGTGGACTAAACTTTGCACAAGTGTGCTGTTATGAAGCTGTTATGAACTTGTGACCACAGGAAAAACTCCCATGTAGAGTTTGAAGCAATGAGTCCCAAGCCTGCTGGAATTGGGGGATGACCTGTGGTCAGTTTATTAGCATGCATGTTGGTTGTTTTATTGTTTTGAATGTTTTCTATTAAATGCTTTTACCTTAAGAATAAAAATGCTCTTGCTTAGAAATAATTGTGTGTTAATTTATGACTGGGGCAATTACAATATTATTTGTCTCCGAAGAGAAAGCAAAGCAGACATTGACCTGTTGAGATAGTCTGCTTTGCATGGGAACAGTAATTTAGACAGGGACCTGTTCCTCCTGGAAACACCTCATTTGTCTATATTAGACCCGGAAGATCAGCTTAAAGTACGCAACTCCAGCTACATAAACTCCAGTTGGCATACCTTAAGCCAAGCTTGGTGCCATCTTTGCAGTGGGAGATAAACAGGAGAAAATGCTCCCATCGGCTTCCCTTACTCTCTGCAACCGTGAGGAGTACCAGCACCAACCAGGCGTACCCTCAGCATTCAATTTAGCAGGTCTTTACTAGACCCACTAAATCAAATGACAGAAGATCGATCTCTGGTGCAGCAAGTGGAGAGGTGGTCTCAGCTAGAGAGAAACGGTCTCTGCCTAAGAGCAACTGATAGCCAGAGGAGCTATAAGGCAGGATTGGTGCCCTTCCTGGACCACTGAGGGAGGAGTACAGGTGCTGGAGTCCTGAACTGTGATTGCCTGAACTGACAATCACCATATAAGAAATCCTACTTAAATTGAGTGGCTACCAACAAGTAGAGTCTTGTAGGAAACAAGTATAGAAAGTGTTTTCTCTAGCAAATGAAAATATATTAGAACAGTATTCCTGTCACTGTCTGCCATGAGCAATATAGGTTTCTCTCTCTCAAATATTAATTTTCTTCTTTCAGCACCACAGACAGAATGAGACAGCCATGAAACCCTCCTTGACCTCCATTTTTTACTTACGTCTCATGTGTCACTTCTTTTATGGATGAAAGGAAAGATGCTTAGTTAGCCTTGGAATGATTTCAGCATCATATTGCAAAGCATGTAAGGGACGATGAACTTAAGAGAATGAGTCCAATCTGATTTAGGTTTAGTGTCACATTTAGGAGCAAGACAAAAAGGTGAGAGCTCCAGGTCAAGAGCTGTCCTTTATACCACTTTGAGCATATTACATCAGGATTGGGAAGAGGTGATAAAAAAAGCTCTTTCCAATTTGGTATGAAAATGCAGAACCAAAATACAGGGCATGAGGAGATCTGGGTATTTCACTCTAAATAAGCTTCTCCCACCAGAAATTTGGTTGAGGCAGAGTTAACTCTGAGTTCTTATTTGGGCATTTCTCCATTTTAAAGGCCACTTTTAAAGATATAAAATTTAACTGGGGAATGCCTGTGGGACTCAGCCAAAGTTAGCTCAACCCCACATAACACACAGGAATTTTTACCCTCTTATTAAAAGGTTGTTTGCTTCAGTATGACATGGAGAATACAGATAGCTCAACACACAGTTGTCATTGAGGGTCTCATTAAGAAAGCTGGAGCACTCAATGATGTCAATGTGAGTTGAAATATCCAGCATCTTCTAGCAGGTGTTAGATCAAGGGCCTTTACTAAACAACTTGAAGCCTGTGTATCTTTGGGTTTAATATGATTGGAGGGAAGGGGACTACTTATTTGCCAATTTATTTATTTATTGAGAGAGAGAGAGCGCGAAAGCGAACAGATGAGTATGATGGGACAGACTAAGCCCACACACACCCTGCCAGAGGCCTCAGGGTCCTACCATGCCCCATCCCAGAGAATAGCTGTCCTCCAAAGTCCTAGAGCTGTTGAGGAGAAACAACCAATGAGAGCAGCTGCAGAGAACAGCCTATCAGAGCCCAGCAGAGCCATATAAAAGGAACTTCAGAATTAAACTGCAGTCAGTTGCCACCTGCAGTTGGAGTGGAGAGGACCACCAGGTCACTGGCTATCTGAAAGAAGAGCAGAGCCACAGACAGAACAGTGTGAGCACGGGTTGAGGCACTAAGAAGGAGCTACTGGCTAACTGCTAAGACTGAGCAAAGAGTGATCCCTCTAAGAAAGAAACCCTGAGGATTCAGCACCTTTCCAGGAATACTTAAGACTGAGGGCTAGAGAGATGCCAACTTCAGAGTACTGAAAAAGTCTACGATAGACTTTATACATTGGAAGGTGTTGTTCTGATTTACGTACAGGGCATCCCCTCTAAAGTTGCCCCAGTATACATCCATTCCACACTAAAGTCATTGAAGCTTGTAGGAACTGATGTGTTATAAGTTCTCCCATTCACTGCTCTTAAGTTGTGCAAAAAAACCCTCCACACATTTATGCAAATGGCAGTCAACTGCAGGGAAAAAAATTCCCTGTTTTAAGTTGTTTCACTATAAGTCCACGTTTTTGGAGAGTATCTTGGACGCGTAGCGAGGATGGCCTGTACAGTGTGTGAGACTCAGCTGGAGAGCTGAGTCACTGAAAATCTGCCCAAGAAACCACTGACAAGAGGCCACCAGTACTGAAAGACTACAGACACACCCAACCAGAAGGTGGCACTAACGAAAGGTATGGGACACTTCAGTACAGTATGTAAAAATAAACAAATACATAAAAAATTATATATAGGCCATTTACTGCAACCTGATTTTCTGCAGCGCTATTGGGGAAGCAGCACAACATTATGTTCAATTACTACATAAAAGGGAGTCTGTTCTAGTGTCACTTTCTTCATTGGGCCCTAAAGATTATTGATTATAGTACGGGTACAAAATGCACAAGACATTGGGCAAAAATGGTAGAAAGAATAAGAACAGTGATTTTAAAATTGGCAGAGGAGGAACTCACTGAGATGTAACATTTCATTTTCAGCAGAATCACAGGAAACAAGTACATATATTATCAAAAAATAAAAAGTTTCAAGTGTGATAGATTCTAAATACAACATGCCAGTTTAGCCTAAAATCCATCAATATTCAATGACTTCATATTATTTTGAAATTAATATTTTATTTCAAAAACAGCCAAATAGACAATTTGTCAGTGTTTTTTAAATTTAGAAGATTGAAAGGAATAGAAACAATAAACAACAAATTTTAACTGCTGGATATTAAGATTTCCATGGATAACTAATGGAAATAAATATATATAGCAAGCTGGCTTAACAGGGCTCCAAGGTAAATTTGATTTATCATAACAAATAGAAAAGTTGTAACTACTTCAGGCCTACAAAAAAGTCAAAAACATTTAAAAATATGATAGAAGTCTTCAAAGTAATCTTTACAGAACTGTGGTTTGCAGCTCTGTTTGCCAGGGGACATAAAGGTTTACTATTATACTTAAATGAGAAAATAGTCAAGTTTAAAGCTAGGACTAAACCATTAAAAAAAAAGGACAGCAAATACTTCTGACTGCTATTTAAACATTTGGTTGTCAGATGAATAAAAACTTGAATCTATTAATGTATCTGCTCACATGAGCTTCTCAGAGCTTACAAATTGTGCAAACAGAAATGGAAGTCAACATACTCTATACTTCATGCTTGTAGTGTTTTCAGAAACGTGTTCGTATAAAGCAATCCTCTGTCAAGAAGTTATTCTCAAAGGCTACGTCTACACTGCAGGCTTTTTGCGCAAGAACTGTTTTGTGCAAGAGTTCTTGCACAAAAGATCTTGCTCAAGAGCACGTCCACACTGCCATGTGCTTTTGTGTAAGAGATGTGCTTTTGCACAAGAGCGTCCATGGCATTGTGGACGCTCTCTTGCACAAGAAACCCCTGTTGTCTGTCCATGTTGCCTTCTTGTGCAAGAGCTCTTTCGTAAGAGGGCTTATTCATCACAGGGAGAGGAATAACTCTTGCGCAAGAAGCCTTTTGTTCCGATACCTTACTGTAAATTTACTTGCACAAGAACGTGCATGCAGTGTAGACACTCCACAAGTTTTTGCACAAGAACGACCATTCTTGCGCAAAAAGCCTGCAGTGTAGATGTAGCCAATGTGTTCTTACAGTACATGAATGGATTTCAGATGATTTCAGTTAATTGGTGATGCAGTGTGAAACTGCAAGAAGACAATGTATGTCTGCATTACAGAGAAGACTGAAGCTGCTGCAGATGATGTCTGAAGTTTGAATTAGAGTATCTAGTGAAGACATGCTAATTCCAACTATGAGGGGGTGCTCTCGTTAGTACCAGTAGTCTTGTTCCTCACAAGGATCAAGGAAAGTAGGCAGTAGTGGGTGCTCCTGTCAACCTCCTATTGTGTGGACAGTGCCAAAATATGATTTAAGATTCTTCAACTCCAGCTACTTACTTAACATAGCTGGAGTTGCGTATTTTACGTCGACTTTCACCTTCAGTGTATACCTGGCCTTAGAGGGCTTTAATCAGAACTTCAGCTTGTTCACTTTAAAGAAGCAACATCAGCTGAGGATCAACCCCCATTATGGCATAAAATAGATCACCCTTTGTATCGCACTCTCTATGCCCCACATCTGTCAACACTTGATTAGCCCCACTGCATTCAGAAAGATTATTCCCATGCAATAAGTTTTATGTGCTTAAGATGCTAAGACTAGTTGGGTGTCTCATATGCATGAATATTTACAGAATTGAGTTTTAAGTATGTAGAAGTGAAGCCATGCGGGACATAGCAGGAAATGCTGATGCTCCTTGTGTACTCAAAGATATTCTTTTAAAGCACAGGTGGATTATTTTGGAAAGTATTAGTAGAACGTTTAAATTGTCTACATAAGTAATTAGGGTGAACAATATTCCTGGGTAATAGCCATTTCAAAGGGAACAGAAAGCAGGATTATTCTTTTCCTGCCTTCCCCTTTTATAAATAGCTAATCCTTCCCTTTCATACAACTGTTTTTACCTGATTTCTTTCCCCTTCTTCCAAAACTGTTCTCTCATCTTCCACCTCTATTCACCGCCATCAGCCCAGTAAGCCTCAAATATTTTTGAACTCTGAAGCCAGAATTGTGGAGAATGATATTATACATGGGCAAGTTTGAAATTCTGGGAACATTATTCAAATAAAAATGTAAGAAGTTTGAAGTTGCCCACTGGAACAAAGGGAACAGCAAAAAACGAGGTTGTAGAAAATGTATTGTCTAGGACTTGGTCTGAAATTGAATTCCATAGTGAGCACAGAGTGTTTTGCATCCTAATTCGATATTTATTATTACTTGGCTGACTTTGTGACTAGCCCAAATAGAGAAAGAAAAGAAAACAGAACAGAATACTGTTTGCAGAGCTAGAAGATATAGCACCCAGTCTATCATAATAGTCTTTTTTCTTCACAACTGTCAAAAATAGCCAGAGTCCTGGAAGAATCAGATAATAGAAATAGTTCTTCAGGGTAAGAAGCTAGACTTTGGGCAATGTGTTGCAGCCATTTGGTACACAGATACTGTTGACCTCACTGAAAATGCTGCTGCTTAACATCCCCCTGAATCCTGGATGCTTAGGTTTTATATGTCAAACTGGTATTTGACTTCAATCTTGGACTCTCTCTCTATTCCTTCTGCACCTAGGCCATTCTTACACTGTCATTTGTGTGTTTGGAAAGCATTGTCACGATACTGGAACATTTAAGTCAGCATCTCTCTATATTTAGCATATTTTACACCTCTGACAGTGGCTGTTTTGCCCCTAATCGCCTGGTTTGATGGTCTCACTGGTTTCTAACCAAATTACTCACTTCCAGCTTCCTTAACTTATATTGCTGCAGTTTCTCAGAATTCATCCAATGTTTTCAATGTGTTATTACATACCTGTAACAGAAGCTCTAGATTTATCTTTCCTGTTCCACAGGTATCTGATCCCCGCCTACTGAGTACTAAGCTTCTTGAGCAAAATATAGTCTTATACCTCTTTCCCCAGTAACTTTTGTAAAAAAGGTGGACTCACCACTGGCATGCCTGCTAGTGTTTGGGCTTGGCAAGGCAGGCTCTTCTCTTCCACTACCCCTTGATTATGATCAGTGTTGTCCAGTTACAGGATACCTCTTTTCCTGACTCAGCCCTTGGCAGGCGAAGTTTACATGTGATTTCTTGGCCGTATGGTCTTTACATACTTATCTCAGGCCTTTAAATTATTCCCCATCCTCTAATTTCTGGGGCTTCTAGTGACTGACAGGGAAACCTGGACCCACAGTCTAACTGGATTCCAGTCCAGTGAACCTAGGACAGTCAGACAAGGTCTACTCCATCCAATACCCAGCTGCTGTTTCCTTGGTCTCTTTCCTACCATTATTCTCCTTTCATACTTTCCTTTCTTCAGCAGCCCCCAAAGTGTCATGACAAGGGAACAAGAAAGCCATTTCCTGAGATTTGTCTGACAAGAAGCTGAGTGAGATAACCCCAGGAGCGGCATCAGCAGGGAAAGGGGAGAGATGGGAATGGCATCAAGATCAGGATTGGACTGGTTTCAGGGACAGGGTCAGGAAGGGGAGCAGACTCAGGATTGGAGATCCTGGCAACCAAGCTACTAGTGTGTGGCTGCTCCCAGCCAGGCTCAGGGTCATGCAGGAGTGTGGGGGCCTTCAGCAATGCCAGGCTTGGACATCAAAGCAGTTTCTATGCCTGTAGCCATGGCTCTAAGGAATGAAGGAAGGAAGTTCAACAGCACAGCCCCCACTCAAGAAAGAAATTGGCTGAAAAACAATTGTTTATGGCAGTGATTAAATACCACAATCTAGCCTCTAGATTCTGGAACTGACACTTTAAAAAATGTAAATGGAGATCTGCTACTCTCCATGTTACAAAATTAGGCAAGACAGTACAGCGAATTAATAATAATTTTGCTAACTAATGTATTTGCTTGTGTATTTCTCCCTTTGCTTGTGTATTGATTCAACCTGCTCCTACTGAAGCTAGTGTAAATTTTATCTACTATAGGTTGAACCCTTCTTCTCTAGAACCCTCAGGACCTGACCGGTTCTGAATGAGTTTTCTGGACCACGGGCAGTCAATACTGTCTAGCAGTATTACCAACACTTCCACTGCTTACTGTGTTGCTAGAGGACATTTAGGGGTAAATTAGAGCTAAATAACAGCACAGAACACTGGGACCTAGGACTGTTGGCTGTAAACAACCTTTATGGTATTGTGAGAAACTTGTCTACACCCATGAAAAGTGGGCATCCAGCTAACTAAAATCATTCTGGATAATGGATGTTTCTGGATTAGAGAGTTCTGGGTTAGAGAGGTTCAACCTGTAGAGCTTAATTCCCAGAAAACACACATGCACGAAACAGTGTTTGAGTTGCTCATCTACAAAACAAAAAATGTATTTAGAAGCTGTAAGGATTTTGTTTTGCTGACCAACACTTAATATTTAAAATAATTCAGTAACTCATTTATATTAAGCATTTATGTTCCATGAATAAAACATTTAGAAAGAAGATGCTCAGCTAAGTACCCCCATTATGCACGTTGAAATACATTCATTCTTCAGATCTCTATAAACATATTAAGCGTCTAATAAGAATTGCTCAACAAATTCAAGATTTAGTCAAATTATTTCATGTGATGATTCAGTGTCAAATGGATGCCATTTCTAAAAAAAATAAAAAAAAAAAAAAAAAAATCAATGCATGAAAATTGCCATGCAGAATACAGTGGAGATTTTAATTAACAAATGTTTGTATTTTCCTGTTACGTTTGTACAGTTATTTTTCTTCAAACAGAAAAGAATAATTTATCTGAACTGTCAGCATTTTCAGAGAACTAAGTTTTATTTTTGAAATTGTAGGATTGGCTGTCACACGTTTTCAGCGTCACTAAACAAAGCATAGCGAATAGTGTCTTACATAATTAAGATCTGAATCACTGACAAAATATATCTGTTATCTGACATTCACATCTCCACGTGCACACCAAGCCTTTGTGGAACTCCACTAATTTCAGTGGCATTCTGACTGTGAAAAGACTCAAGTCCTCCAGAAACAATTGCTAAACTGAAAACTTAAATGATCAGGAAATAAATAATAAAGAAGGTGGACTTGCTAATTTTTAAAACTGTAGTAAGCCATCAAAAGAAAATAATAAAAATATAACTGAAATGCAGAAAATGTCACTTATTTTGAGAAAAAAATTGTGTAAGTACTAGATACTATAAATCTGTATTTCATCCAAGGAACACAGCTTTAAATGACCCTGGAAGGACAATTTTAAACCACTATTAGGATGCTAGCTCATTCTGTTGGTGCTAAATCTCTTGCAGGCTTACACAATGATCTTCTTTAAATGACAGCTAGGAAAACACAACCTTCATCTATTTTTAAAATCTAATCTAATCAAGAACATGGCTGCAACCATCCTATAGCAACCTGAATTGTTAGCAACCTGATCTGATAAAGTAATGTTTCCAAACACTGTGGATGGAAAAATCAAATCAGTTTTGGGAGAGATCTTCTGTTTAAAACATTTTAAATATATTTTTAAATCCCAGCTGTCCAGAATCTCTCTCACAGATTTACTAATAGTCAGTTTTATAAATATTAGCATTACCTGTCCCCTTGTGACAGTAGATGTACATGTGGCTTCCTCCCTCCCTGCTGTTCCCCAAGGAGGGAAACTTTCCCTCCCCATTGCTCCCAAGTGTCTGTGGGGAGGGGGGCTGGGGCCATGTGACCTCTTCTCTCCCCACTGCTCCAGGGATGCTGGGGTGCGTGCATGCACTATTTCCCTGCCTGTGGGAGAGGGGGTGCCTGTGTTCTCAGCACACTGCTCCTCCGCCTCCCCTCCCAGTGGTGGGGACGGGGCCTCAGCAGAGGAGGAGGGGCTATAGGTGGAGCTGGGGCCTGCCACCTCCTAGAAACTTCTCAAGTCTTCTCAAGTGTTCTCTGTGACAGACGGCGTAACGGATGGCTCTCCTTTTATAATAGTATAAAAGATTGGACCTGACCCTTCAGCTACTCCACTCAGTTCTCATTCTTTATAGCACTTCCCAATACCAGAGATCAAATGAATCCCTCCTATGGTAAACCAATATGAAAAGGACTTTAAATAAATAAATAAATAAATAAATAAAAAGATTCCCTCATGCAAATACCCCCGTACTTCTGTCAGAAAGGAATGTCTTCCCTCTTACAAGAAATGATTGTGGAGTCTGCTCTTTAACTCCTCAAATCCGCAAAAATGAGGATTTGGCTCCTGTTACTTTAATGGGAAATATCACTAGAGAGGAAGGATGTCCTAGAGTCCAGCTTGGTACTTGGGAGACCTAAGATTAATTCTTTCCTTGGCCAAAGCTTCTTATGTAGCCTTGGAAAAGTCACTTAAGGTCAGATGTTTAAAAAAAAGTACTTAGTAGAGGAAGTTGGAGAAATTTCAGTGGAATATGTATTTTCATCAAAAGAAAGATACTTCACAAAAAGAAGTTGACTTCACTGACATTTTTTTTTTTTTTTTTTTTTTTTTTGAAGAAAATCAGAAAATAAAAAGGCCTGACAAGATCAAAACCTGGTCAGAACAAATGATTGCAAGGATTTTTTTTTAAAACATCTGTTTTTGGCTTTTTAGATTTTGTAATGGATAATACAAGATATTTAAAAAATGAAAAATAAATCTGTTCAAAATTTGGGAAATTTTGGTAGGAAGAAAGAATCTGAATTTTGCCTTTGTGAAGAATTTATACATTTTCAATTTTTGTTCTGATTCAGAATGAACCAACTGTCTGAGGACCTTGAAATCTTTCAGAAATGAAACTAACATCCTCTAACTAGGCCTACTATTTGTACCTCTAAAGATCCAGAGTTAACAGTTAAGCACTTCTGCAAATACTAGATGCTTACTCGCATCTTCTAGTGCCTACATTCAGGTTAAAAATTTTCCCTTAGTCTCTGCCCCTCTAAACACTGACCATCTGTAAAATGAGGATATTATCAGTTCCTTACCTCCCAGTTGTGGGGATAAGGGTCATATGAAATACCTAAAACAGGTTATACATTGCTTATGTTATTTCACACCCTTTAAAAAAAATGAAGGCCCAATATGGCACAACCATTTTAGGACTTCAGCACATAGCTAAGTCAATGACAAGTCTCACTTTACATCATTAGATACTGGATCAGTTTCTTCATGATCACAATTCTACCCAACAAAATGTGCTGCAAACAGTGTAATACCACTTTCTATTCTAATCCTGTAGATTTTGAGGCAAACTTTGAACACTTACACAACCAAAAAAATGCCAAAAATAATATATCATTGGTACCTTCAGGAGACAAAGAATTTTAAGAAAACAAAAGACTGTTTCCTTACAATGAAACTTATGAAAATAAATGGAAATAGAATATACGATTATGTAGTAGGAGAAAAATTATTTGTTTTATAGTTTGGATAAAATGTTTACAGAGGACCTTTTTTCAGACAAATATGATTTTGTAACATGCCAATATCTGCAACCATCTGGATGATACTGCTAGCAGACTAAAAATGACTGAGGGCACCTTGAGTTCATGTACCAAGTTTCTCTGTTAAAATAGTATGAGTGGAGATTACATCATGTAATCTGCCATTTCCTTCTTTTTCTTGAGTTGCTTCACCCCGACATGGGCAATCCGCTAACAGAGTGGATGAACTTCCCCAGGATCTGCACTGAGGTTCAGCAAACAAAAGAGAGCACTTGCTTGGGGCGACTTGATCTAGAGTCCCATAAGACTGGGGGGGGGGGGGGGGGGGAGGAAGAGAAGGAGTAGAAATATTCAAAATAGGAAGAGAAAAAAAATCTATGATCAGCAGTTCATGAATTAGAATAAAGGCCTTTATTCCCATTTCTACACTGTAAGGTAATGTCAGTTAAAAAGATTGGGGTGAGGGAAGAACTCTGGATATTATGTCCTTGGTAACACCATACTGGATCCATGCTGATAAGCATCTTGTAACACAGAAGGGAACCTCTTAATAAACACTAAACCTTTCAATTCTAAAAAATTGCAATGACTCAAATTATCATAAATTAAGGTGTTCAAAGGAAGGCTTATAAAACACGTAAGTCAGTATGTGTTCAAAGAATAGCACCAGAATGCTACCTATTATATTATTTTGATAACATCTAATTTGTCTGGTGGTATTATGCTATACAGGACATGAGATGCTGATGTCCATGAAATGGCCAGTTATTGAAAGTGAAGGCTCTTTCAAAAGTGTTTGCAAGTTTTTGCTACATGTGAAAAGCAGTTTTCTTCTTTATTTTATTATGTACATATGAAACTGGTATCTTCATTTACCAGAATGGGTTCTTTTACAGAATAGTTTTGCAGTGAATTTTGATATATTGGTCCTAGTTTTTAATGTAAGTTCAACAAAAAGAAATATGGAAGTTAAAAATTCAAGCTGAATCCTATTTCTGTGAACTATGATTATTTTAGAAAATATCTAGATATCTTTTATATTAATTTTTATGCATTGATGCTCAGAAAATTTGCCAGATTGGCAGTGCTGGAAATGGAGGTCTTCTGTATTTCTATGGAACATATACTTCAAGGACAAGAATATGAAAAGCTTGCTGATAATATTTCAGTAACGTCCAAGAAGGTGTCATCTCAGCGTGTGAGATGACTGACTTTTTGACTGAGCACAGGGACTGAGGTTGCCACTAGTGATCACTAATGAGATTACCTGTTGATTATGGGCTAAACTGTAACTTCCTGTTTGTGTTAAACATCATGTTGAACGACGACAGTGATCAGATTAAATTAGAGTTTCTATTTTTTAACAACAATCACACTGCTTGTCTTAGGTCTCTGAACACTGAGGATTTTGGAGCCCCTTAGAGTAGATTTTTATTTCAAGTGTTTCCAGTAAACTTCGTTGTTAGACAAATCTCACAAGTGAGAGATTGGTTTAATTATGCACTGCATATTCATATGCTTAACTGAATTTTTTGACATCTCTCTTCTACTTCCTCAGCTCAAAAAGCCCCATCTTCCATATCCGTAACATATAGCTCCATTTCCATATTCCTGTTGCTATACTTCACTTTCTTTGGGTGACAGAAAAAGTCACTTAGGTGAGAATCTCTGCTGGACTGGAGTCAGCTGATCTAGTCTCCTTTCTGGATCACTTTGCAAGACAGACTTCCAAAAAAATTTAGTCTTGCCATTAGTACAAGGAATTCAAATTACATGATCTCTCAAGGTAGACAGACATACAGGTGGTTGCGTGAATATCTTCTGTGGAATTAAGGTTACCATATTTGAACTTTCAAAAGAGGACACCTCTGAGAGGGAGTGTATCTGTATCAGTATCTACCAACTCATGTTGTATTATAACACATTAATACAACATGAACTGGTAGATACTGATACAGATACACTCCCTCTTTTTTGAAAGTTCAAATACGGTGACCCTAGTGGAATACAATACATTCAGCAACACATATTGTAAAAATACCTTAACATTTTCAGTACTTCCACTATTGTATGGATTAAATGCAAATCTAGGGGTGCTCCCCTTGCATGGCGAACGGGGGTTACTCCCGGAACCCATCCGCCCACGGGCGCCAAAGGCGCACCTCCCCGGGCTGCTTCCTTTCCCCCTCCCGGGTGATCTGGCCCAGGGAACCGTCGTGGGTCCTTACCCCCGCTGGGCCGTTCTCTGGTCCTCCTGGGTGGTCCGGTGGCCCTGGGGTCCCGTGCTGCTTCCTCCAGTGCGGAGGCAGGTCCTCCCTCTCTTGGCCGGGATGGGGCCGCTTCCTCCGAGCATCCCCCCTCCGCCTCTAGTCCTGCCGCTTTTCAAGCGGCCTGGGGGCAGATGCCAAGTGATGGCGCCCCGCCCCCTCCGCATCACCCCATGCCACGTTGGGCAGTGCGGCAGGGGCCCTGCCCCCCGTGCCTCCCAGCGTTTGCCGGCTTGTCTGCTCCCCCGGCCTCATGCCGGGGACTGCCGGTGTACCTTGGCCCAGCCTCCCACGTGGCGGAGCTGAGCCGCTTCCCCGTTCCTCCCCAGCCCCGCTGAGCCAGGGATTGGGGCTGCCGCAGCTGGCCACAGCACCGGCTCGCCTTCTCCGCCTCCGGGGGGGGGCGGGTCCTCCCCCTTGGCACTGCGGGTCTATCACACACCTCCCCCCCTTGCGGTATCTGGTCCGGAGTGAGTTCTAGTTCCCCTACCTGCGGAAAAAGGTCCGTGTTTTGGGGCGCGATCCCCGGCCAGTGAACCACCCCAAAACAGTACAGCTGGAGGGCCAGGTGCCCGCATTATGCGCTGGTATTTGTGTCCTTCATTGAATTTAACCACACGAGAGGGGCATGGTCCGTTATCAACTTAAATTTATTACCCCACAAATAATACCTCAATGAGTCTATAGTCCATTTTATCGCCAGCGCCTCCTTTTCGACTGCGGCATAATTTTGCTCCCGGGACGCCAGCTTCCAGGTAAGGTAGAGGACGGGGTGCTCTTCCCCCTGGTGCTACTGCTCCAGGACGGCACCTAGCCCAACATTGGAAGCGTCTGTATATAAAAGAAAGGGTCTGTTGAAGTCGGGCTGAGTCAACACGGGGGCCTTAGGTAACTGGCTTTTGAGTACCCGGAAGGCTCGTTCGGCCGGAGTGTTCCACCGTACCCGTGCCGGTTCAGTTTTCTTGATTAACTCCGTTAAAGGGGCAGCCACGGTGGTGAACTGCGGCACAAACCTCCTATAATAGCTGGCTAACCCCAGGAACTGCCATACCTGTTTCTTCATGGTCGGTGTGGGGTAGTCCCGTAACGCCTGCACCTTGTCATAAAGGGGTCTAAGCTTGCCCTTCCCTGCCATGTATCCCAGGTATGAGACTTCTCTCTGGGCTAGATGGCACTTCTTCGAGTTCGCGGTTAGTCCAGCCTTACTCAGGGTGGCAAGTACCTTTTCCAAGTGTACCAGATGGTCTTCTCAGGTCCGGCTATAGATAACGATGTCATCTGTATACGCGGCTGAGTACTCCTGATGGGGCATCAGCAGCCGGTCCATCACCCGTTGGAAGGTGGCGGCGGCCCCATGGAAACCGAAGGGCATGGTTCGCAATTGGAACAGCCCAAACAGGGTAGAGAAGGCGGTCTTTTCTTTGGCTTCGGGCTCCAACAGTATTTGCCAGTACCCTTTAGACAAGTCAAGAGTTGATATGTAGGTGGCTCGTCCCAGGCGTTCCAAGAGATCATCTACCCAAGGCATCAGGTAGGTTTCGAAGTGGGAGATGGAGTTGACCTTTCTGAAATCGATGCAAAAACGGGTTGAGCCATTGGGCTTGGGGACCAGCATGATCAGGCTTCGCCACTCACTCTCGGAGTCCTCTCTCACGCCCCATTGGTGCATCAGCCGGACTTCCTTCTTGACTGTCTCCCATATTTTCCTCGGCAGGGGCCTGTGAGGTTCGCGCACTATTTTCTCCACTCTCGGTGATTATTCGGTGGACCCCGAGGGGAGTTCATCCAGGTTGGGGAGTGAGGACTCTGGGGTGGCGACGTAGAAGGGTTTCCAGTTGCCCTCGTTGTTGGGTCGTTAACTCCCCTTCCCCCACTTCGACTTGGGTCTCCTCTCGACCATCTGCCCCCCCACGGCCCGAGCTGGTCTGCGCTCCCCGGCGGGGCAATCAGGACTTCAAGAGACCCACTTCAATAAATTGATGTGGAAAACCTGAGTGTCCCTCCGTTGTCCCGACATGCGCACCTCATAATCTACCTTGCCTACTTTCCGCAACACCTCAAAGGGTCCCTGCCATTGAGCCAACAGCTTGGACTCACATGAGGGCAACAGGAGTAGTGCCTGGTCTCCGGGGTGGAACTCTCGCTGCCTCACGTTGTTGTTGTAATGTTGGGCCTGCCTCTTCTGGCTCCCCTCAAGGTTCATCCGGGCATATCTCCCCAGGCGGCTCAGCCTCTCTCGCAGCTGGGCGATGTATTGAGCCGTCCCCCGTCCCGTCGTGGGCTGTGACTCCCAGCCCTCCCACTCAGGAGGTCCAAGATCCTTCTGGGTCGTCGCCCGTATAGTAATTCGAAGGGGGAAAACCCAGTTGAGGCTTGGGGGACTTCTCTCACTGCAAATAGGAGGGCTGGAAGCATCTGGTCCCACCCGCACCGATCATCCTGGACGAATCTTCGTTGCATTCCCTTGAGAGTCTGGTTGAATCTTTCAACCAGCCCGTCCGTTTGTGGATGGTACACTGAGGTTTGCAGTCGCTTGATTTTCAACATTTGGCATAGCTCTTTCATGATCCGGGAGGTGACGTTCATCCCCTGATCCGTTAGGATTTCCCTGGGTAGCCTGACTCTTGAGAGGATCTTCACTAGTTCGCAGGCCAGTGTGGGGGCAGTAGTATTCCGAAGGGGGACCGCCTCAGGGTACCGAGTGGCATAGTCCAGGATGACCATTATGTATCGATGCCCTCTCCCCGAAGGTTCCAGGGGCCCCACTAGGTCCAGTGCTATTTGCTCGAAGGGGACCGCGATGATGGGTAGGGGAATAGGAGAGGCCTTCGGGACCCAGGTGGGGGCCGTCTTTTGACATTCTGGGCAAGACTCACAGAAGTCATGCACTGCCCAAAATACCCCGGGCCAACAGAATCTCTAACATCTGGGCCAGGGTCTTTTCTTGTCCTAAGTACCCTGACCGCAGGTTGGCATGTCCCAACTCCAGCACCTCTCGCTGGAACCGTCCGGGGACCACTAATTGTCTCAGTTTCCAATCCCTCTGTGCCACCGTCACCTGGTACAAATGGTCATTCACTACCTGGAAGTGGGGTCCTTGTGCTTGGGAGTCACAGCTCCCCTCGGGTCCCTCCTCGGTGTCCGCCTGGTCCCACACATTTTGCTCAAGTTCACTCGTACCAGCGTGATGGCTGACCCGGAGTCCACCAGTGCCTCCGCCAACTTCCCCTCAACCTTTACCCAGCTGACCATTTGGTCCCCCTGAGGTGAAGGTGCCCCGCCCCCACCGCATCACCCCATGCTGCGGCTTCAGGCAACGCGGCGGGAGGAGCGCCAGCGTACCTTGGCCCCGCCTCCCGTGCAGCGGGACTGCGCCGCTTCCGCGTTCCTCCCCAGGGGATCGCTGAGCCGGGAATCGGGGCTGCTGCAGCCGGCCGCAGCACCGTCTCATCTTCTCCGCCTTCGGGGGGGGCGGGTCCTCCCCCTTGGCAGTGCGGACCCTCGCAGGTCTGTCACAAGCACCTTAATGTCTTAACGCCAATATCCGTAGCTATTTCTGTTTCTAACTCACCTATTCTACTAGCTTCATCCAGTCTCTTCCAGTCGTGAGGAAATGTGGAAGAATGATTTTGAACATCTCAAGTTCACAATGCTCAATATGAGACAGCTTAACAGGGCTGTGAGATTCTGAAATAGCTGAACACCCAACCTCTGAAAAATGACACCTACATCCTAAAAGTCTAAACAATCTTCAGTGTGGATTAGGCACCTAAGTACTTGTGGATCTGGGCCTAATCCTCACTAAGGTGTCCAAAGTTGGGGAGCCACAAACTGAAGCACCTACAAATCACTAGCCACTTTTTAAATTGAAGGCTTATTTTTGCTAAGAGCTGTTGGAATAGGGAGAGTAAAGGTTGAGAATACATTTATCAGTGTGCATAGCTTAATCAAGGAAGATGTTTCATTTTATATTGTGGTTTTACAAACTCTCTCTCAACAGCCCAGAGTTGACATATCAGAGTTTACAAATACACCACTGGCAAAAATAATTACAATATGTTTTGCACCTTCATATGCTGACACTATTTGCAGTCAAGAAGATGATATGGAGGAAAGCACAGTCAGAAGAGCTGTGTGATAAAGAGAACAACAAAAAGAGACTTTAATACAGAGCTGCTGTGAGTTGGCAGGATGTCATTTAGACAAATATGGGGTTATGCAATCCAGCTTTTTGAAGAAAGTGTTAAAGTTTAAGTATAGTATTACATATCCGTATAAGATATTTGGTGCCAGATTCACTTTTTCCTAGCTAACATGTGAATGAAAAAAATTGATAGAATTTTTATGAGGTCACAGCATGTCAGTCACTGAATAAATATCTCAGCCTTAGAATTTTAATCTCCTCCTATCTGCAGTTTGTAGGAATTGCAGTAATAGATTTTTACTTCCCAAGCAGCATCCTCAACAAAGAGGCATACGTGCTTTATCATCCAGTTGCATTAAATGACATTTACTCATTCTCCCTCTAATGCAATTGTTAGTATTTCATGCCAAATTACATTTTTTAACAATGAAATGGACTTGCACCCGTAGTATTTATTAATGGTGACCCTACACTTGAGTGATGGATCCAAATATCTCCCCCAAAGTTGGAATTTGGAACTGGATCTTGATCCAGACACCATGCTTCACATCTCTCTATACAGTAGACCAAACCAGAACAAATCCAATTACCCTGAAGAGTTGTGGAGAATTTCTTGACTGATTTGTTTCCAATACACAAACCCAATATACCCAACAATAAGCTTAAACTTTTGTAAATATTATATATTGAATAAGGTTGTGCAAACATGGTTCAGTGTCTCTTCTGTCCTCTTTTATGCTGCTCCTGCTACAGATATTGCTTTGTAAATAGAAGTCTCTTCTTGTACAGTGCTTGATGTCTCTGGTGTGTTGGCAGCAATAAGAGATGTATTTATCCATAAGAAGCTGACACTTTTCACCTTCCATGTTTAGGAAAATCCCAAATGAAGTAGCAGAAAATAAATATGAATCAAAGAAAGAATGGAATAGAAGTAAGAACTGTCTGAAGAGGTTTCCATTGCATGGTGAAGGCACCACGTTCACATCTACATTTCTTACGCAAATACTTGTATTTGGAAATGGAATGGAAATATTTTTCTTTGTTAAAGTACAAAGTGGATATCACAACAGATATTCCCTTTTGAACTCTGTTTTGGCACACAGAACCTACTCTCTTTATAAATATGGTGTCCTGGATGGAATGGAAGAATAGACTTTTCTTAGTGCTTTTTTCCCCTCTGAGCAATTATGGCTTCCCTGCTGCCCTAAGTCTTATATCTTGACCATGCCCAAATATGGCATATACCTTGAATTGACATCCATGTGCTCGATGGGGACTTCCTGCTCTGGGATCCTTTTGCATATTATACTCATTTATGAAAGGCTAAAAATCTAATTATCCAGTGTTCTAATGATTTTTGATGGGAATATGCTTTAGGAAATCAATGCATTTCCTTAGCAACAAATGAATACAAAAAGACCTACTGGTGGAAAAAACTGGTTTCACCAATAGGAGTCTAAGTTGAAATATACTGTGTTAATCTTCTGCAAGGCAGTATACAATAGAAAGGCAACTTCATATATAGCACATTAATAAGTATTGCAAAGTGCTTTACAGATTACAACAGTGTAATCACTAAAATAAACAAAAGATAATAGATTAGCTAAAATATTAAAAGTCACAGACAAGTCAGGAAAGCTGTTTTCCAATGACATTTTTAAAAGGATGGTGAATCAATGTGATGAAGATTCAGAAAGGCTGTTCTAGATGGTAGGATCTTGAGAGGAAAAGGGTTGAACATTAGTAGCAATATAATATTACAGTGAGAAAATACTAGATGAATTAACAGAGGAAAAAAAGGGCACCAGAAGAAGAGAAAGCAGCATGGTCCAATGGAGTGGGGCATTCTAGAGACATGAGTTGCATTTACCCATTTGCTGGGTAAATGTGAGTAGTCTCCCACCTTCAGTTTTTTACCTCAAACCCTTTGTTTCCTTTTTGGATGAGGATGAGAACAGTGAGTAGCACAGTAGCAGAACCATATCAATGGGGCCCTCCTGTAGGCATTAAAATAGGAACAAGGGCCATAAAGAAAAAAATCCAGTGAGAGGAGAGAGAGAGTCTTTTAGAAGAAGGGCAATCAGGAACTGCAGAAGGGGAGATGTCAGATAAGCAACATAGTCAAGTTGCTTATTAAGTAAGAGCGAGAATTCGGGGAGGTCATAGAGAATGAAAGTGAGAATTCCAGGAAAGAATCCAGGTACAACATATAGGGAAAAAAATTGAAATAGGAATCTTCTTTAGAAAAAGATTAAGAGTGGAATTTGTATATCGGGGGAAGGGGGAAGAAGGGGAAGGGAGGGGTTTCAGACCTAAAATAAATGGCAAAACTATTTTCTTGTTCTCAAAATTAGGGGGAAAAGGCAGAATACCTTTAGATTCTATTCTCACCTACATATAGAATTAATCAACTTCAATGGAAATTTGTCTGTATAATTATAGGATTGATCGCACACAAGTTTAGGCTTGGAAACATTCCTTCTGAATCTTATCTAGAATATGCAAACTACTAATGCAGGGTATCAACAAACTTATCAGTCATGTACAAATTTCTGAGCACATATTAGTTTGGATTATGTCCAAGTTCAAGGGATAATAATACAGCAACCTTTTGTTTTTTCCCTAAACTCCTTAGAAAAAAGTGTACGTCACTAAATGTCTTGTCTTTGCTTGGGAAAACTGTCATTTAACTGGAGTGTATTGATCATTAGCACCTGTGTAAAATATTAGCATCATACATGCAGGGTGCCTTTTAGTCATACAGTATCTGGTACCATTAAAGCTATCTACATAATTGAACAAACTAAATTAAGTAGTACTTGTTCTGCGTGCTGATTTTAACAATATCTTTAGATATCATTGCAGGTGGCATTCTGCAGACTTTTAGAAAAAATACAGCATTTTCAATTAAGATCCTCCATACTTATATCTAAAGTGCATGAACATCACAGAAATGTGATAAAAACCATTCCCTGTTTCAAGCAAAGCCATTATTGCATATTAAATTGGTATAATTTGATTAATGGAAAAATTGAATAACTAAAACTATAGTCTGCACCCAAAAAATAGACTTTGATCAGTTGAAAAGAAAGTGTCAGAGAGTGTGGTTGGCCCTATGTGTGTGTGCAGAAGAAAAGAGCATAGGCTCCTATTTGCTTTCCTCTAATCATAACTTAAAGCATGTTCAGAGTTTGGTTGTGCCAGAATAATTGGAGGTGTTTAGAATTTGATTGTTTCTTGTAAAATGGAAAACCAGTGGTCTGGTGGGAGGGACAGTTATATTGTAGTGTAGAATGACCACAGGAGGCGACCAGGGTCCAGAATGGGGACTGGGACAGCTATAACCCAATTGGGCCAGCATGGGGCAGTGGTGGAGAAAGAGAGGGCTATCCACTATATACTTCAGAGAGTTTATCTGTGTGCCTGTCTGTCCGTCCGTCAGCTGGGGGACATGCACCCCTCCTACCAGCTGTGGCTATTGGAGCAGCAGCAGCCATGGAGAGTTGCTTCTCATCTTGCCCCAAACTTCTGTGATGAGAGAGGGCTGGGATTGTCCTCTCTCCCCAGGGCAGCCTGAATACTGAGCTCCTCATCCCCAAACCCATCCCAGCGCAATGATTTAAGTGAAGAAAAAACCTTTTGAGTTAGGACCCGAGCAACACCAGGTAATCTAGTAAATCTTTATAATTGTTATTGAATGATAGGCAAAGAGCTACATCTTCAGTGACTTAAGGAATGATATCAAATTAAATAATTCTTAAATTATTTTAAAACAAATTTACTACGAGTCATTTTCACATAAAAACAATGTTACAGATATATACTCTCAGCCTAATTTAAAATCACAGACACCATTAAGATTATGTCTACACTACCAGGTTATTTCAAAATAAGTGACTTCAAAATAACTCCCAAAACAGCCATTTTGAAATAAGCTTATTCCTCTTGGCTTGGTAATGTGGACGCTCTCCTTGGGGTTTTTTTGAAATAAAGGAGGTTATTTTTAAATAACTCCCCATAGTAGACATGCCCTAATTATGGAGCACATTTAAGAAGAGGTAACAGTGCTTCTATTTCTTTATTTGCATTGTATAATAAAATAAAAGAGGACAAGGTCTCTCCCTTGGTTATATATGTACATTTCCAGTTTACTTGAAAATCAAGACCATCTGTATTTGATGGCAGATTGTAGTTCATTGTGTATTAGCATTATAGAGTACTGCTCACATGTTGGTCCAATCTATTGTCTTATTTTGTACAATATATTCAAGAGATTGTCATTTATCTAGACTTTGTCATCTCAGGCTCCTTTACCTATAGGTGCTTAACAAGTTTGGAGAGGTGCAAAGCAATAGAACTAGTGGAAATCCTGAACTCAAATTTCTTAAGCAGGCAATGCACAACCAGATCTTTTTTAATTTAAAGCACCAATTGAACTCTGACTCTCAGCAATTCATCACTAATTTGATGTCCCATTTTTTTTCCTCACCGCCATATGTACCTAGGCCAAAACTAAGAGCTAGTCATCTTTACTGATCCTTGTGAAGACCATCTGCCACCACCGTATCAGCCATTTTTATGAGTTCATGAGTTAAAACAAAAGCCTCATTTTATGGTTGTTTTTTTTAAAGTGTCTGCTCCACTTCACTGAAATGCAGTTCTTACTTCCTCTCAGTTTCCCTTTAACAATCTGTGTCAATACTCAGTTAAAATAAGTCCTGAGTGAAAGAGTAACTACAGGGCTTTCATTCCTCACCCACTTCTACCTGTATTTAAAAACAAATACCAATTCTTACATTTTGTAAGAAAAGCTACATAAACAAATGTTTCTACTGGATGTCACACACTTACTGCAAAGATAAAGAAATAACTTGTTCATTATATTTAGGGTATTTGCTATGTGTATGCTTACATTTCTGTACTAAGCATTTTAGTGAATGAATATATCCAAAAACACAGCTAAGGGTATGTCTAGATTACGTTCTTCTTTCAAAAGGAGATATGGAAATTCGGTGCTAATCTGCATATCTTCTTTTGATTGTGTTTTCTAAAGCGTTTTTTCAAAAGTGAAAGCATTTTAGATGGGTTTTTTTTGAAAGAACCCCGTACACCTCATTTTTAAGGAAGAAGGGTTCTTTCAAAAAAAAAAAAAAGGGGGGGGGGTTCTTTCAGAAAAAAACATCTGAACTGCTTTCACTTATGAAAAACCCATTTTTGAAAAAGCGATCGGAAGATATGCAAATTAGTGCTATATTTGCATATCTCCATTCGAAAGAAGAATGTAGTCTAGATGTACCCTAAGTGTTCTAAATATGATTCTAAATCAATTTATCATAGGCTGGAAAGGATGACCATTGAAGAAATAGTGCCATTAAATATTTTTGTATAAAAGCTATGTTTAGCCATTTTTATTCCGCTAAATCCTTTAACCCAAAGGATCTGAGAACACTTTACAGTCTAAAGATCATCTCATCCCTTCTGCATTTTGCCACAAGGAGGAAGAAAGGAGAAAAATAGCCAAAACTGTGTCTCAAGCATTGGTCTCATATACAAATGCCTCTCTACTAGTCCTGCCAGATTCCCTGTACAAAACCTATGCCTGTTCAGTGTTGCGTCAGTTTTGATGGGAAGTGGTTGTGTGGAATGGGGAGGGAAAGTTGGAAAGTTACAAAATCATCTCCCTGAAAACCTTAAGAAGTGGTTGAGGGGCTTCACCAGCTCAAAATTCTTTTTGTGTAAGGTAATTCCCAGAAAGGGTAAAGATCTGTTAAATTGATTCAATGGCAGGCACCTGCTCCTGGCATAGTACTATTCCAAGAGCACTATCCTGGCTACTCCTGAGAACTTGCTAAGTGATACCAAATTAAAAAAAATACTCATCTCCCCCCCCCCCACCCCCACCCCCTACACACACTACAAACACACACCATCCAGAGTGGGACTGATGCATTCACACAGACTTGGATGTCGTGGCCTGTCTTTATAAGAATCACACTGATTATTTTTCTCACTTCTGAAAATTCTCATTTAGACAAGAAGAAAAACAGTGAAATAGAAATGATTTCACTGAGGTAAAAACTGCAGAGCATCTCCACATATAATATACCTCCACAGTTACTGAAGATCTTGGAAACAATAAGATGTTTCTCAACTATTTTCAAAGTATTAAGTGGAAATTTTAACGAAGCCCAAGAAATAAAAAAGGAATTATAGTGAGATGATAGACATATAGAATAAAGGAGACTTCTTTATATGTAACTAAAATTGTATTATGATAAAATAATAAGCTTAAACATATTTAGCTAGATTAGCTGTACATTATCCAAATCTCTGACTTTATAACTGAGTGGGTCTACTAGATTTGTCAAAAAGGCGCTCAAAATAAAAAGTACAAGATCCCACTCTGGATATTTTTCAATATAATATCAAATCAATTGTCAGTCACTTGCCTCTCATTTTATATGATGAGTAAACAGGAAACTAGTTTCAAAATTCTGGATGGGGCTATACCATAGTTTATCCAATTAAACTTATAGCTCCTGGATCCAGTTATTTATATGATCAATCATGTTAGTCTATAGAATTTGATACAGGATCAAAATAGGAGCATACAACAAGCGTGGTCTGTCACAGTAAAGTGAAGGAAGGAGGTTTCAGGAGAAATATATAGTTAGAAAGGGAATAAGTTAAAAAAAAAAATCTCACTTACATGATTAGGCACCTAAGCCCTGGTCTACAGTAGGGAGTTTTTTCGAAATAATCAGAACAGAGCATCCACACTACCAAGCCTGTTATTTTGAAATAACTCCTGCTTTCCACAAGGAATAATGCTTATTTTGAAATAGCAGTAGTGGGGATGCTGCACTACTGCTACTTCAAAATAACTACTCTCTAGAGTCATTCGAAGTAATTACTCCCCATTGCTTCCTAGGGCTCTATGTCAAGGTAGTATGTCTACATTAAAGGAGCCTGCTTTGGACTAATTTTGAGGCTTCTCTGTAGTGTGGGTACACTATTTCAAAATAGTTATTTTGAAATAAGTTATTTCAAAATGATGTCCTAGTGTAAACATACCCTAAGTAACTTATCAAGACTTTGATTTTTTTAAAGATGTACTGTAACTCAAAGAAGTCATGAGCCTGCTGTGAAAAGTTAATGGGTAGGGTTCCATGACCTGTCTTATGCAATTGGTCAGACTAGATGATCACAGAGGACTTTGCTGGCTTTAAATTCTGAATTTAGGTTCCACTCTTCAAGGGAACTGAGGTACTTTGGAAATTGTACTGAAAGATCTATCGAGAGATTGCTACTTTGTGATACTAAAACCTAGAATCTTAGGTCCCAAACTGACATTGAAAAAGTGTTTGTTTCTCCATTTCTATAGAAATGACCTTGCTATAGCTTTTTGGAACATACTTCTCAACATTGCATTTAAAAACTGCATGCTCTTCATAGTGTGCATAAGCAATCACGCATAGATGTGTTAGACTTTTTGTAATGTATTTACATGATATAAGCTCAATCTCTACTTGTTTATCAATATTCAGAGCATGCCCAGGGTGCAGCAGTAAGAAGGCTACTTGTCAAGCTTTACAAAAAAAAAAAAAAAAGAGCAAGAGCTACTGGAGTGAGGATTCTGCAAAATGACATTTGCTAAAGTGACAAGATAGAAAGTGCTTTGCATCCTCTTAAAATGAGGGCAGCAGCAAAAAGATCTGGGGGACATGAAACCTTCCAAAGACATTTAGTGGATCAGGTATTGAATTATACTGCCTATTTGAAGATGAGCCATCCTTACAACCTGGAAATAATTGCACAAAATAGATGTCCCATCTTTGAACTTGGCTTCATCATGTTATTAGCAAAATATTTTTAGCTAGTTCAATTAACCATTTAATAAAAATATAGTTTATCTACAGAGAAGCAAAATAAAAACACTTTAATTTGATGTTTTCTGTCTCCAATATAACTTTTAAATATAGAATACATGCTGCCTGGATATAGATTAGAAGCCAAGAACATTAACTCTTAGCTTGAAAGTGATTTTATATATAATCCATATCCTGAAAAGCGTGTGTGTGAAGTTTAAAATAGCATTTTAGGGAAGTATGCAGAGATTCAAACATACCGTAGAACAGAGGCACTAAACAAGTTCTCAGGGCCATGAAAGGGGATGTAATCCAGCCCTAAGTCATGTGTACTATTGCAGAGACCTGGGCCTCTGCCAGCTTTTGGCATATGGGGGCACAAAGTAAGATGGTGAAGCTTCTCTTCTATGCCAATCCTCAACTGGTATAACTCGTTGCTACCCGGCAGCATCTCTAGGTGGCATTGAGGACTGAACTATTCCTCAGAATAAGAGCATCAGAACCAAAATGAAACCTCTTTAGATTTTCATTTATTTTCTAACTACTAAATAATTCTCTCAGTTACAGCAGTTTAATACACTGTCAGTTGACCTTCTCTCAGATGTAGCTGCTATATATTCTCTAGCTTTAAAAAAGGGAAAAAAATAGATTGATATGAGCAGATGTAGTTTGTCCACTGGAGCAAAACTCAGGAAGCTTGGGTTCTATTCCTAGCCATGCCATGCGCGTAAGTCACTTTACCCTCAGTCTTCTGTTTCCCCATCTCTAATATAGAAATACTGAACAAGAGTAGTAGGTATTACACATAGTATTGCTGTCCTTGGATTTAGAGGAAACTACATAAATGTTTAAAATAAAGTTAATTAAGCTCATCTGAATTCAGAAAACAAAACTGGTGGGGAGTATTCTTCAATGGTAATATCAACATGTAGCAATAACAGACAATAGCAAATTATTATTGAAACGCTGCTGGACATACAGAGAGCTGTGAACCGTTGTTATTTCTCTGCCTCAGCAAGCATGAATTTTGGTGGCAATTAGACTGTCAGCTCCCTGCCCCACCAATGAACCTCTCGGCTCCCTGCCCCCCTCAAAGCTCTCTTGGTCCAAACCTTGCCTAGTAGGTATCTCCAAAGTTTCACACAGATGTTTTTCTGCAGTACACAGTTCCTCCCACTCTTCATTCACAGGAGATACTGAATGATCCATTCTGTCAGAGTCGGTACAGCACATAAAGGGATGTAGAGACAGAATTTATTCTCCAAGTAAAACAAAATACGGGACTATGTAGCACTTTAAAGACTAGCAAGATGGTTTATTAGATGTGGGCCAGACCCACTTCCTCAGATTATATAGTGGAAGAAAATAGTCACAGCAATATATACCAAAGGATACAATTAAAAAAAATGAACACATATGAAAAGGACAAATCACATTTCAGAACAGAAGGGGGATGCGGGAGGGGGGAGGGGGAAGGAAGGTGAATGCCTGTGAGTTAATGATATTAGAGGTGGGAAAGGGTAGATGTCTGTGAGTTAATAGTACTAGAGGTGATAATTGGGGAAGCTATCTTTGTAATGGGTAAGAGAGCTGGGGTATTTGTTCAGCCCCCTGTGGAGAGTGTTGAATTTTAGCATGAATGCCAGTTCAGAGGATTCCCTTTCAAGTGCAGATTTGAATGTCTTCTGAAGTAGGATGCAGGTTAGCAGGTCATTCAGACAGTGTCCTTTCTGGTTGAAATGGCAAGCAACTGTTTTTTCTTTGTGATCCTGTCTGTCTGTTTTGTGGGCATTGATTCTTTGGCGAAGTGTCTGAGACGTTTGTCCAATGTACATAGCAGACGGACACTTTCGGCACATGATAGCATAGATTATATTTCTGGAGGCGCAGGAATATGTATTCTTGATCTTATAACTCACTTGGTTAGGCCCAATAATGGTGTCAGCAGAGCGAATATGTGGACAAAGCTGGCAACGGGGTTTGTTGCAAGGGAAAGTACCAGGGTTACTAATTTGGTATTAGTGTGGTATGTCCTGTGGTTGTTGGTAAGAATCATCTTGAGGTTAGATGGTTGTCTATAGGAGACTATGGGTCTGTCTCCCAGAGCTTCTTGGAGTTTTGTATCCTGTTCCAGAATAGGCTGTAATTTATTGATAATGTGTTGGACAGGTTTAAGTTGGGAGCTGTAAGTGATGACAAGTGTCTGTCTGCTATGTACATTGGACAAACGTCTCAGACACTTCGCCAAAGAATCAATGCCCACAAAACAGACATTAGACAGGATCACAAAGAAAAAACAGTTGCTTGTCATTTCAACCAGAAAGGACACTGTCTGAATGACCTGCTAACCTGCATCCTACTTCAGAAGACATTCAAATCTGCACTTGAAAGGGAATCCTCTGAACTGGCATTCATGCTAAAATTCAACACTCTCCGCAGGGGGCTGAACAAATACCCCACCTATCTTACCCATTACAAAGATAGCTTCCCCAATTATCACCTCTAATACTATTAACTCACAGACATCTACCCTTCCCCACCTCTAATATCATTAACTCACAGGCATTCACCTTCCTTTCCCCCCCCCCCCCCCCGCATCCCTCTTCTGTTCTGAAATGTGATTTGTCCTTTTCATATGTGTTCATTTTTTTTTAATTGTATCCTTTGGTATATATGGTTGTGACTATTTTCTTCCACTATTTAATCTGAGGAAGTGGGTCTGGCCCACAAAAGCTCATCATCTAATAAACCATCTTGTTAGTCTTTAAAGTGCTACATAGTCCTGTATTTTGTTTCAGCAACACCAGACTAACACTGCTACATTCTATCACTATTCTCCAAGTGAGTTTCTTTACAGACTCAGACAACACTAGTATTCAATTCATTTGTGAATGTGATAAAGACTTAAGAAATTTTTTCCAAAAGTGTTGAACCTGTCATAATATCATCATGACAGTTTCTAGTACAACGCCTATTTATTACTAGAAGTTTTACCTGGTGTTGCACTGGTCCTTCGAGGCACGGGGCTGTCATTGTGGGAGGTACGAGTCAGGGTAGTAGCCGGGTGTGGGGCTCAATGCAGAAGATTGGAAAGTGTGAGTACAGGAGTCAAGGCAGAGGGTGGAGGAGCTCAGGGAAGAGGACTGGGTGTTGCGGGGGGACCGAGGTTAGGCATATATGGGTACATGAGTCAGGAGAGGGGGTGGAGGGGCTCAGGCTTATCCATATCCCTGCATATGATTTACTGACTCTAAGGTTACATCTACACTACAGCGCTATTTTGTGATATCGGAAATATCCTGAAGTAGCTAATCCACATCTTTTGAGCACGCCCATTATTTTGAAATATAACAGGCTTGCTATTCTGATGTCCCTGTAAACCTCATTCCATGTGTAGTAAGGGATATTTTGAAATAGTGATTTATTTCGAAATAAGTGCTGTATAGACAAAGCCAAATTTCGAATAAGCTGTTTCAAAATATCAAAATAAGATACATAAATTATGTAGCTCAGATCTTATTTCAACCTACAGTGCAATGTCGATGCACCCTAACAGAGCAATGAACTTAGTATCTCTTATGACTGTACTATGATAGGAGCTGCACACTGCAGAGAAAAAATCCATGTGAGATCTGGACTTGCGGACTGGATTTAAACAGACATTTTGGGTTTGTTTCCGATTTTGGATCAATTTGCATGATCAAATTATTGCTAGGGTGGTTTAAGATTTGTGTGTGTTGTTTTGTTATGTGTAAAGGAATAAAATGAACTGGTTTCTTTCTTTATGTTGTATATTTACTACAGAACACTGGTGGTTTATGTATGCCTGTTGAGCATAGGCACAAGTGATCTATTTAAGCGCATCTGTACCCTTTAAATTCGCATCTTTAATTAGTTTGGATTAAATTGTCCTTAAAGTCGATTCATTGAACTGCATTAAATTCTTATGTGGACACACTTATTCAGGATTGAAGTGGCCTATATTCAAATTTTTTTAAGTGTACTCTGGGTGTCCAGCCTAACTACACTGTTAAGAGAGTAGATTTCCAGCAAATCTCAATCACGTCTAAAAAGTACTGGAAAGTCCCCATTCAGCTAGGAAGAGCTTTCCTCTGGACATCCACTTCATGTGATTTTAATGAAACTATGGAAATATGGTTCAAAATGAATTTCCCCTGATTTAG
This sequence comes from Pelodiscus sinensis, assembly GCF_052426305.1. Classification (NCBI taxonomy): domain Eukaryota; kingdom Metazoa; phylum Chordata; order Testudines; family Trionychidae; genus Pelodiscus; species Pelodiscus sinensis. The sequence goes on along the minus strand of NC_143061.1, from coordinate 19,574,168 downwards.
CCAGCTTGTCTTTAAATCCACTTTTACTTTATGATTCATGAAGATTAAATTGCATTTTAACCTCTTGTGACAGGACGCCTGCCCTGCACTGACCCTTTAAGACCAGGACTCAGGCCCTGAGCTGGGGCTGGAAACAGAGAGGCCAGATGAAGCTGCTCGGGCTAGTGAGAGCCCAGCTGGCAGCTATATATAGAGAAGCACAGGGCTTAGGAGAGGGAAGCCAGTGAGGGGCTGACTGCGGAGGAAGCAGGAGCTCCCAGGAGGGAGACCCGCCGGGGATAGCCAGCAAGGGCTGGGAGAAGGCCAGCTAAGACTCCCCTGGCTAGGGGCCGGAGGCAAGGCCCAGGGTTTGGAGGCGGATCACAGTGCGGCTTAGGAGATAATCCCGATGCCAATGATGAGCCACCCATACAGACTGTAATTTGCTCTGAGAGGGGCTATATGAGGACAGTCGGGGGTACTGAGGCACAGTGGGGGGCTTGCACCCCTGACACCTCTAATAAAAATAAAGTTAGCATAATCAAGATTTGCCATAGCTCCAGTGGGCACAGCTGGGAGAGGGGCACCTCTTTCCCAGTTGGGGGAAGTGCAGGCTAGGCTGTGGGGGGGCACAGAAGGGGCACCTTTTCCCTGGCAACAGTATCTTTTGGACAGCTCCAGGTGGGGTGCCATGGACTAGGGAGGAAGGCACCGCTTCCCCACCAAACCCAGCACAAAGCCGCTGTGGCCAAGAGGGAAGGAGGATGCCCCATTGCCGCTGACCCTTCACAGAGTTGCTGAGGCAGCTTCTTGCTGAGAGCCAGCAGGTAGAAGTGAGATGCTTTTTCAAGAAAGGGTTTTCCGAAAGTGAAAGCGCGGTCTAGATCGGGTTCTTTTGAAAAAAAAAATCCCATTTTTGAAAGAACCCATACTCCTGAAAAAAAAAAAAAAAGAGTGAAAAAAAAAAAAAGTGAAATCAGTCCGGGTTTTTTCAAGAGAACTCCGTCTAGACTGCTCTTTCACTTTTGAAAAACCGTTTTTCAAAAAAGTGCTCGGATGCATATATGCAAATTAAGCGTGGGATATTTAAATCTGCGCTTCATTTGCGCTTTCGATTTCCCTCATTTACATTCCTCTTTCGAAAGAGGAATGTAGTTTAGACATGCCCTAAGACACCAGAGTTTTCAGAAGAGATTACTTTTCCAAAGTTTTTTCATCTGGAGGAGTTAGTTCAGACGAGTGTCAGTGCTTTTAATATTTTGCAGCATATTCCTGTTTTGGGCCATTGGTACTTGGCTGGATCATAGATAAATGCAAGAGTTCTCTGGAGGTCCATGGGAATTCAGCTCAGTTATACTATTCAAGGGACTTATTGTCAAAATTATGTCTTTTCTGGAAAAAGAAAGTTATCCATAATCAAAAATGAGATATTCCATCTGATTTTTTCCCCCTAGTATAGAAGCATGTGTAATGTACTTTAAATCTACCTAGGGAGGCTACTGGTTTTAAAGAAGAATACATTCAAAATTTAACAGTAAGTTAGTCGACCTTCATACTGAAGCGTGATTTCAGATCTGTATCTCTAGTTTAATTTAAAATGGATATATTCAAAAATAAAGTTGGCCCAGAAAAAAGGTAGTTTATATTATCATATGTATTACTTCCTTCCACCTACATAGAAGGAATGGACTTTTCCCACAAGAAGGTTAGGTCTCTGCTTCTTTTTTATTCCTTATGAGGAAATATGTAAAGCACAATTATAAATTATAAGCAGCAAATGAGACATCAACATCTTGTGGGAGAAAACTGATGCCAAGCCATAGAATTTAGAGTGGCAGAAGTTCCTTTCCAGAGATTCGTGGTCTGGAAAATGAGTTAAAAGCTTACAAACACTGCCAGTCTTACGACAAGTATCAAGCTTCAGACTAGCAGATGTGGACAGATTTATCCTAACTCTATTAAGCTTTTGCCATTGTGGAACTTAACGAGGACTACCAATTAAGGACATTCTTTCAGAAAGGGAAGGTTGCATCAGTGATCAAGAAGGAAACATCACAGCCCAACACATTAGTGATACACATCAAGGCTGAGACATTAGCAAGTTAGCAAAGGGATGTACCATGCGGGCAGGAGACTGAACTCTATGACCTCTCGAGGTCCCTTTCAGTCCTAGTATTCTATGAGTCTGATTTGGCATCCTTTCAGTATCCTCAGCTCCAATGCTACTATGTGTGCTTTGCCACCCGTGGAAAACCCACATGGTGGAAGACAAAAGCAGACAAAATACCACTTCTGCTTTTTAAACGTATCTGCTGCAATGGGAAGGTGACACTGCCTTATGCTACCTTGGCTGAAGCTGGCTCATTCCTATGCAGGGCCGAATCCTTAATTCCTTTCTCTCAATGACAAATTTTGAGTGACTTGAGGGAAATTTTGCCATAGCAGTCTGAGTAAAGATTGAGTTAACAAGTCATTCTGAATTCAGGAACACTCCATCTCAATCACCTGGGCCTTTACAACTTACAGAACCTGACATTTTCCCTAGATTTGTAAGCCAAGTCTCTCAGGGCACATCTACACTGCAGTAGGGAGCCAATCTTCCAGCCCAGGTCTGCAGACTAATGCTGACACTTTTTTTTTTTTTTAAAAGGAGCAGCATAGAGGATGTTTTGACACTGCAGATTCAGAACTCAAGCCATATCATCCACACTGCTATTTTTTTAGAACATCAAAATGATCTGGAAGGAAGACATCCCCAGATGCCCTATGAAGTTTTGGCTTGTTAATTTCTTTAAAAATATTAACAATTAAATAGAATATATTTCTCAAAGCAAAACAGATTCATCCCTCATGAACAGGTATACCAACTATCTCTATATTTCATAAAAACTGACCACATCTATGTCCTAAAACAGGAAGAATACCGGTTTGTCCTCAAACTTTACATCATAGGATAATTTCAAACTTCATTACCTTTCTTGGAAAAAAGGGCAGCATTTTATATCGAAATGAACTCCGCTGGTATGTCTGGAGAGTTCTCCAGTGCATTCCCTTTGTTAGGCATCTAATGGAACAGCTGGTGTTACATCCATCCATTAAATCAACCCTGTGTTTAGAGAAGTGGTACAGTCCCGTGGGTAAGGCAGTGCACTTTGAGTCAGCAGCTTTGCTGATGGATTAGTATGAACTTTGGCAAGATGCTTAGGTCTAGGTCCTCAAAGGCAGAGAGGCAGACAGACTTCCCGGAGCATGCCACACCACCCCCCAGGCATCACAAAAACCTGAAGCTTATTGCTCTGTGCGCTGGTGGCAATATAAAGGGTCCATAACGCCCAGCTGCTACCGCAGGAGTAGCGGCGACCTGAGTCTCTTTAAATTGCTGGGTTGCAGTGCAACTGCCACTTTTTCCTGACCCCCATTGATGGGCATGCTCAAAGGTATTTCAAATCTAATTTCCACTGATTTCAAATAGACCATAAGAGCCTGAATGGCTCCTAAGAGAATAACTTTAATCACGATGCCTCTGTTATCCTTTTCACTCTTCGTATGGTCTTGTGTATTTATACTGTAAGCTCTTTGGGCCAGTGTTTGCCTCTTACAATATACAAATACAATGACTAGTGCAGTGGACCCAATCTTGGTGGTTGAATCTCTAACCGGAAATGTAATACCAATAAATTATACAGACATGGTCATGTCTAGAGACGGAGACTATAAGGCCTGGTCTACATTGGAGGAGAAGGTTGACCTAAAATACACAACTCCAGCTACATTAATTGTGTAGCTGGAGTCAATGTACCTTAAATCCCCGTCCATTTTGTAGGAGGCCGATGAGAGCACATGCTTCCACCAAGTTCCCTTACTCCTTGCAAAAGGAGAGGTACTGGATGCCGGTGGAAGCTGCCCTCAGTGTTCAATTTAGGGGGCTACACTAGACCCACTAAATCAATTGCTAGGAGAGCAACCTCTGGAGGGTCCATCTTCTCTGTAGTGTAGACATGCCCTAAGTGTCTAAGAAAATAGGACTTACAAGCTGATAGCAAAGTTAAAGCTATTGTTACTTCACCACCAGCAATTGATAACAAGTATCCAGTTCCTTCAAAATATCACAATGTACTTGTCACAGGCACTCCCAAGCTTTATGAAAATTGGCTTATGGATAGTTGTATTTATAACTTGAATAGACTTTAGACAAAATATCTCATGCAACCTATCAAATTTAATGTTACAGTCTACTGAATGTGTATATTCTATTTTTTTGTACGTGTCATTCTTTTATGTGAAGTTAGAAATATGATGTGTGGATTGGTTTATAATTCTAAATGTGACAATGAGAGCCAATATGATCCAGTACTCAAACCAATGATTTGTAAATGGATTTAAGGACAAACATGAAAATACTGTAGTAGATCCTACAAAAACACATGACCATGACACCTGATAGAGGAATCCATCTTGAACCTCGTATTTTTCCATGGGGATAGGCGTGTGTGTGCACCAAACATAGGATTCCTGACCTGGGAGAAAGTCTATTTAAACAATGGGAAGCAATCAGCTTTTGTTTTCAGCTGGTCTTTGAAACTACTGGCACACCCAAAGAGGACACAAAAAAATGTTGAAGTATGGACCCCAGTCTGAATGATCAACTCTGTTTGGAAACTCTTTACCCAAGATAAGAAAAACAGCTGTTTATAGTAAGAATTTGCATGTAACAAGTGTCTTACTGGATTAGAAGTAGTTAAGTATTTTTGTTCATTTTAATTTAGTATCTTACCTTGATCTGATTATTTTCACTTAAGCCACTTAAATCCTACTTTTTATACTTAATAAAAACACATTTATTTTCAAGTACGCTGTAAATAATTGTTACCTGGGGAGAGAGCTACTCTGTGCATCTCTCTTCTTCATTGATAAAGTAGGCAGACCTTAGAATCACAGAATACTAGAACTGGAAGGGACCTCAAGAGGTCATCAAGTCCAGTCCCCTGCCCTCATGGCAGGACCAAGCATCATCTAGACTATCCCTGATAGAGGTCTATCCAACCTGCTCTTAAATATCTCCAGGGACAGAGATTCCACAACCTCCTTACACAATTTATTCCAGTGTTTCCCTGCCCTGACAGTTAGGAAGTTTTTCCTAATTTCCAACCTAAACCTCCCTTGCAGCAGTTTAAGCCCATTCCTTCTTGTCCTATCGTCAGAGGCCAAGTGGAACAATTTTTCTTCCTTCTCTTTTTAACACCCTTTTAGATAGAAGTTTTCAAGTATAATGCCCCTTTTTAGTCTCTTTTCTAAACTAAATAAGCACAATTATTTCAGTCTTTCCTCTCAAGTCTTGTTTTCTAGACCTTTAATCATTTGTGTTGCTCTTCTCTGGTCCTTCTCCAATTTCTCCCCATCTTTCTTGAAATGTGGTACCTAGAACTGGACACAATACTCCAAATGAGGTCTAATAAGAACATGAGAATGGCCATCCTGGGTCACACCAGCAGTCCATTTAGCCCAGTATCCTGTCTGCCAACAGTGGCCAATACCAGATGTCCTAGAGGGAGGGAACACAACACGTAACCCTCATGTCACTCACTTCCAGACAAAGAGGCTAGGGACACCATTCCTACCCATGCTGGCTAATAGCCATTGATGAACCTAACCTCCATCAATCTACTTAGCTCTTTTTTTAACCCTGTTAAGGTCCTAGCAAGGAGATCCACAGGTTGATGGTGCACAGAGTAAAGAAAAACATCCTTTTGTTTGTTTTAAACCTGCTGCCTATTAATTTCATTTGGTGACCCGTAGTTCTTATATTGTGGAAATAAGCAAATAACTTTTTTTCATTTTTTCCACACCAGTCATAATTTTATAGACCTGTCATATCCCCCCTTAGTCTCCTCTTTTCTAAGCTGAAAAGTCCAAGTACAGTCGAGTGAAAGAATCAGTGCAGAGTAGAGCAGAATGATTTCTTGTGTCTTGCTCAAAACACCCGATAATGCGTCCCAGAATCAAGTTTGCTTTTTTTGCCAGTGTCACACTTACCTTTAGCTTCTGGTTCACTATAACCCCTAGATCCCTTTCTGCAATACTCCTACCTTTAGCTTGTGGTTCACTATAACCCCTAGATCCCTTTCTGCAATACTCCTTCCTACACACTTGTTTCCCATTGTGTATGTCTGAAACTGATTGCTCCTTCCTAAGTGGACTGCTTTGCATTTGTCCTTATTAAACTTCATCCTATTTACCTCAGACCATTTCTCTAGTTTGTCCAGATCATTTTGAATTAGGACCCTATCCTCCAAAGCACTTGCAACCCCTCCCAGCTTGGTATCATCTGCAAACTTAATAAGCATACTCTCTACGTCATCATCAAAATCATTGAAGACGACACTGAACAGAACCAATCCCAAAACAGACCCCCGAGGAACCCCACTTGTTATGTCCTTCCAGCATGGCTGAACTGGAATAACTTTAATAGCTTTATCCGCAGAGCTGGCCTTACCATAAGGCGAATTGAGGCAACTGCCTCAGGTGCCAGACTGTGGGGTGGTGCCACTAGGACCTAGAGTGTAGAAATTTGTGTCTGCTGCTGGTGCATGTATTCTCTCTGCTCTAGATGCACAGAGATGGTGGACTGCTGTGCTGGCGGAAGGAGGGCAAAAGAGACATAACAGGCAGGAGAAATGGGGAATGGGGGCGTCATTTGAGCTCACCACTTCAGGTGCCAAAATATTGTGGGCTGGCCCTGTTTATCCAGCCAGTTATGCTCCTTATGAGCTTTCACTGTGTGCAGCTTTTACACAGTGTAAGAAGGATTTGTTTGTTCCCTTTTGCAGGTTGTTTTCCTGGTTGCTGAGCCATTAGAATTGAGTCCTCTCAAAGCTGAACTAGTTACCATCACTGGAGTGGAGATGGTAACCACACACTGCCCTATTAGGGAAAAGATAAGAGCTTCTGGTCCAGCAGCACAGGTTGGTGGGGCTCCCGAGAGAGCAGGAAGATCAGTGGCATGCTCTCAGGTGACTTCTGTGATTCACCCCATCGTATTCCAGTATACTGCTTAATATTTAGAGTGTCTGGATTGTTTAGTTCTGTCCACACGGTGATTTAAATCTTAAAGAAAGCAAAGAAAACTATAGAGAAGCTGGCTCAATGTAAATCATCTACAAGTTTTGTTTCTATAGCTAATTAACTAAATGTCAACGTAATGCTTATGTAATCAGTAATGTAATACCTAGAAGATTGCTTTGGTCCTGGGCTTTGTGTATTATTCTTCACATTTCTCTAGTCCTTCACAGGGTTCACGTTTTGATCAGACAGTAATGTTTTAATAAAACACATCTGTATCTCATGGTCCTATTTATTCAATATATTATCAGTGAGGTTAAGCGGCTCTTTCAAAGTATTTTGCTCAATGCCAACTCATGTTCTAATCCCCAGACTCCACAATCAGGCTAAGCAACGCTCTGGGCTCTGCGAATTCCAATAGACGGTGTCCACAAATGACCTTTACATGAGGGTAGCTCAGTAGATCCATTGCAGCTTAGAGAACTTTTCCTTCTACTAAACAGCTGAAATGTTTTTTTGCAAATACTTTATACTACCCTGCATTCTAAAGAGCCTTCCTGGAGCTGAGTTCTATGAAAGGAGCCCACATTCCTGTACAGCCTTCCCCTACCCAAATTCAGCAATCAGTTCTTTCACCAGAAGCAGGATTTGAGCCCTATCATCAAAATCAAATGATGGGGATTACCAAGTATGAAATCCTCATCTGAGCAAAGCCAAAACAGACTTGGTATGGGGAAGATTAGAATCAGTCCCCCACAGCCCATGAAGTTGCCACAAAGGTAGTGTAGTATTCATGGCCCATCAGACTCTCCTGCATTAATTTTTGACCAGTGGCTATGCCTAGTCATGCTTCAAGCAATTTCCTTCCTAGACTGTGACAGTGCAATAAATAGAGCAATGAAGGAGGGCAGAGCATCTACACAGATTGTCCACTTCTCACATAGAAGAATCACATCAAGTTTCACTACATTTGGGGTCTTGCGTATCTAAACATGGGATAAAGATGGGTGGATTTGTCGGTTAAAGGTGCCTGTGTCAGTGGTATGTAGAATTTAAATCCAACATAAATCAACCCCTTCATAGCTTTGAAAAGGTTTCCCTTGGTCTTCTCTTTTCCTTTCATTTTCAGTTGCTGTGCTTCCTGGTGGCCAACAGCAGTGAAAGGAAAGGGTGCTGGAGGGGTGGGTGAGAAGCTGTACCACACAACCACACTCCTGTAAGAAAGTTTGAGATTATTTCCATTACTTTGCTTCTGGCCAAAAAATTTTACGGGAGCTTTTGTCTGAAATATCCAGCTCTGTGCTCAACCTTTTTGATCTAAGACAGACCAGATAATCCTCACAAAATTCTAAGCCTTTTGAAGTTCACCCATAGATAATTCTCCCTGGATGCAGGTTAATACTATGAGCTAATAGTATTTTACCTTTCAGAAAATATCTGCTCAAACTTACCTGTTTGTGTGAGGAGAGGGACTCGCAAAAGAGAAAGTCTCTTTATATATTTACTCAGTACTCCAATTTTTCTAGGACAAATTCAATACTCAGCAAATAATGGTGCTTGTTACACAATTGGATTGGCCCTCCATTCACATGCCTAGAACTTGCACATGCGTATGCAACACCAATGGTTTTAGTGGTTTAGTGACCCAGTGACAGAAGAGTCTCAGAATAGGTCTGTATTTACAGAGACAACTGGTTTGTGTGTCTTACCTTTCTTAATCTCTAAAGTAGCCATCTTTTTTAGAACCAGACAAAGAAACAGCAGAGCTGCCATTCTGTGATTTCCAGTCCATGCATCTGACAATGTGGTTTTTAGCCACAAAAGCTTATGCCCAAATAAATATTAGTATAAGAGACCTGCGACAGGGTGTACCAACCTGGCATTGGGCCTGAAGGGGTCAACCAGGGCCATCTAGCTGAAAGAGCCCCTTCCCTAAGCCCTTTTAAGCATGCTCCAGCTGGAGGACCAGAATAAAGGCCAGGGGAACAGCACAGTCAGTTGCTACTCCTGGAGCCCTGCAGGAGCAGCTGCTGGAGGACCGAACCATGGAGGTCAGTCAGCAGGGAACTTCCAAAGAAACCATCAGGCTGGATGCAGCAGGAGAAGAAGCTAATATCAGGGAGGCTTGTAGGAAGTAGCCCAGGACAGGGAGATAAAACACCTGAGAGCTCAGCATGTTGTGCGTCAAATGGTAGGACACACCCACCACTGACCCAGTGGACAAGGAGGGCCCCAGGTCCCTATATCCCCACCCAAATAACCCCCCCAAGCAGGTGCGACAATGACTGCTACTGACTTTGGCTGGTAGGCCTTATTGCTCTGTGAAAGGGGCGTGATTCCTACAGACTGACTGCTAGGCTTTATTGCCCTGCAAACAAGGTGGGATTGGTACTGACTTGGGCTGCTAGACTATCACTGCCCTGAGGGAAAGGAGTGGAAAAGACTGTGGCTGTGGTGCCCCACTACTCTCTGGGAAAGGCTGTTGACTGGCTGTCAGGCCAGAATTTTTTAAAGGAGAAGGTATGTAACGAGAGGACATTGGCCCCTCGAAACTGAGACACACACAGGATGGGGCACCTGGTGAGAAGCCTGAAATGCTGAAGGCCCTGTCTTCAAGGGGGATAGGCATGCCTGCTCCAGTGACAGCGTCACAAGACTCCTCGTTTTTATAGAGAAAAAAAAGTTCTTGAACTACTGCTCATTCCAGCAATGATTTCTATACATAAAATGGAAAATAGTTAAAAAGGTCAGTAGTTAGAATCAGAACATGCTATTGAAGACCTCATTTCAGGTCGACATTTAAACATGCGCTTATTCTGCTCAACATCAATGGCACATTACTCATGTCTTCGTAGCTAGGTTTATGCCTAAATCAACTGCTGGTTCAGGGTCACTGTGCATAGGAATCAGGCTCAGTAGATGGGCCAGATGATTTATTTACACCCAGAAGGCTGCCACTCTACCACATCCTGGACATTCAGTATTGAGGGGACAGCTGGTCTGTTTATCTCCAAACAATTGTTTTGGGAGCCAACATAATTGGCCCTTTCTCCACAGCACTTCATTATCTTTTAAAACAAGTCATCCTTCCAGCCCTACCATTAAGCATTTTCAGCCCTGACAACTGCATTGTCACATTCAAGGATCCTATTTAGCTCATATTTTGAATGTCGTATTTCAAGATTGGAAAAAAATGTTCATCTGATCCCTTTATTTACATTAGATGGATTAAGATGACTGGAAGGCAGGGATGACTGAAATAAGAGGATTAGGGTGACTGGAAGGCAAAGGGAGTAAACTAAATATATTCACAACTTTCTTCCTGTCAATTATCCATGTGTAATCCTTCTCTCCTAGAAACCCTCACTGGATGATGATGATGATGATGTGATGTGTGTGTTTATAGAATCCCCAAGTAATGGAATGCCAGGTACTAAAGAGAGAACAGAAAGAAATACAAGATCATTAAAATGGAAAGACACCAAACAGAAGAACCGGGGGGGGGGGGGGGGGGGAGGAAAAAGCTTAAGTTTGTAATCTTCTGTTTAGCTAGTTAGGAATTAAAGCTCATGGGGAATTTTTTGCCAGATGTGTCTCATTGGAAAATGCCTATTGGTCTAAATTTAAGTTGTTCATGTAATTCTGTGGGATGGCAAACCCACTGCCCTGTTCCCAGAACTCTACTAGGAGCAACAAGCCAACACACTTGTCATTAATGTAACCTTTCTGATAACTGCTCCCTGCATTTCTACTCTTTCCTGTTGCTTTTGGAGTTAGGGAATTCCCCTGAAAACCTTTGATGCATCTTGCAATATAATACTTAGTATCTTTCACCACTCTGGAAACTGATAATACATAATTCTGCCATCTCAAAAACATAAGAATTTATGTTAGGCATGTTATTAAAGCTCAGTATTTAGCATAAAGAATAAGTCTGATTATGTTTTAAAATTTATATGGAAATCTTTACATTATTAATTACATTTTTTTAAATCAGATACTGTAACTGGTAAATTAAACAAATATAGAATTATTTGTTCAAGTCGCCAGTCTGAAATAGGAAATAGGACAGAGAATGTGTGGTAACATAAGCCATCATTTTCTATGTTAAAAATAGTATTGCAATGCCATCTACTTGTTAGTTTTGAATATTGCTAGCTGAGGAAACAAGAACTATCTAATATGCCTCAGCGAGGCTGCAGCCTTTAAGAGTGTGTGTGTGTGCGCGCTCTCTATCAGCTATGTCAAGACTTTAAATGAGAAATGAAGGATCAAATTAACATGCATCTGGCATATTCAAAGCATCATTTCTAAAATAACCTACCTCAGTTATCCCTCTTCTTGAGGTATTGCTTCCCAAAGGCAGGATTTCTGAAAATCATATCAGAGTGTCAGTTTATTGGCACCTTCTAACACTAGTGTCATTCTACATAATTGAAAACCTTTGCCAAGAGTCTGATCCTACCCCCACTGAAGTCATTGAATGTATCGCCACTTTTATGGGGGGGGAGGGGGAAGAGAGGAAGTTCAGGCTCCAAATTCAGAAGCAGATAATGTACAAAATTACCCTATAGATTATAGGATGCAAACTTGTGTAGGTTTTTTGGTTTTTGCATCTACGTTTTCAAGGAGGACTAATAAACAGCTGTGTAGAGCGTCAAACAAGTGCAGATGAACCAGAGACTTTGTGATAAGAATCCTTCTTATCCCCCTTATGTGATTTTTTCCCCCATTACAAAACCCCATATCATAAAATACCTGCAGAAGGAATCTGTTTATCAGGAAACAAAAGGCAGAAGGGGAAAACAAAGGCTGATTTAGAATATTTCCTGCTCCGTTTTTCAGAGACCTAAGCCGATTCATTTGTTTATTTTCTAATTTTCCCCTGCATTTTGTTGTGGCTTCCATGTGGGTCTCTATCACTGGCTTGTAACACTTCTGTTTTGTTAAATAAGTCTGTTTCCTGGAGCTGCAAAAGACTGATGTAGCCAGTGAGTTTGAAATGTAGAGCAATTCTTGTTTCCTAGCAAAATAACGCATAGTGTGACGAAAAGCATTAGAAAGGAGACCTACGATTATCACCTGTACCAGTCAGATACCATATCACCAATTTTTTAACATTTCTCTGTCCAAAGCATTAACTCTCTTTTCAAAGATTTTAAAATTAAGTTGGATGTGTTTTCTAAAGACATTACTTTCAACAAGTTTTGTTGGTTTCTTAGGAATCTTTAAAAAAAAGCAAGTCCAAGGAGGATTCACTATTCTGTAGATTACTCTTTTTTTTTATTAAAGAAGCAGAAATTTACTATCAATAATACCAAGAAAGATTATTTGTTTTCAGTCCATCCCATAGCAATAGCCAACTACATGCTCAAGGAAATGCATAGCCTGTTCTATCACTCTCTGGGTGGGACTATGACTTTGTTTCACTGTGTGAACTACCTCCCTATGCCTCAGTTTATCAGTATTAATGTCAAACATTTAAAAAGAACCCAAGAGTTAAGCCTTCATCCAGGAAAAAAGTCTGGAGATTGGCTTAATAGGATATTTTGGGTTCTTTTTATTTGCCTTCTAATTTTTGAGAGTGTAGTGTACAAAGAGGGCACATTTTCCTAATTTACTTTGCAATCAAGAGGACTAACATCTTCCTTTATTAAATAAAAATGGAAGCAGATATTCTTAGTCACAGGTCCCCAAAAGCTAGGGCTTTAAGGAAACAGATTATCACAAGACTTGTCATAAGATCATGAAAGTTGGTACCACTAATTTATTCTTCTGAAATGTCCATACAAAATACTAAAGGATTAACCAATCACCAGTTGAAAAGGCACCATATGAGCTGCAGAGCTAGCCAGTGGGACTCAGGTAAGTCTACACATCCCGGGGAAGGCATATAAACCTTGCCCCTCCAGCAATAGCCTCTCACGCTCAAAACGGTGAGCGGATAACCTCCTTTGCTAGCTCCTTAATCCTCAGACAAGGGGAAGGTGTGAGAGGGTGTCCCAGCAAAGAGTTGGCCCAATAGCACCCCTCATGTAGGTAGAAACTAGGAAAGGTGACCTGTGCTGTATATGTTCTTGCTGGTTATTTTCCAGTTGAGTAAAGTTAATAACATTGTAACCTAGTTCATCCATATCCCTTGCAGCTTCTCTTTTCCTGCATGCCTGGATAAGAACCCATCTTAATCCTCAGACCTTCAAACTACAAGGCAAGTTATCCCATTGTCAGAAGTGTGACTGGAGTATCATCTAATTCATGTCCTGAGAGGGAGAAACCCTACAAGCACTTACTAGGCTCCATTTTCAGTAAACGTCATCGATTGTACATACAAAACTGCGCCTAGAATAGATCATTCTCTATGCTTTGTGTATGCAGAATGGATGCAGCTTCAAATTCTGCAGGTCCAGCTCAGGATAAACAAGTAGCAAAACTGAAAGAACATGCATGCATCTGAGAAAGTGGGTTTTTACCCACGGAAGCTTATGCTCAAATAAATCTGTTATGCTATATCTAAACAGTGGTGCTATTTCAGGATACCAGAAGTATTCCAAAAGAGCGATTCTGCATCTTTAAATGCACCTGTTATTTCAAAATAATGGGCATACTATTCCAGCATCCCGTAATGCTCATTCCATGAGGGTTAATTGACATTTCAGAATAGAGCTTTATTTCGAAGTTGGCGCTGCAAAGACAGCACTGGATTTCGAAATAAGCAATTTTGAAATTAGATACACAATTTGCATAGCTCAAATTGTGTATCTTATTTTGACCTATGGGAGCAATGTAGATGCACCCTTAGACTTTAAGATGCCACAGAACCCTTCAGTGATTTTGCAGGTATGGACTAACACAGTTGCCCGTAAAACAGATATTTGTAAGAGGAATTTAATTTAAAAAATAAATCTGATTAAAATGCTTGATTGGAGCAAGGTGTTATTAAACTATAAACAAGTAGCAGGATGTTATCAGATTTTGGAGATGGGAGCTGTTGTGTAAAAATGCACAGCATACTGTGGGCACTACATAGATGGAAGAACACATTGTCCATGTCCCAGAGAGCTTACAGTCTGAACAGCTAACTTAAGAATGACTGTTGGGGAAATACTAACATTAAAGTATCATCTGGACACCCTCACTTCTGAATCAGTAGAATACCAGGCAATCTTGCATGAAAACTTTAACTTAGCTAACTTCTTTGATTCAAGATTTCTTACTGCTCTGTAATGGAATGGGCATGAAGGATGTGAAGTCAGACATTCTGATGTTCCATGTTCTGTGATCAATTGCATTCATGGTCATTCATGTGAGAAATGAAGACAGTTTTCTTTCAGTAGAAACTCATTCCCTGACATATTCTGATTACTATCTACTCAACTACTACACTATATCCAAAACCAGAACTGGGGTCTTTACATAGTTTCAGTTGCTATTTTGCATTTGGTATATCTATTTATTTTGTCTGGAGCTCTGAAAGAAACAACCTGCTGTGGTATAACATAGGATAATAGGAATATATAAAACAAAGCCATGCCAGTCTGGGGTAGATTTGAAATAGGAAAATTCCAAGAAAGTTTTTCAGAACAACTTATCCTTCTCTGTAACTGTTAGAAGGATTTTGTTGGTGTGTCACACTATCATTCCAATTAGGAAGGTTTAGAAAGAGATATTTATATCCGCTCCCCAAGTTGAGAACAGTCAAGTTACCACCGTTCGCACTTATGACCAAAGCTCCCATGGAGCGGCCATAAAGGCGGTCCCCGAGTTACGAACGCGACCCGCGCTTATGAACAACGTGGTCGCATGTAACTCAATGGGGTCTGAGTTATGAACAGATCAAGTTACGGCCAAGTGTTTGGTCCTTATCTCATTCATAACTCAGGGAGAGGCTGCATAGGGGTTATCTTTCCAGGATGCTTTGTTTATTACTTTGTAGCAAAAACAGGGGCCTTCTCTCTTCCCTTTTCCATGTCCTTTTCTCGGATTTTTCTTGATGTATTCACCAACTAACAAGGGCTAGATCTCCCACTGTGACCAATGTTACCTCTTATCTTTTCCATTCATGTGCAGAATAAATTAGTGTCCATCAAGGCATGTGTGAGTGTACACTACCAGTAGAAACAAAATCGAGTTTTGGGCACTCTGCTAATCAGCAGAGCAGCATTTGAATCTCTCCTCGGTGGCCGCACAAGGGCATAGCTTACAGGGAAGACTGGGATATGTTAGTATAATTCATTGAGTCTCGGAGGTCAATGTGCTTAGGTCAGTGTGGGCCTGCTGCTCATCTGTTGTAAAATATTTGTTTTATCTTAATTAACATGCAGAGTGGTCTTACAAAGAAAGACACTTTGGCCATTTACAGGGGTTGCCACCAGGACTACAGCACCAGATGCATAAACCTCCAACCCCTCTAACTGCTAACAGGCTGCTACAACCACTATAGAATACACTTAACAAGAGGTGGACAAAAGTACCTCCACAAGTAGGTTGATCCAGCCCATGGAGGCCGTGCTGCTCCCCGCGCCCAGGCCAATCAGGGCCTAGGACCCAAGGAGCATGCAGCGCTTAGAGTCAACCTTAGTGGCTGACTAAGGGTGTGTCTAAACTACATGGCTCCGTTGATGGAGCCATGTAGTTTAGGCTGATCAGCAGAGGGAAATGAAGCTATGATTTAAATAATCGCGGCTTCATTTAAATTTAAATGGCTGCCGCGCTGAGCCAACAAACAGCTGATCAGCTGTTTGACGGCTCAGCGCGCTAGTCTGGATGCTCCCACGCCGACCTGAAAGTCCTTTATCGACCTCCCTGTTATGCCTCGTAGGATGAGGTTTACCGGGGAGGTCAATAAAGGGCTTGCATGTCAACAGGAGAGCGTCCAGACTGCCCCAATCTGCCGACAAACAGCTGATCGACAGAGTGGGGCAGCCATTTAAATTTAAATGAAGCCACGATTATTTAAATCGTGGCTTCATTTCTCTTTGCCGAACAAACAAATCTACATGGCTCTGTCGACGGAGTCATGTAGTCTAGACGTACCCTAAGTGCTGCATGCCCGAGGGCATAAAGCTTGAAACTTTGTGTGCTGCCCCCACCCCTAAGCCAAGCAGGACTTGGAGATGGGGAGGGAATACATGAAGTCTCCTCCACCCTGCTCCCATCCTGCTGCGTGCTCCTGTCGTGTACTCCAGCTGGTGGTTCTCTGGGGATGGGCAGGGGCAAAGACTTCATGCACTCCCCTACCTCCAGACCAATCAGAGTCTGTGGACAGGCAAGCATGGAAATATCCTGGCCCTGCCCCTTCCACCTGAGGCCCTCCCCTTCCAGGGTAGCCTAGGACCACTTCAAAAATTTCTGAAGTGGTCCCCAGTCAAAAATTATTGCTCATACCTTCACTAAAAGGAGGCATATTTCTTGGTCTATCTTAGGAAGAGCAGTCCCCTATCTGCATATGTCAAATGTTAGTGAATATGTATGAATTAAAATATATAGTTGAGCCCTATATTGATCACTGAGTGGCTCCTTTATTGTAGCTCTGGCTTTTACTAGAATATGAAATGGAGGTTAGGAAAAAATAGCTTTTTACTGAGCATCAGCAGGCCTTACTCATAGCATGTGTGTTTTGGCATTAAATACTAGAGAGATGACAACTGGCATAACACCATGGTGTAGGACAGTGGTCACCACTGATCTTGGAGCCTCTCACAGGTGATCTTGACTGGTTTGGCTAAGAAGCTATCAAGTGCGGCACTTCAGCTGCCCCTCCCACCATTGCTGTGCATCTCCTTCCCTTTGCCTTGGAGATGCCCGCCTCCCCTATCCCCTCCAGAGGGAGAGCAGGGAAGAGAGAGAGGAGGGGAACTGATGTCAGGGTGCCCCTTTTCCACTATGTATTCTATCTCCACAGAATGGGGAGTGGGGGAACAACAAGACTTGGGATGGAATGTGCTGCTGCTTTTGAGAGTGATGCAGGGCCAGGGTGAGCCTGCCTTAGCTCCATTGCACCACCACCCAGGAGCCACCTGAGGTAAGCTGGAGCCAGCTACAAACCCCTGCCCTAGTCATGAACCTCCTCCTGGACCCCAAACCCTTGCCCCAGGTTCAGCTCAGAACCCTTATCACACTCCAAATCCCTTAGCCCAAGACCAGAGCCTGTACCCCAACCCTCTGCCCCTGCCTGGTGAAAGGGAGGGAGAATGGACAGAGTGAGCAGGGAAGGGCCTTGGAGAAAGGGCATGAAGGAGGCAGGGCATGGGTATTTGGGTTTGAGGTAGATCTTGGATTGCACTTAAATTCAAAAAGTAATCTTGTGCTTAAAAAGATTGGATCATGAGTTTTGGAAGAAGGTGATAAGTCACCAATCCCATATAAGAAGGTAACAAGGAAAATGACAACTAAAGAGGCCATAAAAACAGTTGCTATGAACTTGTTTCTGTAATGGTGTTTTCATGGGTTAGTATAAATCAGTATATAGGACTGCCTGAAGTTCTTGCCTATCCCTCCAGAGATCCATTTAAAGTATCAGTGCTATTTCGCTACTGGAAGCGCTTCAAGAAAAATAAGATCCTTATATAAAAGGAAATATTACAAACATTGCTGAATGTTGTTGGCATTGCCTTACAGTACTCCAAGTGCCAAATTTCCAGACGGCCTTTTGAAATTGCATTACTAGGTTTTGTGGTGCATTGTGATTATAGTTCATGTCATTTGATACAATGAAACTGTTTGAAAACTTGACTGTCTCTAATCCTTATGCTTAAAACTCAACATACATACTTCATACCTGGTTGTAGAGTGACAGATTCAGGTAAGATAAATTCCACCCACTTTCTGCCAAACTATGATCCATTTTTAGAGTCCCATATGGAAAGAAGGGTTTGGGTTTTTTTTTCTTTTTTGAGATTATGAAATGCCTGCATTCCACTTGATATCAGAATGAGAATTGCCAAAGTACCTCAGCGTGCATGGTAGGAAGCTCTTACGATATTTCCAGCTGAAACACAAAAGGAAGTGCTGGTTACCTTGTGAAAAAAAAAAACCACCATGTTTAATGAGATAAACAAACTCTGCACCTGGAGAGTTAGAACAAGTATCCAAAAATGCACAGGGACACAGAGTAAGGTTCTGTGCATTTTCTTCCTGAATTTATATAGGATCAGCCACAATCTAGAACCCTTTGCAGTTGAAATTGTGCAGTTTCCTTGAGACTGAAGCAGTAGACTATAGAGTGTTCTTCTTCCACTGCAAGGAGGCCTCCTCTACACAAGTCCCTTAGGGTACGTCTACACTGCATCCCTAGTTCGGACTAGAGATGCAAATGGAGATGGCCGAAGTAGTTAATGAAGCGGGGATTTATATATCCCGTGCTTCATTAACATGATCTCGCCGGCGCGCTAGTTCGAATCACAGCTGATTCGAACCAGGAAGTGCGTGCCAGGACACGTTAGTTTGGACTAAAACCCTTAGTCCGAACTAATGTTACTCCTCATTTTTTAGTCCGAACTAACACGTCCTGGCGCGCACTTCGTGGTTCAAATCAGCTGTGATTTGAACTAGCACGCCGGCGAGATCATGTTAACGAAGCACAGGATATGTAAATCCCCGCTTCATTAACTACTTTGGCCCTCTCCATTTGCATCCCTAGTCCGAACTAGGGATGCAGTGTAGACGTACCCTTACTTGGCAGTGTGCAGGATTTAGGAAGTGATATGCAGAGGTGAACCAAAGAGCCACAGTTCCTCCTCTGAGTATATACATTTCAGTCATTACTTAAGATTACTCTCTCCAGAGTAGTTCTGCTCCCTGGAGAGAGGGGGAGACAGATGAACAAAGCTCCCCTAGTCTCCCTCCCCTTGTCCCCTTGCCTTATGGGAGTATGAAACTGCACCCTTCTATAAGTTTGGAGGCAGAATTAGGTACACCAAGCTGTGGGGACTAGATACAAGTTACATTCCTTCTATGAGCAAGCTATTGTAGGCCATTGATCAAGTTTGGGTGCTAAATGCATCACTGTCTATAGCATGGAATGATACTAATTTTATTTATGTAGAATTGTGGCTGTATCCAGAGAACATAAGAATAGTCATACTGGGTCAGACCAAAGTTCCATCTAGACCAGTATCCGGTCTTCCAACAGTGGCAATGTCAGGCACAGAGGGAATGAACAAGATGTTTAATCATCAGGTGATCACTCCCCTATCACCCATTCCCAGCTTCTGATCAACAGACGTCAGGGACACTATCCCTACCCATCCTGGCCAATAGCCATCAATGGACCTATCCTCCATAAGTTTATCTAGGCATTTTTTTGAACCCTGTTAAAGTCCTGGCCTTCACAACCACCTCTGGGCAAGGGGTTCCACAGGCTGGTAGTGTGGTGTGTGAAGAATTACTCTTTTATTTGTTTTAAACCAGAGCCATAGCGAAAGGGACTGGGGAAGGCAGTTTCCCTCAAGTGCCATGCTGGGGGGTGCCAGGCTGGGGTGGGAGCAGAGCATACAGCCCCACACGTCACAGTGAGCCTGGTGCTGGCAGGTCACGTGCTCCCTGTGCAATCAAGCCTCCAAGGCTCTGGGGGAGGGGTGGGCATTGGTTTGGGGGGGCTGGAGCTGCCTGGCTCTCGGGGAGGGGTGGGACATTGGATTAGAGTGGAAGTAGGGGTTGGAGCTGCCTGGCTCTGGGGGAGGACGTGGGTGTATTGTGGGTGCTTTTTTTAAAATGAGGTACTTTATAAAAAAAGGTTGAGAAACACTGCTCTAAACCATTCCTTTTGGCCTCCCTGTTTCCTTTCTCCTCCTGAGAGTTGGACAGGTAGCAGTTTTGGTAAAAAATATATTATATATATATCAGACATGTGCACACAGTGCCCACCCTACCTCATAGAATACTAGGAGTGGAAGGGACCTCGAGAGGTCATCAAGTCCAGTCTCCTGCCCTCATGGCAGGACCAAATACTGTCTAGACCATCCCTGGTAGACATTTATCTAACCTACTCTTAATAGCTCCAAAGATGGAGATTCCACAACCTCCCTGGGCAATTAATTCCGGTGTTTGACTACCCTGACAGTTAGGAACTTTTTCCTCATGTCCAACCTAAACCTCCTTTGCTGCAGTTTAAGCCCATTACTTCTTGTTCTATCCCCAGAGGCCAAGATGAACAAGTTCTCCCTCTTCCTTATGATACCTTTTTAAATATCTGAAAACGGCTATCATGTCCCCCCTCAATCTTCTCTTTTCTAAACTAAACAAACCCAATTCCTTCAGCCTTCCCTCATAGGTCATGTTCTCTAGACCTTTAATCATTCTTGCTGCTCTTCTCTGGACCCTCTCCAATTCCTCCACATCTTTCTTGAAATGCGGTGCCCAGAACTGAACACAATACTCCAATAGAGGCCTAACCAGCTGCTGCTGGATAATCAAGGCTTCAATTCTAAAGTAGTTGGCATTACTGAGGTGATCAATCCCCCCATGTTTTGTTGCAGATTTTCCAAAGAAAATGCTGGTGTTTTCTATAGGTCACCCACCTCTCCCAGTCCTAGCAGAGACTTGGGATTAACATGGCTCTCACAACTAAAAGTCTTATACGTGTTTGGATGCTGTGATTGTGAACACCCAGCGAGGCACTCTGCCAAAGGCAAGGTTGGCCTTGTGTGAAATTTGGAAGAGCCGCTCAGAGAAACCTCTCCAGGTAAGTTAATCTCTTGTATTCATAACTATGGTGTAGTTTATCACTGTGCGATAGTATGAAAAACTACTAAGTAAGTAACTAGGCAGTTAGGAAGCATTACAGATTGCTTACAATAAATTTGATAAAAGATAAAAAGATTTTGAATGTATTTATTAAAGCAACAAATTACTTGTTTGCTATAATAATGGTTTCAAATACTTGATTGAAATATAGTGATGAAATTCATATTTAGGTTGTATAACATTGATTTCTCTTGTGTTTTATAAAACTTACAGATTTTAAGCATTTGACATTTTTTATGTAAAAGACATGAACCTAATGAGAACGGGATACAAAAATTAAAGAGAAAAAATGATTTAACAGAATGTAAACCACAAAAACTATAATTTATGTTGTAGTAGTTATGATCTACTAACTGATCCCAGTATCAATAAATATTAGCAGTATTTGTTCTTTTTTTTATTATTTACGTTCTTATTTTTTGAATTGTGGGTATTGCCCACGAAAGCTCATGATACCATCTACACGTTTTGTTAGGCTAGTAGCACCTTAAAGACTATGTTTTTTTTTTTTTTAAAGTTTTTCCTGTTACAGACTAACTTGGCTACCCCTCTGAAGCTTTAGAAATAAACAACAAACATAGTAACAAATGATTGGGGGGAGGGGCGCAAATTTTGCCTTTGCCTCTGGGCACATAACACTCTCGCTACGCCTCTGTATTAAACCAGCTATTTATTAACTTCATTTGGTGACCCCTACTACTTGTGTTAGGGGAACAAGTAAGTAACTTTTCCTTATTTACTTTCTCTACACCAGTCATGATTTTATAGGCCCCTCTTTAAGATGAAAAGTCCCAGTTTTACATTCCCTTGATTTATAGATCCAAATTATAAACTGGATTTTGCCCTGACTTCTGCTATCAGCACTAGTGTGCCCTTTTAGACCTGCTTTGCTTGGTTAATAATACTCTCAGACTACAGAATTTGACTCCACCCATTCCCATAAAAATCTTTGGGAATAGCTATGTCTTCCAAAAGGAAGATTTCCATCCCATCACTTCTTTGGGCTTGCTTCTGAAGTTCACAAAGACATATT
Organism: Pelodiscus sinensis; assembly: GCF_052426305.1. NCBI lineage: Eukaryota > Metazoa > Chordata > Testudines > Trionychidae > Pelodiscus > Pelodiscus sinensis. The sequence continues at coordinate 19,552,354 of NC_143061.1, read as the reverse complement.
TGTACCTAATGCCAGTTCACATGAAGCCCAAGATACCATTCTAATCCTCCCTGCACTGGCCCAGTCATTTCATCTTAAAAATTTAAACTTTGCAGACAATATTTGTTTTTTCTAACAAACAAGGGTACATTCTAGTCAGGAAGTTACACATTTTGTTGCTGTAGTTCCTGCCAGAAGCATAAAAAGCAATGAGACTCGCAACTGCCAAATGTGACAACCATAAAAACAATAAAAGTTAGAGACAAAAAGACAATCCAGTGGTGAAAGCCCTAAAAGACTTAGTTTCAAGTATTCTAACAGACTTGCTGAAGTTCACACACAGTAAGTCATGTAGCCTCTATGAGGGTATGTCTACACTACCCTCCTAGTTCGAACTAGGAGGGTAATGTAGGCATACCACACTTGCAAATGAAGCCGTGGAATGAGGAGTAACGGTATTTCAGACTAGGAAGCCTAGTCCGAACTACCTAGTCCATGCCGCGTGTAGCCACGCGGCAGGGGTTCAAACGAGCCGGGATTTAAAAATGGCGGCGCCCGGCTTATGCAAATGAAGCCCGGGAAATTCAAATCCCGGGCTTCATTTGCAAGTGCGGTATTCCTACATTACCCTCCTAGTTCGAACTAGGAGGGTAGTGCAGACATACCCTGACTTATTTCCCCTACCATAGTATTTCCCCATCTTAAAGGAAGATCAGGAGGATAAGTCCATAAAAAACACAGAGTACTCATATGATGATAAAGGAGAACATCAGTATGTAGGATAGAAATCCTACCACCACTAAAACACTATAACATGCTCTAGTTCTATATATCTGTCAAAACTATTAAGTTACTTATGTTCAATGTAGCCTTGTTTCTTTCAATTTAAAAACAGAGAAGACCCTTAAATTGTAAAATAAACTAATGGGATATGGAGAGGCTCATCTCTAAGACTGCAAGTTTAATCCAGAATAGGTTGGTGGGGCCAGAAAGTTATTTCTCTGAAATGTCTGTGACTAGCCTTCGCATAATGCAACTGCTTATCCACTCTGGTTTCTGCTGAACAGCTATCCCTAGCACAAGGAAATAATGACATCGTATGAAGTGTCTTTGATGGCCCTCTCAGTAGACTCCAAGAATTGGGTAGGCAATGATTTCTCAGGCCGAATGTTTCCATTTCTTCCAGCGCATCTTGTGAGACACCGAGTATGTATGGGGGCAGGGAGAGGGAAATTTTAGTATGCTAATCCCTGTTCTGCACAGTACCTTCTTGGCAAACGAAGGAATTCAGTCCCCTCCACAGCTGTCATCTGGCAATTTGTCCTGTGCAGGTACATTACTTTTCTTTGAAGAAGATCTTTATGGCTATTGTGTTTATCTTTATAATCCAGGATTACAAAACCCAAGCATTGGCTATGCTCTCATTTATGCAGTACATGTCACTCACCCAACACGTTCCACAGAAAGAAAACTCCAAGCTCTAAGAATTTCTGATTTCATCCCTACTCTGTAAATTAAACCATTGCCTAATTCATGAACATGTACAAAATCCTTTGAATGTATTAAGTTTCCTTCCAGAGAGTACTGTCAAACTAACTAATACTGCTTAATGTAATTAAACCTACTAGCTCCAGAAAATGATAAGTCTTGTACAACAAAAGCACGAATCAAAAGATAAAAATGATTAGGAAGTTTCTAACAAATTATATCTTCTGCAGCACATGACTAAAGTCTCTTCTTAGAAGTAAGGATGTGAGGGTTGTTACCCCAAAAATATTCTCTCTGGAGATCACCCAGGGTTACACTAGTATGGGTTTATTTCCACTGGGTAAAACTAAAGAGGGGGAGAACAGCCACCAAAGATTTAAACTAAAGAAAATAGAGCTCTCTCTCACTCAGAGACATGCACGCAAGCACACATCCGTCCATTCATTCATACCCATTCATTCCTGCCCTCAGGCACTCACACAGGCATATGGGTTGCAGAAGGAACCAAGGCATGTAGATCCTGGAGGGTCTGTCTGCTCATCATGGCTGGGGAAGCTGGTCAGGAGGAGAGACATTAGGGAGGAGCTTCTCAGGAGCAAGGGGAAGAAAAAAAAAGTCTCACATGTGCTCCCTTTCCTTATATAGTGTCTAACTGCCTCCTGTGACTCATTCACCTCATCATCAGGGAGCATGCCCAGACTTCCCTTTATCTAGCAGGGAGCATGCCCAGATTGTGATGACTCATTGTCATGTGCTCCATTGTCTTCTTCAAACACAAAACACACATTCACACTCTCTCCATTCAGAAGAGAATGCAGTTTAGAGAAAGTTACAAGCAAGGTGGCTGAGAGTTACACAGATTACAAAGTTTGACAAAGATCACAATGAGTTGCAGTTTAAAACCTTAGACCTTACAGTTTGGCGTAGCTTTGGAAAATCCATGTATAGAAATCAAGTAAACTCAGGCGGAGGCTTTTTTATGCAACAGGGATTTTTTTATCCTTGTCCGGTGATAAAAAGATTTAGTGAATAGCAGGGACAGGCAAAGACAAGTCAAAAGGTTCCAGTGAAACTGGATCCGTCAGGGGCCCGTAAGGCCAAGCCTCATTCTCCCACTCCTCGAAAATAAATTCACATAGCTCCTCTTCCATAATTGCCTATAAAGTCTCTCACTTTCCCTTATCTGCATTCTTGAGTTGTAACTTGTTAATTTCACTTGATATACCTCCGAGTTTCACAGAAATTATCTTTCACCTGCATTTTCCCCTCAGAATTGCAGAGATAGCTAGAACTTTCACTTGTTAGTACAGCCATTCCAAAACCAATTCATGCATGGAGAGTTTGATCAGTGAATTATTAGTCAACTGACTTCCACCACAAATAGCTAAAAAGCATTAGAGAAGTGCTCAGACACAAGCTTCAGCAGACCTATGAAATGCCAGAAGAATGAATTTCTTGAAACATGCAAAGTTCATCCATGTTCCTGGTGAACAATCTACTACTCACAATTCCAAGTTTTCCTTATCTCATGAGGACATTGATTCAGGTTCATCAGGCTTGGGTACTGGATTCTGGGACAGAAAGTCATCCACTGATTCTTAATGCAACTATTATTGATATGGTTACTGGAAGCTATTTGATATTGAATGCATGGGCAGGATTTTGACTTGGACAAGGCAAAACTAGCTATCTAGCCATAATTGATGGATTCCGCTCACCGCTTTTTAAATAGAAAGCACTCCAATTGTTAATTCAGAACAATACCTTTAATCTTAAATGCAAAGGAAAGCAAGTATTAAAAGAGTTTTGTCAAAATATTTAGCGGAGTGTTAAACCAGAAATCTTGATCAGCTAGACTTGAACAGTTAAACTTCCCTGCTCTGTTTCACTCTTCTAGCCAGATTCTAGTCTTTCTTTAACCTGTAAAGCTAGGTTTAAAAACTTTTTCCAATTTAACAAGAAAATATGCCAACATGAACTCTTGGCAAAGGAGAGGAAGAGGGGGAAACGTGGAGTCCGTTGCTTGCTGAATGGAACTTGAACAGTTGGAACAGGACTGTGTAATTGGCAAAAGATAAGCAAACATGCTATACGTGACACACTTTTGTATTGCCTTTTGGATATTTGTGTCAATAGGTGAAGTTCAGGTTTGAATGAGAGACTGGACAAACCCAGTAATGGTAAGTGAGTATGTTTGAGCTTCTTACAAAGGTAGGAAAGGGTGGTGTGAGATCAAATGCAAGATACAAAGACTTGCACTAAAGAGGTGATGTACTTATCAATCTGTATTCAGAATTCTCTATCATGCTTGGATTTATTCTAGAACCCTTCTGAAGAGAGTAAGTGTCTCAGGTGTTAAGGTATGTTGATTTTTTTAAGAGACTGAACAAATATTCTTGAAAATGTGGTACATTTAATTGGTATCCACATCAGAACAGGGCAAGACACTACAAAAGTTACTTTAGAGAAGCTAAAAATGATAGTTTAGGTAACACTGACTGCAGGGCACAAATTTATGACAAATAGGATTAGTATACATGTTTCACTGCAAACAATTCCGCTGTGTAGGAAAGATAGAAAATATGGCAAAAGACCAGCTGGGCTTAACAAGGAGATCTTGCACGATCTCAAAATAAAAAAGGAGTCATATAAAAAATGGAAACTAGGACAACTAACAAAGGATGAATATAGGCAAGCAACACGGGAATGCAGGGGCAAGATTAGAAAGGCAAAGGCACAAAATGAGATCAAACTAGCTACAGGCATAAAGGGAAACAAGAAGACTTTTTATAAATACATTAAAAGCAAGAGGAAGACCAAGGACAGGGTAGGCCCACTGCTTAGTGAGGAGGGAGAAGCAGTAACAGGAAACTTGGAAATGGTGGAGATGCTCAATGACTTCTTTGTTTCGGTCTTCACCGAGAAGTCTGGAGGTGTGCCTAACGTAGTGAATACAAGCAGAGAGAGGGTAAGTTTAGAAGATAGGATACACAAAGAACAAGTTAAAAGTCACTTAGGAAAGTTAGATGTCAGCAAGTCACCAGGTCCTGATGAAATGCATCCCAGGATACTCAAGGAGCTGATAGAGGAGGTATCTGAGCCTTTAGCTATGATCTTTGAAAAATCATGGCAGACAGGGGAGATTCCAGAAGACTGGAAAAGGGCAAATATTGTGCCCATCTATAAAAAGGGGAATAAGAACAACCCAGGAAACTATAGACCGGTCAGTTTAATGTCTGTCCCAGGGAAGATAATGGAGCAGGTAATTAAGGAAATCATATGCAAACACTTGGAAGGTAATAAAGTGATAGGGAATAGCCAGCATGGGTTTGTGAAGAACAAGTCATGCCAAACTAATCTGATAGCTTTCTTTGACAAGATAACGAGCCTTGTGGATAAGGGAGAAGCGGTGGATGTCATATACCTAGACTTTAGTAAGGCATTTGATACGGTCTCGCATGATATTCTTATTGATAAACTAGGCAAATATAACCTAGATAGAGCCACGATAAGGTGGGTGCATAATTGGCTGGATAACCGTAGTCAGAGAGTTGTTGTTAACGGTTCTAAATCCTGCTGGAAAGGGATAACAAGTGGAGTTCCTCAAGGGTCTGTTCTGGGACCCGTACTGTTCAATATCTTCATCAATGATGTAGATATTGGGATAGAGAGTACGCTTATTAAGTTTGCAGATGATACCAAACTGGGTGGGATTGTGACTTCTTTGGAGGATAGGGACATAATTCAAAATGACCTTAGCAAGTTAGAGAAATGGTCAGAGGTAAACAGGATGAGGTTTAATAAAGAGAAATGCAAAGTGCTCCACTTAGGAAGGAACGATCAGTTCCATACATACAAGATGGGAAGCGACTGTCTAGGAAGGAGTATGGCAGAAAGGGATCTAGGGGTCATAGTGGACCACAAGTTGAATATGAGTCAACAGTGTGATGCTGTTGCCAAAAAAGCAAATATGATTCTAGGTTGTATCAACAGGTGTGTTGTAAGCAAAACTCGTGAAGTCATTCTGCTGCTCTACTCTGCACTAGTTAGGCCTCAGCTGGAGTACTGTGTCCAGTTCTGGGCGCCACATTTCAAGAAAGATGTGGAGAAATTGGAAAGGGTACAGAGAAGAGCGACAAGAATGATTAAAGGTCTAGAGAACATGACCTATGAAGCCAGGCTTCATGAACTGGGCTTGTTTAGTTTGGAAAAAAGAAGATTAAGGGGGGACATGATAGCGGTTTTCAAATATCTAAAAGGGTGTCACAAGGAGGAAGGAGAAAATTTGTTCCTCTTGGTTTCTGAGGACAGGACAAGGAGTAATAGGCTTAAAGTGCAGCAGGGGAGGTTTAGATTGGACATTAGGAAAAAATTCCTAACTGTCAGGGTGGTCAAATATTGGAATAAATTGCCAAGGGAGGTGGTGGAATCTCCCTCTCTGGAGATATTTAAGAACAGGTTAGATAGACATCTGTCAGGGATGGTGTAGGTGGAGCTTGGTCCTGCCTTGAGGGCGGGGGGCTGGACTCGATGACCTCTTGAGGTCCCTTCCAGTCCTATTATTCTATGATTCTATGATTCTATGCTGCCCACCCAGTGATTCTTGTTGGAGAAGCTGCTGCAATGATTGTTCTAAATTGTTCTAGATTATAGAATCCAGAATGATTAACATAAACTGCTTCCAGGTCTGCTAGTCATTGGGATCTGCTAAGGAAACAAGCATATTATCACAGCATTAAAATTCCAGAGCATGATGAAAAGGTCACCAAGGATAAATGTAATCCATCCTTATGGCATCAGGCCGAGGGTGATCTTGATACCTTAGACAAGGTTCACATTTAGAGTCAGAAGTGGATAACTTGCAAATGAACATTTCAGAGTGTGTTTCTTGGTTTGGCCAAGACATGGTATGTTCCCAATAAAAATAAATGTTGTGAGCAAAAAGTTGCCAAGTCCAATTTTTAACATTCAAGTGGCTTGCACTTTATTTAGTAGTGGTCAAAAATTGTCATCTAGACATAGCTTTAGAGTAGTCTGAAGGCTGCTTTATCTTATACCAGCTGTTGAAAACCCTCTAGATTATTCCTGCAGCCAGGGACTGCCAGAGCACAGGCTCCTTGACTGTCCCCCCTACCACAGAGGTTAGTAGCAAGGCAACATAGCAGCCATCTTTGTCTACTTCTGCCCTGGGAACTAGGGCCGAGAGTCCCATTTTGCACAGCACCTATAAGCAGTGACAAGTGGTAGCATGAGATAGCCACCAGGAGGACAAACATTTGATTCCTCAGTACATACTTAGGTTATGTAGCCAATACTGCAACTCACCACTCCTTATACTACTGAGGCAGCTCTGTTAACATCAGTGCACTAGCTCAATGAACGGAAATGTAAGTATGTCTATATGAGCTGGGAAAGACACTCTTGTCTCCAAAGGTAGATAAAGCCAATGTGTCTCCATAACACTCAAGGAACTTCCTATGCAGGGGTAAACCTGCAATGGCCAATTTCGTCATCAGTGATGCCATGCAAAGCAACTTTATCATACGAGCGAATTGGTTCCCCCACTATCTACAATGAGAGTGGCAGGCACCCTGCACCATTCAACCTCAACTCCTTAAACAAATATATTTGAAATAGAACTGAGTGATATTTGGAACTGTTAGAAACAGTCTGTATGATAGGACATAAGTACAATCAAGTGGAAGGAATGTTTCTTCTTTGAGTGCAAGAAAATGAAGTCTCAACCACCATGAACTAACGGGGCATGCTCAAAATTCACTGGAGGATTACACAGTTTCAAGAAGCAGATTGAGCTCTCTGCCAGCTTTTTCCAAGTGACTCTCTAATGACTTGGAAATAAAAGTGTCCATTGATTTCCTTAGCTACAGTCACTAAAGGTCTTTAGACATGAGTCTCCCTAAAACAAACAGCGCTACTTATTTTTTGCTGTAACCATGGCTACCAAGGAAAGGCTAAAAGCAATCAAGACTAATCTAAGAATTTCCTTGGGTCAGGAAAGGTTAAGCCACCTGGCAGTTACTTCCATAGAGAACTCATAAGCAAGGTGAATAGACTGGGATGTGCTAATTAGATTGCTTCAGAGAAAGTTAGGAAGCTTCCTTTGTAAGAGTGCGTGAAAGATCGGAGTGCTAGCCAGCACTCTTATGATTGAAGAGTTAAATTCATGTTGCTACGGGGTGTTTGCAGGGAGCCAGAAGAAACAACAAGATATTGTGCTGAAATTTGAATTGTAAAGATTACCTGCCTGCCGTTTCAATTTGAGGGAGTTTTAAATCATGAGTTGGGAGAAACCAGAGGATTTCAACCCAGACAGGACTACCATGCCCTCAAGAAATTGACCGGACCACGAAGGGCAAAAGTGTATATTTAGTCGTGATCAGATTATTTTCTTTGGTTAAGCTCCTCTGTGTGAAACCCAGGTGCCTTCCCTTCCCCGATGACTCTATCTAAGCTGCAGCCCAACAAGATTAGATTTCTGGGGATACAGCTACACTGCACGCTTGTTTTGAAATAAACTATTCCGGAATAGTTATTCTGACATTCTATTTTGAAATAGCACAGCTACACTGCAGGGAAGTCTCAAAATTAGTCTGAGGTAGGCTTCCATAATGTAGACATGTTATCTCAATTGAGAGCCCCAGGAGAGGAATAACTAGAATGGCCCTGGTGAGGGGCTATTTCAAAATAGCAGCAGTGGAGCATTTATACATCCCATATTTTGAAATCGCTATTTTGGAATATGCGTTATTTCCTGTAGAATGAGATTTATAGATTTTTGGATTAAGCTGTCCATTTTGAAATTATTTCAAAATAACGGAATGGCCATGTGCATATTCACATTAGTGTTATATCAAAATAACAGTTCTCGAAATAATGGTGCAGTGTAGAGGCACACTTTGTGTTTTAATCTGTTCTTTCCTCAGTTGCTCTGTAGCACCTAGTAACCAAGTATGCTTTATAAAATATATCTTTGTTTGGTTAATAAAAGTCACCTTTAAGGTGAGGATTTCATTCTTGTGTCGTGAAAAGTATCAGGAGATCTGCCTGTGCGCCCGCCTACACTGAGATTGCAGTTTGTTTTCTATAGGGATTCCTCCCCCCACCCCCCATGTTTCTCCACCCGTGGTGGTGGACTTGGGGCTCGAAACACCCATCATTGCCCACCCGGAGCTCACTGAGGAGAAGGAAGCAAACAAGAGCAGCAGAGGCAGGATGAGAACATGGCCAGTATTGTGATGCTGACCCTGGAGCTGGTACTCCCGGGTCTGGATGTGTCTCAAGCATCCTCTTACTGTGGGGAGGGATCTTCAGGTGAGTGCTCTCAGTTTTAAACACACACACACACACACACACACACACGGGATGGGGTACGATCATCGCTCAGCCTCCTTGGCCAGAACATTGTGCTGCAGTCAGGGCACGTTAGAGCACTTTCAGCTCCAGTGTGCACCACATGGCTTCAGGAAGCAGTCCTGGAGCATCCCCAGAATCCTACTCACAGGCTCAGTGGGGGGAGGGAGGCACACAGCACTGTCTGGCCTCCCACCACCAGCCACCTCTAGAAGCAGGCCGGGCACAAGGGTGCATGCACGATTCCATACACGCTAAGGACTGCTGCACATGGGCATGCTTGCCTACGCAAGGCACCACCTGCTCCCACAGACCGCGCTGACAGGTGCAGGTATGTGTGTAGGCCCCACTCTCATCCATGGCATCCCACTGTGGCCGGACACTTCCTTTGCCTGCTTGTATATGGGGGAATGGGAGAGAGGAGGAAGCTGCCATCATGGTCCGCTGGGCACTTCAGTCATTCATGTAGACATTGTCCCTGAGGCCATACCTTCCTCTGTAAGCAGCAAGCAACAATTCTGATCACCTCTCCTATGGAAACACTGGGATTGGGAGAGGGGAGAGAAACCTACTTCTTTCTAGATCAGTCCAACTGCCAACAGAACTTTATTGTAGAAAGAATTTTTTTTTTAAAAATCTCCTACAGGTATTTCTGCATAATCCTTTTTTCTAGCCTGCATTAGACCTTATAGCTTGTAGAAGAGACAGATTCAAGGCCACTGAGGCAATCAGCAAATATTCAACATGTTCTTTTCTCTGTTTGTGGGTCCCATTTGGCTCCTTGAAAAATAAGTGAAAATGAACAATAAAAGAGTTACACGCAAGTTACAAGGGAATTCCTTTTTCTTTGGGGAAGGGGGGGCATTTCAGAAGGAAAAAAAATGAGGCTGCTTGACTCCAGACATGATGCCTTTGGCCTCAAGATTTAAAGAAAGTGCATGCCATTAAAAAAAACCCATATTAAAGTTATTGAAGTAAGAATTAAAGCTTTTATCACCACAAAGCTTGTGAATAGAGCTATGAGAACATGTTCTTAGAGCAGGAGGAGGAAAACCAAATTCTTTTCAACAAGTGCCCTTTGTTCCAGACCTTCTCTTAAAAGTTTGCAGTGGCAAAAAGTAACGGAGTCTGTCTTTTTGCCTCAGATTTGTCGGAGTCCAGGTGCTTTTTGACCAAGGCCTCAAAGAGGTTAAGTAAAACAGAAGAAATTCACGTGGCACATCATAACTATCCCCTTAGGAAGATGGCACCAAATAATTTCGTGGCACATGCCCACAGTGCAGAGTGGAGATTCCCCACTAAGTCCCAAGCAGGCTCTTGCAATAACTACGCAGCCAGCACTACTGCTGGGCATAAAACTGATTGTCAGTCCTCTGGCAGTTCTCATTAGAAAATTTTTTTTGAACAGGAGTTGAACCAAATCTCAAACCTGTGAAAAGATGTGGACAAGTTTAATAAGCATTTGGAATGCTGTCCTGGGGTCTTTTTTATAATCTTTAGCCCAGTAATTAGGTTAGAGAAGTCACTGACAGAGAATTGGGTTGGATTCCTCATTCTGTTTGATGTGGAATAGGTCAACCACCAGACTGTAGAACCACCCTCACACATTCCTTGATCCAATATGTTTTGGATGGCTTTGCATTAGTAGTATGAACTGAGACTGGGAAAAAAAATAATTGCCACAAAACAGCCATAGTGGGACATGTTGTCAGAGCCAGACAACAGTAAGAGACCAAGACAAAACTAGAGAGGAAAAGAAAATTGTTTTCAAAGTGGAGATGGGAAACTATTTATAGGAATATCACAAAGATGAAGTTTGGTTCATTTTCTCTGGTAATGAGGTGCCCAGATGATTGCAGCATTCCAGGTGAATTGACAGCAAGGCCACAAACAGGATTTAATACCCCTTTTATATGTTCTCATTACATGTTATGTGTTACATGCAGCTCAAACTGGTATTTTGTCTTTTTTGCAGTCATAGGACACTCCCAAGCCTTTCAAAGCATTAATGTTACCACTGAAGAAATGGGTATCAGATAATTGCTTGCATTGACGAGCCTCATTTCTGCACAATTCTTCTACCTTTCACCTTCAACAGGACCTTACTCTTCCACTATTCCTGAGAATCAATGTTCCTACTTGTGAACTAGATACTCCAGTGTCAAATATCAGAGAACTCAAATCTTTAACAATAGCTGCATCTTTGGGTATGTTTTGTTTTTATTTGCACTAACTCAAGTTTCTCTGGGAGAAAAAAATAAAGTAGCATAAACTGAGAAGGAAAGTCAGGGTAAGCCTCAGATATGTTTCTTTATAGATGTTGGGAATACCAAGTTATCTTTATTGGCTGGTGTTTGGGTTTTGTATTTGCAAATGGGCTATGTTACCAATTTGCAGTCTGAGGAAAAGACTGTGCACAGCTGCAGTGTCTCCCAGACAATCTACTTAGGCAATACAAAACAGGACTATGTAGCACTTTAAAGCAGTGGTCTCCAGCCTTTTTACACCCAAGGTCACTTTTTAAGTGACAGACCAAGCCAAGATCTACTGCCCCGCCCCTTCCTTGAAGCCTCTCTATGATGTGCCTCTCTATTCTCCTCCTCTCCATCACTTGCTATCCCCAACCCATATACTGCTGCTTTTAAAAAAAAAAATTCTTCTGTAGGAAGAAGTTTTTCCAACATTTGGCCTATCTAGACTGGACCAAATGTCAGAAAAAAAAAAAAAAACCCTTCTTTCGGAAGCCACCTTATTCCTTGTGGAAAGAGGAATATAGGGATGACCAAAAGAGCCTGTTTGGTCTTCCACTAAAAAAAAAGCAGAAGAACAAATGCAACCCTGGATGCAGAAGAGTTTCTGGGATATCTCCAGAATCCTGAAAAACTCCTGCAGTCTCGCCGGACCCTCTCTGGTTGAAACAGGATGTGTAGTCTCTGGGGTGGGAATAAGGGATTTGGGTGTGGGAAGGGGTGATCAGTGCAAGCTCTGGGAGGAAATCTGGATGCAGGAGGAGGTGGAGAAGGGGACATTGGCTCGGGGAGGGGGCTCCAGGCCGGGCAGTGTTGGGGTACTAAGCAAGCCACAGGCTTGTGAGGGTGCAGGAATTTGGGTTGGGGTATGTGAGGGGCTCAGGGCAGGGGGTTCCAGTGTTTGATAGGCTTAGATCTAGGGTCTGGGGAAGGGGGAAATGCAGGAGTGGTTGTGGCCCCAATTGGGAGTTTGTTGGCCAGGCTTAATTTTTAAATAAAACACCATGTTAAACACAAAAAGTTTCTGCATTGTCTTTATTTATGAGAATGGCAAGGAACCTGCCTTGAGTCAGGGCTCACTGACCCATAGAAAAGTCATTCGGGAGCAGGGGACACAGTACTGGGGAGGGGTGCTAGTTGGTTCTGGGGCAGGGAACAGGGTGCCAGTGGGGGCAGGGGAGAGGGGGCAGGGTGCCAGAAGGACAGGTTTCTGCAGCAGGGGATAGGTTGCCAGAGAGAACTGGTTTCTGCAGGGAGGGGGGGGGGGCAGAGTGCCAGGGGGCAGGTTTCTACAGCGGGGCGGGGAGGCAAGGGAACAAGGTTGGGAGCAGGGAGTTCCCTACACCAGCCACGGAGTGAAGCCTCCGACCCACGCTCCCTCCAGGCTGAGTGCAGGGCAGCTGGGCTGGAGCGAAGAGAAGTGGCTTCTCTTCGCTCTAGCCCAGCTGCCCTGCACTCAGCACAGAGAGGCTGCGCCTAGTTCCAGCTGTGCTGGAGCAAGTTTCCCAGGCTGAGCGTAGGGCAGCCAGGCTGGAGCGAAGAGAATCCCGATGATTCTTACCAACAACCACAGGACATACCCCAACTAACACCACCCCTGGAACTTTCCCTTGCAACAAACCCCGTTGCCAGCTTTGTCCACGTATTCATTCTGCTGATACCATTATTGGACCTAACCAATTGAGTTATAAGATCAAGAGCACATATTCCTGCTCATCCAGAAATAGAATTTATGCTATCATGTGCTGACAATGTTCGTCTACTATGTACATTGGACAAATGTCTCAGACACTTCACCAAAGAATGAATGCACACAAAACAGATATTAGACAGGATCACAAAGAAAAAATAGTTTACCATTTCAACCAGAAAGGGCATTGTCTCAATGACCTGATTACCTGCATCCTGCTTCAAAGATCTTTTAACACCAGACTTGAAAGAGAATCCTCTGAACTGTCATTCATGCTTAAAATTTGACACTTTACACCTAGGTCTTAATAAGGACGCCAATTACCTTACCCATTACAAAGATAGCTTCCCCAATTATCACCTCTAATATCATTAGTTCACAGACATTTACCTCCCCTCCTCATCCCCCTTCTGTTCTGAAATTTGATTTGTCCTTTTCATATGTGTTCATATTTTTGATTGTATCCTTTGGTATATATGGTCATGCCAATTTTCTTCTACAATTTGATCTGAGGAAGTGGATCTGGACCACAAAAGCTCATCACCTAATAAACCATCTTGTTAGTCTTTAAAGTGCTACACAGTCCTGTTTTTCATTTCAGCTACATCAGACTAACACAGCTACATATCTATTACTTAGGCAATAGAAGGACTGAAGCCGCTCCTACAGACATCCTTTCTTATGCTTACTTCCAGTGCAGTGGACATGAGAAACACTGCCAGCTCAGTTCCTACCAGTCAGGGATTTCCTGTTAACAGAGGAGCCCTTTCAGCCATAATAGAGCAGTCCAAAGCACCTTTAATTTATGCAGATTAACAACCCTGTACCTGGCTCCCTCCTGGGTGGCTCCAGACATGGCTTCAAAGCATCCCAAGATCAGGGTGTGTATCCAATATGCAGACAGAGCAATTAATGTTGAAGAAAGTCAGCCCTACATTTTTTAAAATGCAGGCAAGAGAATTGTTACAATTCTCTGCTTGCTCAAGTGCCATTTTAAAATAAAAGGCAAGACTCTAGAGCCCTAATCTTTCACCTTCCTGTGCTTCCCTTCAAAAGAAACTCAGTTTGGATGCAAAAACAAAGCCTAAAGTAGGACAGCATTGCCATCATATTTTTGTGAACAGCTCTGAACCACTCAGCAATAATCTTATATAACTGCTATATTCATCAACAGATAAAGACAACATCAAGTCCGAGAATAACCCTGACAATAAAATTGCTGCACCACACTATTATTAGTAGTACAATCAGTCAAATGCTGAAAGATTTTTAAAGGAATTTGGGGATTTGTATTTTGTCAGCAGTATACTAATGATGCCAATTCAGTCTCATGTTGAGATTAAGTTTCAAGTTCAAGTAGTTGCTCTTCTTTCATCTTACTCTTGCATTCTATCTTACCATTTGTTTACACTTACAGAAAGAGGATCCCTTTTCCTATCAGATACCACTCCTGTTTGTTATTGCCCCTGTGCAGAAAACTAGCACACTATCAGCCACTTAAAACCACCTCAAGCCTTATTTTGAGATCTGTAAACAACTGTGCTAAAGCAGCTTTGTTCTTTGACATCAAGCAATTACCCATTTGTGGAGGAAGGATTTGTGTTATAGACCATAATTACTATGAATTATTTTAAAGCCATTAGCAACAGCTAGAACTGAGTTTACTTGAATATTGTGTGTCTCATTCAGCAAAGGTCAAATTCTGCCCTCTAATGCTAATGCTCAGCTCCCAGCTAATTCCATAGGATCTGCATGCACTCATGTGGATGATATTCACCACTATGCAGAGGGCACCACTTAGATCATCTGACTAGAGATTAAGTGGTAGTTAAGTGGAAAGTAAGTGACCAAAAGCCAGAACAGTGGTAAATTGTCTGAATGCAAACCTTTTCTACAAATACCTTGTTTCTTAATTTTTTGGCCAGGATAGGGGAAGGCAAGTCCTAGTGTTAAATGAGTACAGGAAAAATTGGAATGAATAACCAGGATACACAGGAATCAAAGTTATTTCATCTTTGTTTTACAGTTCTGATCCATGTACGCACAAATATAGTTGGTGCATTCTGAGAGTTAGTACGAAAAGAGTTATAAAAGATGGACATTATTTGTGTGTGTCACGTGAAAGAAAGATAGATGGGCATGTCAGGGAGAGAATGGGAAAGTTTTGTTTGTGAGAGATGAAGGTATTTATGTAATCACTTATTTTACCAGTAGGAGGGGTCAATTGCTACTATTTTAGAACTCGCCCTAGGCTGGGGTCCCTAGAACACTGGTGATATTGAAGCCTATTTCCCCAATTTACATTCTCTAAATTCCAGGGACCTGCATGCTAGAGAGAAATACTGAGCCATTGCCTCACCTCTTCCCCACCTGCCTTTGGATGAGAGTGTGCCTGTTCCTTGTAGGAGAGTTTCTGGTGAAGGTGAAAGCAACTCAGGTTTCCCAGCACAGAATGATCTTTAAGAGTTGCTAGTATAGGTGTCGAGTAGACCCTTATCTTTTGCTCTGGCTCAGTGCAAGCCAAGCTTTGTAGTCACATGGAGCCTTACTGAAATCAGGGCAGCTTACACAAGTACAGGGGGGACTAAGCTTCATGGAGTCAATTCCAAAACTAGTTTGAATCTTGAACTCTATTGCCAGGACTGTGTATGAAAGACGAGGTATCAATATTTTGAGAATCATGACAATCTACTTCTTCCCACTGTACAAGGCAAACTGATAAACCCTGTGACTGAAGAGTATGTAAGTGGAACAATTTTGCAGATGAAAGTTTTATTCTTTAACAATTTAGCAAGTATAAATACTAGGAATGTGTATTTTCATGAGGTCTTGGGTTCTCTATTATCCTATTATAGCCTCCACTTCATCATCATCTCTATGCTTGATTACAAATGGGATTAAAATTATACAAATAGGCTGTGTCTAGACTGGCCGGTTTTTCCGGAAAATCAGCCACTTTTCCCGAAAAACTTGCCAGCTGTCCACACTGGCCGCTTGAATTTCCGTAAAAGCACTGACTTCATACTGTAAGAAATCAGTGCTTTTTGGCAGAAATACTATGCTGCTCCCATTTGGGCAAAAGGGCCAGTGTAGACAGCTGAGATGCGCTTTACCACAAAAAAGCCTCGAATGCCATTTTTGCAATCGGGGCTTTTTTGCAGAAAAAGCACACCCAGATTGGCCACGGACGCTTTTCCGCAAAAAGTGCTTTTGCAGAAAAGCGTCAGTGCCAATCTAGATGCTCTGTTCCGAAAATGCTTTTAACAGTAAACTTTTCCATTAAAAGCATTTCCGGAAAATTATGCCAATTTAGACAGCCATACAGTGACCAATCTACAGTAGTTCATAACAGTCACATGATTACTGTTTTTTGCTTCCTTACTCCAACCTTTCACTCACAGTAAAAAAGTTTTTAAAAAATAATAATAAAAAAAAAAGAGGCCACATCAAGGATCTAAGTCAGCGGTTCCCAACCTTTTCCAGATGGGGACCCATTTTGACAATTCAGGAAGAAGTGGTGACCCAAGGTAATTCAAAAATGCAGGGGCCGGGGGAAGAGGAGAGCTGTCAGAGCCACCTGGGGAGATACTTGGCAATCCTTTTGAAATGTAATGGTGACCCATATTTGGGTCCCGACCCACGGGATGGGAAACCCTGAGCTAACTTAATCCCATGAACACAAGTACATTCTGAAGCAGTTCAAATTTGATCAGAAACAGTTTCTTCTCACTTGCCTCTAGTTCAGAGATTCCATGCATGTTCAAGAAGCTCTCCATTTTCCCTCTGGATTATATTAGACAGGATTTTGCCACTATCCTTTCTAACCCTAGTTTTATAAATAATGTGAATAGTGAAAGCCTGGCCTGACTGAAATCAATGAGAGCCAAGAGATTCTCAAAATGTGTGTGTTTTAGCAGTCAATGCTCCTTTCACTTTTGCAAGTTCCATCCAACCCAACAATACCCACTGAAGAAATCAGATCAGGCCCATCTACATTTCCTGTAAGCTGAGTGCTTGGGCAGCCACCCAGGACAGAGTCACAAGCCGCCCTAAAGATTAGCAGAGCTGGCAGCATGTGTTTCTACTGGTGGTACACATCCACACATGCCTCAGTGTACATAACGTTACATGTGCAGTCCTCTTAAAGGTGCCTGCTTATTTTCTGGGAAGACCCCATGTGCTGCAATCTAGCCCCACAGACTTCCTTCCTGGCTTCCTCCAGAGCTCATGGGATTTATGGTGAGATCTGAGTTTTGGAGATCTGAGTCTTTCCACTCCTTTTCCCCCCAGCCTCCCTCAAAAAAGACAGCCAAGCTGCTGTGGAGGAGTTTTTAATCCAGTCCAGGTGCAGTTGCAGTTAAAGACTGGGATAGGGAGCCTTTGGAACTGGGATCTAGCAGGCTGCTTCTGATTGCTCTAGAGGGGAGATCCTTTGGCTGTACTTGTGGCTAGAAGCTACTCTGCATCCAGAACACAGAAGGAGACTGTGAGTAACTGGGTATCTTTGGGAAAATGCTGCCTGGGACAGACCTCAGAGATTCAGACTAACTCTGGGTTCAAAGAGAGGCCAACCCAGACAACCAGAGCTGCTGCATAGCTTGGACCCAGGTACATGCTACCTACAGAGAATCTCCATTACAGCTGCAGTTCTTCAAGTGTGCCCACGCAAGCAAGAGTCTGGACACCTCTTCATAATATCATTGAAGTTAGAAACGGAAGACACCTAAAAGGGGTCATAACCAAAGCCTGCCAGCCCTAGCTCTTGGTACAAGTGCAATAGAGAAGACTCTTCCCTACTGAAAATACAGAGAATCTGTCCATCCATTCAGAAGATTGGGGGCCAAATCCATTGGGCTGCACTAAGTCCTTTTGGAGTAAAGACCCATAAACCCCAGTCTTCCTTCCAATCAATGTTTGACATTACAGTATTATTTTCGGCCTCCTCTTTAGTCTTGTGAGAAAGTAAGCCCAAATGAAAGGTTAATGCTGTGACAGGAGAAAAAGGTACCATTAGCAAGCACATGGGGTTGAAGTTAATTAGCTCCAGCTACACAAATGGCTTTAGCCTGAGAGTACTATGTGAACTAGAAACTCAGCTGATTCTCATTTTCAGGCCAAACACAACAGCACCCTTAGTTTCTAATGCAAGAAAGCCAGTGAGCTAAATAAAATGGGTCACTCATTCTATTTTAATAATGGACTAAATACATGACTAACTCCAGCCACAATGATTGCAGACAATTTGGTCATGAAGTTACCCATGGAAATTCCATATATAAAAATCAAGTTAGGCAGGGAAATTTGTGTCCTTCATTTTATAGGGTGGCCAATCCCCCCCCCTTCCAAAACACACATGACATTTGCATGTGGAAAGGAGGAGTCAGTCACTTCAGCCATAGTGATGCTTTTTCTTCACCATCTAGGAGATGCCTAAAACCAGAGCTGCATGTGCCCAACCTTCTCATGTTAGATTAGTCTCCTCTCCTTAAACTGAATATCCAGATCCTAGAGTGACTGATCACATTAGTACTTGGGTACATACATATTGCATGGTATTGTTGCCCAAGAGTGACAGCTGGACATCCTCTTTAAGCAAATTCATTTTGGACTTATAACAAATCGTTACTTGCTTTATTGAGAGTTAATCTTTATTTATTAAAGTGAGAGTATGAGAGAATGGCTCACTTGTTTTGTATTTGCAGAATTATGACATTGCTTGCAGTGTAATTGTAACGCTGAAACTTGAAAAATGGACTAAACAAAGTCTTTCAAACATACTAATAAATAGGCCAGTTAGATGAAGGTGACATTACAGACCAGAACACTAAACAAACAAGACAGTAAAGAAGATTAGGACTTTCCATATAAACATTATCCACAATGGGGATCGGAGCAATTTTACCAGTGCTATAGCAATAGTAACAGATTATCCTAGCACGAAAAGTATAATATTGCTATTTAATCCAGAAACTCCCTGGTGCACGTGGAAAGAGAAGAATTAGCCAAGGAGGACTTACTTTAATTAGTCCTTCTCTTATACATGGGCACTTAAATGTGTTCCTTTAACATTTATTTAAACACTTAGGCTCTAGGTCTTAGAGTCGGATTGTCAGAAATGCTCAACGCCTGCTGCTCTAGTAAATTCCAGCTGGAGTTCAACTCTTCTCCAAGCCAGGCCTTTATTCCTCTCCCAACATAGGTTAAAAAAAGTAGACTGAATATTTCTCCTCGTTACATATGAACCTGAATAATTTGCTTCATGCAGACCACATGAATTAAACTCTGCAAGAGGCATTCATTCCCAAGGGCAGCAAACCAAGACCTTCAGTTCTCTTGGAGATCCAAGTTCTTCAGTAGCCCTAACTTCCAAAAAAAAACACCACTAGCTACTCTCAGTGACTATAGAACAGTCAAGATTAATGAGTCTACGATTTCCATTTTGGCTGGCTAAACCATCCCTTTCCCTCTCCACAACCTAGTTTCTCTGCTATTGAGCAACAGCAGAGCTCACTTAGCCCAGAACTGTCTCATTTATAACCTAATTTTCTAGTCAGATTCACTGTTACAGTGGCAGCATTTGCTCCATAGCAGTGGTGCTGCCAAGGGCCTGAGGAGATCAGAAGCAATCCTATGGGGCAAAAAACAAAATCTGAGTCTCATCAAAAGGGCTGGGGTTAAACAAACCTCACTTTTCACCAAGATCATTCCACTTATCTATTTATATACAAATCTTTCCCTCTCCCCCAGGAACGGGCACCATTTATGAGGTGTTAGAGGGGCAGTAGCCCCTCCCTCCCTGAGTTTGAATCCCTGGATTTCATACTGGAGGTCTGCTTAAAGGCCATACCCTGACTTCAGAGGCAGTCAAGTGCAACATTTTGGGCTGTTTGCAGCTTTGCTTTTGGGGCAGGGAATTTGTTATAAGTAGGGAAAGGGGCAGGGTGACTAAGAACAATAAAAGGCTGGTTATTCAGGTAACTGAAGGATCATTAGATTATCATGAAAACATTGCTGGGTAGTCTACCTAAAAGATAGGGAGGGGAAGTGTAGGAATGAGTGTTGTGCTGCAGGGATCTGCATTTGAATCGCTGCTGTTAACATACTTTCTTGAAAAAGGGGAAGTCTAACGATGACTAATCTAAAGCTGACAGCAAAGAGTTACAAAGGGATCTCACAAAACCCGATGATTGGGCAACACAGAGGCAGATGGAATTCAGTGCTGATAAGTACAAAGTAATGCACATAGGAAAATATAATCCTATAGTTACAAAAAGTGATGGGGTCCAAAATATCTGTTACCACTCAAGAAAGATTTGGAATCTTCGTGGATAGTTTCCTGAAAACATCTGTGTAGTGGCAAACTAAAAAGCTAACAATATTGGGAATTACTAGGAAAGGAATAGATAAAACAAAATACCATATTGCCTCTATGTAAAGTCACTGTATGCCCAGATCTGCATACAGTATTCAAGATGTGGTCACCCCCATCTAAAAAAAGATATTATTGGATTTGGAAAGGTACAGAACGGGCAACAGACATGATCAGGAGGTAAGGAACAGCTTCCATATGAGGAAAGTAGCAAGACTGGGGGCTGTCAGCTTGGAAAAGTAGTGACTAATGGGTAGGGAGATGTTAGATGTCTAGAAAATAGACTAAGGAAACATCATTCATGCCTTTGCCAACATAAGATGTACCAATTAGTTTACAGGCAGCAGATTTTAAAAAAATAAATAAGATAGTTACAGGGGATGGATCAGAATGATTGCCTCTTTCGTTTATTCCTTCTGAAGCACATGGCATTGGCCACTGTTGGAAGACAGGATACTGGGTTAGAAGGACCTTTGGTCTGGCCATTCTGATGTTCTTCTATAGAGCTAAAATATATCTGCCCCCTTGCTAGAACCCACTAGACCCCACCCTTGTTCCAGAGCAGAGCGCCTGCCCGGGAGTTCAACAGGTTCTCTCCTCCCCCGAGAGTAAGTAACAAAGTAAGAATACACATTAATGTTTTAAGGCTAACCAGTCCCTTAAGTGATTTGCTACAAGATGGCAGAATGTTAGCATTAGAGCTGAGTAGGTGTAATTTCTAATTCACTTTTCTTTCCTTTCTATAGAAAAGAGATACAGTGCTCCTGTCAGCTAACTTGGCTGCCAAAAAAGAAGAGTTTTCCAGTGCCTTAGTAGCCCTGGGGGAGAGATTATTGGGGGGAGAGAGAGGGGAAGGAATTGGTTCCTCCCAGCCCTGCCATTTGGTGCTTGGCTTGTACTGAGCATGCTCAGTAATACTGCTGAAGCCACTGTCCTCAGTCTGTCTCCCATGCTCTCACTCCCCTCCCCCAAATCACAGCATTCACAGACTCCCCCCGCTCAATGTGAAACAGCGCCTCT
The DNA here is from genome assembly GCF_052426305.1 of Pelodiscus sinensis. Classification (NCBI taxonomy): domain Eukaryota; kingdom Metazoa; phylum Chordata; order Testudines; family Trionychidae; genus Pelodiscus; species Pelodiscus sinensis. The sequence continues at coordinate 19,531,188 of NC_143061.1, read as the reverse complement.
TCCCCCAGGTTCTTGTATAATCCCACAATCACCTCAATACAGTAGGATTTTAAAAAGGGCACACTATACTCCCCCTCTCCCTTTCTCCAGCCCCACCGCGCCTCCTTGAGGAAGAAAGGAGGGTGAGTCTGCTGTTTTCATTGCCACTGACTTTCACTGAGGCAGGGGCAGAGACATTTCACAAGCCTGAACACACTAGCCAGGATGCCCCACACACGTTACTTCACTAAAATATGATGAAGCATCTGCTTCCATTTGCTCACAACTGACACCATTGTCATGTGAGTGTTTATGTTCCTAATCCAACAGTGATGCGGAAGCATTTTGTTCCCAGGAAACCTTAACTGTATAGGGAATAAGCTGCACTTCCCAGACAACCAGAAGATCTTACCCTAAGCAGCACTGTCATCTGACACCCAGACCCAGGCTCCAATAAAATATGAAGGGATTAATCTGGGCTAGGCTCCAGATTACAGCAGAAATTGAGAGCGTAAAGTTAAGGAGGTCTCTCTTCAGGCCCGTCATTGGCATATCAGAGGAGTATTTGCTGGGATCACAGGGAAAGTAGAACTATGCAGATAGCATTAGGTCAAATTCTGTATACAGCAGCAGAAGCATGCACAGCACATGGCAATTCCTGCCCCAAAGAGCTTGACTTGTAAATACAGATGTCATAGAAAGTAAGCACATTGAGACATAGTATTAGAGGACAAGAGCACAAAGGTATGACCAAGTAGTTGCCTTTTTTAGTACTGCACATATTTCTAAGCAATGGATTAGAGACAGAGCCATTCCTAGTTGGGGATGGTGATGAAAGCAATTTCTCTGGGCTTCATGCTTAAGGGGGTACCATGGATCAGCATGATCGGCCAGTGTGGTCAGCCCCAGAAGTAACATTTATCACTTCCACTCTGGAACCTACAGCTTCCTAAGGACCACTCTGGTTATAGACTAAGGTAGCTTATTAATACACGTGATCTGTGTTTGTAGGAGTGGAGCAGGGAGCTGAAGAGAACCAAGTAACACAGAGGTTCAGAGCTCAAACACCATAAAACCTATGGAGTGTGCACCCACTTTTATTCTAGATGGTTTCTGAATGCTTTCAAATATTTCTGTCAAGGATAATGCCCTGAGGTTACACAATTGGGTTGAAAGCAGGCACCTTTTAGGTCTTACCTTATGCAGCATAGCACCACTCTTGTGCTACAAGTGTAGCAAGCCTCCTGTACTTCTTTTCAAGGCCACACGTGTCCATGGGAATATAAAACAGTCCAGATGAATAGTCCCAAGGCACATGAGGGCAAAACAATTTTTCAGGAGCTACAGGAAGTCTAGTACAGCTACAGGAGCAGAGTCACCCCTAGAGCTTTCAATAAAACAGGTTCGCCAATCCTCCTGTTCACAGAGGACATTATCTTGAAAATAGGGTTAACCTTTCTCAGCCCACTCAAGCACCACTTGTTTCAGAGTGCCAGCCAACTCCTCTGTGCACCCCCCTCTTAACGGCTTGTCTCAAGGCCTGAAATGCCACACAGGTGTGGGAGGCTGTGGGTGATAAAGAACTCCTGTGGTCCCTAACCCCTTCTTGAATGATGAGGCCATCTGCCTCACTTGCACAGATCCCTGAAAAAACACACAGAGTTTGGATTTGATTCTATCAGATCTAATTCTAAGAAGAGCAAGGAGGAGATTCCCAAAGGCACACTAGCAATAATCTGTCAGTGATTTGGACACAGGGACCATCCCAGCCATTCCCCACAAAGCCATCTTAGTTCAGACTGGCAGTAAACATGAGCCACATTGCCAACACTGATACAGTGTGGCCTTTCCATGTCAGTTATTACATGACCTATTTCACCTCCTCCATGCTACTTACAAATGGAGCATAGCCGGGCCTGTAGCCTCTTAATTGTCCAAGCTCCTTTACATCCTATTCCCATCTGTCACAGGGTGGGAAGCCCAGCCCCCTGGAAGGTCAAGCAGGGTGCCTATTATGACTAACCCCATAATCTAGCCCCTGTCTATAGCCTCTATCAGCAGGGCAGTAATGCACAGCAGCCAGATCAATTAAGGCACACCTCCTTTGGGGGGGTCAATGGGAGTGGGCTAGAGGAACCCAGGCCCTCCCTCTCCACCAGGCCCCTGCCCAGAGCCGTCAGTGGTGGGCATGACCCACCCCTAGCTCAGCAAGGAATCTGCTCAAAACACACTGAGCTCCCCAGGAGCCCTCCAGCTCCCCTCCCTGGGCTACTTCCTACCTTGTCTGACAGCCAGCTTCTTCCCCACCTGCAGCCTCCAGGCTAATTGCTCTCCCTGTCATCCACTTGCTGCAGTAGCCTACAACAATGTCAGTTACTACTGCTATGCTCAGACAAGAGCACCTTCCCCTCACTTGGTCTGCCCTGATTGGGCTTTTAGTCTAGGTCTGCAGTTGGAGCATGCTCAGCAGGGCTGTGGAAGTTAGGCCCTCTCAGCCAAATAGGCCTGGTTAACCCCTCCTGGGCCAGTCTGGGGTTGGTACACCCGGTCACACCACCCCTCTAGGGTAGCTGGCATCTTTCCTTGTGTGCTGAGATAGATAACTGGGATTTCAATCACATGATCTCTCAGAATGTGTATAGGGCAGAGTAATGTTAAGTGGATGGGGGGGGGGGGTGTTAATCTTGCTTAAGGGCAAGCACTCCTTCCAGATCAGCCCTAGCCAAAGGATTCCCTATCCCCAGACTTGCCCACAGAAGAAATGAGGAATCTGGGATTGCTGGCTCTCCCTCACACTCCTAATATATCTAACAAAGCTTTGCAGAAACTTGCATTTTAATAAATGCAGACTCATACACGGGAGGGGGGGCAAAGGGTGCAAATGCACCTTCCCATGGTCCTCCTGTCCTGCATTAGCAGCTTCTCTCCCGTGGGCCAGGTGAGAAGCACCTGCCCACGCTCACCAGCATCTCAGCCTCCTGCTCCAGCTTCCCCAAGTCTAGGCATACCGTGGGCACCATGGAAACCACTCCTCACTGGGTGTATGGAGAATGCTGTGACATCAGCATGTTCGAATGTGGGTAACATGCCAGTCAAAGGGCGGGGGCTAACGTCCCAACATTTTCTGTGATAAGGGTGGGGCTATGAACTGGAAAAGGCAGCCACCGTGCGTTCAGCCTTGTTCTGAGCTGTACTGAGCCACCCTCCCGCACACACCGCAGCACCCTCCTGCTAGAAGCTCTGCACTGGAGCCAGCTCCCTGTGCTAATGCTGTGGGCGCTGCATGGTGCTAGGCATATGCACATTTAGCACAGGGCTCATTTTGAGCGTGGTTGTTGCCCTCCCTGTGCAGGGAAGGGAATTTTCATTACCTTTTATTAAAAATGGGGGTCAGGGCTTACAGGGGGTGGAGGGAGAAGCCTGAAAATGTGACCGAGATGCTACCCCCAGGTGCACACTGAAGGGCAGTGCTAAGAAGGCCTCCAGAACTAGTGTGTTATGGGGGTGAGACTGTATTGTCTGAGCAGTTGGAGTTGGCCACATCAGACCCTGACTGAAATCTCTGAAGACAAAGACTGGAATATTTTGGAATATTGTTTTTCACTTACAATATTACAGCAAGATCCCTTATAATCCCTTATTGTTTTTCACTTACAATATTACAGCAAGAAGGTAATTTTTATAAAACCTTTATAACTATATACATTTTTAGTATAACAAAATAATTTACCAATCACTGTTCCGCTCACATTTTTCATTAAGCTCTCTCATACACATTCATTGCATAACTATTTTGAACTCCTTTATATTTAAAAAAAATAACTTGCGGTCCACATTTACAAAAAAAGCACACCCCCCCACAAAAATTCATGTGTGCGGGCCTGAAGTGTTGCCTAATTTTTCTGTATATACTGTTGACTAGATTATACCAACATGTCTGAAATCGCATTTTGACAGTTCGGAAAAAATGTTCAGCACTAAAATGCCATGTGAGCTTTTAAAATTTTCCCCCTAACTGTTTAAATGGGCTTTCAAGGCAGGTTTTAATTCAAGAACTTTGTCCTCTCTGTTGAACTGGGTTTATTTGTGTCCTATGGTTTTCAGTGTTCTTGAAGAGCTATTAACTAGCTGTCAGCTACTTATGCAAATTAGGTGAGCAGATATTGAGGGTTTGCAGCAGTGGTGGAAAAGCATCCTACTGAACCATTCAGTTCTGCTGTGTCCTACACTCTTATGAATTAGTAAATCTTTCCAGTTTTAACTGTTTGTTCTCCTTTCTGTCTTTTGTTTACAACCAATAAATATTTTCATCCCAAGACAATGCGCTGTTGTTAAATTCACAACCATGTGTATCTGAAAACTTCCCTTTCTCCTACCAATAAGCCACATAGAATTTTCTTTCAATAAATGTGTCCTTTCACATGAAAATTTTCAGTTACTGAAAGAGTCATAACCACATTTCAATTCCTTTACTGATCCCTTTGTTAAAAATGAGCTCAAGTCAGAGGGCCTATCCCTGATCTCACTTGTGTTGGTGTAAATCAGAGGTAACTGAGTAGATGTCAGTAGAATTACACTGATGTAAAACCATTGTGTGAGTGTGTGTGTGTACACAAGAATTTCAAGCCTCTTATTCTACCTGTTCAATTTGGAACAGATTTTTTTAAGTGTATTTCCATGCTTAAATATGCTAATAGGCACCCAGTGGAATTTTTAAGTGTACCTAAGCAAATTAGAGGCCTAAGTCCTAATCTGTCTATTGCTTTTGAAAATACCTCTAAGCTCCTATACACATATTTGGGCACTTAAATATTTTTGCAAATTTGGTCTTTATCAGCCCCCTAACCCCAGTAGCTGCATTTTTGTAATAAATGTTCCACCCTCACAAGAGCAGCTGCTCTCCAATTTCCATTCTACTAGGACTGAGTTCTAAAACAGTATCTAAGTCAGAACCAGAAAATAAATCCTTTCCAAGTTTGGACTGAATAGGACTCAAAAGAAGCCAACGTATCTTCAGATCTGTGGATTTAAAATCTAAACCTCACATACATACACTGAAATTTGCAGTGTTTCAGATTCAAGTTCCTTGTTTTTCCTATCTCTGCACATGACTGAATTTGAGAAATCTTTACCTATTATCTCTCCAAAGTGAAGAATTGCAGCAAATCACAGCTCTGGATAAAGTTGAACTTTTATATCACAATAACCCTGATATCTGATAGAAACTAGAGGCAAAACTTCCAGCCACCCACCAATCTGTTTCTACATACAAATGAGCATCTGTGTGCATAGATTGCTCAATTGCCCATCCAACTACACTTTGCAAACACATCTCTGCAATTTGCATATGCAAATTTATAGCTTTTCACATTCAAATAAAAACACCTGCAAGCATCTTTTAGAGCCCAGCTGAAAATGTTGCTTTGCTTTTGTTTAATCAGATCAGTCCTTTTCAATGCATGTCACATTTTTCAAAAGCTATTCCTCAATCCTTTATTGTTTTCATCTCTGCCCTCAGACAATTATTCAGTGACTCAAATCATCTGCTAAAGTGACATGAACAGACAATAGGAAGTCCAAGAAAGGAAGTGGGTTGAACTTATAAACACTCACAAGACAAAGGACATTTTTTTAACTGTTGTAGTTTGTTGCATCTTCTTTTTCCCTTGCACAATAGGACTGAGAATTTTAGATGGGGCAAGAGGAAATTATTGATTACTATTCTACTTGTTGTTTCATACACTCCATACCCATAAACATTCTCCTTTAAAAGACAGCTTGCATCATCTACCAGGTTCCTATCCAACTTCCAATGTCCTCAGACTGCACCTGCAACAATGTTTGTGAAAAACACTTGTGTATAACATTGGGATTATCTAACAGTTACACACTTGAGTGAGCATTGAACTATAGAAAAGGCAACACAAGTCATGGGCCATTTGTAACCAATTCCCACTGGAAGAGTAGATATATGTCCAAACAGAATTCTGTGTATGTGAGGGGAGGCTGCCCATTGAAAATTTGCTCTATAGTCCAAGAAAATAGAATAGCTGCTTAGCAAGAAGATGCTACTATCATTTATAGCCTGAGGCAATAGGATTCATTGAGTAGCTTCCACTTTGAATAACCTCTAAACTCTCTTAAAAGTAAGGAATATTCTTATCAGAAACAATAAGGAATGGGATTTACCACTCTGAATTCACAAAATGTATCGGAGAGAGATATTCCAGAGCTTTACCTTTCCTAAGCAACTTTTACATAAATATTCTTTTTCTAATAAGGAAGGACTAATACACTCAAATAAGTGTTTCGTTCACTTAGATATGATGTATTCCAATTTTACCCTAGATCTGAATCTTTGAAAGGATCCTCTGTTGTGTCAGCATCTCTGATGCATGTTTGGGTGGAGGTACTATAACATTTCAAGATAATGCAGTTAGACCACTGAATTGCTGATAGCAATCTTCATGCTAAATATCTGAACTTAGAATTAGTGAATGTCAAAAAAAGAAAAAGAAAAGCAGCAGCAGGGTTGGCACTATTAGCATAGGTATGATCTCTCTGGTCCAGGACTCTTTGGTCCAGCAATATCATGGATGTTGCTGGTCCAGAGAGCCCCAATGGCTGGGAGCAGGAGCCTATCCCAGCGGACAGAGTGACCAGCAGCCAGGAGCAGAGCTGGGCTAGTGGCAGGCTCCAGGAGCACAGCTGGGGCCAGCAGCCAGGGCTGGGAGCATTCCCAGGGCAGTGCCCAGGGCTAGGGCTGGGAGCACTGGGGCCAGGATCAAGGTCAGGGCCAGCAGCAAATTTGGGAAGAAGGGGGAGGGGAAGCTTAGCGCTTAGAGCTGGGAGTCTCGCTGGGCTAAGCACCTCCCAGCACAGTGGGGGAGGAGGCTTTGGCGTCCCCGGGGGGATGGGGAGGAGGGTGCGGAGGTTGAGGTGGGGGGTGTGGACATTGAGGAGGAGGGTGTGGAGGAAGAGGTGGGGGGGCAGGAATGGGAGGAGGAACAGTAGCTGGGGGGGTAGCAGACGCAGGACTGGCACAGGGCAGCATGCTCTGCAGCAGAGCCTGCAGGGTTGAGCACATGACTCGGTCCTGAGCAAGCTGCTCCTGACGGAGCTGAAGGGCCTCCTGTGTCCAGGCCTGGATGGTGCGGTACAGGGCTCGCAGGTCCCCCAGGTGCTGGTCCCGGAACCCCTGCCTCGTGGTGGTGCCCCTGCTGAGGCTGCGGGTGCAGGAGCATGTCCTAGGCAGGGTGGTGCGCCCTGCACGAGCAGCTGGTGCAGCTGTAGAGAAGGAAGAGAAGTGGTCAGTTCTCCCTGAGGACACAGTGGATGATGCCCAGCCCCCCCCCCCCCCCCCGCAACATGAGGGCAACCGTGCCCTGCACCGTTAGAGCCGATGTGCTTGCACAGAGGCCATGGTCAGGATGTCTGGCTCTCCCCAGGACTGGGAGCTGCTCCAAGACCGCACCCATGCCCCTCTGCTGTGTATAGTGTGGCCAGGGCGGGGGAGGGGGGAGATGTCCCCTGCCTCTGTGTAGAGGGGGCGTGTGAAGGGAGAGCATCCTGCTGGGTCCCGCCCCGGGGTCAGGAGTGTGTCAGGTCTCTTCACACACACATGTGCCTATTGGGCCACGGCCCCTGAGTGTCACGCATGTGGAGCCACCTGGCCAAGGATGGCCTGGCATGTGCTCGCACGTGCACAGGTGGCTGTGTGATCCCTGGGAGGCATGACCCACATGCGCGGTCCCTGATCTCCCTCTCCGTCTCCCACCGGGCAGGGGACAGTGCTGGCACTTACCCAGTATGGCCTCCCTGGACGACCCCACCAACCCCAATGCCAGGCCAACTGGTGGTGGCCCCTCTGGTGCGCCCGGGTCAGGGACCTCAGCTCCCAGCTCGCTGCCTCCCAGGCTGGCATGGACGAGGGCAGGGAAGTAGGGGCAGGTGGCAGCCCCTGCTGCAGCACCGCCCTTGGTGGCCCTGGTATACACCTGCCACAGCTCCTTCACCTTCAGGCGCACCTGCTCCTGGGTGCACCTGTGGCCTTTCCTGGCCATGGTGGCCACTATGTGGCTGTAGACAGCCATGTTCCTCCGCCTAGTGCGGAGATCATGGACGTTGGGGGCCTCCCCACCAACCTCAATTAAGTCCATGATCTCCGCACTAGTCCATGAGGGCACATGCCATCTATGACCCCTGGCTGGCTCTTGGGTGCTGGGGGAGTGGGCGGGGGAGAGCTGGCTGCCACTGGCTGCCATCATGTGGCCACTGGCTGAGGGTCTGCAGATGCTGGCAGGCCTGGCTCTTGCACACGCCCAGTGGCCAGAGTCTACTCCTTTAAGGGTCTGGGGCTGGGGGAGAGGAGAGGAGTTTTCCTGGTTTGGCCCAGAGTGGCCACCAGGGAAAACTGGGAAGGGCTGGAGGCCCCCGTAATTTGAAATAAATGTCTACAAAGCACTTATTTCAAATTAGCTATTTTGAATTTGGTGTTATTCCTCGTAGAATGAGGTTTACCAAATTTGAAATAAGGGCTGGACTATTTCAAATTAATTTCGAAATAGCGGTTTGTATGTGTAGACACTATTAAAGTTAATTTGAAATAACATCTGTTATTTCGAATTAACTTTGTAGTGTAGGCATACCCTCAGTGTAGACCTTAATGGTTTTGAAAGCTTAGAAAAGAACACACAATTAAGAAAAGTAAATGGGGTTTGAAAATATGGGAGATAGGAGGAGAAGAGGGAAATCCTAAAAAGATTTAAAAGCATTATGCAGAGACACTTGCAGGCTGATAGAAATGTGATGCACATGATGTAGGGATACTGATTAGATTTCATATTGTGTTTACTTATTGCTAGCTAAGCAGCAATCAAATTTGAGTCACTGTCAATTTGGACAGGATTTGAACCAATGTACCACCCCCTCCATGTCATCTTATTCAGTATCTGTGCACCAACCAGTCCTTAGTACAATCTGTGTTTGAAATGAGGCAGTTTGCATTTGGTTTCCAGATGAATCATGATTACAGAAATGTAATTTCATTAGTCCATGAGAGAAAGAAAAAGAGAAACAAAAAAGCAGATCTGTAGGTGGGAAAGGATGAGTGAGAACAAGCGACACATGATAGATGTTAGGCATGTTGCTTAATGCAATACTGGAAGGTGCTCAGATACTATAATCATGGGGGTCCTATAAGAACTTCTATACAATAGAAGCATTCACTGGACCAGTAAAAAGACAAGCTTTTGAGACCCACATCAGTTTGCTTTTCAAAGCGCTGATGTGGGCCAGTGATCCAGAATATTGCCATCCCTCATTCCCATAGCTGATTGGGGCAGTGAGCTAAGACTGTCTGACAGGTAATGAAGAGAAGTAGGTAATTCCTGAAGAGAAATAGGATTTGTTTTGCTATCCATATGTACTAGTAAATAGCCAAGTGAAAGGAGACAAGGCCACATCTTGTAAGATGTGATACACTCTGGACATGCCAGTTCGCCACTGACACACCACCTCTCTGGTGGGTGTGGTGTATTGTAGTAGCTCTTTCCACCCCAGTGCTCTTGCTGACAGACACTCAGATCCTTCAATGGCTCTGTTCTCACAGCTTGACTATCTGGCAAAGTTGTGTTTTAATTTCACAAGTAAAGATAAAAGTCCAAAATATCCCCAAACCAGAAGGTCCTTCGGTCCCCTCTTGGGCTGTTCCCCAGCCCCTGAGGCTCACTGCACAGTCAGGGCATGTCTACACAGCAGTGTTATTTTGGAATAACATCAGTTATTCCAAAATAACGTAGTAAGCGTCTACACAGCAAGCCCATTATTTTGATATAAACTCGAAATAATGGGTTTCTTACTTTGACTTCTGTAAAGCTCATTGTATTGGGAGTAAGGGAAGTCAGGGGAAGAGTGCTCTACTTCAAAATAAGTGCTGTGTAGACATGCCCAAACTCAATATAAGCTATTTCGACTTAAGCGATGCAATTGACATAGCTCAAGTTGTGTAGCTTATTTTGAGTTTAGCCCTGCTGTGTAGACATGCCCTCACACACTACTAGCGTTTGGCTTGCATGCCTCTTCTTTGAGTCCAATAGAGGAACCTAATCCTAGCCTCTGTTCTGCATTCTGTCCCAGAGCCTCTGTATTAAGCCACTAGATCTGCTTCTTCAGATGCACTGGTGCTTTTCTGGGGCTCTTCCCTGCAACCTGTACTCAACACAACTGATCCTCTGGCTTCTCCCAAGGTCCTGCTGACTCCATCATCCTCTCCTGGAATGCCACTTCCTCAGGCCTGCCTTTCTGTGCTTTGCCCCTATTTTATCCCTGTGGCCTTCTTCCATCTGCTTCACCACAAAGAGAAGGAACTCCCTATTGCCCCTCTCCTGGGTTTCTATGTCTTGGGTCTCTCTCCTGGATGGGGCAATCCCTGTGTCTTTCACTTCTTTGTTTTATGAAAGTGACTCAGCTCCTCCCCAGCTAGGTCTAATAAAACAAACCGGATACACCTTCCAAGTGAAGCAAGGTAGCATAACTGAATTCTCAAACTGAAAACTTTTGTTCACCTATATGACATAAACAACTCAGGACATGTATTTATTAAGGTGAGTTTAATGTTCAACATCTTGTAGGACCATGTCCCAAATTTCACTGATGGATTTTCATCACTACAAAAGGCAGCGTAAATCATAGAATCATAGAATACTAGAACTGGACGGGACCTTGATAAGTCATCAAGTCCAGTCCCCTGCCCTCGTGGCAGGGCTAAGCACCAACAAAATCATCCCTGATAGATCTTGGTCTAACCTGCTCTTAAATATCACCAGTGATGGTGATTACACAACCTCTCTAGACAATTTATTCCTGTGCTTAACCACTCTGACAGTTAGGAAGCTTTTCTTAATGTCCAACATGAAATCCTCTTTCTTCAATTTAAGTCCATTGCTTCTTTTCCTATCATCAGACATTAAGGAGAATATTTTTCCCTCCTCCTTTTAACACCCTTTTAGCTATTTTAAAGCAGATCATGTCCCCCTTCAGTCTCTTCTTTCCCAAACTAAACCACCCCATTTTTTCCCATTCTTCCCTAATAAGTCATGTTTTCTAGACCTTTAATAATTTTTGTTGCTCCTCTCTGGACCTTCTCCAATTTCTCCAAATTTTTCCTAAAGATGTGGTGCCCAGAACTGGACACAACACTCCAGCTGAGGCCTAAGCAGCATAGAGTAGAGCAGAAGAATTACTTCTTATGTCTTGTTCACAACACTCCTGCTAATGCAGTCTAGAATGATATTTCCTTTTTTTGCAAAACTGTCACATTGTTGAAACTATTTATTCTGTAGTCCACTATGATCCCAAGATCGTTTACTCTAGTAATCATAGAGTCAGACCTCTCAGGAACATCAGTGCCTTCAACTTCCCTTGAAACTTGTGGAAGTCAAGAATTCTCTGCACTGTAAAGGACAGAGCTCAATACAAATAAATCATGAGTGGAATTTGAGTTTCTCACTAAAACCCCATTGCAAAATCTCCTTGCATGACTTTGCTCATGTTCTTTTCTAGGTAAGATTTGAGTGTCTCTATTGGGAGCATTTTCTGTTTATTTTCCATGTCCCAACAATTTATTACAATTGATGTGATGCCATGTTCTGACATCAATATTAATAGTATCACATCAATAATAAGGTTTTTTTTTTATTTTTCTGAACATCTGTGGAAGTTTTCAGAAACTACATAATATATGACTATTATTTACTGAAGAATATAGCTCACTTCAAAAATACCAGGATACTATACAGAAAAACAGAACGATAACTCACATACATCAAAAGTTACTAGGAAACAGGACAGTAATCTTAAAAATGTAGAGCCAGACTTCGTTTCACGCAAGTAGCCCAATTGAAGCCAAAATTTTGCACACACATAAACACGAGCAAAAAATGTATAACTCAGAATCACTGACATGAACCTGAAACTGCAAAGGATTCTTTGGTAAAGATGCCCAGATTAGATATTTAGAAACAGCGCAAGGCCAGAGACATGCCACAAGAAACTTGTTCCAGACTGCAAGCACTACGTGGAGACACAAATACAAATCAAGAGCAGAATTCTGTTCTTGGTTTCCACAAGAAACAGAGAGTCTGTGTGTTGAAGATTCAATAGGAATTTAGCCTGACAGAGTCAGAACTGTTCGTGTCCCATGGAGAACACGCTGAAGTGATAGTTCTGTCACCTGACCTACATAGACTAGAGTGGAAGTTATATATAAGGGTGTTGGCTCACCTTCACCATCTCCCTTCTTACCCCTTTTCTGAATGGTAGAATGCCCATGGGATCAACAGGAAGATTGTGCACCCCAAGGTCCTGGTCCTACACCATTAATGTCAAAGGAAGATTTATCACTGATGAGTGTACACTGGTTCTGTCATCATCATCTGCATGCCTCTGGTGCCTAGCACAATGACAAAGCTCCTCCATGCTTGTCTGTGTCCGAGACAGAACATCAGGAATGGCTGCCCGTCGCAGGGAGCCATAGCCTGTAATACCTCTAAGGCTGGTATAGGGGGCTCTGTCTGTGAGGTGGAGTGTTTTCCATATAAGGGCATGTAAATTAATAATCTTCCCCTGCTCACTCCACCCATTGCAGTGAAAGATCAGCCAATGGGCTGACTTGTGCTCAGGCCTGCTACTCCACCCACTGCAGCAAAAACCAACCTATGGGGTGATAAGTTCTCAGGCAATAAAACAGGCAGGCAGCCCCTCTCTCACTGGGGATTCACATTGAGTTAACGCCTGGCCTGATCACCCAGACGCCTTGCACCCCCCGCTCTTGAGTCTTACTGAGCATACTCTGAGTTGGTCGACCCGAGTGAAGACAGTTTATGAGCATGTGACCGGTACTTGTGTTCCTGCTGTCTCCAGAACTGGTATAATCCCTCCCCCCCCCACCATCATCCCTATCCTAATTGATTTCTTAGTTGTCCTTATTGCTTGTCAAGTGACAGTGGTTAAAAAGTTACTAAGTTAGTTTATAAATAGTTGTGGTTTAGGGTTTTTACTGTTTCCTTGTATAAAGTTGTGTAAATAATCAGCCCTATGAACAATACCAGTGTTAATTCAACTGTTCCTAACCCCTGGGCAGTTATTGGGAATTATTGTGATTTAGAAAAGCCTCAGGGAATTGTTTTGTGTTGTCTGGCAATCTGTTTAATTTTTGTTCTGATGATTGTCTGGCGCCATCAAAATAAAATTAGTTTGTGCTTTTTGAAACCCCCAGTTGTGCTCTCATCCTTTCTGGCATCCCTTCGAACCTCGTGTATTATGGGGACTGACAGTCTGTTTCTGGCAAGTCTTTCAATGGTTGCTCAGATCAGCTTCTGTAGCTCTTCACCATGGCTACGTCTACACTGGCCCCTCTTCCGGAAGGGGCATGTAAATTTCACTAGTCGTCGTAGGGAAATCCGCGGGGGATTTAAATATCCCCCGCGGCATTTAAATAAAAATGTCCGCCGCTTTTTTCCGGCTTTTAAAAAAGCCGGAAAAGAGCGTCTAGACTGGCCCCGATCCTCCGGAAAAAGCGCCCTTTTCCGGAGGCTCTTATTCTTACTTTGAAGTAGGAATAAGAGCCTCCGGAAAAGGGCGCTTTTTCCGGAGGATCGGGGCCAGTCTAGATGCTCTTTTCCGGCTTTTTTAAAAGCCGGAAAAAAGCGGCGGACATTTTTATTTAAATGCTGCGGGGGATATTTAAATCCCCCACGGATTTCCCTACGACGACTAGTGAAATTTACATGCCCCTTCCGGAAGAGGGGCCAGTGTAGACGTAGGCCATGTGGTTTTCAGGAAACCTTGCTTTTGCTTCCCTTCGAGTGTCCATCTTATTGCTGCTCTGGTGATGGAATCAGTTTCTATCCAAAGCACATGACCAATCCATCTCCAATACCTGCTGGAAATGATAGTGCTCCTATCCTCTTGGCTGCACTGTGTCAGTAGATTTTGGTTTGGGCCAAAAGCTAGGGAGGATTTTTCTGATGCAGGTTGTATGGAGTGAAGACAGTTTGGACATGTCATACTTTCTCATTCTTCTATCTCCTGCACTATAAAGTAACTTCAAAGGATAGCAACACCCTCATGATCCCATCTAGAATACAGTCAAGTTGCTCCTGAAGCTTTTGTTAATCTTCCTGATCTCATCCATCATTTCTTGGTTTCACCCAGATGATATAAATTGTAGCATCTCATCTTTGCTGTGCCATGAGCTGGCTTCTCTGTTTCATACATTGTCTGTATGTTCCAAACCCAAGTTTGTTTGTTTTTCTTGGTGTTGAGCACTTCAGTCTTCATGCCAGTGGCTTCCTTTTGGCTTTCACCTCTGACAGTTAGATGGATCATTGACTTCACACACAGTAATGATTGATTTCTCCATCATTGTTTCCATAACATATTTTGCATTTTGCAGCCCTGAGTCTAACAACCTGGAGGACCAGGCTTTTGCTTTTGTCTGGTCTCTCCCACCCAGACCAGTCTGGCATGGTTGAACCTGCCAGGAGCTAAAAGCCCCTGGTGACACAGATTTGGGAATAATTAGAGCACATAAGCTGTCCCTCCAAAGAAAGGGATGAACACTGGAGAGTGGATTTTTTACACTTTCATTTTCAGAGTCCAGGGAGCCAATGAATAGGTTAGGTTGCAAAGATAAAATATAGTAGAATTTCTGGCAATTTGCTCCACTCCCAAGCCAGGGAGAAACTACAACAGTGTTTCATTGTCCAAATTCAAAATGTTGTTGGAAAAAGTAACAAAAATCAGTCCTCTGCACTCATGGAAGGACCAAGCACCATGGGCCATCTTTGGCAGGTGGTTTCCTAACCTGCTTTTAAAAATTTCCAGTGTGGAAATTCCATAGGGATGCTAGGCAATTTAGTTCAGTGCTTAACCACTGAGAAAAGCTAGGAAGTTTTTCCTAATGTCCAACCTAAACCTCATATTGCTTCTTGTCCTATCATTAGAGGTTAAGGAGAACAATTTTTCTTCCTCCTTGTAACAACTTCATTGTTATTTGCTGTTACTATATCCCCTCTGGGTTTACTCTTTTCCACACTAAGCAAGCCTAATTCTTTCAATCTTTGTTCATAAAATATGTTTTTTACATCTTTAATAATTTTTGTTGCTCTTCTCTGGTCCTTCTCCAATATGTCCACATCTTACCTGCAGTGTGGTGCCCAGAGCTGAACACAATACTCCAAATGAGGCCTAATCAATACAGAGTAAAGCTGAAGAATTACTTCTTATGTCTTGCTTACAGTACTCCTGTTAATGTATCTCAGATTTTTTTTTTTTTTTTTTGTCCACAGTCTCACATTGCTGACTCATATTTAGCTTATGGTCCACTCTGACCTCTAGTTCCATTTCCACAGTACTCTTTCCTAGGTAGTTATTTTCCATTCTAAATGTGTGTAATTGATTGTTCCTTCCTAAACGGAGTACTTTGCATTTGTGTTTATTGAATTTCATCCTATTTACTTCAGCCCATTTTTCCAGTTTGTCCAGATCATTTTGAATTATAATCCTCTCTGCCAATGCACTTGCAACCCCTAGATTTATGGCAAGCCAGTTAGACAATCAGTAATATTGTCTAACTAACTTTAATAAAGGAAGTTTGAAAGGAACAGTACAGTCAAGATTTTCAAAGAAGCTTGAGTAAATTAGCCACTCAAGCTACACATTTTTAAACGCTTTAAGCAACTAAGATGCATAATGGAATTTTCAAAAGTGTTTTCAAAATCTGCTTCTTCTTCCCATTGAATTTCAGAAGGAGCTGGGCAACTAAATACTTTAAAAATTTCTGGCTTAGACAACTATATGGAGTATAATGAAACTCATGTGATTAGAGTAGAATGGAAAGTAGAAATAAATTGTGGACTTACTCTAGCAAAACTTTTTCTGTCATTATTAATTTTTCATCCATAAATTTGAAGAAAGCAGAACATGTCTAAGCTCCTTCTATGCATGGCTTGTTCAGGTCTTCATGAAGCTGCTCATGGGTAGCCAACATTTATCTGCCTGACATTTACAAACTTGTTATTATTTTCTTCTAAAATTTACATACTGCTTGGAATAGAAGAATGCCAGTAGTAATTCAGTTACGCCCACTGTGATAATTGTGGGTGAATGCTAACTTTCTAATAGCAACCACTTTAAACATAATGAGAA